>NW_026596073.1:11833777-11902588 GCF_907164565.1 Psammomys obesus | reverse complement strand
GAAGCGGGGTGAGCTGCAGAAGCGGGGTGAGCTGCTGAAGCGGGGTGAGCTGCAGAAGCGGGGTGAGCTGCGGCTGCCTTCTTCCTCCCAGTGCACCTGTTCCTCTCTGGTCTCGGGTATTTATACCCTCTCAGAGTCAGAATTAAACTATCTGCAGCTGGCAAAGATCACGCCCCTCTCAGAGCATGAGACAATCATAGTTAACAGCTGTGGACAAACTAAAGCAGCCCCATATCCCACACCTGGAATTAAAACAAAAACATGTTTATGAACATAACTGAGTTTTTAAAGAAACCAAAACTTCCACTACAAACAAGAGCTTTAACTGGACACTTATCAGTATGAGGTATCACTGATGGCATGGGGGTGGGGGGGGGAGTGGGGTGTGCTGGAAACTGAACCAAAGCCTTTGCAAATGCGAGGCTCTACCATTTAGCCACATCTCCAGCTCCTTGTTCATTTGGTTTTTTTTTTTTAATTCACTAGTCTACAATGAATTACTGATTGTGTCAGACTCATTAAAATGCTAGAAAAAAAAATGTGAGCTAATGAAATAAACTAATGAAGTTAACTAATCAGAGATTTTCCCCAACTAATAATGTATTTGTTTGCTTTTTTAAATTTACCTTCCTTTCTTTAGTACTGGGGATCAAACCCAGGGAATTGCACATGCTAGTCAACCACTCCGCTACCTTCCCAGCCTAAAACACTAAGCTACATTCCCAATTCTTTACTCAGCAGCATGGATTAAGAGTTTCCTGCAAGGCCCTCAGGAGTCAGAGGCTGGTGGGTTTCGGTGGTGCTGAGGCCAGCCTGGTCTGTATCCTGAATTCAGGCTAGCGAGGGCTACATAGTGAGACCCTATCACAAAAACAAACAAACAAACAAAAAAACAACAGAAGAAAAAAGGGGGAATAAGAGAGAGAGAAAACAACACAACAAAAAGCATTTTCTGCCTGCAGCACATTGTGCCACACCCAGAAAAGTAGAGGGAGTGGGACAAAGCCGAACAGTGTCATGTTAGATGATGACACACATGGGAGCATGACACTGACTGTACCAAATGCTGTGGCTCTGAGTCACCGAGGAGCCCTGACTCAGAGTGGCTCCGTCAGAGTGTTCATTAGCCTGGCTGGGTCTCTTAGGAACCGAGACCCTGCTCTTCAAATGACTCATCAGTTTGTGATTGGATAGCAGTCATTTCCCCCTCACAACACTTCAAGCTTAAAAAAACTATACATGTATAATGCATATATATATATATATATATGTATATATTAGTCCGGCTATAGTCCAAATGTCTGCACTGTACCTCCAAAACACAAACAGTGTGTTTTGTGAACTAAAGGTCACGGCCGAATTCCTTCTTAAAATATGTCCTTCACGGCCAAAATTGCAGTAGCCATTCAAGAAACTAGATGAGGATGTACTCATTACGAGACTGGGCACGTACGCTGCCTGTACCATAACCAGACAGATGCCTGCTGCCATTTTTACAGAGGAAGGCTCTAGTCCAGACTCTTTTTAACTTCATGTTCAACTATGGGGAAAATTAAGGCGACTTTTATAACAGACTGCCACTTCGTAAGATTTGCTCATGTTTTTGTGTGATGCATTCGGGTTTAAGCCTTTCGATAACACAGGTCTGACGAGACACATGTGAGAACTGAGTAGACTGGGCAGTGGTGACACACGCCTAATAATCCCAGCACTGGGGAGAAAGAGGCAGGCGGAGCTCTGAGTTGAGGCCAGCCTGGTTTACAGAGCTTCCAGGATGGTCAGGGATACACAGAATAACCCTGTCTTAATAAATGCTCCCTCCCCTTCCCGCAGAAAAGTGAATAACATAGCTTTTCAGGAGTTTTTTTTTGTTTTGTTTCGTTTTGTTTTAAATCACAGGGAGGTATTTTTTTTTCAAATCTCACAAAAGCCCCAAGCTGGGAAGCAAAACCCCCATTTAGGCTTTCTTGGGTATTAGGTGGACCCACTACTTTCTAAACCTAAACCTATTGACAAAGAAACTCCCTCTCACTCAGTCATTTTACAACCAAGTTCTCTTTCCCCTTTTGAGACAGTTCCCCCCATATTGCCCAGGCGGCCATTAGAATCTCAGGTGCAAGCAATGCTCCTGAGTAGCTGGGAATACAGCTGTGCATTGCCACACCAGCTTTCTATATTGAGCACTGTAAAAATAATAATAATAAAGATTAAATTTAATCAAGCTTATTTGAGCAAAGTAAAACAAAACAGATAAGGCTGGTGAACCAGAGAGCCAAAGCAAAAGTCTGAGAACTTCAACCAAGTGTCACTGGGCTTCACAGAGGAATTTTAATTCAGAGCATGGCTGCTCTGGCAAGAGATCACATCCAAAGACCTTCCAGTGTGAGTACAGACATGCCTTTAATCCAGGAGACAGAGGCAAGCAGATCTCTGAGCTCAAGGTCAGCTTAAAATAGAGCAAGTTTCAGGTAAAGAAAAGCTTAGGTCCAGGAGTGGTGGCACACGCCTTTACTCTGAAACAATGAAGGTAAAGTTAGTCTGTAGAAGGAAGCAAACTAAATGTCTAATTGAGTGGCAGAAACAGTGACGAATCAGAGAAAGACTTGACTGAATAGGATATGCCCAATTCTCAGGAGAAGAGAAAGGAAAGGGAAGCTACTTTAGGAGTAAAGAGAGGGTGGAGGAGGCAGTTTTACCAGGACAGTAATAGAGAGAGGGGTTGCAGAGAGAGAGAGAGAGAACTCAATTGAAGACCGAATGAGCCAGAGAATGAGTAAAGTCAAGAGATTGGAGCAGATTGCTTGAGTTAGTTTGAGGCCAAGCAGAGAAATTCAGAAATCCACTGGGAGAATAACAACTGAAGCAAGCTTATTAAGGTCAGAGCCTGGGCTGAGAAGCCATAGCAAGCTAGACTCAGCCATTCATCCCCAACAGGTGGAGAGTTGTTCTCCTCCTGCCTTCCAGCAGCCCACAACGTCAGGAGAGGCAGGAGACAAGAGGCAGGCCTGGAACCAGACAAAAATCACACACACTGGGAACCACTGATGACTAGTTCAATTTTAATACCAGAGAACAAAGGTTAAATACCGCCAGGGGAGTGGGTGAGGAGTTCCAAGAATAGGTGTACATAATTGGTTGGAACTAGGCACTTCAAGGATGCTTGATTTGCATTTTACAGCATGGTCCTATTATAAGAGCAGAATGTCAGTGCTTAATTAACATATAGGTGCAAGGAGGGGAGAGCTAACAGGGAGCTGTGTCAGAGGACATACATCAAGTGTGGTTAGGGGAGTCTGCATCTAGAGACACTGTCCAGATGAAGTCAGGCAGTGAGCAGGGCACCCCGCTGAGGGGAGGGAATTCTGCCTTGAGCACCAAGCTCATAAGGGCTATCTGGTCCAGGCAAGAACTGCAACCTCAGCCAGCAGGGTATCTCCAACAGCCGAGTGATACAAGTAGCACTGAAAACCCGAAAAGGTATATTCAATATAACTACCTTAGAAAGAGGAACAAATAAAGAGGCTCAGTGACACCCTGTGTTCATCTTTGAGGTCCTGACATGAAGTGTAGGTTTAAATAGAGGGCAAAGGGTATGCATAAATAGCTCAGTAGCCCTGGTCAGGATGAAGCCTTGCTTCCCCCCACCCCCATTTCCCCATCACTGTCTGGGTTCCTGTCTCACTTACCACAAGATGGTCTAACAAAGTGTCAGACCTGTGAAATCTCTTTCCTGTAGCCACGCTCCTCATCTGATTATTCCAGGCTTCAGTCTTTTCCTTCCTCAGCATGAGACTCCCGGGGAGATTCCAGTTTCAATTGCAGGTAGCCTAAGGGGAGGACACAAGAGTCTCTGGACTCTATTCATTCCTACCGACATAGTCACCCAAGCACATTCATAAACAACATTTGTAGGAAACCAAAATGAAACACAGACAGCAAGAGTACTGGTCACAGCCTGGTCAGCCACCCAGTGAATTGGTTAGCATTCCATGGGGAACTCCATGACAGTCATTACATTCTCTATTGGTTTGGTCTATTAGGCCCAAGGCAGGTGCCCAGACCAAACCTATGGACTCCCACAATTTTTTTTTAACAGAATTTAACATTATTTTGTAGTTCAGTGAATTCTCTTAAGCAGGAAAGAACTGAGAGTAAGAAATACATAAAATATGTCACCAGAAGTATTGCTCATTAGGATTGAAACTCAACCTGAGAGGTTGGCGAGAACGCCCTGCTGGTTTTAACCATCACAGTGACCAGTTGGAAACCCAGGGAGGGGACTACGGTTTAGGGGGAAGGAAAGACAGACATCGAAGGTCAGAACATTAAGATCTGGTTGACTTAGCAGGCTGCAACACATGAATTAATCCCATCCAAACAGAAAACATTCTGTGTGGCTTCGTCATCTTGGCTGTAGTGGCTGCTCATCTGCCTTCTAACTGTCCTTGCTTTCATGTCTTCCTCTGATGATAAGGGAAGCTAAGTATTTGAAGAAAACATTAGACAGAACAACTACAAAGGAAAGTGAACAGGCTGTAGCAGAGCTGAGGTGGAAGCACCTAGGCCCTCTTGCTGCCCATCCCCCCCACTGTTTTCATTTTCTTTCTTGTCACATCACATTGTTTGTTAGCCTTTCTCAACACCTCCTCCTACTTTAAGCCAAAGTGAACCCATTGACAAGCCCTTCTACCCCAGTTCTGGAACGCTACCATAAAACCCACAATCTCATTATTTTACTGTGGTGTAACGTAAAGAAAATTCCCCTTCCTGAGCTGGAGAGATGCCTCAGTGGTTAAGAGCATGCGCTACTCTTCCAGGGGACCCAGGTTCAATTCCTAGCACCTACATGGTGATTTACAAACGTCTATAACTCTAGTTCCAGAGGAACTGGTGCTCTCTTCTGGCCTCCGTGGGCATTGCACACGAATTACACATGCAAGTGAAACACTCATAGAATAAAAATATGTAAATCTTAAGAGAAGAAAATTCCTTTTCCTATAAAGGCAACATGCATAGCTTTTCAACTGGCTAAAATTCTCCTTAAGTGAAAATTAAATAGAAATCAAACAAAACTGAAAAACATTTGGTTTTCATAGAGATCTGCAAATCTGTCTTTCCAAATTTAGTCTTGCTAAGAGTGGGATGGGGGGGGATGATTACCCTCTTACAGTGATCACAAGACACAGCTTCTATGGAAAACATTTCAGCAAATGCTGAATTTGCTGAATTTCACAAAGATGTTCATGCTCTTTTTTAATCCAAAAGATCCATGTGCAGGAGTTTATCCCAGAAAGCAGAGATGTTCTCAGTGAATTGTGTACTATTTACACAGCACTATTTATAACAGCCAGAAAATTGAAAAGCACCAAAATGCCCAGTGGCTCCCCGGTGTTCTGGAAAAGGCCTGGAATTTCCAACCTGTGTTGTCACCTAAATCTCAGCTGGATGAGTAGGGACCTGGCCATCTATGATCTCTCCAGGTAATGATTCTAGCCTTACTTTTTAAAGTATAAACAGTGTGATTTTTTTTCCCACTTACCAATATTCTACTCCACCTCCTGCACTTTCTGTTGCAACCCTTCAGACTTCTTCTATGGTTACCTATGACCTGTGATCTTTGAAGGCCAGTGGATGGCTCATTGGGTAAAAATCCTTGCTGGGTAAACCTGGTGATTTGAGTCTAATTCCCAGAACCCACATAAAGGTGGAAGGAGAAAATAGACGTCACAAAATTGTCTTCTAACAACAAGACATGACCGTGACACACATACCTCATCATGTCCAACAATAATAAACACATTAACTAAGTACAAGTAAAAAAAAAACAAGTATTATATCATACCCCCAAGCATATTGCAATTCATATTGCTAATAGGAATTTAGCAAAATGATTTTGAAGGCTAGAGAGATGATTCCGTGGTTAAGAGCACTGGCTGGTTGAGCAGTCATGAGGGCTGGAGTTTGGATCCCAGCATTCACATAATGGACTGAGCATACTGTATGTTCCTGTAGCCCCAGATTCTCGGAGACCAGAGATGAGAAGATAGCTAGGGCTGCTGGTTTCCAGCTCATCCAATACACACAGCTCCAGGCTCTGCCTCAAAGGAACAGGCAGAGAATGATAGAGGAACATGCTTGATGCCCTCATCTGACCTCAACCCGTGCACCCATCTATCCCTCGTCATGTACACACACAAACACACACACACAGTAAAGGTATGCCACTTGAACTGATAATGTTCCCGACAAGAGCCATGGACTATCTAGCAAAAACCCCAGGTTGGTTATGGTGGTCCAAGCGATGACTAAAGCAATATAAGATATTGCTGTTGCCCTTGGTTGCCTCAAAGTGGTTTAAAACAGCACCTATTGCTGAAGACACCAAGTACTTAAGACATGGGACTTGGCAGATTCAAGCTGGATTCAACCCGAAAGCCTCTTTTCTCTGGTATAGCTTTCAAAGTACAAGAAAGCACTGTGTAAGATGCTAAGGGGGGAGGGGAAAGGGGTGTTGGCTAGTTTTTTGTCAACTTGATACAGGTAGAGTCATCTGAGAGAAAAAAAAAAAACTTCAAATGAGAAAATGCCTCCATAAGATGCCGCTATAAGCAAACCTGCAGGTCATTGTCTTAGTTAATGATTGACATGCGTGGGATGAGGGCAGAGCACCATGAATGGTGCCACCCCTGAATTGATGGTTCTCGGTGTTCTAAGAAAGCCAGCTGAGCAAGCCATAAAGAGCAAGCCAGAAAGTAGCATACCTCCATGGCCTCTGCGTCAGCTCCAGCTTTCACGTTCTTGCCCCTAGTTCCTGCCTTGACTTCCCTGGATGGTGGACTGAGATGTGGAAATGTAAGTAAAACAGACCCTTTCTTCTTCAAGTTGATTTTGGTCATGGTGTTTCAGGGAAGCAATAGAGACCCTAACTAAGACAGAAAGGAAGACAATCAAGTCTTATCCAGCCGGGAAAGATCTCTAAAGATGCAAGAGTGGCACTCATATCTTGGTGGCAACCAACAGCTGTTTAATTGGACTTAAGGCCCACTTAACAGGAGGGAAATCATCCCTGGTACTAGAAACCAACTCTCGGGACTAGTGAGGCCATAGATCTTAGAAGAGAACCTACTACTGTCACTTTACTAGACCACTGTGATTTCTAAAGACATTCTAAAAGTTATCATTACACCCAAAGATAAGCATAGCTCTTACCTTTCATCAAAGAAGTTTCTCTTTCCAGCAAACAGAGACAATTACAGAAAACCACAAGAGGTCATAAAGCAAAGATCAGTGGATCATGTGGAGGCTAACCCCAACTGATATATCTACAACATACCTCCTGCACATAAGACTCAGGGAATGCCAGGCAAGGTAGCACTTGCCTGTAATCCCGGCACTCTGGGAGGCAGAGGCACACAGATCGCTGTGAGTTTAAGGCCAGCCTGGTCTACTAAGCACATCCGTGACAGCCAGGGCTACACAGAGAAACCCTGTCTCAAACAAAACAAAATGAAGACTCAAGGAACATTCTGGAGGTAGGGGATGGGAGAAGAGTGTAAGAGCCAGAGGACCAGGAATTCTGATGCCAGACTGTGGCTACTTGAGATGACAAGGAAACTACATCTATGCTATCTCAACAATATGGCTGCCTAAACAAGACCTTAACAGTGATAGACACGGTAACTCAGAAGAGAGAAATCCTGCCAGTAACTCCTAGCCAAAGAACTATATAGGCAACTAAAGACTGCTGAGCCACCTAACTGGTTGTTCAATACAAATCAGTCAGCCCTAAAACCCATATGGATACAAGCCAGGCTAACTGGACTCAGCAGGTTGTTTTTGTGTGTTCGTGCATTTGCACATACGTAACAGTATTAACAACCACTACAACAAAGAAACCATCAATTTGAGAGGGAGTGAGTGGGGAAACAGGGAAGGGGTTGGAGGGAGGGGATATGGGAGGAGTTAGAGGGAGGATTAGGAAAGAGGGGAATGATCATTCATAGTTTAATTAAATCTTTTAATTAAAAGACATTAAGGGGAGGCTGGAGAGATGGTTCAGTGGTTTAGAGCACAGTCTGCTCTTCCAGAGGTTCTGAGTTCAATTCCCAGCAATGCCATGGTGGCTCACAACCATCTATATTGGAATCTGATGCCTTCTTCTGGCATGCAGGTGACCTAAAGACAGAGCACACATATGTTAAATAAATAAATCAATTTTTAAAAAAAGACATTAAAGGAAACATGGAGGCTGAGTGTTGTACATGCTTTTATTTTTATTTATTTAATTTATTTATTTGCTTGTTTATTTTTTTGGTATTTTCTTTTCTTTTTTAGAGGTGGGGGGGAAGGTTTGGAAACAGGGTTTCTCTGCATATCCTTGGATATCCTGGACTCACTCTGTAGACCAGGCTAGCCTTGAAATCACAGTGATCCACCTGCCTCTGCTTCCCAGAGTACTGGGATTAAAGATATATGTCAATACACCCAGCTGATTTTTGGTACTCTCAGGACCGAGCTTTGATGTGTAGCCCTGGCTGTCCTGGAACTTAGTCTGTAGACCAGTGGTGGCGTTGTATGCTTTTAATACCAGTGCTTGGGGGTAGGAGGGCAGGGTCAGGGGATCTCTTCGACTCCAGGACAGCCAGAGCAATAACTAAAACTTGTGTAGGGGCTGGGAGATGGCTCAGTTAGTACAGTGGTCAAGTGCTTTACCGCTTAAGTTCACACACCCACCTGCACTTATAAAAAGTTAGGCATAGCAGGAACATTTCTTTTTCTTTTTTTTTCTTCTTTTTCAAGACAGGGTTTCTCTGTGTAGCCTTGGTTGTCCTGAACTAGCTTTGTAGGCTGGCCTCGAACTCACAGAGAACCCCCTACCTCTGCCTGCCTGAGTGCTGGGATTACAGGAGTGCATGCACCACTATTCCTGGCTTCAGGATTTCTTTTTTACATTTTTATTTATGTTTTTATTATGTATGCATGTTGTTGCTTGCATATGTGCTTGGGAATGTGTGCCGTGGCCCTTGTGTGGAGGTCAGAGGGCAATCTGGGGCCAGCAAGATGCCTCAGTAAGTAAAAGGGGCCAAATGTGACTAGGTGAGTTCCATTCTCCATCCCTAGAACCTAATTGGTCCAAGAAGAGAACCATCCTTTCTCTCCCTCTCTCTCTCTTTCACACACAAGAATGTAATAAAACATTTAACAAGAGAAAATTCTTTAATTTAATCTTACAAGCCACACTCTGAGATTTGGTTTTGTTTTTCTTCAGTCTTTAGAGCTGTAACTCGAGAGTCCTAATTAAGACCCACACTCGTCCTAAGGGTGTGGGCTCCCTCTCTCTTCTCTACCTCCCTCAGCATCTTACTTTCTAATCAACGCCTGCTTAAGAACTAAATTAAAAGTGTCCATGTGCCACCGTGCCCAGCTCCATCCCGGAATTCTTTTCTGTGGTGAAACCACAAACACTAGTTTTGTGTGAGTGGAGGTCCCGAAGGGAAAAGGAACTCTTCACATTCCTGTGGGAGGTGTCGTGCAGCTGGGCCTGTGTCCCAGTCTAGGCTCATAGGGTGACTCAGCAGGTCCAGACAGTGACCTCTGCCTCTCAAAGGGACTAACACCCTCAGGGGAAAACATGCACAGACATGTCCACTGCAGGGTTTCTCAGGAGAAAAACGGAAGTGCTGAGATGGTCTGTGAGCGGACTGGCAACCGAAGTGCAGTCAAACTGCAGCCACAGTGTAAGACCTGTGGTCTCACAGCTCAGGAGTTCAAGATCGCGCCCTTCCCAGAAACTCCCCCAGACCAAGACTCATTGCAAAAGCAAGAGGTTTATTAACCATTTCGAAATGGGGTTACCCCTGCCGGTCAGCAAAGAGTGGCACCGGGAGACAAAGGCCTTTAGGTTTTTAAAAGAAAAATTGCGGGAGATTTGAAGTTGCAGTCTTGGCAATTTAGGATTGGACGAGGAAGCTATAAAGTAAGATAATTGGTTAGTCTTAGGTGCTCAAGCTTGGCCAGTCCTGCGAAGTGTGGATGCAGCTGCAATTGAAGGTGGGGGTGGTTAGCTCATTCTTGAAGATTAGGGGCTACAGACTTTTGGCTGGAGGTCAAAAGCTACTCAGAAGAAGTCTAGGTTTGTTGCTAAGAAATGCTATCTCAAAGACAGGAGTTTTTCTTTTTGCTGAGTGAAGGTCATTGCTTGCTTGCCTTTTTTTCTATCTGTCCTCATAGATAGGGTCACATTTTTCCATTCTCTGGAAAGGTACTAAGAGGCTTTAGCTTAACCTGAACCTAAAACTCAAAACTATAGGCTTTAGAAGACATACAGGTTACAAAGTTAGTCTAACCCTTTCAACAGTACTTCACATTAAGAGAACCAGGCAGGGTCAGGCATGGCGGTGGACACCTTAAATCCCAGCGTTTGAGGCACAGAGGCAGGCAGGTCTCTGTGAGTTTAAGGCCAGCCTAGGCTATGCAGTAAGTTCCAAGACAGTCAGAGAGCTACATAGTGCCGGAAGGAAGGACAGAAGGAAGAGAGGAAGGGAGGGAGGGAGGAAGAAAAGGAGGGAGGGAGGGAGGGAGAAAGGAAGGAAGGAAGGAAGGAAGGAAGGAAGGAAGGAAGGAAAGAAGGGAGGGAGGGAGGGAGGGAGGGAGGGAGGGAGGGAGGGAGGGAGAAAGGAAGGAAGGAAGGAAGGGAGGGAGGGAGGGAGGGAGGGAGGGAGGAAGGAAGGGAAGGAAGGGTAGGTCAGGCCAGGCATGGTACATATCTGTAATATCAGGTTTTGGGGAGGGAGGGGAAGAGGATCATTGTAGAGTTTCAGCCTGGCAACACAGGTGACATGGCTGACATGAGCAGCATACAGGCGTCCCGCTGGCCTGCCTTCAGGGGTCTGGCAACATCATCTCCTGCCACCACCAGGTGTGTGCTGCCAGTAAAAAAGGACCCAGCTGCCATCTCACACTCTCCCTCTCTCTTTCTCTTTCTCTCTCTGTCAGGGGTGTCCTCCTCTCTCTGCCCCTCCCCCTTTTCCCACAATAAATCTCCTTCATACCAAATCTGTTGTGTGGCATTTTTAATCATTATTATAACAGCTGAGACCCTCACCTAGCAAACAACCAAACCAAAATGGGACAAGTCTATAGCACCTGGATAGCTATCATGCATCCCATGGGAAAAACCACTATAAAATTCTATTTACATAAAAAGAAAACACCCTGCTAGCACAGAATAAAGTGAGAGTGTGACACACACACAATGGGAAATGTATTAGGTTTTTGTCTCTGCTTCATGTCCCAGAGTAGCTAAAATCCTCAGAAACTCCAGAGTGATGGGAGTGTTTTGCCCTATTCATAATGAGCCCCCTTTGATCACACTTGAATTCATGGTAATGAAAGGGGACTTAGCCTGGGACCCCAAAATAGCTCAGGATTGGGCCTGTCACCTGAAAGACAAAGTAATTAGACAAAGCAATCAGCCCCATGCAGAGCCTCCAGGAAAGGGAGTCAGTCAGGAGATAAGTCCTGTGACACTTCAGCAGGAGCCGGGCAGACAGCTCAAAGGGTAGGTGCTGGCATACTCAAGTCCCTAGGTTCAATCCTCTAACAATAAAACAAAATCCTCTGGAAAGTAAGATTTGAGGGTCTTGTGTCCCGGGATAGTGTGGCACCCAAAAGGAGCATGGAAGTTTACCCACAAATCCTGCTATGTGGCTGCTCCCTTAAGCCCTTTGTAATATCATTACAGTAGAACAGTAAGCATAAATTGTTTCCCTGGGTTCTCTGGCCATCCTAGAAAATTAAGTAACCTGAAAGAGAGCATTGTGAGGACTCCAGGTTATAGGTGGCTGGTGGGAAGCAAAGTCATGCATGATCTGGGATGTCTGATGAACTTTTGAAGTCCTCGGGGACAGCCTTCATCCATTGGGATCTGACTCTAATGCAGGTGGGCTTTTTCCTCCTTTTGCACACAGTTTTGTAAGGGCCAAGTGTAAACGTGTTTAAATGTGTGAGCAAACAAGGAGGACCTGGTTTAGGTAAACCTGAGTTGCCTCTGGGATTATGAATGATAGTGATTTGAACAGGGTCAAAGGGCTTTTGTCCTTATCCACAATGCTCTACTGTTTTTGTTTTAAAGCACTGTTTATTAACTTTATTAAATTTTACTTAAAAATTTAATTCATTTTTTTCTGATCATATATGTATTACCACAAGCAAAGAGAAATGCTGCATTTACTGTCAGAGAGAGAAAGACAGACAGAGAGAGAAAGAAGCAACTTGAAATCAATAAAGTTTCTTTCTTTTATATCTGAAATGAAAAAGAGAGGCCTAAAGCCTGAAGTATAAGGATGCCAGAAGCCATGGGGCTGCAGAGCAAGTGATATGAGATGAGACCTCATTCTTGGGGATACAGTGTGAACCTCTAGGCTGTAGCACCAGAAGTTACCAGGATATGAGAAACTGGTTATGAGCTGCACAGCAGAGTACAAGGTTGGGAGACCCTGCCTCTTAAATACTAAGAAGGCAAGCAGAATGAAAATAGGGAGAAAGAGAGAGACAGAGACAGAGATCCAAAATAAATATTGGACATTCCTACTTCAAGGGACTGGACAGTAACTAAATCAACTTACCATGTCATTGTCATTGGATCCAACCAGATTTAAATAATAATAACAAGCATTTATTTAGCTCTTTTAATAAACTGCAGGCACTTACTAGGCAAAATAAAAGTGCTGCTTTCCTATCTGCTCCTCTGGGTTGTAATGAGTTAAATATATTTTCATACAGCAAACCCTTACAATATTGATAGCAATGTCCACAGTCACAAACAGAGCTAGCAAGGCACAATGTACTCCAGGGCCTGTCATTTTTTGCTTCTTAGGCCTCATTTTCTGTTGTTGAGCTTAAATTCTAGGGAACAGCATGACATCAAATGTCAGGCATTATCTATGTAAATGGTACTGTGGGCAGACTCACAGTGAAGAAACAAAGAATATCATGGCGTTATTTTGGAAAAAAAGAAATGTCACAGAGACTGCCAGAGATTAGCTGGTGGTGTGCCTCCAGGTTCAGCTAGGCTAGACAAAATCCAGGCTCCTGCATATCCACAGCGGTGGGGAGGGCAGCTCCTTATCACCCTGCAGCCACTGTCATAGTGGCTTTTAGGCCACTTCACAGATCAATAGCCAAGACCTCTGGAGCCAACTGTGGTCACAGTTTTTTCCCCCCAACCCCTTTTGTTATCTTGTGTAGGCAATTCAGCTGGCCTGCCCTCAGGGGCCTTTAGGTCCTGACAGTGTCCTATGCCACCATTCTAGTCCTATGTCATCATCTGGTTAAGGTGCTCCAGATATAACCTGCCTGCCACTCCTACCCGCTGTCTCTCTGCTTAAGTTTCTCTCTCAGGGCCCCCTCACCATTCCCCGCTCTCTTCTCTTACACTCTCCCACTGTTTCTTTCTGTCTATCTCTGTCTCTCCTCCTTCTCCCAAATAGACCTCGTCATATTTAGATCTGTTGAGTGTGTGGCATTTTTAAATATATCCTAACACCCTTGTCCTGGAGATTGAACCTAGGCCCTCACACAAGCTGGACAAGTGTTTTACTCCTGAGCTGTATCTTCAGCTGGCTATAGTCTTTGCTCTGAAATGTAGATTCACTAAATTGTTCAGGCTGGCTTTGAGCTTATGACCTTTGTGTTGGGATCCATAAGCAGGCATCTCTATGGCCAGTCCCAAAGGACCTGACAAACCAGATTATCAGGCATCTGTGAAGCCATGTACAGACACCTGAAACCACCTGTGCATGCTCTGGGTCACCTTATAAGAGAACTTGTACCACCTCCCATCTTTCATTTCTCCTGCACTGCCCAGAGATGGTCTCTTTGACCCCTTCTCCCTTCCCTCAATAAACTTCCCATGTGGAACCAGTCGCCTGGTGTGATTTGTGAACGTTGCTGCACAATCCTAACACTTTGTTCCTCAGGCTCCCCACTAACTGGGATCACAGGCCTGTGCTATTAGGCATGGCTGTGGTTACAGACTTCTAAACCCCTCAGCAAGCAGCAGCAAAAACAAAGAAAGGGTCTTGAGCCTGCTGCTCTCTAGGGGAGAAATTCTAGGCATGCGCTGAGTGTGGCCAGAAGCATTCCAAACTTGCTTTGGGAGAAAAGCTTTTATGCAAGACTTGCAGGTAGTCCTGCTTGCGAGGCGGTGCCGCCTTGGTGAGATTTCAGTTTGAAGTCCATGCAAACCTATCTTTCAAGAATACTATAACTGCCTAGATTGTCAGAGTTTCTAAGTTTGGGGTTGTGCCCTCTAATTCACTCAATGAAAAATCACCAGGCACGGTGGTACATGCCTTTAATCTCAGCACTCAGGAGGCAGAGGAAGGCGGAGCTCTGTGAGTTTCAGGGTAGTGTGGTCTACAAAAGTGAGTCCAGGATAACCAGGGCCACACAGGGAAACCCTGTCTTAAAAACCAAAACAAACAAACAAACAAACAAAAAAACAAAAAAACAAAACAAAAAAAAAACCGAAAAGAAAATAGTAAAAGAAAAGAAAAATTGCATCAGGGCCGGAGAGATGGCTCAGCTGTTAAGAGAACTTTGTTGCTTTTGCAGACGACCTGGGTCCACATGGTAGTTCACAACCATCTGTAACTACAGGGGATCCAGTACCCTTTTCTGACCTCCACAGGTACCAAGTATATGGTGCACATATGTACATGCAGACAAAATACAAAATAGATGAATAAATCTAAAAAAAGGAATATCGCATCAGTCATGATCCTTCGCTGTAAGTGCTGGAAAGCAACAGCAACTGTGAGTGATGTAGGAGAGGAAATATGCTTTTAAAAAATTAGCTGATTAATCGAAGAAATAGTTTGAAAATTAAGCACGTTGAGGGGCGTTGGGCTCAGCCAGAACCACATGTAAAGGCATGCCCCAAACCAGCACAGAGAGAACATCCTGCTGTCTGGGGATGTCCTGCCTGCACTGCTCCAGAGCCTCCCTTACGCTTCCACTCCAAATCCAAAAAAGGCTTTTATAAGATCTTGGCTTTCCTATTATAAGCGCCCAGTCTAAGTCGAGGTAATTTGCCCTTCCTTGTCCTACCTGTCCCTGAGCTGGGAAAACAAGTATGTGGACTTTTGCTTTAGTGATGGGAGGAGACAGCGCTACCTCCCACCAGAACATGCAGAGAGACTGCTTTAAGCATAAGGAAAGGGGTTAGAGGGTTAGCAGTGTAAAGGAATAATGGCCATCCACTCTGAAATACGTTTACCATCCCGACTCTTTTTACAGCACAGTATCTGGGCACAATGCCAAGCTGGCCTGGAATGCTGAGATTCAAGTAATCCTTCAGTTTTAGTGTTGTGTAACTTTTTCTAGCGAGACAGGTGACTGACTAGTCAGGGTGCCAGTGACAGACTAAAGTACAAGTCCACCTATTAGAACATAGGCCTGTAGTTTAGGCCAGATTCCATAACCTGAGTTAGGCCATGCCTCCCTGCAGCTTTCTCCAGAACAGAGTTAGGAAGCTGTCTTGCTGCGGCATATTATAGCAGATCCTAGTTTGTCATAACCAGTTTCTTTATAGTCTTTGTCATATAAACAATGTGACTGCCACCCTTAAAAGGTTATGAAAAAGAAAAATTAGATCTTTCCTTTGTCTTGGGGGTTGGTCTAAGACTCCTGGGTTCCTGAGGGTGGGGCTGCTGGAGAGATTCTCTGAAGAGGCTCCTCTGATCTTCTCCCACTGTTTCATGGCAGAGTCTCTCTCTATGTCTCTCTTTCCTTTACACACACAATTGTCAAGACACTCAAGGTGTCTCAGCAGAGATGTGGTATTAAGAACAGTGTAGATGAGGTTAGTTTCTAGAAGGAAGCAACCATGTTTGAAAAACAACAGCGGGTCTGTTTTTCTCCACCTTTCTTTCATTTCTGAAAATGATGTCTAACTGAAGGTCAGACAAGACAAATCAGAGGATTGACTGAAGAGAAAGCAGAAAAACAGAGAGATGTGGGGGTTGCGGGTGAGCCAGTATTACTGGGAGAGTTTTACAAAGAAAGGTTGAGGAGAGAACAAGCTAGACACAGGTGAAGACAAAATAAGCCAGGGAATGAGAAGGAGCCAGAAGATTAGAACAGATTACTAAAGATAGTTTGAGGCCAAAGAGAACAATTCAGTCAGAAGCTGAGAAAAGCCAGATTGAATCAGTCAGCTTGGAGAGGCATTTGAGCCAGAACAGCTGAGTTGAACCAGCCAGTCAGAGTTCAGAAAGAGCTAGAAAGGGTGAGTTTATTCAGCAGTAAGTCTCAGAGGCTGAAAACATTCTAGGCCTGGATTAGCTTGTACGATTGTACAGAGAAGCTTCCAGAACTAGGCCTAGGTTAGGAGATGGAGGCAGTAAGCCTCAGAGACAATTACATCTGGCTAGTAAAAGATATTTTTACAGAACATTATTAGCCAGGTGTGGTGGCACTCATAGAGGCAGCTGAATCTTTCTGAGTTCAAAGCCATCTTGTTTTATATAGTGAGATCCTATCTCAAAAAAAGCCAAAGCCTCAATCAAAAGCAAAACAAAAAGGACAACATTTTAAAAATAAGTATCAGAAAAACCTCAGGCAAAGTGAAAAGGTTACCTCAGGTTGTGGGCAAACAGCAGCAGTGGGTCTGTTTTTCTCCATCTTTCTTTCTGGTACTGGGGAACCCAGGTGAAATGTTTCACCTGGGTTTGAAGTACAAGTGGGGTGGGGGACACTGAGGTTGATTTTCCTTTTGGGTAAGAGATTTAGTAATTCCCTAGGCAGGTAGATAGAATGGTTAGGGAAAGCAGTGATTTCTGATGAGAGTTTGGACCCGTAAGATACAGAGGTGCCTTTTTGTAAATCTCGGAAGATGAGAAAGGTTTCGTGTAGTCTGGCTGTCTGATTACCCTGTGGGTGGCAGGGGAGGGGAAGGAGGGTCTTGCCAGGGGGGAAATGTGTGACTCTGGGACTCTGGCTAAGTGTTCCTTTTACACAGGATAGGGGTGTGTGTTACCACCTGTACTCCTCTGATGCCCTGGAGTCTGGTAACATGAGCCTGTGAACTTGTTTAGGGAAGTGAGAATGGCCTCTGCCCTTTTCTGTAATCCCCACACCCTTGGGAATCCTTAACTCTGTTAAGGAAGTTAGATTCGCTGCTCCTCCGCAGCCTCTGGAAGGAAGAGGCTGCTGCAGGTGGGCGTGGCCTGAGTGGTTCTCTGGATTCTAACACCCGGCTCTTGCTCATGCTGTCAGCCAAGCTCTCTACCGAGTTGGCTCTGCCCCCAGTACTGTAAAGATTGCTTCAGAAAGCAGGTCTGGTTTGATTTCTCATTTCTCAGGGCCCTTAACTTAGGCTGTATTGATTCTGTGATTTTCTGGCCACCGGCTGGTTGGCTTCCTAATTGTTCCTCTTAGTTATTCTTTGGCTGTTTGAAGCTCGGCCTCCATGAGTGTTCTGTGACATCTCCTCACTCCAAACTTTACAAGTCAACTTTTTGCGCCTTCCAGTCTTGCTGATGTCAATAGTATCATCGTTTTCTTTGGCTGGGAGGAGAGTCATCTTTCTAGGACCCATTACAAGAAGGGGCATGACTATCTTCTTTCACCTCTCAGCCTGTGGTGTTGCTACTTGCTAGCTTGCCAGACCTGTAGTAATACAAGGGAGTTAAATGTCTTTCCTCTGTACTCTAAGACTCAGTAAGTCATGGGTACACTAAAATTTGGAATTGCAAACCAATTCACTGTGTGCACAAGCATGTAAGCCTCACAAAATGTAAGCCTCAAAGGGCAGTTGGAACTTGTCTAATGTCCTGAACCACAGAGAGCTCTAGAGGCTTGGGCCTTCTAGAAGCAGGTGGCCAACAGGTGAGGGTGAGGGGACAAAGGCGCAACGAAAAGATTGTCTTGCTGTGCAGACAAAGGCTCTGGAATACTAGCCCTGCCCTTAGAAGGTGGTGCTGGCCTGTGGCAGTCTCAGCATGAGCAAGGATCTGTTAAGTCTGAAATCACCGGGGACTGCCACTCACATATGCAATTGGTGAGAATGTTTTATTTCGAGAAAACCTACATGCAGGGGTCAAACCATTTTACAAAATGGCGACCCTAGCAAAGGCTTGCAGGCCTTTTTATAGGAAACTCAGTTTCCTATAAAAATTCTAGCCAGGGGTTAGTTTGTAGAAGGAAGCAACCATGTTTGAAAATGCTGTCTAATTGAGGGGCAGACAAGACAAATCAGAGAAACCACCTCATTGGTGGGTGCCAGGAAGTTACAAGGACCAATTCTTCATTGGCTTGTGTCCAGGTGGTCAGTGTGCTGCATTCCTGTGCCATGAAAGTTTAACTACAGGATGAGATAAGGCTGCCCAGCACAAATGCCCTATTCTGAGACAAGATGTTTTCCTATTCTTGTGGTTATCTCTAGGCTGTTCCTTGGGTAGGGGATTTTATGGTCTTATTCCTGGAATTGGTGACCTATGGCCTGGTTCCTGGGACTGATGACTTTTCTTTTAAAGTCAGGCCTGGTCCTAAAATGGAGAAAAAATGGAGTTTATGTCATCCTTTCAGATCCTCAGTTTGTACAACTGTGAGATGACCTCATGTAGATTGTCTTTAGGCAGATACATCCCAGCAAATGCCACTGCCCGTTGTCTGCTGTGTACCAATGGAGACAGATGTACATTTATTACAAGGTGGATGATTTTCAGGGCAACACCTGTGTCTGCCCTCCTTCTAAGAAACCATCTCAAAATAGGACATAAAGTCTGATTTGGGGAGGCATATTTTGGTGTACCCATGTATACACTGTAAACACTGAGTGCTAAATCTTTGAAGGACTGAAAATTGAAGCCAGGCATTTACATGCTAAACAAGTGCTCCAGCTATAACCATGGTTATTACTAGCAACCCCTTGTTGGGGATTAAATCCTCCACATACCTTCACACACAGTGTTTTGTTTTGGGGTGTAATTTTGATATATGGCGCAGGCTGGTCTTAGGTCTTTATTTGGCCTGGTCTGACCTTGAGCCTGAGATCTTCTTGGCTCAGTCTCTTGAACGCTGGAATTCACAAGTGTCTGCTTCCAGGCCCAGAATTTTATGCTTATATTTTTTCCTATTACTTGTTTTCCTTTTTTTCTTATTCTCTCTTCTTCCTTCCCATCCATCATTTCACTGCAGAACCTGGGGTGGCCTCATACATAAGGTAAGACTCCTGCGTGCTGACATTACAGACATCACTACACCCCGCTTGAGGTTTTCGTCCAGTGTCTGACGGTCAGAAATCTAACTTTACTTGATTTGATCAAGGCGTGACTTGAAAGCCACACCAAGTGCCTGAGGTTAATAATGTTGGGGAGTTAATTTTGACACAAGATCTTATGTTATCTTGGCTGGCCTCAAACTCACTGTAGCTAAGGATGACTTTGAACTTCTGACCCTCCTGCCTCTGCCTCCCATGTGCTGGGATTACACACATGCCCCCTCATGGCTGGTTTATGTGGTGCTAGGGATAAAACACAGGGCGGGTGTGTATGTAGAGTGAACTGAGTCCTCTACCAGCTGAGCTACTTCATCGCCCAAGGCTATGTATGCACGTGTGCATGTATGTTTGCATGTGTTAGAGACAGGGTCTATGTAGTCCTGGCTGATCTGGATTTCACTATGTAGACTTGTGAACTCACTGTCTTGAACTCTGCTGCTGCTTCTTTCCTAGTGCTGGGGCTAAAGGCCTGTGCCACCATGCCTGCCCCAAGGTTATTAAAAGGAAAATGAATATCCACTCCATTCCTAAGGGGAAAAAGTTTTCTGAAAAGTTCTTAGTCACAAATGGCCAGCCGGGAAAAAGAAGGACGTCAGTAATAAGTCACAAGCCTTAAAGAATGAAAGAGAGTACCTTTCTCTCTTTTCTTGAGATAGGTGATCAGTGTTTCTCAAATCGCCTGTAAATTGTTCATCTCAGGCTGTTCTCCTGCCTCAGCTTCCTGATTATCTTTGACTGTACAAGTATGCCACTACCCCTCGTTTTAAGTTTTTTTTTAAAATCTAGGGCTTTTGCTTTCAGTGTTGAGGGCTGAATGACGCAGAACTTCCTCAACAAGCTCCTTACTCACACTGCATTCTTTTTCTTAAATTATTTTAAAAGTTTTATTTACATTTTGTGTTTTGCATCCATGTATGTCTATGCGAGAGTGTCAAGACAACCTAGAGCTGGAATTCTACACAGTTGTAAACTACCATGTGGGTGCTGGGATTTGAACCCCGGTCCTTTAGCAAGGGCAGCCAGTGCTCTTAACCACTGAGCCATTTCTCCAGCATGTCCCCCCCTTCCTCTGCATTCTTAAATGTGTTTTAAAGGGTGGGCCCAGCCAGCTGTGACGCTCTCCACCTGGCATTACAAATACACATCGCTGCATCTGGGTTTATCCAGCTTTCCTTTCTTGTACCTGCCTCAGCACGACCCAAAGGAAGTCTCAAGGCCCGATTCCTTTAACCTAGAATGCTAGCTTGAGTCCTTACGACAACCACCAACTAGAAAGTTTTGAAACACTGCAGTGTACGTCTATGGCTTTTTTAAAAATTTAATTATGTGTCTGTGCACGTGAGTGCAAGCTGCCCGTGGAGACCAGGTGTTGGGTCCTCTGGAGGTACAGTTAAGAGGTTTGCGCGGCGTGGGTGATGAAAGCCTAAAACGGAGGAGCGGTACGCAGTCCTTACCATCGAGCCGCCTCCCCAGCCCTATTTTTATCTTAAAAAGTCTGAAAATGACTCATTTGCATACAACTTCAGCTGCTGGAGGGATGGGTTCTAAATACTACACAGCTGTTATTCTTGCTTTCGTTTTGATAGCAGCAACACTTGGATACGAACTGAATTTACCTAGTAACCACTGCGGTTTGAGGTGTAAACACAAGAAACAGGAAGAACAAAAAACCCCCAAGCCCATCAACGGTGCTGAAGGGTGCAGCGCGCTCACGCACCGCGCAGTTGCCAAGTCCCACCCCCCGCCCCCCGCGCCGGTCCCCTATTGGTCCACGCTGCAGCGCCGGGCGAGCGCGCGCCCGGATGCCCGGATGAGCCGCGGCTTCCGGCGCTCAGCCCGCGGCGGTCGGGGGCGCGCGCCGCTCAACTCCGCTTTGTCGCGGGGCCTCCCGGGGCCCGGGGAGCCGCCGTCGCTGGAGCTGCCGAGCGAAATGGTCGCTCAGGCCCAGGCCGCGCTCCCCTTGAGGGGTCGGAGGCCGCGCGGGGAGTAGCAGGTGGGCGCCGGACGCGAGGCTCCGTGCTGGGCTTGGGCGGCGCAGGGTCCCGACGGCCGCCCGCGTCCTCCGTGGCCCAGTCGCAGCCCGGGCCGGCTCGCGGGGGGCGCGGGGCGCGGAGCGCGGGGCTGGGCGACCGTTTGCTGGCGCGCGGCCCTGGCGTCCTGGGGCGGCTGAGGGCGGGGCCTCGGCTGGCGCGCGCCGGGAGGGGCGAGAAGAGCGGGGTCTCCCGGCAGGCCCAGCGGCCGGGGTCGTCTCCGGGGTCGTTCCCGGCTCTCGGCAGGGGTCGAGGCGGTAACAGGTGCCCGGCGCTCTGCGACGCGGCTTCCGGCTCGGGCGAGGCCGGGCGGCGGGACCGTGCGGCCCCGAGTTGACTCAGCTTTTCCTGTCGGGCAGGTCAAGTTTGGACACGTTCCGCGTCGGCCCTCGGAGGAGCTATGTCCTGACTTGCCTCCGGCTGGGGCTATTTAAACCCTGCCTCTCCCCCCGGAGCTGTCTGCTGGCGAGCGGAGACCGGGACCGGTGGCCTCCCCGGCGACGCCGCGTTTCCCGCGTGGATCCAGGTAAAGAACCCCTCGCTGCCGTAGTTGTGATTTTGAGAGCTGTCTTTTGTAAATGCGTATTTCGCGGATTTTTTTTTTTTTTTTTTTTTTTTTTTTTTTTTTTTTTTTTTTTTTTACCATTTCAAGTTTTTATCGTGTGTGTTTTTTTCTTCTTCTTCCTGCTTGTAGGCCAGTGTGCAATACCAGCATGTCAGTGTCTACTGAGGGTGCTGTGAGCACCTCACAGATTCCAGCTTCGGAACAAGAGGCTCTGGTTGGTATTTTTGTCTTGAGTGTGTGTGCAAAAATAACCTTGTTTTACCAGGTAATCAAGTAAAAAGCACAGTTCTTTACCTGTCGCTGCGTGTTTTGCTGAGAACGCTCAACTTTCGGTTGTAATTGCTTTAGAGAGCGAATAGTAAGATCTGCATTTCCATAGCCCTTCCTTCACCCGAGGCAGGCTTTTAGAATGCGTTCCAGTACCAAGTGTGGATGCTGAGGCTTCCGACGTGGTGTTCTACCACCGTTCAGCTTTCTGAATGATAATCTGAAAGTCACAGAAGTAATGTGTGCCTTTTGTAAAGATTTTAGTCATTCGATGCAAAAATTGCCTCATGTTTTTGAGAAAAATATGTGGAGCAGGGGGCTTGGTGGCACACCCCTGTAGTCCCAACGCTACAGAAACACTGTCTTGAAAAACTGAAAAAAAAACAAAAACAAAAAACAAACAAAACAAAACAAAACCAACAGCAACAACAAAAGCATGTTACTCGGTAAGAGAGGGGAAATAGAAACCTTAAATCCTGAATAAGCACATTTGATTTCAACACTAGTAACTCATTGAGCAGAGGTTATGACAGTCTTCACTCCTGCCAACACTGAATATTACCAGCTTGTGTGTGTGCGGGCGCAATTTGTGCATGTTTATGAGGAATAATGCGATTTGGTACATGCATGCAAGTCAAGATATTTAGCTTTCCATTTCCTTAAATGTTCAGCATTTCTTTGTCAGAAATCTTCAAATTCCTCTTCTAGTTCTTTATAAAATATGTCATAAACTGTGAGTCAGTTCTTACCATTACTGCTCTTTTGGCAGTAAAATGTATCCTGGACTGTTTCAGTCTGCACATCTCATGTCTCAGGTGAGGCAGCACATCCTTTTATTTGTTAAATAACCTGTTTATTCTGAGGTTTGCCCAAAATCTCCCTTCTTCCCCCGCTTCCTTCCCTCTCCTTTTCCCCTTCTCTCCCTTTTAATTCCCTTTTGCATTTTTCTTAGTAGCTTACATAATTCTCTAAATCTCTGCATTTCAAGTATAGTTAACTTAAAAATTTTTTACAAGTACTTGAGAATATTTTTATAAAGTCAAAATTGTTTATTTTAATGACTTGAATTTTCTTATAATGCTTCAGAAGAATTCTTCCATTTCAAGATTATGCACATATGTATAGTATTTTTATATAGCATTTTAAAACTTAAAAAAAATTTATATTAATTATAGTTGATTCACTTTGTATCCCAGCTGTAGCCCCCTCACTCATTCCTCCAATTCCACCCTCCTTTCCCTCTTCTCCCATGCCTCTCACCAAGTTCCTTTTTTTTTTTTTTAATTTATTAAGTGTGGTTTTCTTTTTCTTTTTTAAGATTTATTTAGTTTATTATTTATACAATGTTCTGCCTGCCTGTACACCTGAACGCCAGAAGAGGGCACCAGATTTCATTATAGATGGTTGTGAGCCACCTTGTGGTTGTCCGGAATTGAACTCAGGACTGAAGAGTGAGCAGTGCTCTTAACCTCTGAGCCATCTCTCCAGCCCCATTTTAAAACTTTTATATGTAGATCTTTACATGGAATTGTTTTTAAGATTATAAAGTGTTGTGTTTTTATGGTAGGTTTTTTTTTTAAATCAACTCTTGTCTTGTAAGCCTTCATAAGAAACTGGCTTTTTGCACTCGCTTCGGCAGCACATCTACTAAAATTGGAAGGATACAGAGAAGATTAGCATGGCCTCTGTGCAAGGATGACATGCAAATTTGTGAAGTGTTCTATATTTAAAAAAAGAAACTTTTTTTTTTTTTTTTTTTTTTTTTTTTTAACCAGGCATGGTGGCACATGCCTGTAATCCTAGCATTAGGAGAGGCAAGGGCAGGCAGAACTCTTGAATTTGAGGCCAGCCTGCTCTACAAAGCGAGTCCAGGACAGCCAAGCTACACAGGAACTCTGTCAAAAAACAAACATTGATATTCAAATCTTCGAAGACTGAATTATTTAATATGAAAATAAAGTTCATAAATATCCTTTTTTGTTTCCATTTCTTTTCTAAAAATTTTTCTATGGGTTGGGAAGATAGCTCAGCAGTTAAGAGCTCTTGGCTGCTCTTCTAGAGGTCCTAAGTTCAGTTCCAAGCAACCACATAGTGGCTCACGACCATCTATAATGGGATCTGATGCCCTCTTGTGGTATGCAGACTTACATGTAGAAGGAGCACCCATATACATAAAATACGTAAATAACTAAATCTTTAAAACTTTTTCAGATTATAATTATACCATTTCTCCCTTTTTCCTTCTTCCAAAACTTCCAATATACCCCTTTCTCTCAAATTCATAACCCCTTTTAAAATTACTATTACATGCCTAATACATGTTGCATTCCTAAAGACAACCTGCTCACTCTGAATGGTGTCATTTGTATGTATGTTTTCAGGGCTGACCATTGGTATTTGATAACCAGTTTGTGTGGTCTTCAGGGGGAAAAATGCACTTTACAAAATACATTTTAAAATTGTGCTAAGGGGGCTGGAGAGATGGCTCAGTGGTTAAGAGCACTGGCTGCTCTTCTAGAGGACCTGTGTTCAATTCCCAGCACCCACATGGCAGTTCATAACTGTCTGTAACCCAATTCCAAAGGAGCTGACATCCTCGCACTAATGCACATACAATAAAATTAAATAAATTATTTAAAAAAATTGTGCTAAACAGTCTTAAAAAGTGGGGCTAGAGAGTTGGTTCAGCAGTTAAGTGCACTTGCTGTTTTTATAGAGGACCCAGGTTTGATTCCCATCAAGGGCAGGGTAGCTCATCCCTCTTGTAACTTCTGAGTCAGAGGATCCGTGGCCTCTTGGCTTCCAAGAGCATTGTATGCACTTGATGCATTTACGTTTATGCTGGAGAAACACCAATACATGTAAAATAAAGTCTTTAAAAATACCAAAAAGCAATATACAAAGATGATGGTTTATGTGGTGGTGTCAGACTATAAAAATTGAGTCTTGCAGATACAAAGAGCATACAGTCATGTTACATGGCTTCTCACCCTGGTTTTTCAGACAACCTTTTATCTTTAGTCAACTCAGTGTACTTACCCTAGAAGCATTTAACGCTATTTAAAAAGTAAACTAAATGCCATGTAAAGGTGGTGTCCACTTCAGTCCTGTTTGTCTTCACACTACATCATGAGGCTGAATTCTAGGCCATGTTGACAAATAGGGCTAGTACCATATGAACAACAACCACTGCAACAGTGGAGCCATAAGCAATACTGTCCTGAGAGGGAAAGACAGCTACGTGTCTAGGAGCGCTGGCTACTCCTAGAGGACCTGGCTTCCATTCTCAGCACCCACACAGTGGTTCACAGCCGTCTGTAATTCCAGTTCTAGGGGATCGGACACTCTTTTCTGGCCTCTGTGGGGACCATGGGCGCAAGTGGTACACAAACTCATATGCAGGCAAAACATCCATATGCATAAAACAAAAGAAACAAGCTCATAGGAGCCATGGTTATTAAAGCCGTGAAGAACAGGAGCATCTTTAGTATAGTGCAAGTATAGTGGTAATAAACTTTGACTTCAGACTTGGGTTGTAGTGAGTATAATGCCACTTTATCATGGCACATGGGTGCTGGCTGCCAGGCCAGGCTCACCAGTGTCTTTGTGGGTGACAGTTTGCCAGTTAGGTGGCAGTTGTCCAGTTATTTTTAAAGATTTGTTTTATATTTTATGTATATGAATGTTTTGCCTGTGTGTATATGTATATCATGTGGCCATCTGGTGCCTACAATAGCAAGAGGAGGGTGTCAGATCTCTTGGAGCTGGAATTACAGATGGTTTTGATTTATCATGTGAGTGCTGGCTATCAAATCCAGGGCCTCTGTAAGAGCAGCAAGTGCTCTTCTAAGATAATCTTTTCTGCCCCCCCCCCCCCCCCCCACACACACACTATTATCTTCCTGCTGGGAAAGCTAGATTCGAGTCAGACAAACTGTAGTTTCTGGGTAAAATTTAACCAGCTACCTGTTTTTGTAACTAAAGTGTACTGTCATGTATTCACTCCTATAGTTCATACAGTACTACGCTCTATAGACCAGGCTGGCCTCAAACTCAGAGATCCACCTACCTCTGCCTCCTGAGTGCTGGGATTACAGGTGTGTGCCACCACCTCTTGCCTTTTAAGCTGGCTAGACAAAAAGTAACCTTCTGGCTCTTCTAATGTTGTTGGCATGCTGTTTTAAGATTTATTTACTTTTTATGTATATGAGCACTCTCTGCCTGCATGCCAGAAGAGGACATCAGATCAAATTATAGATAGTTGTGAGCTACCGTGTGGTAGCTGGGAATTATTAAACGTGGGACCCCTGGAAGAGCTGACAGTGTTCTTAACACTGAGCCATCTCTCCATCCCCTGGCATTAAATAAGGTCATATGTAATTTTTTTTGTGTGACTATTATTTAGATTTTTGGGTGTATTGTAAATGATCAATAAGTAATTAGAAATGGGTGTTTGGAGGGACATGAATTGTAGTCTTTGAATTGCTTGTTAACTTTTTGACTTAGAGTTTTTCTCTCGCAGTCAGGAATCTCGTGTATAATAGATTGGTGATAGGTTTCATCCTAAGGTACAGACTTTCCTCCTGCATTCTGTAAGTTCTCTTATGGCAGACTCATGGAATTGTTGAGTACAGTAAGCATGGATCTCACCTAGTCTGTGGTAGTAGGCAGATGAGAAGAGCTGGAGGAAGAAAGCAGTGCTCACTTTCCCATGTAGATGCAGTCTTTACAGAGGCCAGGGGAGGGTGCTGGGTCACTGAAACTGGAGTTTCAGGCAGTTGGGAGATGCTTGATGGGGGGGTTCTGGAAACTGAACTTGGGTCCTCTGCAAAAGCAGCAAGTGCTTTTAATCCCTGAGCCATCTCTCCAGCCTCTTGATACTGTTTTTTTTTTTTTTTTTTTTTAATCACAACTGATAGTACTTGATGACTTCACGATAATTGTCTAATAGTTTTTCCCAAAGCCTTTTCTCTTCTAACTCTGGTGATGTGTGCTCTTCTGTTTATGAAGTCTATTTCACTTAGTGTAAAATCATTAAACATGGTCTTTGCTGCCTGTATTGGGCTTCTTTCTGGCCATACTTGCAGGGCTTATGCTATAGAGTACTTTCATCAGTGTAACGCAGCCTTTTTTTTTTTTTTTTTTCTTTTACAGGTTAGACCAAAACCATTGCTTTTGAAGTTGCTAAAGTCTGTTGGTGCGCAAAAAGATATTTATACTATGAAAGAGGTGAGCATAACTGAGAGAACTGATGTCTTAATAGTTATATACAGCCATATGTAGAATTTTTTTTCAAGGTTGTGGGTAACATTGGTCATATAGAAAGATTTTGTAATAAGCAAGGATTGTGATCATTGGAACTATATTTTGAAGCTAAAAATTCTAATTTGTATGACTTTCCCTCCCTCCCTCCCTCCTTTCCTTTCTTGTTTTTTGAGACAGGGTCTCTTCGTTGCTCTGGCTGTCCTGGAACTCATTATGTAGACCAGGCTGCCTCTGCCTCCTGAGTGCTGGGATTAATGGTGTTGCACCACCACTGCCTGAGTTTCAATTAGTCAGGTTTTTTTTTTTTTTTTTTTTTTTGGTACGTGCGAGCGTGCGTAATTGTTACTGTTTTTTTGAGACAGGGTTTCTCTTTGTAGCCTTGGCTGTCCTTGACTCCCTTTGTAGACTGACCAGGTTGGCCTTGAACTCACAGTGATCTGCCTGCCTCTGCCTCCCTCAGTGTTGGGATAATAGGTGTGCGCCACCACACTGGGCTGAATCTTAGGAATATTTCGACATGTCCATTGATCACAGACACTGTTGACAGGCAGTAGGAAAGTAAGAATACCAAGGTTCCTCCTAGAAAATACCCTTTGAGAAGTTCCTAACAGTGTGCCTGAGAAGAACCCACTGACCAGTTCAAGAAAAGAATTTCAGTATTAAGTTAAACAAGATTTAACCTGAGTGGGAGAGCTGTATCTCAGTCACACTAAATTCTGTCTGCAATTGCCCAGTCTCACTGAAAACAATAGTTTATGAGCAAATTTTAAGGTAAAGAACAATGCAGTGTTTTATCCATAAAACCGAACGTATGTACCTGAATCACCTCACCTGAGAATTTCACTACAGATGCTGTATTCTTGTATCTCTAGAGTACAAGTTCAAACCTGCTATCCAGGCATGCCCAAGAAATCCTTGGATAAAATTTAGGGAATCCAATAATTTGGATGGCAAAGAAATTATCTTTATTTTCACTAAGTTTGAACTGAAATTTGCTTTTTCCCCCTCAATTATAAATATAAGCAACAAACTATTTGTAGTGTCTTCTGATTTGTCACCCATAAACTTGAAAATATTTTCCTGTGCTGTGCCTTATCAACATATTCTTTTATTCTTCACTGTATTAAAATCAAACTTATTAAACTTATTGTCAGTATTTTGTTAATTTAAAAGACATATATTGGGCAGGTGAGATTGGCTCAGTGGTGAAGATGTTCACTACCGAGCCAGATAACCTTTGATTCCCCAGGACTGACTTGGGAGGAGAGGACTAATTCCCTCAAATTGTCTTTTGATTTCCACTGTTGTGTGTGCACACATACACACAAAGTAAATACAGCTTTAAAAGTTAAAATAAGTAAAAGCATATGATCATTAATTCGCCATTTTGATGAACTTAAATGATTCTGAGGAGTTATCTCAGGCTTTTACGAGTCTGTCAGATGAATTCACAACACAAAAATGCCAAGAACTTTATAGTACTTCCTTCTCTCTGGGTTTCTAGTTTAAAAAAAAAAAGAACTGTGCTAGGCTTGGTAGAACATGCCTTTAATTCCTTTAATGCCTTTAATTGCCAGCCTGGTCTGCAGAGCAAGTTCTAGGACAGCCAGGGCTACCAGAGACTCCCTGTCTCAAAAAACCAAAAGTGATTGTTTGATTGATTGATTGATTCCTGCTTAGCTGGTTAGGTCTCAAGTATTAAATGATGTTTCTAGGGTTATTAACTTTGGCCTTTATCAAATCAGTTAAGAAAGCAAACACGTATGGATTTAGCAGTAGTTGTGAGAAGATAGATCAAGGCCGTCAAAAAGATTTAGATAGCTTCTGTTAAGCCATGTGCAGTGGGCTGCCCAGTGGCCTTCCTCTGCTTTCTACAGGGCATCATGAGACTTGGTGTGTGATGCTTGTATTGCTTCCTTTATGCTTTACATTATTTCTAGGTTATGTATAATAATATAAATAGTTGTTAATGCTGTATTCAAGGAGTATCGACATGGAAAAACATTTCTATATTCAGGACATATTTCTGAATGTTTTAGGTCCACAGCTGGATGAATCTGGAGGTGGGACTTATAGGGTGTGTATATGATCTGATACTACTGGTTTAGAGTTAGTTATAAGATCTTTATTCGGGGGCACTTGAGAAAGAACTGAAAACAGTGTGGGATAGATGAAAGTGCGCTGAAATAGGTGTCAAGTCCTGGGTTAGTTTCTCAATTTTTTTATGGTTTTTTTTTTTGTGTGTGTGTGTGTGTTTGTGTTTGGTGGTAGGTGTTGGTATACTCTACAGTGATAACAATTCTGTGGCTGTCAGGATGATGAAGCTATACCTAAAACTGCACTATGTACCATCAAATGTGCTGCTGAGCTTGTATTGGAATAACAAAGTATGTTGTTTAAGCTGACATAATGGCATACATGGAATATAATTTAATAGTGATGGTTGATGGACTATTTAGTGTAGATTACATTAATAATTGAAATAACTCCATTGGGAGATGTCATTGATTTCCTGTCCTCCTCTGTGATGACCTCAGCAGTGGAAGTGTATGTTTGTAACATTTATCATTGCTCTTAATTCATTGCTGTATTTGACTTGATTTTTTTTTTTCTTCAATTTTTTTTGCATTTTTGCCCTTTTTTCTTTCCTAGTATAGTATGTTAGTATGTAGGTTTTTGGACAAACTTAAATTTTATAAGAAAAAAAAGGGAGAAAAAAAACCCCACATTTAACTAATATGAACTAATTATTTCTATTTTCCATCACCTTGAAAGTGTTTAAAAGAAGCTTCTGTATACACAATGTTTGGAGTACATAGTTGTGGATGTGTTTGTTAGTGTAATCTTGTTCAGAAAATGGGGTGTTACTGAATGTGTGTGAAACTGTTACATAGTTTAATACTTTGCAACTATATTTCTCTTCCAGATTATATTTTATCTTGGCCAGTATATTATGACTAAAAGATTATATGATGAGAAGCAGCAGCATATTGTGTATTGTTCAAATGATCTTCTAGGAGATTTGTTTGGAGTGCCAAGTTTCTCTGTGAAAGAGCACAGGTAAGCCTTCTGTGTGGGCAGTTATAAAATGTCAGCTGGGCAATCATTGCATCTCTCACTTCAGTCTGTATTCTCTCAGAGCTAAGCTGTGACCAGATATACAAAATGCTAAAATTTGGATTGAGTTTTGGGGTTCTACTGCTGTTAACACTCCTGGCCCTGATTTTTTTTTTCCCTCCAGTGGAGGGCTGTTGTAGCATAATGTTTGAGAACCCAAACTCTAGAATCTTTTTTTTATTATTATTTTTAAAGATTTATTTATTTATACAGCATTCTGCCTGCATGTGTGTCTGCAGCCCAGAAGAGGGCACCAGATCTCACTATAGATGGCTGTGAGCCACCATGTGGGTGCTGGGAATTGAACTCAGGACCTCTGGAAGAGCAGCCAGTGCTCTTAACCTCGGAGCTATCTCTCCAGCCCTGAACTCTGGAATCTTAAAAACCTGTTTGTTATTGGTTTTGTCACGTGTGTGCATACATTTGCATATGCCCCACTATAAGCATGTAGGTCAGGAGTCAGTTCTCCTTTCTTCCACCATGTGGTCCCCAGGAGTCAACTCAGGTTACCAGGCCTGACCTATTTTGACACCAGCCCTGTCATTAGTTGTGTGGGTGTGTAAGTGGATCTAATTGCTCTCAGCTGTAGGTTCTCTATTTATAATTTTTTTTTTCCTTGCAAGGAAAATATATACAATGATCTACAGAAACTTGGTGGTCGTAGGTCAGCAAGGTAAGTTAATTTTGAATACTATAAACATAACTTTAAAAATCGTTATTTCTGATACAAAGTCTTATGTATCTTAGTCTAACCTCAAACTCACTATGTAGCTGAGGATCATCTGAGTAGCTTTGTGTGAGCTGAGACACAGGTAGCAGTGGTGTACATGTGGAAGTCAGAAGACAACTTTTGGAACTGGTTCACCTACCTTTCATGTCATTGCTGGAAATCCAGCTCAGATCGTTAGGCTCGTATGGTAGGTGCTTCTACCTGGTTAATTAGCCATCTTGCCAGTCCTTAATATGGCGACTTGGATGTATACTTACTGGTAGAATGCTTTCCTAGCATGTGACATTGTCACTATGTGCTTAAATTTTATGTTTCTAACTCTATTTTTTAATCAGCTCTTTCAGTGCCCACTTTTTTTTTCTAAGTTATTTGTGTGTTTTGCCTGCCTGTATGTCTGTGTGCTATGTGTGTGCAGTGCCTGTGGAGGATGGAAGAGGCCATTAGGTCTCCTAGAATGAAAGTTACAGACATGTGAGCTGCTGTGTAGGTGCTGGGAACTGAATCCAGATTCTTGGGAAGAGTAGCCAGTGCACTTAACCACGGAGGCATATTTCCAGACTCTGTTTACTTTTGTTTTGAGACTGCATCCCTATAAAATTGGCTAAGCTGGTTTAGAACATAGTTTTCCTGCTCCCCTTCCAAGCTGGGGTTGTAGTCCTCTTGGCATTCATTCATCCATTCATTCATTCATTCAGCACTGCTAGGAATTGAACTCAGACTCACCCATGCTTTTAGAAAGTGCTGTACTAGTTAGGTTCTCATTCTAGCTTTAAAAATTAAACAACCACATTTTTCATTTTATTTTATGTGTATGGGTGTTTTGCCTTATGTATGCCTGTGTACCATATGTGTGTAACGCCCAGAGAGGCCAAAAGAAGGGCATTGGGTTTCTTAGGATTGGAGTTAGACTATTGTGAGTGAGTTGCCACCTCTAGAAGAGTATCTAGTGCTCTTAACTTCCAGAGCCATCTCTTCAGCACCTCTTTTGGAAGGAAAAAAAAAAAAGAAAAGAAAAATCATGGAGCCTGATGTTATAAATTTCAGCAGTTGGGAGGCAGGTGGACCTGCTCTGCCAAGCCTACATAACGAGACACTGTCTCAAAAAAGAAAAATTCATTATGTGTTCCTTTATGCGGATATGTACACATGAGTGCAGGTGTCCATAGATGCCAGAGGGTTAGATTTCCCTGGAGTTGTTTTGAAATACTTTACATGAGTGCCCAGAACTGAACTGAGGTCTGCTGTAAGGGCAGTGTGTGCTTTTAACCACTGAACCATCTGTCCAGCCCATGAGTTTCTTAAAATTAAAAAATGACACTTAGTTGTATGTGAGCACTCTTGTGCACCGTGCTGTACATTTGGAAGTCACATGCCAGTTTGAGGAAGTCAGTCCTCCTTCCATCATGGGGTTCTTGAAGATCAAACTTTGAATTGAACTCAGGTTATCAGGTTTGGCAAGTACCCTTCTCTTTTGAGCCAGCTTGCCAGGCTCACTGATTCTTTTTTAAAGTTACTCTATGCATAATTATAATAGGAGTTTTAACTTGAATAGGAAATGTATATGAAGTAAAACTTATTATTATGAAAAGTTATAATACAAAGTTGAATGCTTTGTTATGTCTGTTGAAACCTTGGTTTTTATCAGGATTTCTTTTGAAAAACAGATAATGTTAAAAACTGGTAGAAGTAAGATCAAACCTTGAAATATATTGAGATGTTTTGGGAAGTAATATTTTATAATTACCTAGGTAGTACCTTGACACAATGAGATTTCATTTCCCTTTTCTTGCCCTTCCTATTCTTTCTCTTTGTTTCTTGAGTAGACTGACCTTATTTTTAGGTAAGCAGCATTTTACCTCTCTACTTTCAATTCTTTCTTTTTGTGGTGCTGGGAATTGAACATAAGTCCCCATGTGTGGTTCACAAGCACTGTGACATTGAGCTACATACCCAGACTGACACTGACATAACTCATTACTTTTGGAATGCAGCCTTTTTGAGAATATAATAAAAGTGCTTGGTTTTCATTCTATAAAGGTACACAAATGGATAGTATTTTCATATTTTATTTTTAAAGAAAGAATATTCCTCCTTTTTCTTCTCTTTCTTTAATAAGATAGGCTTTCACTATGCAGCCCTGGTTGGGCTAGAACTCACTATGTAGAGCAGGCTGACATTGAACTCACAGAGATCCACCTGCCTCTCTCTCCTAAATGCTGGAACTGAAGTTGTGTTTCGTTATGCCTGGCCCCTTGATAGTCCTCCTCCCCGACACTCTTCGACAGGGTATCTTTGTCCTGGCTACCTTGGAACTTATTCTGTGGACCAGGCTGGCCTCGAACTCAAAGATCCACCTTTCTCTGCCTCCCCAGGTGCTGGGATTACAGGTGTACGTCACCCTGCCTGGCCAACCAGGTTCTTACCTTAACCCAGAACAAAGTAATGATTAAGTTGCCAACTTGAGACTTTTTTGTGAGACAGAGTAGCTGTCCTGTCCTGGCTTCTGCCTCATAAATGGTGGAATTACTGGTGACCTGCTAAGGTTCTTTATGAAGTAAACCCGTAGCACAATACACAGTTATGGAATCTGTAGTATTATTTTGAATTTTCTCAAGTCTCTAATAGTCATTCATTTAAATAAACATTGACAAATTACTAGAAGGTTTTATTTTTGGTTTTAAGTTTAGGTTTAGTTAGACTAATTTTGAAAATCCTAGATAAGTGCTGTCAGCCACATCACACTTTATTATATTTGCTTCATAACTATCACATATACTAAGACAAATTTTCCATATAATACAGCCTATCTACTACGGATTCAATGGCCTTCCCTATAATGCCATTATGCAAAACAATTAATTGTGTTGACTCATCATTTTAGAGTCCTTACTCAGTGCTCAGACATGGCTTCATTGTGGATGGAAGTGCCTCAGGGAGGTAGCAAAGGGGATTTGATTGTGATTTTGGATAAATTTGTCTATTGCAGCTCTGGAATTTTGATGTTTTGAGAGCTTGGTTCTGTAAAACTTGCAGAACTCATTTAAATTCGTTATTTTCTAATCTGAATCTTTGACCTACTTACAGCCATCTCTTGATGAGTGGTACCACACTTTTTCATGAGTTAGACTCTTGGGATCCTCTTAATACCTACTTCCTTACATTGCATATCAAATACCTGGTCTTAACCAGGTTTTTTGGCTCATTTTTTCTCAAGTTGATCTTTTTTCACATGCTTTAATACTTTTTGTTTGTATTTCAAATACAATTTGCTTGTCTATGCTCTGTTATTTGTTTTCCCATACTGGACATTGAGCCCAGGACCTCACACACGCTAATTGAGGTCTCTTCCACTGAAATTACCTACAGCCCTTTTCATTTTAGTTGACAGTCTCACTGAGTTGCTTAGGCTGGCCTCAGATTTGTAATCCTCAGATCTAAGGGGTGATTGATATATATCATTGTGCCTAGTGGTTTGTTTCTTTCTCTCTTTTTTTTTTTCTCCTCCTTTTAAAAAAATTCTATTCAGAGGGATTTTCTTCTAATTTAGGAGTTTTATGATTGCTCCAGCAAGGGGGAAGGGGGCCTATTTCTATGAGCTAGGAAATCAGCTTTATTTCTTGAACTAAAACCTTTTTAGCCTGAGAAGATGGTGTTAGGCAAGATTTTTGATAACCTCTGAGAAGAATGACATCTTGTGCTGTTTGGCTGAAGACACACGACTCTTTGCACAGTGACTTTGCATTTTACTGTTTCACTAAGAATGAATAAATTTTAATTTTGTGCCACAGGAATTATTTGTATCTAGATGCTTTCTAACATACTATCTCTTGGGCCTGAAATTTCTTTCATATACTAGTTTGAATGCATGCAATTACAAAATATTCCCAGATAGATCTTCACAACCTCTTTCCCCCACATTTAGCAGGTGGTACTACTTTTGTTTCCTCTGCTAGTATGTCTGAAAATTTGCTTATCTTACTTTATAGTTACTGTTTTAAAGTTGAATTTATATTCCAGCGTGCAAATAACATTTATTGAAAGGTTAAATATTTTACAGAGCTTGTATTAGACTGGTCCATGTTGAATTCTTGTGTTTTTTTGTTTGTTTGTTTTGATTCAGTTATCACTTTTTCTTAGAATCTTCAGACTCTGGCACATCGATGAATGAGAGCAGATACCAGCCTGAAGGTGGGAGTGATCTGAAGGTAATTTACTTATTCTTTTTTTTTTTTTTAAGATTTATTTATGTATTATGTATACAATGCTCTGCATGCATGCATGCCTGTAGGTCAGAAGAGGCCACCAGATCTCATTTTAGATGGTTGTGAGCTACTATGTAGTTTCTGGGAATTGAACTCAGGACCTCTGGAAGAGCAGCTAGTGCTCTTAACCTCTAAGCCATTTCGCTAGTCCCTTACTTCTTATTCTGATACAGTGTTTCTTTTTAAAAGATTTTCTTTCTCTTTTCTGTTTTTGTTTCTGTTTCTTTGTGTGCCCTTGGTTGTCTTATACTCACTTTGTAGACCAGGCTGGCCTTGAGCTCAAAGGGCTCTGCCTGCTTCTGCCTCCCTGAGTACCATGCCAGGCCTTTTAAAGTTTTTCCAGGTGTGTGTGTTGTCTGTGGGTGTGTGAGTGTGTGTTTATGTGTGGCTGCATCCTCCAGCCAGAAGAGTGTGAGATTGATTGGGTCTGCCATTACAGGTGCTTGTGAGTTGCCCCAGACATGAGTGATGGGAACCAAACGCATCCAGGCAAGAACAGCACATGTTCGTAATCTTTTAGCCATCTCTCTAGATTCATGACAAATAGTTTTTGAAAATTGGGAGGGCTATATAAAACAACTTGGAACAGCCAAGGTTTTTATGTTTGTTTTGCAATGTTTAACTTTTTCTTTTGTATTTAGGACCCTGTTCAAGATCCACAAGAAGAGAAGCCTTCATCTTCTGATTCATTTTCTAGACCAACTACCTCATCTAGAAGGAGAGCAATTAGCGAGACAGGTATATATGAATATCTGTTTGCCATATTGAGTAGTTGTTTGGCGTTCTTCCTCCAGTACAGCAGTTCCCAATCTTTCACTGGGGTTGCTTAAGACCATTGGGAAACGGATATTTATGATTCAGAACAGTAGGGAAACTGCATTCATGAAGTAACGACAAATAATTTTATGGTTGAGGCTTCCCATAGCATGAGGAACTGCGTTCAAAGGTCACAGCATTAAGAAGGTTTAGAACCACTGGTCTAGACCCGTAAATTTGGTATCTTTAATAAAAGGAGATTAAGTCTTGATTTCTGTTTTATCTATCTTTCTTATGTACATGAGTGTTCTACCTGCGTGTGCACCTGCATGCCAGAAGAGGACATTAAGGGGGTATAGATGGTTGTAAGCCACCATGTGATTTTAAATTAAACTCAGGGAATTAAACTCAGGACTTCCAAGCCATCTCTTTAGCCCCCTTTATCTTACTTTTAGAGACAAGGTCTTTATATAGACCAGGCTTCCCTCAACTCAGAGATCTACCTGCCTCTGCCTTCCAAGTGCTGGTGTTAAAAGTTGCTACCACATGTAGAATAATCTTATTTTGAAAGCTTAGTATTGACAGAAAAATTGTATGCTGTTAGATCACTGAAAGCCCTAGATTGATTAACTTTATAGTAACTAGTGTAGATAAAGTTTGGATGGTTGGAATTTTTTAAGTAGAACTTGTACTTTTGGACAGAGCCGATGAAACACTGTTGACTCTTCCAATGTTAACGGTTAACTTTACTGTTTAATTGAAATTAAATTTTGTTATAACTATGTGCTGAAGGCATTTTAATTTCTAAATAAGTCAGTCACAGTACATGGATTTAACTACCCATTTCCCTTAATCTGTAGAAGAAAATGCAGATGACCTGCCTGGTGACCGACAGAGGAAGCGCCACAGATCCCTTTCTTTTGATGAGAGCCTGGCTCTGTGTGTGCTGAGAGGGATGTGCTGTGAAAGAAGCAGCAGCAGTGAATCCACAGAGACCCCAGAGCATCAGGTAGTGTTCTGGTTTTGAGTATTTAAAAAAATGTTTTTTAATATGTAAGTGTTTTACCTGCCAGGATGAGTGCCATGTACAGGCAGTGCCCGTGGAGGCCAGAAGAGGGTGTCGAATCCCATGGATCTGGGGTTAGGGATGGTTGTGAGCCATGGTGTGGGTGCGGGGAATGGAACCTGGGTTCTCTGAAGTGCGACAAATGCTCTAACTCCTGAGTCATCCCTCTAGTCCTGTGCTTTGGTTTTAAATAAAACAAGGCTTTAAAAATAATCTAGTCCTTACAGTCCTGATAAGCCTGTAAATAGAGTGCCTATGTTTCATGTGAGACGATTGCTGAACCCAGTGGTAAAGTTTTATTTCTATTTAGAGTTTTCTTCTTCCAGTCCTAATGGGACAGTAGAGGATTGCTGAACCCAGTGGTAAAGTTTTATTTCTATTTAGAGTTTTCTTCTTCCAGTCCTAATGGGACAGTAGAGTAGCACTGCGCCTGGCAAAATACAAATTCCATCATTACTGAGAACCTTTGGACCACTGTACTAGTACTCAGCTCAGGTGTTTTGGAGCATAAAGTAATCTGAACATTTAGAAATTACATATTTTAGGGGCTGGAAAGATGGCTCAGAGGTTAAGAGCACTGGCTGTTCTTCCAGAGGTCCTGAGTTCAATTCCCAGCAACCATCTGGTGGCTCGCAACCATCTCTAATGAGATCTGGTGCCCTCTTCTGGCATGCAGGTGAACATGCAGACAGAACATTGTATATATAATAAATAAATAAATCTTAAAAAAAAAAAGGAAAAACCTAGAAATTACATATTTTAAATAAGAGAAGGAAACTGGAAATTCAGCTCAGTTATATAATATAGAAATCTAAGGCTAGTTTGTTTTGGTTGTTTGTTTGCTTGTTTTCCTTGCCAAGGATCAAATCCAGGAGTTCACACATGCTAGGGAAGCACTCTACCACTGAATTATACCTCTAGCTCTTGAGAATTTAAAGACAAGGATTCACTGTGTTAACCTGGCTGGCCTAGAACTTGTGGAAACTCACACTGAACTCTGAGATCCACCTGCCTCTCTGCCTCCAGAGGGCTGGAATTAAAGGCCTCGCTTTAGGTGTCTCTTGAATGTTGGGAGGTTTAGCTGAATTGGCGGTCTGTATCAGTAAAGACAGTACTGGTTCTCACTGTCTGTGCCTGTGTTAGTAACCTATGTTATACAGAGCTAGTTGATAAGTAGGCCTTTGATTTCTGGGTCAGTGAATGACAGATACTCACTCAGACCATGCTGACATGCTGCATTATCTGTAGGCATGAAGTAATTAGGAAAATGATAATAGTAAACTCTACCCTAGGACCTGTTCCTTTGATAGCTACAGCTGTTGGACAAGGTTTGCAGGCATGAGTTCCCTCCTACTAACTGGTCCTTATATTCAAAATTCGATCAGTTGCTTAATCCCGTAACAGTCATGTCACTCTAATACCAATGGGTGTGTTTAGCCAGGCCAGTTATAATGTAGGAGCTCATAGCTTGCTAAGACCGGCCTTTCTTGAGCAGCCTGAATATCACCTTTTGGCAGTACTAGGTAGTCTGGATATTTTTGTATAATTCTTTAAAACATAGAGAACACTGAACCAGTTGTGATAGGAAACCCTGTTTTACTCTTCTAGTTACTGTATTATGTATACTTTTTTCTCCCAAACCAATGAGAACAGAGAGGTTCCCTTCGGAGTACTGAGCAGAGCAGTGCTTGCGTAACCCAGTAGATGACTCCTGAGAGCAAGTTTTTATATGTATAGTCGGTATTAAGTCACGTCTTTGTCAGACTTTGCATTTATTCTTGTAAGTAAAATTGTGCTTATGTAGACTTGATTCCTATATAGCAGACCACCACAGTTAAATAATGAAGACATTTAATAAGTCTTAGGAGACAGTGCTTGAGTGATTACTTGTGGCCTGGAATTGGATCTGGTTAGATAATGTTTAATGAATATACAAACTTAAAGTTAGGCTAATTTTATTCATTACGGATGGGCTTTTAAAAATAGGTTTCTGGCCATCTCGCTGTCTTTCTTTTCAGTGCTAGAGGTTGAACCGGGACTCTAGGCATGCTAAGCAAATGTTCTGTCAGTTAATTGCATCTCAAATCACTCGCTCGCTTGCTCGCTCACTCTTTCTCTCTGTGTTCTAGCTAATGTAATAGAATCTGTTCTTGTTAGGTACTTAGAACATGGTCTGTGGACAAGATAGAAGTGTCATTGCTGCTGAAGGAACACTGGACTCACTGGACACGTGATTGTCCTGTCTGTGCTGTGAATTGGAGCTGGTTCTTGATGGCTTGCTTTTTCTGTTCCAGCAGCATCACTTGAAAGTCTTGACTGCACAATTTTTGTTGATTGTATAGGCATTTAATTCATAGTTTTTATACTACAAGGTAACTGTATATTCTTTAGAAGTGAAATGTGCCTGAAGTGAAACAGCTTACTGGTAGCAAACAGAGAAAGCCTGTGTTTTAAATTCTAGAATGAAGTATTTTCCTCAGTTGTAAGTTAGGATTCAGTTGCCAATCAATTTAGGGTAGGAATTGAAGTTGAATCTTGTTTTGTTTTTTGAGACGGCTCTTTCTATGAAGTCCTTGCTCTTGGCTGTTCTTGAACTTGCTGTGTAGACCAGGCTGGTCTTGAACTCTCAGAGATCCTCCTGCTTCTGCCTCCTGAATGCTGGGATTAAAGACATGCACCACCATTCCCAGCTCTTGATTCAGAAGATTATAGCCTATGTGTTCCTATCCTTAACATAGACGGAAGCTACTGAAGCTGTGATTAAAGCCTAAAATGAGGAGTCAATTAAATAGATAGAATTTAAAATTTTGTCTTGAAGCTTTTCAAATCAAAGTTATTCTCAAAGTTTATTTAAAACCAACTATGTTGCTGGGTTGGTGGCACTGGCGTTACTCCCAGCTTCAGAAAGCAGAGAGTTCACAGCCAGTGTGGTCTACCTGTCAGCCTCAGGCCAGCCAGGACCACGCAGTGAGAAAGACCCTCTCCTAAAAGAACAACCCAATTCTGCCTGACACACTAATGGTGTGTTTGAAGCTGGGCACAGTGGTGCACGCCTGTAATCCCAGTACTCGGGGAGGCAGAGGCAGGTGGATTGCTGTGAGTTTGAGGCCAGCCTGGTCTACAAAGCCAAGTCCAGGACAGCAGAGGCTACACAGAGATACCGTGTCTTGAAAAAACAAAAAAGAAAAAAAAAAATTGTGTGTTTGAGGTAGGTCTTAGCCTTCCTGTATTTAATAGAAACTTGTAGTTATGCGTCATATAATTAATGGTTGTGTATGTAATCAATAATCATACAAGTAGGAAAGGTCATTAAATGTGCAAGAGCTCTTATGGTATTGTCAGAGCCTTTGCTAAAGAAAGATAAGCAGTTTAGAAACTTAGATTATCGTAGGAAAAGTTAGTGTCAAGATTGATTTAGGAATTAATGTAGTAACCTTGAACCTTAACCTAGTGTCAAATCTGTGTAGTTTGAGCCTAAGAAAGAGTGGCATAGGATGAATTAGGAAGCTCTTAATGAGGCCCAGAAGCAGTGTGTTTAAGTTTACTTTATTCTTTCTCCATAGGATCTTGATGATGGTGTAAGTGAACATTCCGGTGATTGGTTGGATCAGGATGCAGTTTCTGATCAGTTTAGTGTAGAATTTGAAGTTGAGTCTCTCGATTCAGAAGACTACAGCCTGAGTGAAGAAGGGCATGAGCTCTCGGATGAGGATGATGAGGTGGGTTTCCATGCTTGCCACCTTTTAATAAGACTGGAGATGGGATCTTTTCTGAGTCACTTGAAAGTCTTGATTTTTGATTTGTTCAGAATAGAATATTGCTTTGTGCATGAGGCAAATTTTTATAGTGTCTTTATTGTTTATTTATATTATAGTCTCATACTACTAAGTCAAAAACTTAGGAGACTGAACTGTGTTTTTTGTGTGTTTGTTTGTTTTGAGACAGAGTATCACCATGTATTCCTTGCTGACCCTGAACTGTCTGTAGACCAACCTGGCCTAGAACTCACAGTGATTCGCCTGTCTCTGCCTCCTGAGTACTGGGATCAAAGACATGAGTCATCACTTCTGTTTCCCCCTTCTTAAAACTAATTTGTTTTTCACAAATGTCAAACACAGAACAGTGTTAAATAGTACCTATGTATCTCTTTTTTTTGGGAGTAACTATACCTTTAGCATTTCTGGTTGTCCTCTGGGTAATAACTAAAGTTATAACATACGTTTACTTGAGGATTTTGTTTGGTTTTAAGTATTTAATAACTCTTGCCCTGGTGGGTAAAGATTTTACTGTCCTATTTTTCCTATTTGACATGAACTGCATTTGACTTTCCTTTCAGAACTTCTCATGGACAGTTAGTGGCTCAAGCTATTAGTTTAGAACTTACTAAGAATTCAGCCTTGTTTGAAAGGTACTGAGTTGATGATAATGAGTTTGTCTTATAGGTCTATCGAGTCACAGTGTATCAGGCTGGAGAAAGTGATGCAGACTCCTTTGAGGGAGATCCTGAAATTTCCTTAGCTGTAAGTATATAGATACTTCACAGAAATAAAATCATAGTGCTGAGATCAGAATTGGGAAAATATGTTTAATTTACTCCTTGAAATGAGGTGATTATATATAGTTAAAACTTTAAACTGCATGACTTAGAGTATTTCTCTGTTGTACTGGGATCTGTTGCTACATTTGTTTGGTTTTATGGGGTGGAATTTAAACTTGAACATACTGGATGACTTGAAACTACTCTGTAAGACCTTTTGGTTGGTTTGGGGTATGAGTGGAAGCCATACATAAGAATCAAAAATCAGTATGGCAGAGTGCATACACTTTGCCCCATTGCTTCTATATTAGCCTGCTTGCCAGGCTAATGGAAACCTGATATATTTATTCAGGGTACGCTAGGAAGTGTCTTCAGGCAGAACTTAACCTTCAGTTTATGCGAAGATAATAGGATATGTTCAGTAATGAGGCGGGATGTGAAAGAGTGCCTTTCTAAGTGTGCGCAGAGCAGTTGGGACAAGGAAGAGACTGGGCAATTAGAACACAGGAGAACATTGATAGGAATGAGACATATATTTTGGATTGTGGCAAGAATGGTAGATCTTAGTTCCAGTAGCTGACAAGATCTCTTACGGATGAAAATAGGGAATATCTAGTTGAACTGTGGCCTTTAGAGCATGTCTTAAAGAATCCTAGTTATTGGTGTCTTGGAAGTGCTTTTCTAGGAAGAGCAGGTTTCTCTAGATTTATTGTGTAATATCACCTATGTTGGGCTCCAGTTATTGCTAGACTGTCTTTGACCTACTAACTGCCCAAGTAATGACATGGAGACTTTTATTAATAGAAAAGCTTGACCTTAGCTTAGGCTTGTTCCCAACTAGCTCATAGAACTTAAATTAGCCCGTTTACTAATCTGTTCTGCCACATGGCTTGACATCTTCTCAGTCCTGGCCCCTGTTTGTTCCCCTGCCTGGCTAATCTCCACTCCACTCCACTCCCCAACCCCCGTTCTTTCCTAGCATTCTTATCTCTGCCTGGAAGTCCCGCCTGTCCTCTCCTGCTTTGCTATAGACCGTTCAGCTCTTTATTAAACCAGTCACTTCACTCTCTTCGGTACAGAAGTCAGTTCTTGAATAATATGGATAACAACCTTTACACAATGCAAAAAAAAAAAATCACCCCAACAATGTAGTGTCTAGGCAGTATCCAGGATTGAGCTTTGAAGGAAGTGGGTGCAAAGGAAGAGATGGCCTGTCATTTACTTCAGCTAAGTGGATGAGGTAATAATCTATCCTTTAATAGGCTTGCAGAGTGCTCTGTGGCTTCCAGTCAAAGAAACATCTATTATTTTACATAGTTCCTGTGTGTGTGCATGAAAGGGAACATTCCTAAAAATCTACCTTTTTAGCTAATTTTGGTATACAGTATTAACTATAGTCCTCATGTTCTTTTTGCTTGTTTTATGTAAAATATGAAGTACTGAAAATTAAACTGTGATACACTTTTACCTCAGGCATACTGAAGTTACTAACTAGCCTTGCTTTGACTACTAGCTAAAGAGGTTATGTTGTCTTTTATTGAAGGACTATTGGAAATGTACCTCTTGCAATGAAATGAATCCTCCACTTCCACCACACTGCAACAGATGTTGGACCCTTCGTGAGAATTGGCTTCCAGAAGATAAAGGGAAAGATAAAGGGGAAGACTCTGAAAAAGCCAAACTGGAAAACTCAGCTCAGGCAGAAGAAGCCTTAGATGTGCCAGATGGCAGGAAAAGTACAGTGAATGAGTCTAAAGATTCATGCCCTGAGGAAAGTGATGATAAAGTCACGTGGGCCTCCCAGTCACAAGAGAGTGAGGACTATTCCCAGCCATCAACTTCCAGTAGCATTGTTTATAGCCCCCAAGAAGATGTCAAAGAGTTGAAGGAAAGAACACAAGTCAAAGAAGAAAGTATGGAGTCTAGCTTCTCTCTCAGTGCTGTTGAACCGTGTGTGATTTGTCAAGGGCGGCCTAAAAATGGCTGTATTGTTCATGGCAAAACTGGACATCTCATGTCATGTTTCACATGTGCAAAGAAGCTTAAAAAAAGGAATAAGCCCTGCCCAGTATGCAGACAGCCAATTCAGATGATTGTGCTAACTTATTTCAGCTAGCTGACCTGGCCATAAAAATAGAATTCATAACTATATAACTTCCAAAGTTAGACAACATGGGTTTTATTTTTAATTGTATCCAATAAAGGCAGAAAAGTATCTTAGTCTACGTAAAATTCACTGTATAAATTTATCCTTGAAAGTAAGAATATTGAATGTTTCATTTTGTTTTAGGAAATTTTCTCTTGGCTATATATTTTACATTTGGGTTTTAATTAATTTGCATTGGCTGTGTAGCTCCTTTTTCATCCTTATTTTAATACTCTCTACTTGGAAGGACAGTTGGAAGTGAACTACATTCAGTGAAGTGAGTCCTCTTCCTCATCTGCAAATGGTAATGGACCCTCCTGAGAACTGACCACATAAGAAGTATTTGATAGTTTATTTTTCTCTGTTCACATAAGAGCATTTTATTTATTTAGTAGCTTTCATGAAAGGAATTAAAGGCTATGACTGACTGGCTATTTAAGTTATTGAAAGGGCTTAGTTCTCTAGCAGTTGTGAGTTGTGGGTTGGAGAGATGGATGGTTTAGCAGGTACAGGCACTCGCTGTGTAAGCCTGGCACCTGAGCTTGATCCCTGAAACTTGCTTTGTAAGCCTGACAATGTGAGCTTGATCTGTGGAACTCCCAAAGGAGGGTTCTAGTTATACAGAGTTGTTCTCTGATCTCCATATGATCTCCACTCTTTTTTTTTTTTAAAGGTATGAGTTAATATCTGTTAACATGTAAGTAAAAACACACACCTTATTTCCGGCTTCTTGGTATTCAGAGTGTGGGGTCATTGGTGTACTGTGTCTCCCAGGTTGAAAGGCCTTAGAAGCACCTTTTTGGGTTCAGGTCCATGGATCTTGATGGTTGCCTAAGTTTTAGGCCTGTACTTAGGCTAGGTTAGTAACCAGTCCATTCAGAAAGACTAATTCAGAACATGGAAAAAGAGAACTTATTTTAAAACATGCATAGTATTTTAAAATGACTTCTCCATCCATGTAGATTAACCTCGTGATTCATAATAATCTTCCCCTTTGAAGGATCTTAAAAGTTTTTACGTGTTCAAGTATAGAAAATAAAGTCATCTGGACTGTAAGTTGAGTGTGACTGAAGGATAGTTTTGTATTGTTCAAAAACAAAACAACAACAACAAAAAAGCCGTTGCTCCCACATGAGTAAGCATTAGAGTAGGACAACAGCCAGGAGCAGTCAGTACCTCAGCTTTGGCATCCCAACTCAGTGAAGTTGCATTTCTTTCTGATTTACAATTTTGATGTTATATCCTTGTGGAATGTTAGTTTCTAAATGTTTAGGTGCGGTATACATTATTTATTTGCAAATAAATGGTTTATTAAATATTTAAAGAACTTTCAAATGTAGTATCTTACATTTTGTTTTTTTTTTTGAGACATGGTCTCTACTATCTTCCTATGTGTTCCTGAGACAGGGTTTCTCTGTGTAGCCTTGGCTGTCCTGGACTCAATTTGTAGACCAGGCTGGCCTCAAACTCACAGAGGCAGATCCACCTGCCTCTGCTTCCCAGAGTGCTGGGATTACAGGCACACGCCACCGCAGCTGGCTATTTTTATGTTTATTGGTGTTTTTGCTGCATGTATGTCTATATGAAGGCATCAGATCCCCTGGAACTGGAGTTAGAAAAAGGTGTGAGCTGCCATGTGGGTGCTGGGAATTTAAACTGGGTCCTTAGATCACTTGCCTCTGCCTCCTGAGTGCTGGGATTAAAAGTGTGTACCACCTCCACCTGGCTGACTTTTTTTTTTTTTTAATAAATGGGTTTCCAGAATTGTGCATGGAAGTGTGACTTAGAAGCAGCATTTTGGGAGGGCTGAGCTCCGGCACCCATTAACAGTAGACTCTTAATTGCTATGAAAATAGTTCAAGAGGTGGTTCCTGGCCAGCAGCAAAGAAGTTTCATTTTAAAAAACACTGCATTCAAAGTACAGTGCTTTCTTAATGGACACAGGCCTTGGTCAGTTAAGACTTTCATTTTGATAGGAGTTAATGACTTGCCTTTTTTTCCTATTATAAAAGCAACATACAGAAATTTTGGAGGGTGGGGTTTAAGCTTTGGAGAGAGTTCAGTCCTTTCACATTCATGAAAGAAATGAGAGGAGGAAACAGTTGTCCTGAAACAAGTTTCTACCTTCCTTTTTTTTTTTTCCCCTTCTTTCGTTCCCTCATGTCTGATTTTAAAATTGTAGTTCCAGTCTGGCTCAGCAGGTAGACCCGTGCTGCTAAGTCTCAGGGACTGTTTAATTACGGGATTTGATTGCCCTCTGCCCTACACACACACACTGTATTGTGTGCATTGTGCATGCAAACTGTACCATGAAAATGTTACAACTATCCATTTCACGACTGTGAGGAGGGCTTATAGAGCTGCTTGTTAATGCTAGCATGTGAATTTTAACCATTCTTGGGCTGGTGGTGTATAGCCATCAGCTCACTCCAATAGGTACAAATTTAAATACATGTAGGCAAAACATGCCGTGGAACTTATGCCTAAGGGTCTCCTAGTACACATTTCCTAAATTGCAATGAATTTTTTAAAATGGAGAAATGTTTGCAACTTAAAATGGAGGTATTCAGGTGGCTGAGATAGATGGCCTGGTAAAAGTGTTGGCCGTAAGCCTGGTGGCAGGTGATTCTGTCCCCAGGTACCATGAAGAAAGCTGGAAGCAGTGGCAGTTATATCTAGCCCAGCAGAGGGGACAGTCCCCTGGAAACTTGCAGAAACTGCTGCAGCAAGGTGGACGGCTGAGACATTCCCTAAAGCTAACACACATCATACAGATGCTAATTAAATATGCATGTTTTTATTTTCTAGTCAGGGGTTGTCTGTGTAGACTTGGCTGTCCTGGGCTCCATTTTTAGATCAGGCTGGCCTTGAACTCACAGAGATCCTCTTGCTTCAGCCTCCCTGAGTGCTGGGATTACAGGTGTGTGCCACCACCCCTGGCTAAATTTGCATGTAAGTAGATAGTATTGTGTAGTCACTTTTTCTTTAGGGGTGAAGACAGGGTTAGTTCCCAGCACATAATGGTGGCTTATAACTTCTAACTGTGGTTCCTGGGACTCAAATGCCCTTTTCTGGCCTCTTTGGGCACCAGACACACTAGTGGTACACAGACATACAGACAGAATACCCAATTACGTAAGTAGAAAACCCACTTGTAGCAGTTTTGGAGGATAGATGTACATTCAGACTAACCTGTCCTTGACTAAAAGGCACACTGGCAAGATTTTTTTTTTTTTTTTTTTTTAATGCAGTGACAACCCCTAAGTGTCCCAGCTCCTTTTGGGAGCAAATTCTTTTGTTTACAACTATGCCATGTGTTTCAACAAAAGGACTTGGGAGCCAATGAAACTTGTACTCAAGATTTCCCAAAATGTGTTTAGGAATCTAAGAATGTACTAGGTTACTTCTTAAATGGTTCTGTGGCTGGGTATGCTTGGGAAGTCATTTTTTTCTGTGATTTCTCAGGTTCTTTTTTTTTTTTTTTTTTTGTACTCAACTTTGGCCTGGATTCACTTTGTAGACCATGCTGGCCTTGAACTCACAGAGATCCACCTGCCTCTGCCTCCCTTAGTGCTGGGATTATGTGCACCACCATACCCGGCTGTTCGAGGTTGGTGTGATGCGTGTCACTTGTCCTCAAGATCTGGTTACACCTATTCTTGTTTTGTAAGCCTGCTTAAGACGTATCTAATTGGTTGATTAAACGGCCAATAACTGGGCAAGGCAGAATGGGGTATGAGTAGCTAAGGTTCCCCCGGCTTGGAGAGGACAGGAGAATCACAGGGAGACAGGGGAAAAGAGGAGGAAGGAGGGCGACACAATGGGTTAGTGTGGAGAAAAAAACGTGGGCCCAACGGAAGGACTCCAATAATGGTGTGAAAAGGCCCAGATGAAAAATATAAGCAAGTACTATGGGATTATGGATAGAGCGTGGACGGCACTGGATGGGGGCTGGGAGATGGATGGTGAGGTTATTGAGCGAGCATAGGTGAAACATCTGCCTGGCCCAAGGTAAATGAGGCAATTATAAAATCTAGCAGTTGTCTGTATCTTATTATTTGTAAAAGCAGGTTAAATAGTACTGCCGAGTTAACCTTGGGGCTAATAATAACATTATATAGCTCCAAACACTCATTTATTTACAACAACACCTGGCCCTTTACTAGGTTATGTGAATCTTCCAGAGTATTTTGTTCTTAGACCAAATCCAGGCCTCAGGCAGGTTCAGCAAGCACTTCTTCCTGGAAGACACCCTTGTCTATCATCTTGCCCATGGAATACACAACCACATAATTCAAATTAACTAATGTCATAAATAGCTTATACTGTCCTGGAAAGACCATCTGGGATTTGGAAAGACTGTTGAAACATTGATCTCTCCTAGAGTATATTTGATGGCAGTCTTCTAGCTTGTTTTTGATAGGTGTACAAACAAAATGGAAGGAGACAGCATTCACTATATGAATGTCCTTTATTGGTAATCAGAAAATGTAAATTTAATAAGCCCAGAGGTAGTCATGGCCCCAAGCAAATGTTACAGTCAGACTGAGAAATTTGTTTGTTTGTTTGAGACATTGTTTCTCTATGTCATCTTGGCTGTCCTGGAACTCACTCTGTAGACCAGGCTGGCAAATGAGAGATTTGCCTGCTTCTGCCTCCCACGTGCCACCATTCCCTGCAGCACACACCATTTTTAGAGACAAATTACAAGTAGAAATTTGGTTCTTTAAAGACTTTGAGAAGTGAATAGAGGAGGCTAAACATTTCTGACCTGTGCAGCAGATGAAATGGGAAGGAAAGCACCAAAGTCAAAGCTGCCTGGACCTGCAGTGACTTAGCGTTTTTCTAAACATCCCCCACTGTTTATGTATCTTGGTTCTTTGAGACAGGGTCTCTATTATGGAGCTTTGACTGTCCCAGAACTCGGTATGATCAGGCTGGCCTTGAAACTGAGAGATCCCCCTGCCTCTGCCTTCCTAGCATTGGGCTTTTACCCATCTCAGTTCAAACAGGCACACAGGTAAGCTATGTCATTTTGTGCAAGTCTCCTTGAAAATGACATGAATCTTGCTAGCCGGTGTTTCATTTTCAGGTCCCCTTTAATAAGGTGTACGGTCTTGAAAATAGTTGACTGTGTCACCCAAATGGCAGTTGTACTTTCTCTACCTGGAGGAGCATCAAAAATGGCATCTACCATGTGTCCAACAGTCAGGACCACAAGTATTCATTCTACTCCTGCAGGATTTAGACCGTCAAAGCCTATCCACCAGGTTAGCAGGCATCAGGGACAGGTGTTAAGTCTTGAGGACATGGACCATAGAATAATTTCATGGTTGTGTTTTGTGTTGGGGTTGGGGGGAGTTAGTGGAGACTGAACACAAGTCTTTGTGTATGCTAAGCACGCTATCACCGAGCTACACCCTCTCGTTTAAGTGATTTTACATTGGGTTTGATAAAGATTTCTAATTTTTGTGGTGTTACCTTAAGATAGACACAGTGGTCCAGGCCTGCATAGCTACTCTGGAAGCAAATGCAGGCAGATTCCAAGCCAGCCTGGATTATGATGAGCTCCAAGACTGGCCTACATATACAGTTTAGTGAGACCCTGTGTCAAAACTGAAAGTAGCTGTGGCTCAAAGGCAGAGCACTTTCTCAGTGTGTGCTAAGCCCTGGGACGGTCTCCAGTAAGACGCATCCACGTGCAAGTTATTTCAGTAACAAGTTTTGTGTTAGGCCCATGAGCCAATTCAGAAAACAGCTCATTTCCTTTAAAAACCACCCGGGAAAGGGGTAAGTCGGAACTGAGAACATCCAGCTGATGGGTGCTCTTGTGTTCTTTATTGCTTTTATTTTTTTTTTTAAGATGGGTCTCACATGTAGCCCAGGCTGGCCTTGAACTTGTGTGGATCTTCCTGCCTCAGCTTCCCAAGAGCTGGATAAAGTCACTTAGCCACCTGGCTTAGGCCTATATACTTTAAATGTCATATACCCAGATCACTTTCTGAACTATTAGTACATGCTTACTAGGATATAAGTTAATACTTATTTAAATAAAATGATCAAGCTGTTCATACTACTTTCAAACTTACAAGTGGTTAAAAACTACAAATGCTATTATATTAAAATAATACGTTTGGCACGAAAAGAGGGCACTGGGATGCCCATTTATCTCGTGTGTCCTTTTGAGCCTCAAGCCTTCTCCGTGTGCCTTACCCTGCATGTCTCACAGCCGTGCAGGGCTTATGACTGAAGAAGCAGGTGACTCACTAACCATGGAAGATTTACAGCCCTCAGGGACCTGCACACAGAGGTGCCACTGAGCTTCCTGTTTGATCTTTATCCTTATCTTTTGAGACAGGGTCTCGCTGTGTAGCCCAGCTGGTCAGAACCCAAAGATCCACCTGTCTCTGCCTCCTGAGTGCTGGTTTGGGCCATCACACTGTCTTTCTGTTACTTCTTACAGTGTGCTAGGATAGATTTCTTTGACAGGGTGCATTTCTACTTCAAACTGATCGTAAGAATTTTTTTTTTTTTTCTGGTCTAGAAGCATGTAGCATGGTTAACAGCTAGCAAATGCCTTTCCCACCAGCCTTACAGTGCATTCCTTCACTTGCATTTATCTTTGAATTTTTCTTCCTTGATGTACACATGGAAAGTGTGTGTGTGTGTGTGTGTGTGTGTGTGTGTGTACATTAGTGAGCTGTATGCTACCAAACGTAAAACTTATATTCACAAAATTGCCCAAATCCCTACAGTTTTGGAAGGGTCTATAGCAAGTTGCTGAAACACCTCCCAGACTCATTTATTTCCTATTTGTGCTAGGCTCAGAGGATACAGAAATGAACTTTCCCAATAAACAGATGCTGGCCTGGAAGAGCTCATGCTGTGCTAGAGAAGGCCAGCATGAAGCAGATGGCACCACCGTGCTGTAAACTCTCTAATCAAGACGAAGGATCCAGGAGGACTGGCCTTCAACCTGATTGCCTGGAACTCCATAGAATGGGAACAGCAAGGCTTCCTGGTTGAAGATGACTCTTAAATCGGAGTTTTGCTGAGTGGGAAACAGGTCAGGCACAGTCAGAATGACACCTAGACCTGGGGTTGCGAGATTGTTGTGTTTAGGGGACAGAAGGGCTTTTGGGAAGCCCAACTCCTCAGGTGCTGTGTGGAAGATGGACCCTTGAGCAAGAGCTAGGTCAGCGGGGAGGGGGCGCTAACCGGCAGGAGAGGATGGGAAGGATCAATACAGCAGCTTTCAGTGACTGACTGGCTGTGCGAATTAGACGGTCAGTGAGGACTCACGAAGCAGGGACAGCCTTGCGAGGCGTCTCCACTGTCAACAGGATGAGGTGAAGCTCATTTGGGTCTTATTCAGGTGGGTGTGGCCAGTGGGCAGCTGAACATGCCTCTGAGGTTAGGCAAGAGCCTAGGATTACACATGAGGGGTCATCTTTAGAGGACTGTGGCTTCAGGAGCAGGGAGACAAGCCCCTTCGTCTGTTGGGCTCTGTAGACACATCAGACACATCATCTGCCCACTTCCTCTCATCCATCCTTAGAACATTGGCAAGAGTAAATGGTCTTAGTCTTCCTCATCTAGAAACGTCTTCCTTTGGGGAGAACCACTTAAACCCAGTAGTAGCTCTTTACAGCTAGCACTCAGGGCAAGGTCGTACATAGTAGGCGGTGTCCATCACTGCTGTGATGGACAGGAAGTGTCCATCACTGCTTTGATCCATTTGACTCTATGTATAATTTTTTTTTTTCTTGTAGCGATGTCTTTTTTGCTTCTCAAGTTTCTTACAAATGCCTGGGACTACTTCAGGATGCAGTGTATGTGGGCAGCGTTTGCTGGGCAGTGACCCCCCGTTTATCCACACTGAAGACCGCTTTTGTCATAGCAGGTTGCCCTGTGCCAGACCTGGAAACCTTCTGCTTTCCTCGGGAGGAAAACAGTGGCGTTTATCCCGCTGCAGTCTCACAAGGAGAGTTGCTATAACCTGGAGCAACCGATCCCTGATTCCAGGCGGTGGTGGGCGTTGAGTTTCACATCTTGCTTTATTTGAAAAATACGTGCAAAAGAGTCATGAAAAATACGAACAAACTAGGCTTTGTTGCAGCTGAGTGGCTTGGCCTAAATTTGTACAGAGGAATCATTGGGCATGAAGGATTTGATACGAAGATGGAGTCCAGCTGCCCTTGCAATGGGAGGTGAAAATCCTTTTTAAGAGCGCTATAGCTCTTGGATTTCCTTGGAATAGTCAGCTTTGTGAGGTGTGGATCATGTCCAGGCACTGTAACCTGAGAAGGAACAAGAAACAATTGCATGAGCGATTTCAGATGTTTGTGGGGTCTCCACCAGCAGGACACAGCCTTTGAGCCGTGCGTGCGTGACGGTGTGCTAAGGTTAGGGACTGGGGTGGGGATGGGGGTGTGGCATGGCTATTGCTCGGAGAATTGCCCAGTGTCTACTCATGTAGACCGTCGCTGCAAAGGCAGTTGCCAAGAATTGCAAAATGAAATAAGGACGGAGACACGGGCTCAGCATCTGGTGAAGCAAAGGATAACAGAGGAAGAAGCAACGCCATATTCTGCCAGTCATTTTCACAGTGTGCCAAGGTAAAGGCGCTTTTCTTTGTACCAAGCCTATAGTATCCTTACTGGATACAAAGATCGTAAGTAGATTCTTTCCCCAAGTTATTCCCATTCTCCTTGCCACTGATCTAAAGTGTACACACCGCTTTTTAAAAACATTCATCAGTACGTTTTGCCTTCAAGTGTCTGTGTACCAGTTGCACGCAGTATTTACAGAGACCAGAAGAGGGCGTCAGATCTTCTAGAATTGGAGCCACAGATGGTAGGTAGGTTGTGAGCTGCCCTCTAGGTTCTGGGACTCCAACCAGAGCCTTCTGAGCCTCTCCAATGTTTTTTTTTTTTTTTTTTTTTAACTTGGGTTTTTCTGGTTTTGTTCTTGTGACTACTCTTCAGATAGATTGTGATTGCTTTGTGTTTTCAGGCCCCCACTAGCCTAGAACTCACTATGTAGACCAGGTTGACTTCAAACCCAACTGCCTCTGGCTCTGGAGTGCTGGGATTGAAGGCTTCATTTTGAGTCCCTTAAATACTATGGAAACTCCTTGTGGAGGAGAGCAACAGAACCAAAAAATCTGTGCACAGGGGTCTTTTCTGAGACTGATACTTCAAACAAGGACCATGCATGGAGATAACTTAGAACCCCTGCACAGATGTAGCCCATGGCAGTTCAGTGTCCAAGAGGGCTCCCCAATAATAGGAATAGGGACCGTCTCTAACATGAACTCATGGGCTGGCTCTTGGATCACCTCCACCTGAGGGGGAAACAGCCTTACCAGTCCACAGAGGAAGACAGAGAAGCCAGTCCTGATGAGCCCTGATAGACTAGGGTTAGATGGAAGGGGAGGAGGACCTCCCCCATCATTGGACTGGGGGAGGGGCATAGGGAAAGAAGAAGGAGGAAGGATGGGATTGGGAGGGGATGGAGAAGTGAATAAACTGTAATTAATAAAAATAAAAAAAATTAAAAAATACTCTGGAAACTAATCTCTTAATAGATCCGTTGTTTGTAAATCTTTTCTCCCAGTTCTGACATTGCCCCTGAATCTGCTGTTGGCTCCTTTGCCCTGCTTCTTAGTTTGTTTTTCTCCTTGTTTATCTTTATTTTGGTGCCTTTGAGGACTTATCTAAAAAATTCATCATTTCACACAGATGCCTTACAGTGTTCCCCTATCCCTACTTGAGTGAAGTCGCTGCTTTTTTTTGAGGGGAACTACACACACTGAATCTGTAAATCACTTTGGGGATCATCTTTCTGATGATATTGACTCTTCTGGTAGACAAGTGGGGTATTTTTCCTTTTTGTTTGTTCTCCATAATTGCTTTTAGTGGCTGGTTTGTAATCTTCTTCTTTCGAGACAGGTATCCCTACTGGCCTGGAACCCTGTGTCTCTAGGGACGGGGTTAGAGGCATGTGCCACCATACCTGGCTTACAATTTTTATTGCATGGGTCTTTCAGTTAAATTTATTTCTATATATCTCATTTTTTTTGTAGCTGTTGTGATGAGATTGCTTTCTTAATTTCTTTTTCACCAAGTTTATTACTGACGTATATATATATGCTACTGGCTTTTTTTTCCCCCATATGGATTGTTTCACCCTGTAATTTCCTGGAACTCACTTTATAACTCTCAGCTGCTCTTTGATGGAAGTTAGATTTTCCTAAGCATAAAGTCATGACATCTGTGAAGATAATTAACTTTTTACTTTCCAGTTTTGTATACCCATTATTTCTTTTTCTCGTCTCATTCCGTATTTGCCTTGTTGCTGATTCAAGAGTAAGTGCTTTCGGCTTTGCCCCATTCCATATGGTACCGCCTATGAGCCTTTCACATACAGACTGTGGTACACATGTGCCATATTATATATTTATATATACCTTATACCTACGAGAAGCTCAAACTGTCTGCACCTGCAGCTGTGGTCCCAAGGCTGTGGCTGGGAGGACCAGGAGAGTGAGCAGTTGGTCTGGAGCCACCTGGTAGCCCTATTCCTGGAGCTGTGGGGCCCAGCGGGCACCTGCCTAAGCTTCCAATGGGCATTGTGGTGAAGCTGTGGACTGCAGCATTGGCTTGCGACAGTGCCAAGGCTGTGGCTGGCACAGGCTTCAGTAGATCTCGTGGGGCAGACTGAATGGCAGCTGGGCTCGTGGCTGTGGATGGCTGCTGGACTCTGTGGGTGTCTGTCTTCCATTCGGTGAAATGTATACTCGACCAAGGCTTTGGTCAGGGTCCAGGTTGGGCTACCAGCTCCTATGCCAAGATGGTGTCTGGCAGCGACTAGCGAATGTCAAGGAAGAGTTTGAAGTGACAACCTTCTTTGGTACAGGAGAGCCACTTCTGGAGGAGCTCTCCGGACTGGATTTAAAGCTTGTGGCTTTTCATTCATGGCCTCCTGCCACGCTGGTGCTTGGGGACACTTCTCGGCCTTCCTCAACGGTGTCAGTTCTCCCTCAGGCGCCAGGACTGAAGTTACATGTACTTCCATCTTTCCTCTGGGTTCCTTTCCAAGCATCCCTGTTGTATGACGGTTCCTGCTGCTCCTTTGCTGGTCTCCAGAGCTCTCCCTCATTCATTCCCACAGGACAGTATCTGCTTTGCTGCCCTGACTTCCCTGGCAGGGCTACGTGCAAGGCACCGTGATTTACCCTGGCTTCCTCCTGCTCTCACTGACAAGGTGGCCTGTGCTTATTAGAATAGCCATCTTGACCGGTGGGATGGTTCACCAGGTGAAAGCACTCGCCTAGCAAGGCAGACAACCTGGTCAATCTCTGGAACGTTTGCTGGAAGGACCAAACTGACCCCACTCCCAAGGGCGTCTCCTGACTTCTGCATGTGTGCTATAGCACATATACACATACATAATAAATTGGAAAAAAAAAGTAGTATTTGGCTTCTATTAAGAATTATCTGCCAGTTAGGAAAATATGTGATTTTCTCCCCCTCTCAAGACAGGCTTTCTCTTGGTAGCCATGGCTGTCCTGGAACTCATTCTGTAAACCAGGCTGGCTTTGAACTCCCAGAGACCCGCCTGCTTCTGCCTCCTGAGTGCTGGGATTAAAGGCGTGCACCACCCCTTGGAGGCTACACATGATTTTCTCCCCCACTGGTCTGTTCCTATCATTGCTACCTCTTCCACTCCTTTGCTTCTGCAGCTCTGCTGCTATCATTTCCTTCTGCCCTGCTGTCCCCACAGTTAGGGTTTCCACTTATTTTTGGCCATCCTAGGTGAGTGCCGTGCATTCTATATTTTCTCAATAGATGGCCTTGCACACTTACATTTATCACGTAGGATCCGGGCAAGAGAAGTAGATAATACTCTCCAAGTTTGTTGGTCCTAAATGGGCAGATATGCTTTCTGTCTTGGACTTCCACAATTACATTTGGTAATGGATTTCCACTCTGATCAAACACTTGACCCTTTACACCTGAAAGACAAAAAGAAAATTCAATGTAAATGGTATATTTTGCGTCAGTGAGATGGCTCAGTGCTTGATGGGCAAGCCTTCAGACCTGAGTTCAATTCTTGGAACCCAAAGTGGAAGGAGAGAAGAGACTCCCTATGAAGCTGTCCACTGACCTCCAAATGTGTCCTGACACAATAATAAATAATATTAACAACAAATAATAAAGTTTTATAAAGTTAAAGTAAAAAACACCTTTTATGGCATGTGAAAACATTTCCTTTAATGATTTAGGAAACACATCCCTAGTATTTGTTGTCTGTCTTAACAGTGTTAAAGAAAGGAGAGTCACTTTGGTGCCTATAAATCGCAGTTGAGCTACAAGCCTGATTTATAGCTTCAGCTGCTGGTTACTGGCTATTCAGTGTATAGCACATATTACCAAAATGGAAGACCAGAAATGGCAATAACCCATTCCTGTCATTTCCAGGTTGTTTACTCAATCACCAAACTGGTACTGACACAGGATGGTGGTGAATGCCATAAAACCTCAATCGAGAACTATTAACTTACAAGATAGTTGCCAATATATAAGGATTTCAAAGGTTTGTCTTCACTCCAGGCAGACTAAGTGGGAAGCAAAACTATAATAGCAGTGGTGCTTGTCTCATTATTAGTGAGAGCAGCTAACATTTATGGAGCTCCATAAATGAACTCCAGAGCCTCCAGAGCACTAGGATGACAGGCGTGTGCCACCATGCCTGGCAACCTCCTTAATTTTTATAGCCAACTGTGTGGCCAAGCCAGACCCTAGGTCCATGCTAGTCTCTGGGATCCACACTAAAGCCATTATATTAGACTTGCCCCACTTCAAGACTTCAATTCTCCCAGTGCTGGGGACTGAACCCAGGCCCTCCTGCATCCCAGGAAATAATCTTCCCTGAACTACAACAGCTACACGTTCCAATTTGTTGGCTAATGACATAAATGGAAAAATAAAAAAAAAAAAACAATGATAACAACACCTTGGTTTATATCCAAATAGCTACATTCAACCACTATCATGAAAAAAAAAAAAATCCAACAACAACAACAACAAAAAAACCACATTGAAAAGTGTCTTCTAGAAAAGACTGAAGGGAAAGATGAAGGTTTTGACATTAGCAAAAAAGTCTTTACCTCAACTATTAAGCAAACCTCTGAGCCAGATGGCCTCCTGATGCCTTTCCTGTTCAGTTCCTGGCTCATTCACCTGGGAATGGGTTATCAAAGGCCACTTTTCCTTTCCATGGTATCTATGGAGGTCAACTCTGCAAACTTAGTTTTTCCTTTTTTTTGCCTTTTTACTCAAAGTCCCATTTATATTTGTTCCTACTATTTTATTCAGGGTGCTGAAATTGAAACACTGAAAGAAGACCAGTGGACCCAAAGGTTCAGTTACTATAGCAGCAGAGGCGAAAGCCTCTTAAACCACAAGGGGGCAGTGTTCACGCGCTCATAAACAGATGTACGTGCGTTCACATCGGATTACAGGGACAGGCAGATAGAAAATATTCTTGATACAACCCAATTAAACGGACTTGTATGTTCTCTGCGCTAATGCTTATGCTAATGTTTAATGCTTATGCTACAACATGTATGTTATTTATTGGGACGCACTGAACTTTCACACTAACGCCCTGGTACACATGACAGGCAAAGCCTGCCGCCCTGAGGTCCATAAAGAGAGCAGTGAGGGGCAGAGACTTCATTCATGTCACACTTCCCCGATGATACACCAAGGATGGGTGAGCGTCACAGAATCCAGAGTAACACACTATTGGGGGAACTATGAGGAAAAGGTTAAATCATTACGGGACTCGTGGGGAAAGGCCAGCGGAAGCAGAGTGATTACATAAGAGGGAGGGGGAAGGGCCGGTAATAACTGTGTACTGTTATGAAGATGCTGGTAAGATCTGGTTTTTATTTTCAAATTTTTACATCTATTTATTTACTTGCTGTTGCGGGAGGCACTCGTGTGCTGTAATGAGAGTGTGGAGGACAGAGGACAGCTTGCAGGAGGCCGTTCTCTCCTTCCACTCTGTGGGCTCCCAGGGTGAACTCCCCTCCCCACCTTGGTGGAGGCACCTGCACCTGCTGAGCTGTCTAGGGGGCGCAAACTAGACTTCTAGTTGTAGATGTCGCAAGAGTACCATCCTGTTTCCCTGATCTCCAGCCAGATTTCCACGTCACTCAATGCGTCAAACTAGAGGTACTCTGGGTCTTTGCACCCTCAAATCAAGCGAACCTGAGCGATCCTGTCTTATGAAGTGGTGGGCACAGCATCTCTCACACACCGTGGATGATGTGTAGAGAATTCAGACTCTTAGTCCTGGTACTGTGTCACGAGCCCCCGAGGGGTTCTGTAAATGCTCCCCCAAAGGTTCTACCCACGCTGTGTGTGTTAACAAGAAGTACTAAGACACAAACCTAGGTGCACCTGTTTTATGTACTCGATCAAAGAGGCCCTGTTATCATTCCAGAAGAGAGGCAGCTTCTCCTCCCGAGGATATTTGCAGCATGACAGTTCCAGCGTGATCTCAAAACACTGGGCCCAGATGTAGTTGTAATCTTGCATTCCACCTGAAAAGCAAGCACATCTCAGTTTTGTTAAGGGCTAATGCTGGAGGGGAGCCAGGTATCACATGCCTAGAAAAACGTGTGAATGAGACAGTTGAGAGAAAGCACTGAGAAACGGGAAAAGAGGCTTTGGCTGCATTAACACGCCACTCCAGAGCTTCTCCTAGCACCACGTGACCAGACAGATGCAGAGAATCTCATGAGGAACTGGGTTGGAGTTGACTGAAGTTCAATCGTGCACCAAAATTAAGTAAGAGGTGGGGGGAAAAAAATCCCCTTTTAGTTTTTGAAATCCTACATTTTAAACATTTTTTTTCTCCTTAAATTGCATTTTAAGTGGAAAGTAGTAGTGGATTTGGCTGGTAGCAAACGTTACATTTTATATGGATACAAACTAGAATAAGAGTTTTTCTCTTTCTCTTTCTTTCTTTCCTTCTTTCTCTTCTGTAGACCAGACTTGGCCTTTACCTCATAGAGATCCACCTGCCTCTGTCTCCTGAGAGCTGAAATTAAAGCTGTGTGTCACCACACCCAGTTTTTTTTTTTTTTTTTTTTTTTTTTAGACTGGTTTATTTGGGAGATGGAAGACAGGAGGCAATGTAAATACTGTACCCATGTCCTCAAAAACATTTTAAATTAGAAATATTACAAAAAGAAAAAATAGTTTATTGGCTATACTGCAAAAGGGTGGTTGGATAAATGGGCTGCACAAGTCAGCAGAATAAAATTATTTAAAACAGTATTTCTGTGGGGCTGGAGAGATGGCATAGCATTTAGGAGTACTTGGCGCTTTCCCAGAAAACCTGAGTTCAGGTCCCAGCACTTCATCAAGTGGCTCAAAACCACCTAGAAGTCCTGCTCCCAGGGATCTGACCCTCCTCTTGGCCACCTCAGACACCTGCACCCATGTGGCATGCACTCACACGAACACGTATACATAAAAGGACAAAAACAGATCTTTAAACAGTATTTCTGTAAAACTAAAAATTAATTAACCAAAACCAGGAACACTAGTTTAAAGGACTAATAATGCCTAATATTGACTGAATGTTCAGGGTTTCTAAGTTCTTTCCAGAGACCTTTATTCCACCTCATCGGATCCTGACAGCAGTTATCTCCTTCTGCAGGGCAGCAGTCATAGGTATTCAGGCACACGGGTCCAGGACTCTTGCCTGGGGGTGGCAGAGCCCAGCGTGCAGCCATCTTGCCGGAGCTCTGCGGCTTTGGCCTTCGTTCTGCCAAAATGTTTCTGAGACTCAAAGAAAGGACGCTGCTAATTCTAGAAAGGCTCAGACGCGGGTCCACGTGGCTTCCAGCTGTCACTGCTTATATGTCCTTTCTTTGACATTAGGAGACCCTAATTTCAAAAGGTTATAATTACTGTGTGGTTTTGTAAAGCATGAAATTCCATATGTGACAGCTCTAGATTTGTGTGTCTTAAATTTTTATGCCTGAAAAACATGCATTTAACTGAGAAGATTCTAGAATTTTCTTTCCTGGTGGTATGTTATATTTTATAGAATGACATCTTAGATTTGATGAAATGCAGTCTTCAGAATTTTTTTTTTTTTCTTTTTCTTGTATTGTGCTGAGGTTAAACCAGAGTTTCATCATACTAGTGAAGTGGTCCAGCACGGAGCCACACCATCAGCCCTGTGGCAGCTCTGAGGGAAGCAGTTTTACCTTGCTACACCTGATACCTGGTAGGGTTTGAATGTGAAATCTCCTCCCACAGGCTCATGTGTTTAAGCATGTGGTCCGCAGCTGCCCCTGGCAGAGGCAGGACCCCAGTGGCAGGGCTAGAGGATAGAATCTGTCCCAGGTCTGGCCAGTGGCCTCTGTTTCCTGATGTGCCAAGGGCCCACCCCTGCCTCAACCTATCATGCAAGTGTCAGATAAATGAAATCCTTCTTCCTCTAAGCTGTTTCTGCCAGGTATTTGGTCTGCACGATGACGACGGAAACTATTACAGTATCTGCCCAAGAGGATATATGTGTTCTCAGTTCCACCAGGTGCTGGAGAAGGTTAAGTTCAACAGAAGGGTCAAGGGGTGGGGTGACGGCTCCGGCTGTAAGAGGGCCGCCCACTTACAGAGGGCCGGGCTTAGTTCCCAGCACCCACACGGCAGCCCGCAACCCTCTGTAACGCTCTCTACTGGCCTCGGTGGCACAGCACACACGTGGTTACACACAGGCAAAACACTCATACACATAAAATGAATAGATAAATGGTAAGTAATCTATATAGACCCAGATACTAGCGACAAAGATTTTTCTCTGTCCTTTCCATTTCCTTTTTTTTTTAATCTTACAAATTTGTGTTCCTCTCTGAATCCATTTACACACACACACTTGCAAATAACCTATAACAACTTTGGAAATTTCCACCCATCTGGATTTCTGTCCTGGCAGTTACAGCGACCATGAAGGACAGTTGTGCCACAGAACAGAAGGTCCTTTGTGGAGATGGAGATGGAGGAGCAGGACTGTGCTGGAGACCTGAGGTGAGTGGGAACAGACCCTGGGCGGCGGAGCAGAGTTTTCGGTGCCTCCATGTCTAGCTGGGCTCACTGCCTGAACACCACCAATTGCGGTCTATGCTTATTTACTTCATCCGGAAAATTGGCAGTGAGCCATCCAGACACAAAAGTACCAGTTTGTGCTAGATTACTAGACAGCCCATGCACCCAGAGTGACAGCTGGAGAAGGCGCCTGTGTGCAGAAATGCAGGCTGCAGCTTGCTGTTGGTGGGCAGGCTGACTAGTCTGGGAGGGAAGGCTGTGCACCCCTAGGTCACTCCTTTTACCCTCTCTCCCTAAGTCTCTCCTCATGTTTTTCATGTTTTTCCAGACTAGTCCCAGTTTCTATACAACCCTGGGCTTCTGTTGACATCCCTCATTCCATTACAAGTGAGCTAAGTTTTATGGTGTAGGTCTGTAATCCCAGCTACTTGAGAGTTGAAAGTTCAAAGCCAGTCTGGGGGCAGTTTAGTAAGCCCCTGTTTCAAAATGAGAAAACGGGAAACAGGACAGGAGCCTACCCCAGAGGGCCTCTGAAAGACTCTACCCAGCAGTGTATCAAAGCATATGCTGAGATTCATAACCAACTTTTGGGCAGAGTGAAGGGAACCTTATGAAAAAAGGAAGAGATAGTAAGACCTGGAGAGGACAGGAGCTCTACAAGGAGAGCAACAGGATCAAAAAATCTGGGCACATGGATCTTTTCTGAGACTGATACTCCAACCATGAATATAACCTAGAACCCCTGCTCAGACGTAGCCCATGGCAGCTCAGTCTTTAAGTGGGTTCCCTAGTAATGGGAACAGGGACTGTCTCTGACATGAACTCAGTGGCAGGTTCTTTGATCACCTCCCCCTGAGTGGGGAGCAGCCTTGCCAGGCCACAGAGGCGGACAATGCAGCCAGTCCTGATGAGACCTGATAAGCTAGGGTCAGATGGAGGGGGAGGAGGATGTCTCCTATCAGTGGACTTGGAAAGGGGAAGGGAGGAGAGGAGGGAGGGAGGGTGGGATTGGGGGAGAATGAGGGCGGGGGCTACAGCTGGGATACAAAGTGAATAAACTGCAATTAATATAAAAATGTAAAAATAATTGTAGAAGAGGGCAGGGGGGATAATTCAATGACAGGGCACTTGCCTAGCATGTGCAAGGGCCTAGATTCAACCCCCAGTACTGCTAACAAGACAAACGGAGAAAACTCTCTTCACTGTTCCCCCTCCTCTGCCTGGCCATCCTCCTCCTCTGCCTGACCATCCTCTTCAAGGGTGGGAAATCAGAACCCCTTCCCCTGGTCCTGCCTGAGGAGCATTTCTTCACCATATCCAACTTCTTTTGTAAGTTGGAAGGAGACTGCCCATTGGTCTCTGCTGCTGCGCGGTCCATAGCTAGTGGGATCTGAGCGGCAGCTGTCCTTGTAAGGGGGACGTAAGCGCCACCTTCCTCCAGATCTGCATTGCCCCCTGCCACCACGGCTATGGACCCCTCCGCATTCACTTCCTTATTCTCTTCCTACTCTGAAGGCACTGTAACCTAAATCCTTACTTTCGTCCCTTTTGAGAACGAGGCCCATGCCTTTCGTCTTTCTTGGCACCGTGCCTGGATGCGGGAAGCACCCACAGAGTAAACCAATAAATGTCTGAGGGAATGAAAGGAGAACGTGGGCAGTGAGGACCATATATCTGCATCTTCCAAACTATCTCCCACCTCCACTGCTGCTCTGATATGATGGGATAGAGTCTGAGGGCCTGCCTTGTGCTGTAAAGATCTTGTGACACAAGCTGGTGCTTTCAGGGCAAGGCAACAGGAGAATACAAGGATGAGGAACTCACCCTGCAGTGGGTACCAGGAATAGCCATTGATTATGCCGTCGGGGAAGTTCCTTTTGTTTTTACACTGATCTCCTTTCGTCATGTTGGGATTCCGAGACGCATAGGTATAGGCAAGGTGCTGAAAGACGTCATCATCTGGAGTCAAGCTTCGAGACAACAGTGTCCCCGTGGCTGTGTTAGAAAGACAGAGGGACCCGTGCAACACACGTCAGCTGACACAATCATGGCGCACGAAGACGGTCTCACTACCCGCTGGTGTGAACACCGCCTCTCTCTTCTTCCTACTCTTTAATGGTCAAGGATGTCAGCTCACAAAACAATCAGTCTAAAAATGCAGTGACCCCCTTCCCCGTGCCAGGCAGTCGCTGAAGTTTGGCAACCTTCCTTAGGTGCTGCTAGGGGCTCGTGTAAGCCACTGTCATACCTCCAGCTCTCTGTTTCTTGAGACAGACTTTCTCTAGGTAGCCATGGCAGTCCTGGAACTCACTATGTACACAGGCTGGCCTCGAACTCATGGAGATTCACTTGTCTCTGCCTCCCAAGTGCTGGGACTTTAATCCCACCATGCCTGGCCCTTATCCCATCACATCCTACAGAATCTAGAGCCGTGGTCCTCAGCCTCCCTAAGGCTGCAGCCTTTTAATACATTTCCTCATGTTGTACCCCCACTGTAAAGTTATTTTTCGCCACCACTTCATAACTGTACTTTTGCTACTGTTATGATTCATAATGTAGGTATCTGTGTTTCCCGATGGTCTTAGGGGACCTCTGTGAAAAGGTCAGCCAAACAAACAAAAAAACACCAATTACAGGAAATATCGTTCAGGGTTGGGAAAAGTGAGGCTCTTTCTTGTCCAGTCAGAGAAGTTAATTGCGGGCTTCGGAGTTCACCCTGCTTCAGAGGTGGAGTGATGGCAGCTCTCCTCTCGTCTGCCAGGGCGGAGCCACACCACTTACCTTGCACGCCATTATCAAAGGGGTAACTGGCCACCAGGGCACCCCCGTGGAGGTTCGCGGAGAGGACAAATGTCTCTGTCTTCAGCCACTTCATGACTGCCAAAGTCTCAGGCTGCTTGGATACGTTATTATTTTCAAAGGCATCAGGGAAGTTCCTGTTCAGGTCGTAATTGTTGTAGTTTTCCCTTTAAAAGAAAGGATTTTGTAGGCTTTACTGGGGTGTGTGGGTGAGGGGAGTGGTCTTGCTGTGCACAGACCTGAGGCGTAGGTTCCAGGTGTTTCCCAGATGTGAAGCCAAGCGCAGTGGATAATTGCTTTGGAGCCCTCTCGTGAATCATACCTGAAGTCCCTGTCCCCTGCTGTGTGATTCGCTTTCCCGAGGGGACATTAGCTACTGGGACATGAGCAAAGTTCTGACAACTGTTTGCATTCTGGGACTTTTTGTTCTTGGAACACAGCCTTTTAGACACCGAGGCACCGCTGGTAGCCACATGTGGGCTATGGAGAACAATGAGGAACCCAGGTGACAGCCAGAGTGAGACACCAGACACATGGCCCCAGGCTAGCTGTCTCAGACCTGCATGGAGGCCCAAGATGAAGCAGAGACAGACGTCCGTCCTGCTGTGTCCTTCTCAAACCTGGGACTTACAGAACCAACACTTAACAGAAAGGCTCAGTCACCATGCTTTGGCAGTGGCCCCTTATACAGCACCCAAGGTCAGAAACAGTTTACACAAACATGCTTCAGAAAGCTGGCGTGTCTGTGCCTAATTATGTAGAACAGTTAAAGATGAAGGGAACCCAGCGGTGAGATTTCACCTTTTTATTTTTGGCAAACTCAACAACTTTATAAACTGTGTAAATATATGTGTGTGTTAAGCACTAGAGAGATGCTACACTCCCCAAAGCAGTCTGAAACAAAATATACCATTTAGAGCACATTGTAAGACCCATGCTACTCAGGCTGTTGGATTAATAAACCAATTTTGGGTAATTTTGGAGAGTCAGTGTGGTGTGGTAAACCAGTGGTTGTCGACCTCTGGGTCTCTACCCCTTTGGTGGGGAGAGGGGGTTGAATGACCTTGCATAGGGGTTGCATATCAGATGTCCTGGATATCAGATATTTACATTATGATTCATAACAGTAGCAAAATTAGAGTTATGTAGTAGCAATGAAAATAATTTTGTGGTTGGGGGGTCACCCCAACATAAGGAACTGTAGTAGAGGGTGGCAGTGTTGGGAAGGCTGGGAATCACTGTGCCAGGCGACCTGGCACTAACAATGATAAACACAAAATGACACACTGCCCTCAGTAGCTTGCATTTCAGTGGAGAGAAAGACATTAAGTAAGAAACTAGACATTAGGGGTCCGTGAGATGGCTTTAGCAGGTAAAGGTGCCTTGATGCCAATGTGGTAGCCTAAATTTGATCCCCAGGACCCAACCACATGGGGAAAGGAGAGAATCAACTTCTGCAAGTTATTCTCTGACCTCTACATAGCCAACTGTGGCATAACCTAGTCCATGTCCACAAATGATAAACAAACATAAAGATTAAAAACTGTGACATGGCTCGGTGGTGGTGGCGCACACCTTTAATCCCAGCACTCGGGAGCCAGAGGCAGGAGGATCTCTGTGAGTTTGAGGCCAGCCTGGTCTACAAAGTGAGTCCAGGACAGCCAGGGCTACACAGTAGCTTTGAAAAAAAAAAAGTGTGCCATGAATGTACAGTACCAGAGGCTCTGATCTGAAAGCATACAAAGGACTGAATACTTGGTCAGGAGGGAGTTTTTGTAGGAATGCTCTTTGGGCAATTGATGAAGATGAAGAGTCGAAACGGATGTACACAGTACCTAAGCTGAGAAAGCACCCGAGAGTTCCAGGAGAAAGATCAGAGGGGCTGAGTGAGGGGGAGAGTGAGAAGCGGTCAGTAAAGGCAGAGGGACTAGAAAGGTGCCATGTTTCATCCTACAAGATGGCGGCCTGAAGAGCCTTGGTGCACCTGTGACAGGAACAGGCTCTGGGGTGCTCCACTGTGAGGCAAGTCCTCTTGCGGAGGCCAATGGGCGCCCGAGGGGAGACCAGCCCATCTTTACCTTCCATTACTGTAATAACAGTCGGGCTTCTGGACGGCTTCAAATCCATCCGGGTTCATGGAAGGCATGATGTGGATCCGGGTGCTGTTGATCAGATATGTGATTTCAGCGTCTTTCCCATGACTGGTTACCAGATAGTCGATGAGGTGGAGCAGCAGTTCTCGGCCCACCGTCTGTGCCAAAGAGGAAGAGGGTTGTTATTAAGTCAGAAAAAATAAGGAAAAAGTTCCCCCTGTAGGGGTCTCCACATTGGATATCTTAGGTCAAAACTGTTTGTGAGGCCACTGGGTTTCAAGCACACCAATTATGGAGAGGTCAGCTCAGTGCGGGATGCTGAGGATTTTTTTTTTTTTCAACATTTCCAGCACTCTCTTGTAAATTAAATTACCTGCCCTTTGTATGTGGTGAAGGTGAGAACCCAGACCAATTTAGACTTATAAGAAGAAGCAGAGTAAAAGTTCTTATCGTGGTGGTCTTCATTCCTTTTTGCCCATGAGACAGGAACATGGCGACAATGAAACCCAGTGCCAGGTTAGACACTAGATTTTAATATGATTACTTTTACTCACTGGCCTCAGGGTTTAAGCAGGTTTCAGCATTCCGCACTTTCCTTTGGCAGCTTCCGCTGTTGCACGCCTGTGTTATTTTTCTGTGTCTGTATATTTCTGGTTCCCACATTCTTATGGTCACGGAACTGAATCATTTGCATGTCATCCACATACCACTCACAGTTTTTGCCACATGGATGAATTATACATACGCTGTTATTTACATTTTCTTTAAACATGCTCACTTTTTTGTTATGTTAAAAGTAAAACTCAGAGGCTGGAGAGATGAATTAGTGGTTCATCTCTAATGAACAGTGGCTGCTCTTCCAGAGGACCCAGGCTTGATTCGCAGCACCTACCTTGCAGCTCACAACATCTGTAACTCTAAGTTTCAGGGGACACAAGGCCCTCTTCTGGCCTCTGCAGGCACCAGGCATGAATGTGGTACATAGACATACACCCAGGCAAAAGACCCATGCGTCAAGACATACATGCAGGCAAAAGATCCATTCATAAAATAAAACTGATAATTAAAAAAAAATTAAAGCAGCTGGGCATGGTGGTGCACGCCTGTAATCTCAGCACTCAGGGAAGCAGAGGCAGGAGAATCTTTGTGAGTTTGAGGCCAGCCTGGTCTACAAAAGTGAGTCAGCACAGCTAAGGCTATACAGAGAAACCCTCCTCAAAAAAAAAAAAAAAACACAAAAACAAAAATATTAAAGCAAAAAACAATTGACTTCTACATGTGCGCCCCCCACAGCCAAGTACCCAATAAATAATAACATATAATAAAGAAATTTAAAGAGAAGATTTGTAATATCAAGCTCTCCATCTAGTTTTACTTCAGTTTTTATTCTCTGGTTAATCCATTAAATTTGACTAAATTACATGCTGAATATGCCTCATATCTTACTCTAGATTTTTTAAATTCTTGTTTAATTGAAAAAAACTATTTTATATGTATGGCTGTTTTTCCTACATGTATGTCTTTACACATGTTTGGTGAGGCCAGATGAGGGCATTGGATCCCCTAGAACTGGACTTGCAGACAGTCATGAGCTGCTATTAGGTGCTGGGAATTGAACCTTGGTCCTTTGGAAGAGCAGCCAGTGCTCTTAATTGCTGTCTCTCCAGCCTCTCCCCCACCAACACCACCAGATTATTTTAATTCCTCTTATTCTCTTCCCACAGAAGTATATAAATGCCTAGAGAGATTTTTGAAAATATTAATAACAGCCATCCTGGGTGATAGTTACTGGATGGGCCTCTCTCTGCTTATTTTTCTAGTATCACTTTTTAAACGGAAGAGAAGCCATGTTGTCCTCATAAAATAACAAAATAACATTTCTTTAGAAGGAAATAAGTGTGTAACCAAAGAAGTATCTGCCTTAGTATTTTAAATAAATTCCCAGTGCTTAACTACAGGAGGTTAAAAAAAAATATCATGACTATAAAGAAACAACCACGCATCGTTTAGTTTTAAAAGGCTGAGGGAAACACACACAATGTCTCAGAGGGAGTTAAACAAAATCCTCCTCCAAAATTTTCTTTATTGGACCATATTTGCTGCCCTTGTGATTTGTGACAAATATTATTCAAATGTATTCTCCCCAGCCTGAGTAAAATACCTCATGTTTTATGTATAAACTTCCCTTTCCCCCTTAAGTTTAAGGCATGGAGTATGAAACCTCAGGGTGCTAAAACTTCCCATTTCCACTGAGGACTCCAGAGTGGGGGTCTTAACTGTTTTCCTGTTGACCCACCGACCCCCTGGACTATCTTGCAGCATGGGCCACCACCACCCATCTTGATTAAGACTGCTGTAAGAAACACGAGGGCCTAAGGCGCTGAGGACAGACAGTCAAAAGACTTTCACTGTTGAACAAGTTTTGCAGAGTGAGAGCTGATAGCTATGTTTATGGGCAGAACTCAGGGTATGTGGTCAAGAGCGCAAAGAGAGACAGGGAAAAGGCTGATCATGTGAGCAGTTTAACAAATACATGCTGCACCTGGAATAATCATTAGTTCTGCTTAAACCCCCAAACAAAGAATTTAATCATCTAAACCCACACTGGCTACATGAAAATGCAGGACAGTAAGAAGAAGAAGCAGAAGAAGAAGAAGAAGCAGAAGAAGAAGAAGAAGCAGGAGGAGGAGGAGGAGGAGGAGGAGGAGGAGGAAGAAGAAGAAGAAGAAGAAGAAGAAGAAGAAGAAGAAGAAGAAGA
>NW_026596073.1:11801146-11833767 GCF_907164565.1 Psammomys obesus | reverse complement strand
GAAGAAGAAGAAGAAGAAGAAGAAGAAGAAGAAGAAGAAGAAGAAGAAGAAGAAGAAGAAGAAGAAGAAGAAGAAGAAGGAGAAAAAAGCCTGGGAAGTGACATTTGGAAGCACAGATTTTGCTTTTTGGTTTTGTATTCATAAACGTGGAACCCTGACCACTGACCTGAACCATCCTCCAGGCCGTCTCAGTTTGTTTTCTGTTGCTGTGACAAGCCCCATCTGTAAAATGAACTTCTATTCACCTGGTTCAGTTGTCTGTACCTAACATCTGAAGCAGGAGATGCAGCACCCGCCAGTGAGAAGAAAAACGAGGTCCATGGGTGGGTGCAGCCCGGGTTCCAGATTCACCTTCTTTCCAAACCCTGAGTTAGCACAGGGGACAACATCTAAGCCTTCTGCAGAGCCATTAAGAGATCTCAGTGGGGCCTGTGCCCTGTGAGAGCATTAGCTACTGCTCTGCCCTTGTAAGGACTGGTAAAAAGCTAAGTGATTAGCTCAGGACCCTGAGCCAATGTCACAGAAAAGACAGGAGACAATGGCAGAGCCAACAGAGGAAGCTAAACAGCCATGCTATGAGGCTCATTCTGAATACATCAGAACTTTGTAAGCAGAGATGTGAAAATGTACAAAGTAAGGAAAGGTTTGTTTGTTTGTTTGTTTGTTTAAATAAAAGTCTTACTTCTTTTGTAGCAACACTTGACTGCTAATGGCCTTTTAAAACTTGTTTTTGTTTTTTATAGGTCTGAGTGAAGTCTAGCTCAGACTCGGTGCCAACCAAATTAGATCAGTTCCTAACGTGTGCATTAGCCAAAAATATTTCACCTAAATTGGCCAATGTTTGTGTTTTAGTTTCATTGCATGACTTTGATAAAATACCCCAGACAAGCAGCAACTTAGAGGAGAGAGGTTTAGTAGGCATACAATTCCTGGCTATACTCCGTCATTTGGGGAAGACTCAAGGGAGCTAGTCACATCACATCCACAGTTAAGAGCAGAAAGCAGCACGTATACACGCTCACTTGCTGGTTTGCTTGTACTTAACTTGCCCTGCCCCCTTTCACTCAGCAGTCCTGGCTAGGCTGGAACTCAGGGATCAGAGCCTCTAAAGTACTGGGATTAAAGGTGTATGCAACCATGCCCAGTGATTTCCTTGTTTTTTACACAGTTCAAGACTCCCTGCCTAGGGAATGGTGCTACCCATCATGGACGAAGTCTTCCCATAGTAACTTAAGATGATCCCTAAAGTCATGCCCACAGGCCAACAGAATGCTTCTAGTCCCTCACTGAGACTCTCTCTCCAGGTTGTGTCAAACTGACAATTAAAGCTAACCTCTGCACCTTGGATCTCACTTCTAGAATAAAGTAATGAAGGGACAAGGGCAGTAGTAGTACTGTAAGAAAGCAACCACAGAATGTGGGTTCTGATGAGGAGAACACCGAACTGGCCCTTCTTTAAGCTTAATATCATCTAAAGATGCTCCAAGCGCGACTCTGAAGAATCAAGGGCACGTTACCTAGATTTGACTCATGGTTATGGGCTGGCTCCTGATTTGGACAATTTTGAAGAGAACTTGAGAATCTAGAAGGTGGGAGTAAGGTAAAGGTAGGAAAAACGTATTGCTATGAAAGGGTAGCTAGCGTTAGAAAGGGTGAAAGAGTATATTAGAAGCACACTCTACACAAATGTCTGAAAGGATGAAAAGAATTGAGGTTCTTGTTTTGGGGGTGTCAATACATAATGTTTCCTTTTGCATTTTTAAAACCACGTATATGTTGAATTTGTAAAAGTGGATTGTTTTTGAAGAGCCATCTTTCTCTTAGTTTTTTTTTTTTAATAGGTTGTAAAATTTTTGTCTTTAATATTTTTAAGCTTTTAAAGGCATAATAACCAGGTGAAACTGGAAGGCAATATTTTTTCCAAAAGCTTTTTCAAGGCAGGGTCCCATACATCATAGGCTGGCCTTGAACTGGCTTTGTAGCTTAGGATAACCTTGAACTTGTGATCCTCCTGCCTTCTCCACCCCAGTACTGGGAGGATGATAGGCTTGTGCGAGCATGTCTCATTTAACATGGTGCTGGGGGATTGAATCTAGGGCTTCATGAGAGCAAATGTTCTGCCAGCTGAGCTACATCCCCAGCCTGCTGTACTTTTATGTAAGCTCAAACTTTAGTCCTTTGGTGTAAGAAAAGGCTGACTACTTGTAGATTTTTCCTGATCTATAAATTTCTTTGTTTTCCTCTCTCCAGTCTTGGCTGTCACAGACAGGCAGGCAGTATTTGCATTTGTATAAGAAAATCTAACATTACTATTATTATTATAAATTTATATTTATTTAGTATGTGTGTTTGTGTGTGTTTTGTGCATATGCACATGTGCCAGGGCACATGGAAATGAGAGCACATCTTTAGGAGTTGGTTCTCTTCTACCATCTGGGTCCTGGGCATCAAACTTAGGGCATTAGCCTTTGCAGCAGGGTCTTTTGCTGGTTCTTAATGTTATTATTATTATTATTTGATGTAGTAAGATATGATCTTAAATAAGGACATTAAAGAGGCAGAGTAGAAATTCACAGGGGACAGAAATGGGCCTTAATGTCATCAAGCACATAGAACCAATTATGTCCTTCCCCATCTCCCCACTGACATGCACACAATGTGGTGGGGTCTACAGGAGGAAAAAAAAAAGTCCTCAAAAAAAAAAAAAAAAAAAACCCACGTGGGTCCGCCATGCCACTCAGTGTGTATGGCTCCTACAGGAGGTCACGGCAAGGTTCCTAGACTTCTGAAAGAGTCCTGGGGTCAGAGGTCCAGCTTTGCATCAGGATAGCAAGAGCTACTTCTAAAGAAGGGCAAGAGCCACTGACCAAGATATTAGCTATGTTGCTATCTGTAAAATGAGAACTGGAAATGCTTTCTGTTTGAAAAGATCTAAGTGGAACACGGTGGGGCTTAGACTCTCTGCTCAGAGTAATCCCTCTGCTGCAGGTTAGGCCATTCCTGCCTCCAGAAGGGGAGGGCAGAATACACAAGACCTCAAGTCCGGAATATGAAGTTCTTTACTAGGGCCTGCAGAACGCACAGCCACAGCTGGGAGCTGGATCCTACCTCAGATCTCAGAATCCATGCAGCCTTTCCCTGCCCCCTTCCATATCAGTTCTAGCCTTCCTTAAAGACTCAGGGTGAGCCAGAGAGCCTGGGTCTATGGGACACAGTGGACCCCCGGAGAGAAGATGCCAAGACTTTGCGACAGCACAGAAAGGGCATTTCCAGGCAGGGAGGGCATTCCTGCTCCTCTCAGGAAGTTTCTGCCCTGAAAATGAATTCCCGAACGGCAGCAGCCTCTGAATCCTCAGGAAATCAACAAATAACTTCCTGTCTCTTATCAAGAATGGATTCCAGTGGCCCTTGATCAATAGACTAGATAGCAAAAGGAAAAGGAAGTCTGGGGCTGCTGTGTTAAGACAGTTAAAGAAACAGTACATTATGGTTAAAACAAAAAAGAAAAAAAATTTAGCTGTATTGTTTTTTTACCCACCCTTCAGCAGGTTGCTTTCTTACAAGCATGCATTTGCAATTAACTCTGCCTGCAAGAAACATTCTCTCAGCAGGACGGGTTGGGCGACATGCTTGGCAAGGGCTGTGTGTGTCAGAAAGGGTGGAGCCAGGTCCTAAGGAACCAGAGCTTGAAGAGGTTAAATCAGGTCATGAGGTTCAGCTGGACTGGAGCATCCCAGCCCAGCTACTGCAAACTGTGAAGACTGATTTGGCAGTCAGCAGGCTGTACCTCCTGCCACATGCAGGAAGTTCCTAAAAGCTGAAAGCGCTTCACACAGGGTACTTTACACAGCTCCTCTCAGGTCTCTTTACTGAGGTCACTGGGAGCTACTGTCCCTTCCTCAGTTGCGTGGAGTCCTGGTACACAGAAGTATCCAGAGGAAGCAAGGTGAGAAAGAGAGGTAGACATCTTCAACAGCCCTGCAGTGCTGGTTGGTCTTTCTGTCCACGTGACACAAGCTAGGGTCACCTGGGAAGAGGGAACCCGAGCTGAGCAAATGCCTCCATTAGATTGGCCTGTAGACAAGTCTGCGGGGCATTTTCTTGATTAATGATTGATGGGAGGGCCCAGCCCACTGTGGGCGGTGCTAACCCCTAGGCAGGTGACCTTGGGAAGTATGAGAGAGGGAGCTGTTAGCTAGAGAAAGAAGCAGTAAGCAGCTTTCCATCGTGGTCTCTGCTGCAGTTCCTGCCCTGAGCTCCTGCCCTGACTTTCCTCAGTGACCTGAATAAACCATTACCCCTCACCCCCACGCTGCTTTCGGTTGTGGCCTTTATCATTGTGGGAGAAAGCAAACTAGGACACCAGCCATTACATTCTTAGCACTTGGAAGAGTGGTGAGAAGGTATTTTGCAGAACAAAATAAGAACAGCTCATCTCCTCTAATTTGGAGAAGACGACACTAAGAGCGTGATTATCGCAAGGCAGGTTGGAAAGAAGGTTGTGTGCATCTACACTGGAGCTGTGACAGACAGCTTCGAATGCCACATTCATGGGCTGGAGAAACAGCCCAGAGACAAAGTACTTACCTAGAAAGCACGAGACCTGGGGCTCAGTCCCCAGTACCATAAATGAATAAGTAAATTAAGATTAAAATTAAAAATTAAAAGCTAAATAAGCCAGATGCTGGGAGTCTGGACAACTATTTTGGGTCTTCTCATCATTTTGAGTTCAAGTACAACAGACCTCCAGTGATGGATTTCTTAAATGCCGACAGGAGATGGGAAACCAACCCAGAAAGGAGCCGAAGGACAGAGCTGGAGGCAGCACAGAGAGCCCCAACACAAAAGCAGCTCTGGTTACTCTCTCTGGGGACCAATCGTATGGCCACGTGGTCTGCTGCTGTTAGAGCTGGTTCCCTCAGCTTCCTCTCTGTCCCCGCTGCTTGACTAAGATGCACAGAACTCACCAGGCTTTCTCATCTGTGCTGACACCAGGAGGGACCTGAGGGAAAGTTCCTTCTAGGCGGCCACTCCCTGTACGTACCTCATCTCCATGCATGTTTGCCACGTACTTGAATTCTGGAATCCCAACTCTGTGTTCCTTTGGAGACTGCCCCACAACGAGAACCCACAGGTTTCTGCCTTCACGAGGAAGAAGGAGAGAAAAATAAGTTATCTCTTAAAATGACAAATGAACTCTGAGAGAATGAGAAGAGAAGCCCTCTTCTCCCTCCTGGCAACTTCACAATTTCATGGTGACTTATGTTCATGTGACTGAAGTTTCCATGCTTCCAATGCTCATTATTTACCATCGGAATGAAAAGGAACTCAACTCAATAGAAACAGTTATTACTCTGGTGTGTAGTTTAAAAGATCAGTATACTAGGTTATGTTGATCTTATTTTCAGAATGTTTATGTACTGTGTTCTGGGATCCTAGAGCCTTGTAGCAACAATCTTGCTAAAATATACAACTACACAGTGAAATCACAGTTGATGGTTGGCTGGAAGGGTGCCATAACTTATAAGTAAAGAAAATAAAAACAGAAAGAGCAGCAAAACTTGTAATTCCGGAGGAGGGAGGGTGTTTTGTTTTGTTTTAAGTAAGAAACCGCAGGTCTTGTATTCAAGGGCTGAGGTGCCATGGCTCTGGCTGTGGCCTCTGTGTTTTTTTTTTATTCAACCCAAGTTCCGCACAATAGTAGGGCATGCGCTTTGCCCTGAAATCCACTGGGGTATAGCCCCTCCCACCCTTCCCTCGGCATTTTTTTTAAAGCTTTATGTGTATGAGTTTTTGCTTTCATGATTGTATGTATGTACACCTCTTGTGTGCCTGTGTGTGTATAAGGGATTGCTTGTGTGCATTTATGCATATATGCATATTTACCTCTTGGGAACCCGTACGTGTATAAGTGTTTGCTTGAGTGCATGTATGTGGGCCTGGTGCCTGAGAACGTCAGAGGAAGGCTTTGGGTCCCCTGAAACTGGAGTTACAGACGGTTGTGAGCTGCCATGTGGGTGCTGGGAATTGAACCCTGGTCCTCTGGAAAAGCAGCCAGTGTTCTTAACCGCTGAGCCATCTCTCCAAGTTCCCTCTCTTTGGTGTTTTGAGCCCAGGCTGGCCTCAAACTAACAAGTCTTCTACTGAGGTCTCCCAAGTGCCAGGATGACAGGCATGCATGCCACACCTGGCTTTGACTGTGCCTTTGATACTACTGAGTTCTATCAAGTAAGCCAGAATCCACAGCCCCGCCTAACAATGCCAAGGAAATCCTGCACGTCTCCTGTCAGCCACAGGCTATGAGTCAGGCAATCGCGGGCAGAAACAAGATCACTGAGGCTGTGCGTTACAGCAGGAGCTCCGATTTATGCAATCCTACACACTTTCTTGTCATGAGCCACTCATGAGATGGACTGCCAATCAGACTTTACAAGGGAGATAATATTACCCAAACTACTATGATCACACAGCCAGTTAGAGGCTGTGATTTGATTCCCAGAGGGAAGAGCCGAATCCTTCCACCTCAACTGGATGAGCCCATTCGACTTCAGTTCTAGCATTCCTACCAACAAAAGGGATTGCCTTTCAAGGGGCTCAACCTCCAAGCTGGTAACAAAGTTAAAAAAATCAAGCCAGGCCTGCTGGTGCATGCCTGTAATGCCAGCACTCAGGATCCTGAGGGAGGGGGATTGCTGTGAGTTCAAGGCCAGCCTGAGCTATGTAAGCAAGTACCAGACAAGCCATGGTCATATAGCAAAACACTGCCTTAACCTCATCTCCTACTAATAAACCGAAATTAAGAAGTCATTCATTCATTCATTCATTCATTCATTCATTCACTTGTTGAAGACTGCTATTCTAGTCACCTGCCCTAATGCAGACTGTACAGATTAACTCATGTTCCACATCAGTTTTTAAAAGATGGTACCGGTAATTAAGTCCAATTAAGAAGTCCCTTTTGATTTTAAAATTGCCTAGCTCTTTTAATACAGTCTCAGAGATCGATATATATATTGTATATTTATGATATGTGTGTGTCTGTATATAAAACTGTGCTGTATGTGGAATTTAAGAGCCCAGGAAAGAAGTTCAACAGCAACAAATGGGCTGATGCTGAGCTGCAGATTTTCCGATCTAGTCCTTCAGTCTGGGGCACCTAGGGGCTGAGGAATGCTCATTGTCCTGAGGGACCAAGGGGAAGGAGGCACACACTGGACTCATTGTTCTCAGCATTGATTCATATTGAATTGGAATAATACCTTAGGGAACTCTGTCATGACAAGGCAACACTTTAAACACAGTAAAACTGCAAGAATTCTTAGAAACCCAGAATATGGTTTAGCTGATTAATAGTCCCTGCCCTATGCAGGCTTCTCATTCATTCATTCATTCATTCATTCATTCATTCATTCATTCATTCATTCATTCATTCATTCAACTTGTTGGCAGACTGTACAGATAACTCATGCTCTACGTCAGTTTCTTTTTAAAGAGGGTACTGAGAATTAAGTCCAACATGCCAAGCCTGTGTCCTCCCGCTGCAGCCCCTAAATTTTTGATCCTGTAAGAAAAGCAATGTGCAAACATAATTATACCCAGTGTGGCATATGTAACAACAGAAATGTGCGTATAGGGTACTGGTGTGTGTAAAAGACAATAATACGCGGTCATCTTTCTCCATACAGGAAGCTGTAACCCACTCTACAAAGGGGGAGGGCTTCACACTCGATGGCTCGTCGTTTCATGACCTGGAACCAGTTGTCTGGAATCCCCCCATTCCCCTCCATTCCCCTCCATTTCCCTCCGGTACCAACTCTCTGGTCTCCTGGAACTCCAGTCCTACAAAGCTAAAGCGTTTTATGGGAAACAAGTTTTTTGTTTTGTTTTGTTTTTGTTTTTTATGAGCTACTAATCATGGTTCTTTGAGTTTGTTCTCAGAAATACTTTTTGTTTTGGTAACTATTAATGCTCTCAAAGCTAGATAATCACAGGTTTGTATTGTGTAGAGATGGTCCAGAGAAAAATTCAGTATCGCTTCAGCAACATGTTTGTTAGCTGTAGTCTCCAGTCTCTTGTTGCATAGTGAATGACAAGGAATGACAAGGAAACTCCACTTGACACAGAAGCCCACTATTATTTAGTGTAAGGGAGGGACACCAATCAAACTTAAGTGAAAAAAACACTTCCGTGGGAAACTCAATCTCACTTTTAGCATGGGTGACCTCAAAGTGAACTGCAAGATAAGAGACTGACCTTGAGCGACTTCAGTGGCACTGGGTCTGAGAATGAAAACCAACCCTCACCTGAAGAATGCATAATCCTTTTGGAATGAGGACCCCCTGAAAGGGCTTTAGCCACCTTCTCTCCCAACACCAAGGCCCTCCAGCTTGGATTCAAGTAAGCAAACAAAAAGAAAAACCACTTGCTTTTAACCATATAGTTGCCAAGGTAAGAATTAGTTTAAGCAAGATTTTTCTTTTCCCTGTAAAGTTGGAAGTTCTAGCTAATTAACAGGTGCTCAAGGGATCTGAAGCAAGACGGGCAAGATAGTTCAGCAAGTAAAAGTGCTTGCTGGGTAAGTATGGTCTAAATCAATCCCTGGAACCCATGGTTGAAGGGAAGAGTCAGCTCTTTCTCTTCATCACCAAGCAAATGAAACCTGGAGTCAAGATAGTTCTTGGTTTTTATTTCCTATTCTCCCCCAGCTCCATGCCCAGTTCCCTCTCACTTTGGGCCTATAGGTGAGTTTACTAATTCTGTTCTCCAGAGCTGTGGAACCTGGGAGGGCTGTACAGGGTCTGGTTGACCCTGTTTCCACTTGTGTTCTCAGCATAATAGGGCATCCACTTGATTGCCTCTTTTCAAATACTGTGAATTCTACAAAAAAGAATTAAAAAAATTTCTTCCAAAAAATTAGCTCACAGAAACGGCCACAGACCTCACACACGCAAACAGGAACCGAACAGCAAAGGCATTGGCTAAACTACATATATGAGCCCAAGTTGGAAGCAGCTGCCTTCACAAAGTCAATGGAGCTGCCAGGGGGAACCAACTCACTTATAAACCTTGACATGACCTTCAAAATAAAATCTGATGCACGTTCACCATGCAAACGACCACCCTGTACACAGCTTCACTTTCATCTCTTATTCACTCAGCAAATGTCTGTAGATGTCTCTCTTGACCCTGGCATCCGTCCAGCTGAAACAAATGCAGGTCACTCAATTCTACTTCAGACATCACTTCCATCATTTAATAAAATCATTCAAAGGAAGTATGATGCTTTCATGTCATTGTGACTTGGGGGAGTTGTCATGGAGACTGGATCACATGTGCCACTTGCTTTACAGCTCCTGTGACATCGAGAGAGAGGCCGGGTCCTTCAGCAGCACACTGGAGCTACCAAGGTTCTGCTCCTTCCTGTCTTGAGTAACCCACTCAGCAGCGTCTCAAGACAGGCTCTAGGCTGTCTTCATCATGTGCTGCCCGCCAAAGAGCCAACATGCATGGATAGTGGGGCCACAGTGGCCAGCTTCCATTCGCTGGCCTTTTCCATCTATCTCCTCCTGGTCTCTCCCTTTTCATCCACCCCCTTTTTTCCTTTTCTGTCACATCTCCCCACCCCTCCTTCCTGTGTTTTTAGTTGTTGAAAAAGGCTTTTTCTGTGTAGCCCTGGCTGGCCTAGAACTTGTGATGTAGACCAAGCTGAGGCTGAATTGACAGCAATCATTCTGCCTCTGCTGAGTGCTGAGTGCTGAGATACGAGGCTTTTGCCACGTGGCCTCCAGCGTTTTCTTCCTCTTCTCCTACACAGCCCCGCCTGTTCCCTATGAAACTCTCCACCCTGAGTGAGACCACAGGATGTAGGCAGGCAAGGGACCATGGTTCTCTGTGCTGGCGGAAAACACCATGGTAGAGGATCTATAAATATCTGAATAAACAGACAAACAGCTGAATTAACCATTCAGGGGAGGTCAGTTGGAGCTGAGGTCACCCCTGGCTCAGAGACTGGATGGAGGTTTTTGTTTTTTGGTATGATGGAAATACCTGTGACCTGCCAACAAGGTGCCTACTGCGGTGGGCTCTGGAAAGAAGTCAATTTTCTTGATCAATTTCAGAGCAGATGAACCTTCTTGGAGTATTTCCATATAAGAGAGTGCTGAGGTCCAAAGCAAACATCTGGTTTCAGGTTAGGCTCTGCCAGCACATACTGAAGGATGGGGTTTCATCTGCTCACACCTCTGTCCCCATGGGTGGAATGTTTTTGTATCAGACCAGCGAAATGTCAATGCCAGACTTCATTTTATTTCTTGCTGAACAGGTGATAGGGTGGTTTGGAAGAGTTTTAATTCCTAAATGAGAGGCCTTTCCATTTTTATCTTAAAAAAAAAAAAAAAAAAAGAACAATGCGAGGCTTCAAACCCAGGGCTTTGTGTGTGCTCTACAAAGAACAGAAGTGGGAGGCAGAACTCGGCCACTGAGCTACACCTCCAAGACAATACAATCTTAATTGAAAAAGGGAGAGAAAATACCTGGAGATGAATCAGGCTCTTTTTGTTTGATTTCAACATGGTTAAGATTCCTAGAGAACACAGCAGTGCGGTTCATCAATGAGCAGCCATCCACAAAACAGGACCCTCTGCCCTCATCTTGCTGCCCTCTGCCTTCACTCTCTACACGCCCTCCTGCTCTATTTGTTCTCTTTCTACGCACAGCAAGCTGAAAATTATATAGGTGGAACAAGTTTTCAAAAACCAGACATAAAATCATCACATACCAACCATCATAATTTCCCCCTCTCTCTTTTTTCTAGACTTTTTTTAATCCTTGCTTCTTTTTCGCATGGAGAAACAAAGCTTGTTTTTAAAACCCCAAAGCTGAAAACTCTCCAGAGGTCTCATACTATAAAAAGCCCCAGCTTCCCTTACTGGTCTCTTGGGGGAGAGACATCAACACAATCTGCCTGTCTCTTTTGAAGGACAGGTCAGTAATAATAAGGAGAAGTTGAGCACTCTGTCGAAGTGCAAGCAAGTACGCAGGGATTTCTCAAATGTTCTAAATGTTTTTGGTGTTGGGGCTGAAGCCAGGGCCTCACATATGCTCGGCACCTCCAGTCTCTTAGATTTTAAAAGATGCGATCTCCATAGGGAGCACTGTAATGTATGGTGTCCTTTGGGAGTTCTTTTACATGGCAGAAGTGTTACGGCTCAGTGGTGATGATAGGCAGCTTAGATCCAGGATGTACGAGCCAACAGGCCTCCAAAGATGTAAAGGACAATGGGTGAGCCAACTCAGGGCCCCAACCGCATATTAGATAATGGCGGTTTTATGGCGGTCAAGGTATGACGCTAGTAAGGGTGGTCACTATGCCAGCTCAGGGCTCCAAAGGACCAAGTCCCGTCCTGACTGACAGGACTGGGGTTGTTACTGTTTACTTACTTTTTAGAGAGTATATTCTTAACAACAAACAAACAACATACTTTTTTTGAAATTAAAATAAATTACATCGTTTTTCTCCCTACGTTCTCTCAAATTCATGGCCTCTTTTTCTTTGACTGCTATTCTAATCCTGTAATGCTTGTATGTATATCATTTTGGGGCTGCCCACTTGGTGTTGGATAGCCAACAGGGTGCTCTTCCTTAGAAAAGAGCATTTCCCCCATTCTTAGCATTCGTAGGTTGCCTGCAGTTCTTTGTCTAGAAGTGGTGCCCAAGTTTCTCCCTTCCAAGTTTGGCTGTCTATTGGTGTCACTGTTGTCCAGGCCTTGTTCAGGCAGCCATATTGTTGAGACTTCATGGGTGTTGTTTCCCTGACATTTCTAGGAGATGCAATCTCACAGCAGCTCTTACAATCTTTCTGCCCCTCTTCTGCCACGACCCCTAAGCCTTAGATGCAGGAATTGCATTGTAGATGTATTGGCTGTGTCTGGGCACCACGTGATCACTTGTCCTCTGCATTTGGATTGGTTGTGGTTTTCTGTAATGGTCTCCATCTGTTGCGAAGAGTAGTTTCTTTGATGATATATGGCTCCCTTGCTCACTCTGATTAAACTCTCGACTACTTGATTTAAGTACTGCTTGTATTGTATTGGATGCTTCTCTTTTGGGGACCTCCTCATGACAGTGAAATTGTGGTTCTTCAAGCTTAACGGATGCTCCTCTCTCCTCCCTGCCTTTCCCTCTTCCTTCCTCCCCTCTCGCTGCCTTTCCTTCTCTCAGCACTATAGTGAGAGGTGGAGGCTTGCATGCCCCCATGCATGTGTAGAGGTCAGAGGACAACCTTGTGGAGTTGGTTTCCTCCTTCTGCCTTTACGTGGGTTCCAGGGATTGAGCTCTGGTTTCCAGGTTTGCAAAGCAATTGCCAGAATCCACTGAGCCATCTCGCCAGCTGCACAGTTTCTAATTTTCACACCTAAAGGTAGATACTGCTGTAATTTATGATTAGGTCAATTCTGAGCCACTTAATCCTCCCCCCAAAAAGTGTGTACTTGGGTCTTCTCTTATCTTTACTGCTATTAATTTCTATTAGAATAACTCACCTCTTAGTCATTAATTTGCTAGTTACCCTGGAAGCTATTCTCAAGAAGAAAGACTACTCTTAACTTCCTCTTCCCTGAGTTGTCTTCTGGTCTAATGACAAGCCAGCCAGAGTCTTGAATGAAGGATGGTGCTCTCCCAGAACCAGCAGAGCCTGATGTTACCAAAATGAAATTTCCTTGACCAACCTAGGACATTTGGTGGATTAACAAAGACAGATTTTTTTTTTTAACCTTTCTCTCCCCTCCTTGATTTTGTCTGCAGTGCTGGGGGCAGAACCAGGTCTCATGCATGTTAGGCAAGTATTCTATCACTGAGCTAAATTCCATCCTTATTTGCTTGTTTTTGATACACGTTCTCATTATGGAGCTCTGACTGGCCCGGATCTTGGCATCCTCATGCCTGTTCCCCACAGTGCTGAGATTGCTGAGCCTCGAAACATTCTGACATTTCAATCTCCAAATGGATCACTTGTTGGGTAAGGAGCCGCATTTGAGTGGCATGCTACCTGCTCTGAACAACGCCTTTGATCTCTTAGATACAATGCAGTTAAGCACAGCCTGTTACTCAGGGAAGCACACTGGTTCTAAAAACTGGACTGCAAGCCTTCAGAACCTGCTCTGTCACTTGCTAGCCACATGACATGGGGCAAATTGTTTCATCTCTTTGATCACTTTTCTCATCTGTGTCGTGGGATTAAGAGGACCGATACTTCATGGGGTTGTGCTATTTCATTTAATCCTTCCAAATCCTTAAAAGGCAGCTAGTGAGCTGAGGAGGTGGCTCTGTGGTATAATGCTTCCCTAGCATGCTCAGGGCTGTGAGTTCGAGCCCCAGCACCACAACATAAAAGCAACTGCAACAAAGGCAGCAAAACTACCATGAGCGTGTGTTTGTTCAAGGGCAAACCACAGGCCCTCCTGGACAGTGCCTCATCAAGAGTAGTTAAAGCAATACTTCAAATGTACACTGTGTATTCAAAACATGACGGAGATGTGTGGCAGGAAACCTGCCATTCAGTTTGAGTACACCAACACTCACCCAAGTGCACGAAAAGGAAAATGGATTATGGCTTCAGAAAGCAGAAAGGGTCATTTTCTAAAAACATGCTCTTCCGAAGGTCTTAACAAAACACAGGTCACAAAAGCTCACACCACCATTCATCAACTGAATTTACATTTTAAACTCATTCATAGTTCCCAGGGTATGGTGCCAGAGGACAGGGCCCAGCCTGGAAGTGGCATGCATACAGGAAGGCAGGGCCGGAAGATAAGTCACCTTTGCTGGCTGCGTTGGACCATTAACCACAAACGTCTTACACAACACTTTTTCACCTGGCCTGCTTCCTTAGTGATTGAGGTCACCATGCAGATTTAAGGACCTCAGCGATGATGAGGCTGGAAGCCAGGTCTCTAGTCTGGCTCCTCGGACAGACTACAAGGCACCATTGGATAGCATAAGCTGAGGGCTTGTAGACAAGGCTTGGCCCCTTAGGAATCAATCAGTGACAGAAAGTTGGTTCAATGTGAATTTGTCAATGTGAACACAGGGCAAAGGGGTTATCCCAGGCTATGAAGATGGAGAAGATTAAGAACACTGGCTGCTCTTCCAGAGGACTTCTATCCTCTGGACCCACATGGTTACTCATGACTGTCTGTAACTCCAATTCCAATTCTAGGGCAGCCAATGCCCTTGTCTGTCCTTCATAGGCACCAGGCGTGCACATAGGATACAGGCAAAATACCTGTAGGCAAAATACATGTAGGCAAAATACCCATAAAATTAAAAAAAAAAAAATCCTGAAAGAAAGAAGATACAACAGGCATTGTTGGAGCCACAGAAAACTTTAGTAATGCAGCATGTTATTGAGCAATCAGGTTTCTTAGTTTAAAGGTGTCCTGTTGTGACTAGGTGACACATGCTGACATATTCAGGGGGACGTGGTAGACTGTTTACTACTTCTAATGGTGGAGCAAAATCAATAGAACTCAGCCTCCGGAGGAAGGGACAGGCAGATCTCTGAGTCTGAGGCCAGCCCGGTCTAGAGAGCAAGTTCTAGGATAGCCAGGGCTACACAGAGAAACCCCATTTCAACAACAAGAACAATAACAACAAACCCCCAAACAATAGAACTCCTAAGAGGCAAAATAAGTATGACAAAAATGTGACTTTGGGTGGAACTGTGTGATGCTGGATATTTTTGCCTCTTTTTTATAGGGTTAAAATATTTCAAAACAAAAAGCTTGAGGTGAAAACATAAGCTGAGGAAATATGTTCGTAAGAGTCATCTGATTGTTCAAGGCACAGAAAGAACCCTAGAAACACAAAGAAAGCCGGTTAATCTGCAGGCATGGTAGTACATGCCTTTACATCCCAGACGTTGGGGTCAGAGGCAAGAGCTCAAAGCCACTCCTCAGCTACCCAGTAAACTTGAAAGTCTGGATGACATGAGCCCATGTCTCAAAACAAACCACTTGGCTAACAAGTGCATCAAAGATTTTATAGACATCTCACCAAAGAAGTCACACAAATGGTAATTAAGCGTATGAAGAGATGTCCCATGTCACACATCAGTGGAGAAGTACAGAAGAAGATGAGGTCCCACTACTGCTATGGCCTCAAGTCTGAAAGGTACCCATAGACTCATGTTCTGGAGGCGCCATCTCAACTGGGGGTGCTATTTTGGGAGAGTCAGGAAACTGTAGAGGAGAGGCCTAGCTGAAAGACACAGGCCACTGGGGCTGTGAGCCCAGTGCAATGGAACAAGCTATCACAGGCTGAAACCTCTATGAAACTGTGAGTCAAGACAAATCTTTTCTCCATTTAAATGTTCTTTCATGTGTTTTCCATGCTAAAGAAAAGTCTGAGTAACACAATTGTGCGTCTGTTAGAATTGCCAAAATCTAGGACACTGACAACATGAAATGTCGGTGAGGGTACGGGTGTAAGAGGCACTCCCTTATTGCTGGTGAGCATGCAGAAGAACATGCTATGCTACGATATGATTACCATATTACCCAGAAATTAAACTCCTTGTTATTTACCCAAGTGAGACAAAAATTACATCCATAAAAAAATCCCAAAAATAACTAAAACCAAAAAACCCCAAATAACCATAGACACAAGGCTGGCGAATTGGCTTAGCAGATAAAGAGACTTGCTGCTAAGCCTGAGGACTTAAGTTTAATCCCCAGAACCCACATGTAGAGAGAACCGACTCCTTACAAGTTGTCTGCTGACCTCTCTCTTTCAAAATAAATAAATGTACAAAAAAAATAGACACAAATGTAGTAGTTTTTTTTTGACAAGTTGGAAGCAATCAAGATATCTGTCAGTAGATGAGCAGGTAAATTGTGGCACAGCCAGGCAATACAATAGGAGTGTTAAAAAGGAATGAATTATCAAGCCATGCAAAGACATGGAAGTTTAACACATGTAGCGAAGTGAAAGAACCCAGCTGGAAAAGACCTACTCTGTGATTCCAAGCGCAGACTATTCTGGAAAAGGAAAATTCATGAAGGCATAAGAAGATCTGTGGTTGCCGAGTGTTAGGGAGGCAAGAGGGATGGAAAAGTGGCACACAGGATTTTAGGACAGCAATAGCTCTCTGTGTGGTGGTACTGGATTCCCGCCATCAAACTCAGTAAGTCTACCGAACTCACGGCATTCAGAATGGTCTTTACTGAGACCCCTGCAGCTGGTTGGTTACAGTGTGTCCATGATAGCCTACATCCTGTGGAGGCTGAAAGTGGGGAGGCTGTGCAGGGGGAGGAGAGAGAGGTTTTATGGGAGTTCTTTGTACCTTTGGAGCTATGAACTTATTAAGTCTTGACCAAAAAGCCATTGGGGACAAAAGTTTTAAGAGCAATGGAAGTAAACATGCCTGGACCACAGGCTTCTGGAGAAAGTGGGTTAGGCGATGTCATGGTTGTTCAAAGCCCTGTGGAGACAATCTCTACCCTGACATGAGAAATTCACAAGCTGCTTCTCTTGGTAAAACAATACAAATATATATATCTCTTTCTCTGCCTGGTCCTAAACATATTTTTTGGAAAGAAAGTCATAGACACCAATAAGAATGTTAACTAAAGGATGGGGGGGGTTTAAAATTTTTATTATAAACAGAGAAGGGAACAAAAATACTTTAAAATTATATGACTTATATGATCATTTAGTATGCTGACTGTGCAGCCATTGAATTATCAAAGGCCAAGTGATTAATATAAGAATTAAGAGGCCCCCATGCGGTGGGCCATGTCTGCTGTCCCAGCCACCTGGGAGACAAGACTGGGAGGATCATTTGACTCCAGGAGTTTGAGATTAGTCTGGGCAACTGGCAAGATACCTATTTCAAAAAGCGCAACAAGAAACAAACAACAAGAACAAAACCACGGAATCATTAAGTATAGGTTTCGGTAACGGCATCATAACCTCCCACGTCTCCCTCCAAATTTGGCTCCGGGTGGGGGGAAACACGTAAATGGGGTCTATTCTGTGGCTGATGCTTTCCTCTGTTACCACCCTAAATGGAAGTGACGGTCACCTTTCTTAGGGCAAAGAACTTGAGCCTCATCACTCTCCCCACCCCACGGAAGCACAGACTGATGTGTCGGTGACGCCAGACTCATCACTCAGCCACTGCTCTCTGGAGAGTCACGAGTTTATTTTCTTTGGTGTCTGTAAGAGCTGGGATAGTCCCTTACAGCTGAAAGCCAACACCCTCGGTAAAGCTGCCTCAGACAACTAGACAAAACCCAATCTTTTTTGGTAAGGCCCGATCCCCAGTCTTCCCCAGGCTGAAGACGGTAACTTCAGTTGACACCCGCATCTATCTGCAATTGCAACTTTTGCTCAGCATGTCTATCGGAGCAGTGCTTCACGCTAAGGCCTTGAACCATCGGCCAGAAAACCCAAGGCGACGTGGGCCACCTCCACTGAGGTTTTAAGGTCAGGAAAATCTGCCAGGCCCAACGTGGCAGCTTCATCATATAATTAGTTATATCTCCGATCGGCTTCTGCCTTTCAGTGTGTTGAGAAATGCCGCCTCAGAAGAAGCGTGGTGAGGGCGGTTGCTAGTCAGCTGGCTGAGCCCTCCTGCCCACTCAGGCGTATCTTATCCTCATCTTCCGCTTGTATTCATTTAATTAACAATTTACACCCACCAATTTCACAAAGGACAGGAGGCAGCTTGGTCATACAGCACACTGCTCACTGGCAAGAGTGGGCCTCGAGCTACTTATCCAGAGGCCTGCTATTGTCTTAATGCGTAAGTCAGGCATCTGGAATGACAAAGAAACCTTAGTAGAAGGTCCCCCAAATCTTAAGGAACCATTCCAGAGGCACTCTTAACCATATTAGTTTTTTGTTTGTTTATTTGTTTGTTTTTCATAGTGGGCTAAGGGAGTCCTGGTTTATGTCAAATTCACCAGCATTATCAGAACTTGTATTATTTTTAAGACAAGGTCTCACTATGCAGCCAAGGCAGGCTACAGACTCACAGTGTAGACCAGCCTGGTCTTAAGTTCATGATTCTTCTGACTCTGCCTCCTGAGATCACAGGCGTGTGCCACCATACCTGGTTCACGTCACAACTTTGTGCTGTCCTCTATACTCTCACAGTGTGTCTTGCCTCAGTGAAGTGGAAGAAATCCGTGGACCTGCGTCACAATCAGGCTGTCCTCAGCTTTGCCTCACCGCACCACTCAACCAAATGGTGGCCTCAAAAGATGAGGCAGATTCTTGGGAGGTGCAGACAAGAGGACTTGTTAGGGTTTTCTCCTTGCTCTCCAAGTTAGCAATGGTCAGCAACGGAATTACTGATAAGGCAATGTCTTGCAGACACGCCCAACCATCACGCAGAAAGAGACCAGCTCTTTAAAACCAGGCATAAGGTACTGCTCAAGCCACCATCCATCAAACATGCTTGTAAGTGGGCATGAAAAGGCATGAAGAGGCCCAGAGGGAGGGCTGTGAGGCAGCTTAACCACAGCGTTTGCATTTACATGGAATGTGAGGGAGATGAAGGAGAGGAAGAATAATGTGACAGCCATACAGTTGACTCCCTCTAATGGGGATACGACCTGATAGAGTAGAGTCAGGGCTAGCATTTATCTTTCTGGCATCTAAAAGATGGGAAGGTCTTAAAACAGCTCTCTTGGGTTGGCATGAGAGGATCCCCAGAAATCTGCTTGCAAGGCATCTTTATGTAGGGCCTCTGCATTGTTGTACAATTTTCTTTCAAGTCATGAGCGAAATGATACGTGAACAGATACCCTGTAAAGTGAGTTTAGTCCTTCCCAGATAATTCTTTGCTTACACAGCCCTGTGGATGGCCAGGGCAAGCAGATCAGTGGTAGCTTCGGTCAGCAGCAGGCCTGCACGGGCTATTTATTTTATTAAGTTGCTGGTGGCAGGGGGATACACTGAAAGGACTCGAGGGGACAGGGAATGATATTTCATGTTTTAAATTCTCTAAGAATAAATTTTAAAAACTGAAAATCCAAAAACTACAGAGAAGTGAAAAATTTAATCTACCTCTGAGAGGAAGAGTTAGCATAGTATGTCAAGATCTGAAGAATTACATTTTGCCTATTTAATGTATACAGGCACTAGTTTTAAGAAAATAAAGATAACTTACAGGTTAAACAACAACAACAAAAAAAAGTGAAGGAGCTGAAACTCTTAGGAGTTTTGAAGCTCTTAGAGCAGGGACTGGCACACCCAGCAGTGAGCGTACGAGTTGGCTAGGTTGGCTGGTGCCTCTAGACTAAGTGTCTGTAGGGTCCAATGCTGAAGGAAGAGAGGACTGTGGCTTGGGCAGGTGAGCCTAGCGAGTCCAACTCAGCCACATTTAAAGAATTTCCACTCAAATCCTGTCCATTTGTTATCCACACCTCTGCTACCCAACATTATCTTTCTCGACTCTAAAGAAAATGTTAATTAAGATGTTTGAACACTTTCACAGCTCACTACTTTGCCAAGGCAGAATGAATGGAAGTAGAGAACAGTTAATCCAGGGCTGGTTTTTTTTTTTTTTTTTTTGGTCCCAGATGATGGATTGAAAGTTCTATTACAATGCAGTCTAATTTCTTCTGACCCGTCACCTGGTTCCTGTAAAGATATGACTTTTTGTTTTTCCAGACAGGATTTCTTTGTGTAGCCTTGGCTGCCCTGGACTCACTTTGTAGACCAGGCTGGCCTCGAACTCACAGTGAAGCTGCCTGCCTGTGCCTCTCAGAGTGCTAGAATCACAGGTTGTGTGTCACCATGCCTGGCGCTGTGACATCTCTTTACGCTGCATATATTTCCTGAGATACCTTAGTTCCTGGGACACAAAGTAAGCCATGAGTGCTCTTTCTGGCCTCTTGCCCCTGCCTGGACCCATTACAACCTCAATCTACTCCTCAGGGCATGGCCTTACTCCTCCTCCCAGACATCATCCCTTGCATTTCTTTTCACACTTCTCATGGTCCTTTCCGCTTATGAAAGTCACAGACACTTGGGACTGTGAACATTCACAAATATATACCATGTGATGTAGAATCTGGTGAAAAAGAGATCCCTGGTGAACTTCGGCAGTAAGATGAGGCTACGACAATGACAGACTTTGTTTATGACTTTGGGGTGGAGATGGTGCTTGTAGAGAAAGCCTGGTGAGTAGGACCTTGTACAAATTAGGAATCTCACATGGGGCAAAAAATATTGAAAACAAGGTCCAGCAGGCAAGCTGCAGAATAGATGAAGATATCTGCTGCGTTTATAACAGAATATATAACTACGAAGTTAGCAGACAAATAGCAAAAAAAAAAGCACAAGAGAATGTACATGGGCAACAGACTGAAGGTTGGGTCCCGAAGGGCAGCAACTGTGTGCATTCACTGGTGTCTTGCGTTTCTCTATTGCTGGGTAAGAAGAGAACACACTCCCTCTTCATTTCAGTCATAAAAATGGCATTTAAGCCGGGCAGTGGTGGCGAACACCTTTGATCCCAGCCCTCGGGAGGCAGAGGCGGGAGGATCTCTGTGAGTTCGAGGCCAGCCAGGGACATTATTGAGCAGCCGTGCTTGTTCTCGGGTCCCTATCACAATACCTATCTGGAATAGCTAAAAGCTATAACCTATCTGAATGCTCACCAATGTGGAATAATTAAATAGCGCACGATAAAAATCACAGCACAGAGCAACCACAAAGCAGTTTGAAATGATGAGGCCGGGATCTGCCGACTGAGGCCGGGTGAGAAGGGTGAGCGGTGAAGTGGTTCTCACAATGGCGAGGCCCATAGACCAGAGCTGTAGACAACAGAAACATGCTTGCTCCTGAGCCCCTCTACCTCAGTGCATTCTGGACATTGGGCCAGGTCTAACTGATAACTCTACCTAATCCTTTGTATAAAAGGTGTATTCTATTCCTGTTGGTGTGTCCTTAAAAAAAAAAAAATCTTTACTAAGATACAATTCACATACCACAAATGTACCAACTTAAAGTGTAAACAATTCAGTCGTGTATGGTGTATTATGGTATTAATTTTTAAAAAAAATCAGTGTGAGAAATTAGATAGTCACTGAACACATGTGTCACATCAACCTATTTGCAAAAAGTGATATTTTAACTTTTTTTGTTTGTTTGTTTTCAGTTGGGAAGCAGAGTTGAGTGGCGCTCTGTGAGTTCCAGGCCAGCCTGCTCTACATAGCCACTGTGAGGCCAGTCAGAGCTATGAAGTGAGACTATGTTTCAAAAAAGTTAACAAAAAAAAAATGTTTGGGGGAGAAGGATTTTGTAGCTTTAAAATTTCCCTTTTCTGTGTAAAACTGTATCTAATTATTCTATTATCCTGCTATTTAGCATGTAAATTACATTGCTATACATAAAATAAAGTATGGCTTTGTTTTTTTGGCGAAGAAAATGTTTTTAAAAAGACAGACATAGCCCATCCAAGCCACACGCTCTTCACTGGTGAGGAATAGATGGTGTCCACCAGCCTTCCCCATGCCCCGTGTAAAACCAGGGCTAGACGGTATCTAAAGTTGGTACAACTATTTAAAAGGACTTATAGTAAACTGAAACAGACTTCTCTATAAGAACATTTGAAAGCGAATATGATGCCTCACTTCCCAAAATCCTTTTTTATAAGTTCCTCCCCAAATAAGTCCTTAAAGTGATTACTGACAAAAACAAAAGAAAACAACAAAACAAGATGACAATTACGCTAACCCACATAACAAAGTTTGTCATGTTAGCCGTTTTAGGTGTGCGAGTTGATGGCTCAGACCAAATGGCTGCACTTTTGCCTTTCGCCATTGCAATCCAGGCAGCAAATCTCCACCCCCCTTTGCAGTCTGTGTGAAGGCTTCCTTGGGGTGGAAAGCCTGTGATAAAGGACAGTGGGGAAGATAGAGGGAGGACAAGAAAAGTGGGTGTGTTCTTCCCTAAGATGCATACGTCATTCCTGAATGTGATTTGAGCCCCTGAATGCTTAGATAGGGATTTTCCAAAGCAAATGTAAAAGTGTGGGGGGGGGGGGGGGGGGGGGGTGTGGAGAAACCAAGACCCAAACAAAAGCTGGTTTTCCTGTGTTTAATCACACCGCCAAGCACATAGCCATTTAGCCAGTGAAAGCAAAGGATGGTTTGCTGCCAGGAAGCGTACATGTGGAAGATGGCATCTGGACTTATTTTTATTTTATGTGTATGGCCCCTGTCTGACTGTATATATGTGCATTACATGACGGCGGGTGCTCACGGAGGCCAGAAGAGGGACCTGGATCTCCTGGAACTGGACTTACAGATAGTTATGAGCTGCCATGTGGGTTTTTGGGTCTCTCAACTACTGAGTCACCTCTCCAGTCTCCCAGAGGTTTTGTTCGTTCGTTTGTTTTCTTTATCTTTCCCATACATCTGCAAGCAGTTGGGCGCCCTCCCCAAAGACACAGCTTTGGTATTAGATCTAGTTTCCTAAGCCAGACACCATAGTTTTACTGGCAATCGCCCTCACTCTGTGCCCTCAGGTTCCTGTTGTACAGGAGAGGTGCTTGGTCAGGATGTTGTAACACACGTGGCCCAGGTCCCAGTGTGTGCTGGCACTGGAGAGTAGGAACTAGGTCAGCCTCAACCGGCAGCTACAGTGAGAGCCAAGCTCTGCAGATGTGCTGCTCCAGGCCCCAATCTGCTAGGAACTCACTTGGGGGTTCCAGGGCAGGTCCCTAACACCATAGGTCAGTCCCTGAAGCTGTACAGTAGCATTTGCCTCTGAAGGCAGCTGTGCAGGTTCAAGGAGCTGAAGCAGGCCACTGCCTGGCCTTGTGCCTGACACCAAAAAGCATGTCCTTGGTGAACCCTGAGGTAAGTTTTAAACAAGTTCGAGTCAGCGCCACACTCCAGAGCTGCCAAGGAGCAAGGCTCATAGAACAGCAAGAGCAGTTCATGCTTCCGCCGCTGACTGCGTTCTATGCACTTGGCGTTGACGTGTCTAGCCCTCTCAGCCGTCTGTGAAGCAGGGACTATTAACTATTATATCCACTCTCTAAAGGAGGCAACACACACAGAGAGGATAAGATCACACCCAGCCAGGTGCTGAGCCGGGAATTGAACCCAGCCAGTTTGTAAGGTCTGTACTCTTTACTGCTAACCTCGTTATTGTCTACAAATACCTGTACGTTTGGGGAAAACACACGAATAGGTGTTTTACCTTATTCTGAAAGTTCTCCAATTCCAATAGCTGACATGAAGACCTCTTTCTGTGTCTTCAAAACTGACCATGACAGTCTAGGGACACTTGCCTAGCATGCACAAAGCCAGAGAACTGATCCCCAGTTACATTGACAGATAGTATCAAGATGACTTTGCCAGTCCGTTTCCATATTCCTACCTAGTTTAGGAACCCTCCTTTCTTTCTGAAGATACATTTTCTCCTGTCTGTATACCCCAAACTGGCCCCAAATTTGGCCTCAGTGGACCCCTTGCTTTAGTTTCCCAAGGACCCAGAACTCCAAGCACCACCATGCCCAATTCCTAGAAACCCATTTCCACCCACCCCACAACAACTGCCAACTGATTACTTGTTAGTAGGGTGATATCAAATAAGAAGTGTAAGAGAGGCCACTACAGAATTTGTATTGGTCATTTATAGGTCAGACAGTGACCTCTGAGCCTAATGTAGTTTTGGACTCACACGATTGGCACGTTGCCATTCTCTGTGACATCTGCTCTGTTAGCTTGCCATTTCCCTCGTTCCCACCTTCACACCGAGCAGTTTCTCACCAGATCACATTCACTCTCACAGTAGCCTGTAATGTGTCCTTAGAGGAAGTGCTGTGGGCTGCTGACTGAGCAAGCCTCAGTGCTCTCTGTCAGCAAGAGGGTTTGTGTGTGTGAGTGTGTTCTCTCCTGAACTTGCTTCTGTCTCCATCTGTAGTGTACTGGGAAGGGCTTTCTCCATTCAGCTAACACCAGGCCCACAGAGACGAGGACATAGCTACTTGTGTGAATGGAAACCCCTTTCCCAGGATGCAGAGGACCTCAGCAGCTCAGGAAGGGGGGGGCTCTCGCACCCCAGTACTAGAGAGGTGCTGAGTGGCTTCTGTTCTGCCTGTCAGACTGCTTTTTTACTTCAGCACTGCCTTGCCCAGTGGACCAGCAGCCTTAGTACCTACGGTGTTGCAGATGCCACTGGTTCCTGGTGGCTCTTTCTCCCTTGCTTATTCTACCTTGTCCTTCGACATAGTTTGTCTAAATCTGAAGCTCAGTTATAAGCAGGAAGGCTCCTGGGCTCAGACAACTTGAGAGAAGGGGTTGAAGATCTATGAATGTGGGAGTGGTCAAGAGTAGGATCTTTGACCTAACCTGTCATAGGTGATCTCTCAAGTCACCTCATTTGGCTTAATATAGGGCTATATTCAATATTTTCTAACCATCTTGTTTTGATCAAGTTCGGAGGGTTCCAGGCCTTTGTGCGTGTCTCGGCTAGAACGCTGCATCTCAAAGTACAGGGACTCATATCTCCTGGGCACCCTGCAGAGTGTCTCACTAATTAACTTGCTGATACAACAGCGCATGCTGTTTGCTCCTGATAGCACATGCTCAGTTTGTTCCTGGAAAGAAACGAAGTCTTCATTTTTCACGATTCTTAACCAGGAGTGGAGCCTATATCCCGATAAAGTCTCATGTGGGAAGCCAATGTTCAAGTCCAAGCTGAGCTGTTCTGGCTGGGGGAGAAGAGCCCTGGGGGTTCCTGTCTCCTAACCTAGGAAGCAGCTCAGTTCACCTCTATGGAAGCCTGTAGGTCCTACACACCTATTTGAAGAGTGGGACTGGGGCTCTGAATCCTGACAAAACTCTGTTAGTTTATTACCTAAGCCACTTTCCCCGAGCCCCAGTCTCTCATCTACAAAATGATTATGGCAGTATTTCATTCGCAAGATGCAGATTTAAGGGCTGGTAAGTACTAAGCAGTTAGTAAAGCCGGCCAATTGCATTGCTAACCATCACACATGTTCCTTCTATTCCCAAGGCAAAGAACAGACTGTCCAATGAAAACAGTTCCCCTGGGACCACAAATATCGCCAATTTTAGTGAGGAGTTACAGGAGTCAAAAATCTTTTCCATTCTTAACCACTGTTATTTGGACATTTTGTTTTTAATAACAAAGCAAACAGTGACAAAAACATCCCAAACTAAATTTTCCAGTGAGTGTGGATGAAGATGCTGTGGACGTTAAGATATACTGGAATAAATCTTCATCCTGGACTGTTTGTAGAAGGACAGTCCCATCTTTTTGGCACACAAGGTGGGAGCTGCCCCTTGCACTGGCCATCGGCTCTGGTGTCTGCTTTGACCAGCTATGTAAGCAAGTGAAATTTCCTATCCACATCACCTGGAGTTCCTCTTCCCCACAAGTCTGCCTGGGAGCTGATGCTCAGGGATTGGCTTCCTTGATAAGCCTTTCTCAACTTTCCCAAACACCCCAGGGGTCAGACCTGGGGTCATAGTCCTTCCGCAATGCTTTCCCCATCACAGCAACAGGATTTCAGCTCCCTCAGCTGTAGTTCTGAAAGGAAGAAGTCCAGGTTTTGTTCTTTGTTTCCTTCTGGAAGGCTTTTGGTACATCATTAGGGACTCAGTGAACAAATATAGGTTAAATGGATTCATAAATGAATGACTGAAAGGCAGATTTGATTAATGAACCAAATCTGTTAGTAACTAAGATCTAATCTGGAGCCACTGATTTGTCTTTTCATGTGTTTGTTTGCTCACAGCCATAGAATATATATATGAATAAGAATATAACACATACACACAAATATATATTCCTTCCACCATGTGGGTTCTAGGGATCAAACTCAGTTTGTTGGCTCTATATAAGAATATATATGAAGAATATATATAATAAAGAATATATACTTATATAGGGCCAACAAACTGAGTTCATATATATATATATATATATATGAATATATATGCTCTTATAAAGAATATATATATATGAATATATATGCTCTCATAAAGAATATATATATTCAGGCTGGAGCAATGGCTCAGTGGTTAAGAGCACTGGCTGCTCTTCCAGAGGTCCTGCACCCACATAACAGCTCACAACTGTCTGTAACTCCAGTTCTGGAGGATCTGGCACTCTCGCACAGACATACATGTAGGCAGAACACCAACACACATAAAAATAAATAAATTAAAAAAAAAAGACTATATATCTGTTCTTATAAAGGGCTAACTGAGTTTGAGCCCTAGCATCCACATGGTGGAAGGAAAGAACCAGCCCTCAAAAGTTGACCTCTGACCTCCACACTAACACTGTGGAACATGCACACAAAGAGTGAGGAGATAAATACAATTTTAGCAACTAATCTATTAAATTATAGAGTTGCTAGAAATTTTACAGTCAATAAAATGATCCTGTCACCTGTCATCAGGCATAAATCTCCAGATGTCCCCCTTGGATAAAGCAAAAGGCTTTGACAGGGCTTTTAAGAGGGACAGTCCACATGCCTTCTCCTTTCTGGACCACAACAAGCTTCTTTTGTACCTGCAAGTGGATGGCTTCTTCAGCTCCAGGACCATTGTCTGTCCTGCCTTTCCTGTTCTACCTGGCTGGCCATCCTTTGGTCTTGCCATGCTGTCCCCCTGAAAGGGTTAAATTAGCAGAACTAACTCTATGTTGTTTCTCAGACTCCATCCAAGGTTAGCTTGTCCCTGGAGTACCTTGGTTCCCACCCTTGAGTTCTGAGAAAAAACAAAACACAGTTGCAATAAGACATAGTAATTGAGGCAGACTGATAAAGACGGGGTCAGTAAAGAAAACCTAAGTTGTTCCCAGGGTCACAGTGCTCCTCTTGGCAATCTGTCCCTCTGTGTGGTTTGGCCAGGTGCTGTTAACAAACTAGGTCAAAGTGCATTTCATTCCTTTACCCTTTGTCCAACCATGTAACACTAAGGCTTGGAAGCCCCTGCTTGCAGTTTTTCCCTTTAAGAACCCTGTTGCCTTGGAGCTAGCTGCTGCTTTTTCCTACTGCTGCTTCAGGGGGAGCTGTGGACCGAGCTCGAGCTTGTAATAATAAAAAGATTCTCTTGTGCTTGCATTGGTCTCGGGGGGAGGGGGTCTTACAATCTGGGCACAACACCCCTGCCCCCAACCCAGAATTAATCATTCCTGTGTTTGGTAGCTGTCTTGCTTTTCTCCTGTTTTCCCCAATTCTATCGGGGAAGAAGTCACGTCTAACTTTGTTACCAACGTATTTCCAGGCTAGCTCACGCCACCAAATATTTTAGGCACTGAATAACTGTTAAGAGTGACTGGGTCTGTCTATAGAAAAATGAAATTTCAGCTAGGGAGGTGGTGGTGGCACAGATCTCTAATACCAGCACCCAGGAGACAGAGGTAGGCGGATCTCTATGAGTTTGAGGCCAGCCTGATCTACAGAGCAAGTTCTGGATAGCCAGGGCTGCATAGAGAAACCCCCTGTGTTAAAAACCAAAAATAACAACAAGCAAAGAAAGAAAAATGGAATTTTATTAACTATAGTTTGGGTCATATTAGCTCTCAGTTTGGACTTCCAGGAACATTCAGTATTAACAATGACCTTGAGAGGAAATGATTAACACAGCCAATCTCCTTTTCTCAGTTCTTGCTTATCTCTGGGAACACCTGTAGTCTTGGCAATGACCCTGAATCAAACCAACCACTGCAGTCCTGAGCTGCTCACTAGCTACGCTCTTTTCTATCCTGTACCCACTCTGGGGCAGTGAGTGGGTCAGGATAAAAGCACTGCTTAAAATGTACAGCCGGTCCTCAGCTAGAGCTCTGTACTCCTGCTGTGCTGCTCACACAGCAATGAAGACCTCTGAACACCAAGGCTTGAGTGGGCTTCCCTGGGTGGGGGATACACGTGTCTCGGCAGTTTACAGTGGTGGGAAGCGTGTAGCGTGGGAACTGGCTGCTGACCGGGGACAGAACCTGTGCTGACGTCTCTAGCTCCTGCCATCACAGCCTCAGCCTGTTGCCTCTCTCCTGTGTCCTTGCCGCAAGCTCAACCTTGGGTATGAGTTTATTTTCATTTATAAGAGCCCTCCCAGCAAATCCTTAGTGGACAGTCAGGGACCCTGGGTCCCTCCGCCTTCCTCTGGCACTACTCTTAGCTGTGCCCCGTCGATACTGATATTTGTTTCTACTTCCTTTGTTGGCTCCTTGCTCACCCTGACTGTAAATGCTGGACTAGCCTTCAGCTCAGTTCTAGCCTTTTATTCATCTCCACTCTCTTGTAAGGTTGTCATTTTGCAGGGTTGTCAATATCATCAGAATCAGTAGAATGAAGGCCAAGTTCATTTTCTTGGCCAAACTTCTGAGGTCCGCTTACCTATATAGCCACTCTATTCCTGCCTGAAGATCTACCGAGGATTTGCAGATTAAATAAACTAGTTAAGGGGCTGGAGAGATGTCTCAGTGGTTAAGAGCACTGTCTTGCTCTTCCAGGAGTCCTGAGTTCAATTCCCAGCAACCACATGGTGGCTCACAACCATCTGTATCTGATGCCCTCTTCCGGCATGTCGATAGGGCGCTCATACACTAAATAAATAAATCTTAAAAAACAAACAAACAAAACCCCTGCTTAACTCAGGCATGTTTTGCTTTGTTTTAAGGTAGGGTCTCATTGTGTAGTACTAGCTGGCCTGGAATGCACTATGTAGACAAAGCTGGCCTTGAATTCAGAGATCCTCCGGATTATGCCTAAATGCTGGAATTAAAGGTGTGTACCTGGTTTTTGTATTGAGCTCTTGATTCTACCCCAGATCTGGCCTCTGCTAGTTTTCTCTATCTTGGTAGATAACACTGTTAAAGTGTGAAGCTGCCGGTCATCTGACTTTTCTTTCTTCCTCACATTTGTTTCTTCATCCAGTCCATCTGGTAGCACATGATGCTGGTTCTGTTTCAAGAGCAAATCTCCAAGGTTTCTGCTTCTCTCTGTTTCTCAGTGTGTGTGTGTGTGTGTGTGTGTGTGTGTGTGTGTGTGTGTGCTCAGACATGTGCCTGCTAGAGGACAGACTCCCATGTTGGTCCTTGCCTTCTACTTTGCTTGAGAGAGGTCTCTTGTTTGCCACTGCATACGCGGAGCTAGCTGGCCCACAAACTTCCAGGGATTCTGCCATCTCCACTTCCCGCCTTCCTGGGGGTGTGCTGAGATTTCAGAGGCAATCCTGGCTGCACGTGGGTTCTAGGAGGTCCTCTCACTTTCACTGCAGTGGCTTTACCAGAGAGACAGTCCCCAGCCTTTATGCCCTTCACAGCAATCACACCCACACTTGCTTTCCTTTCTGTTGGCCTGCCTGGTATGGAGCAGCAATCAGGTAAAGAAAAGCTCCAGAAAAGGTCCAGGCTTGGTGGAACACACTTTTAATCCCAAACAGTGAAGGTAAAGACAGTTTGTAAAAGGAAGAACCCATGTTTGAAAGTGATGTCTAACTGAGTGGCAGAAACTGTGATGAATCAGAGAAAGACTTCACTGAATAGGATGTGCCCAACTCTCATGAGAAGGGAGAGGAAAGGGAAGCTACTTAAGGGTCAATGAGAGAGAGAAGAGGCAGTTTTACTGGGACAGTAGCCGAGAGACAGGCTGCAGAGAGAGAACTCAGGTGAAGACCAAATGAGCCAGAGAATGAGAAGGAGCCAGGTTAGAGCAGATTGCTGGAGTTAGTTGCAGGTCAAACAGAGCAATTCAGCGGCTGAGGGAGAAGCCAGATTGAATAATGAGCTGGGAGAAGAGTTTGAGGCAGAACAGCTGAATTGAGCCAGCCAGCCCAGAGCTCAGTAATAACAAGAAAGGGTTAAGCTTATTAAGCAGTAAGTCTCAGAGGCTGAAGACAGTCTAGGCCTAGGTTAGATTGTACGGAGGCTAGAAGCTTCCAGGACTAGGCCTAGGTCAGCAGAAGGAGGCAGTAAGCCTCGGAGACAACAGTTGAACCAGGCCAATAAAAGTTACTTTTACAGACTTGCCATGACGCAGGAGTGTGACATTTCCTACTCTTCCTTTCTGTTTCTCACAAGTAGGAGGCAACTGTGCTGACCTATAGGTTACCTTTATTGTCGTTGACTCCAAAGGAGCAAGAGAAAAACTACAATAATTGTCCTCAACTGAGCTGGCCCTATGTGAAATTTAACTGCGCCTTTGGTGTTATCATTAAGGTGTAAATTCATCTTCCTTTAAAATAGAAGAAAGCCATGTGAAACTGCCACACGCGATACGTTCATCTGTGCCTCCCACGTGACAGTTGCCTACATTCTCACCAAAGCAAGCGTCTCCCTGAAAAGCGCTTCTTAAACAGTTAACCTGTCCTCTAACACCCCTCTGGTCAGTGTTGGGGGTGTGAACAAGAGCAATCGTTTCCTTTATTGCCTGAGAGATGACACTGAGTGTCCTTTGGTTCCCTCCTATATCCAGGACTTTCTGAGCTGAGACGTAGGGATGGTACTCAGGTCCACCAAAATTATGTTACTGTAATGGTCCTGCAGGAGCAACGATATTCTAAAACAGCTGGACCCCCCCCCCCATGGCTATCAGACTATTGAGACATGGACCCCAAGGAATTGGAATGAATGGACCAATCTTTCACTGTGTACGACTGTTTTATGATTCACTCACCTCCCATAGTTCCCAATTGTGACCTAAATCTTCCCTTCATTCTTCCCTCCTCCCCCAAAGGGGGCAATGATGTCTCAATACCTCAAGCTCAAGATGGCAGCCCCTAGGCTAGTGTGCTGGTCACAATCAGCCTTTTCCTTTTGCTTCATAATCCAAGAATGTGGGCACCTGAGCTAGGAGAGCGGGCTAACTGTACCAAATGATGGAATGCAAGGTACTTCCTATGAATACCAGAAATGGACCAAAGAATTCTACTGGGGCTCAGTCTATGCATTAAGAATGTTCAACACCCTTGTCAACTCTTTCTGATTTACAGAGTCCAGGGCCAAGTGGGGACAGATGGAAGAGCAGGGTAGGGACAGGAAGAGAAAATGATAGCTAGGGAAACCTTGTAGCAAGAAGGCTGGCCCAAGATAGGCTTTGATTTAGTCAAAACTCTGTAATGAACAATGAAAAATTTATTAAATCCCAATTCCTATTTGTAAAAGATTTATTTTTATTTGTGTGTGTGTGTGTGTGTGTGTGTGTGTGCGTGCATGTGCGTGTGCCCTCAGAAGCCAGAAGAGAGCATTGTATCCTTTAGAGCTGGAGTTACAGGCAGTTGTGAGCCATAAGATCCGAGTACTGGAAACTGGACTCCAGGCCTCTGGCTGAGCAACAGAGCTCTAAATGGCTAAGCCATTTCTCCAGCTCTAATTCTTTACAAATAAATGAAGGCAGCGAGAATGGTGCTACATATCATTATTAGTATGATTAGGACACACATGTACATATATGTGTGGATATGTACATATATACACACATACTGCCAGGCAAATATAAAAGCTACTTAATGCAGGCTTATCGTTATTACTTTTAAAGTCCCCAAAATATTTCTGTTTAAATGTATTTAAGATTTAGAATAAAAGTTGATACTAGCTATAAATGAAGCAGAGTAAAATGCTGGCTTACTCTTCGGATAGTCTCTGTCTCCATTTCCACTTAAAACATCACACTAAAACTGCATTTTCTTACATTTGAAAAATGTGCTGTATTTGTAAGACCCCTGAATAATTATAAAACAAGACTTTATTGACTAGATTTGTTAAAAGGAAATGCTAACTATGCTTAGTAGACAGTGACACATGGTTAGTGAGGCCCGAAATTCCAAGGTTTTAGCGTTTGTCTTGGGTTTTATTCCTGGACATGTCAGTATTTTCATCACTTTATACAGAAGCTCAAGCAAATTAGTTTTTGAGAGCATGTTTGGAGAATGAGCAGAATGTGACAAAAACCAACTGTTGTGCTCAGATTTTAAATAGATGGCTCACCCCCGACTTCCACAATAAACTGTTAACTGACACCTATCTGGGCAAGGGCAGGAGAGTTTGAGAGAGGACACAAGCCAAGCTCAGTCTCTGCCCTGTGGGAGCAAGAATCTAAACCAATTCTTGGGAGATCTCTGAACACCCAAGAAGACACACATGCTCCAGCCAACCTATGGAAGTGAGATTGTGGAGAAAGAAACACGAGAAAGAAATTCCTCCATATGCTTCAACCACAATGAAAACCCACTGCAGTGATTTTCCAAATAATCACAGAAGGAGGTATTACAAACAGTGTTCTAGAAGATTTTCCCCTTAATATACACGTTTCATCACTAGAATGGCTGAGATAGGATCATGCGATTAGGCAAGCCAGCACTCTATAGTGAGTGTGTGTGACCAGTTTGAGCTACCGTTAAACCACTGTTTCACTGGGTGGTGGCGGCAGCGGTGCCCACCTTTAACCCCAGCACTCAGGAGGCAAAGGCAGGCAGATTCTATGAGTTCAAAGCCAGCCTGCTCTACAGAGTGAGTTCTAGCCCAGCTAAGGCTACACACAGAAACCCTGTCTCAGAAAAAGAAAGAAAGAAAGAAAGAAAGAAAGAAAGAAAGAAAGAAAGAAAGAAAGAAAGAAAGAAAGA
>NW_026596073.1:11773869-11801136 GCF_907164565.1 Psammomys obesus | reverse complement strand
AGAAAGAAAGAAAGAAAGAAAGAAAGAAAGAAAGAAAGAAAGAAAGACAGTTTCAAGATGGACATGCCTTTAATTCCAGCACTTGAGAGGCAGAGGCAGGAGGATCTCTATGAATTCTAGGTCAGCCCGACAGTGAGTTCTATTTCAGGGCAGCCAGGGCTACACAGTAAAACCCTGTCTCAATACACAAACAAAACAAACAAACAAACACCCCCCAAAACAAAACCCTGTCTCAAGGAAGAAGAAGAGGAGGAAGAGAAGGAGGAGGAGGAAGCAATAGCCCTAAACTGATTTGGTGAGCTCTGGATAACTAAACCTGAGAAATTACTAATAAATACATTTGTATCTGAAAGAGGATCCCTGATACCAAGCACAGATGAGATACATCTTTGTTTGCTCAACAAATTATGCAATTCATGAAACACTGGTGCACATGTACACATGCACAGAGACACACACACACACACACACACACACACACACACACACACACACACACCACACTCCGGATAGTGAATATTGTGCCTTTAAAACAATGTCCTAACTTGGTCATCAGGTTTGAGCTGCTTCTCTTGTTTTACCTAAGATTTTTCTGCCCTATGTCAATAGGTTGTAAGAATTCCTTCAAAGCCTAGAGTCAAATATGATTCCTCTACTATGTTTGAATCTGGGCAAAAGGTACATTTGTGCTCAATTACTGTGTGGGCTTCTCTTTCTTTCTTTCTTTTCTTTCTTTCTTTCTTTCTTTCTCTCTTTCTTTCTTTCTTTCTTTTTTTTCTTTCTCTTTCTTTCTTCTTTCTCTTTCTTTCTTCTTTCTCTTTCTTTTTCCTTCCTTTCTTTTCTTTCTTTTTCTTTCTCTTTCTTTCTCTTCTTTCTTCCTTCCTTTCTTTCTTTTCTTTCTTTCTTTCTTTCTTTCTTTCTTTCTTTCTTTCTTTCTTTCTTTCTTTCTTTCTTTCTTTCTTTCTTTCTTTCTTTCTTTCACTGGTTAAGAGTACTAGCTGCTTCTCCAGAGGACCCAAGTTCATTTCTCTGGAGGCTCACTACTGTTGGAACTCCAGTTCCAGGGAATATGATGCCCTCTTTGGATTCTGTGGCGCTGCATGCATGTAGTATACATACCTACATGCAGGCAAAACTCACATACACATAGAATAAAATTAAATAATCTTAAAAAACCAGTATAGAAATATGTAAGAAGATATGTAGCAATAGATTTTTTTATCATCATTTATAACAGAAAGAATCAGTAAGTATTCCAATGCCCCCAAAAGGATAATGACTAATAAAATACACATAACCAGAGTATAAAACTAAGAGAATTCATATCAGTAGTCCAAATCATATTTCCTAAAAATAAATAATAAAATAATGGGAAATGGGAAAGAAAGTAGAATTCATAATTGTGGTAATAGAAACATGATGGATATTCACATTTGGCCAGTTAGGCATTATTTTCTTTTCCAGGTGAGGTTGCCCATATTGACGGTAGAAGAAGGTACACACCAACATCTAGAGTAAATCATGCATGCTGAGGACACACATTCCACACCAGAGGGCAAAATGTCCGGCACAGACAAGCAGCACGCCTTGGTTAGGACATTAAAATGCAGGGATACCATGGCAACTGGCTCTTAATCTCAACCGCGCGGTTTAACCTACTCTGGAACCTAATGGCAGATTCGGGTCCACGTAATTACTCAGAGACGTACACTCAACATGTGACTGCTGGCGCCAGGATTTATTTTCACACGATAACCCATCTACCCCTTAACCACATAAAGCGCACCATAGAGGTTAGAAAGCGAAGTCAAGCCTACTGGCTTTCACCGTCCTTGGGTTTGACTTCAGGTGAGCAGTCAGATGGCTCACAGTCAGAGGGTCCCACCATCTCTCCGAAGCACCTTGTGTTTGAAAACACAAAACCACACAAGCCACTTAGTACTCGTACTGACAGCATCTCATCACCTTGTAATTTTAAAATGACTGAAAAACAGCAGCAGTTAGTTGGGTTGTACATTTCTTTCATAAACATAGTGAGTATTCCTAAATCTTTTAAAATCGCTCTACTCTAGTCCTTGGGATAAATTATTTAAAGACGCTTAGTCCGCATGCTGATTCAAGATATAATTTTTCACATGGCTAACTTCTATAGTTTGGGCTTGTGATGTGAGAACATGATATTAACCATTATGAGAAATGGCTACTTGGAAATATGAGACTTCCAGCTGAGTCAGAAGAACAAGGCTAAAACGTCAGATAAAATTATGAACACAGCTCCCAAAGCTGAGATCCAAACTGCATGAACTTTGTGTGAGTCTTTTATGTCAAGCATTAAGTTTTCTGGTAGCCAATTTTTGGGGAGTCAATGTAGGAACAGAAGATGAAGGAATCATGATAACTGCTAAATTTACTTTGCCCCCCCCATCCAAAATGAGCTGGTGCCAATCATGATTTAAAATTCACCATCTGTGGATGGGGGTGGGGATGGGGTTAGGTCAACCATAGAGACCATAGAGTCCTTGCCTAACACAAATGAGGCCCTGGGTTTGATTTCCAGAAGTGAAATAAATAAATAAACAAATAAATAAACAAATAAATAAATAAATAAATAAATAAATAAATAAATAGAATCGCCATCTCCGTGACTTGACCAAAATACTGAATTTCTCCGATTCACATTTGCTACCTACACTGAGAATACAGTTTCAAAGTTAGAGCAAAATAAGTGATGAACATGGAAATGCTCAGAACACCATTCCTTGCTTGTCACCTAGCAGGCATATACTGTAAGTGGATAGATTCCAAAAGCAGCCGTCAGTCACAGAGCTGCTTTTTCTCATACTTTAAGTCATAGAGTTAATTACGTATGTGTCGAACTTTACAAAACTAAGGCACTGTCTAGTTTAAAAACAATCCGAGGAAATGTAGCTAACAACCACAATCAACATACAAGGAAGCCAACAAAGAGGGAAACTGAGTTGGATTAAACAGACTTCTTAAGAAGATGTTTACCCTGAAAAGGAACGAAAATGTTCCTCTCGGATAAATAATGTCCTTCCTTTCCCAAAAGGCAGACCACCAACATAGAGGACTAGGTGATACTGAGTCTCGGTAGAGAAGTTCTGCAAAATCCAGTTCCTCTTACTGCTCTCCCGATTCTAACAAAACTGAACAAAACAACAAACAAAAGCAGAAACCGCCAACCGGGCAAGGCATGCTTTACCTGCGTGGAGCGCGTCCGGGGAGCCTCACCGACAGAGGACCAGACGCTGCCGTGCAATCAACTTCTGCACGGGAGGCGACCTACCTCTCACAGACTTCCCGATGCTGTGCAAGTGTGTGATCGAACTGTAGTTCCGAGCAACACTCTTGAGGAACGCCTCCATCTCTTCCTGGTGGTGGTATCGGAAATCCAGGGCGGCCACCACGGGCAGCAGAAGCCCCAGCCACAGGCGCGCGAGGTCCATGTCCTGGAGATGGAGGAGAAGGAAAGAGCAGCTGAGGACCACCCCCAGGGGAAGCGCGGGCACCCGCAGCCCGGACTCCTCTTCGTCTTCGGGGCACCTGAGCTCCACGCTCCCTCTCCGGGGAACCAAGGTGAAGGTGGCCCAACCGGAGCCCCGCAGCCCGCCCGAGTCCCCGCAGCAGCACCCTCCCGCACACCCCGTCTCACCACGGCCAGGCGCGCGTCTCTGCCCGCCGGCGGCCGCCTGGCGCTCCGGGGAGTTATAGCCGGGACGGAGGGGCGGTTCCCGGGACGCCCCACCCACGACACGCCCACGCCGTGCCGCGCCCTTCCCGGGGGCGGGTCTCCGCCCTCGCTCCGGGGACCCGGAGCCCTGCGGGGTTTGGAGGAGCCTGCTCCCGGGCCGGTGGGCGGTGCTGCGACGCGACCTGTCCGCGCTCGTGTTGGACGTGCTGCCCGGCCTCGATGCCCACGATGCGCGCGGTGCGGGCCACCTGGAGTCAAGCTGGGCCAGGCTCCCAGCCCTGTGCTGCAATTGGGAGCTTTTAAGAAAGAACGTGTCTCTCCACTCTCTCTTCTCTCCTCTCTCTCTCTCTCTCTCTCTCTCTCTCTCTCTCTCTCTCTGTGTGTGTGTGTGTGTTTGCGCCAAGTGTGCCAAGTGCGCCTTTATGTGCCAAGTGTGCGCTACAGGAACTTGTGCAACAAAAGTTTGTTGTACCTGGGATTTGACTGACTCGGAGTTAAAGTTTGTGACCAACTCGCGGGACCAAGGCAGAGCCAGTTCCCGCGCCTCCTCCTCCTAAAATGCTGCTCCCTGGGAGGAGTGGGTGGGCTGTGTTTGCAATAAACAGAAAGCAGACGGCGACTGAGAAAAGTGGTTCGTGACACCGGCTCATTCCGCGGAACCCAGACCGGGACGGATGAGAAGTGTTTCGTGACATGGGCCAGCCTGCTCTAGAGGACACCACACACACTGTCCCACGGTACCACGGACTGACAGACGCCGTTGTGGAAATACTGACTCCTGCAAGGCTCCGGTGCAAACAAACCTCGAAAGCTACCGATTTCTTGTAACACTCTTGAACAGATTTCTAAAATAGTGACGACAGGGACCGTCCCCAATTGATGGGATGGAACTTCCTTCCCGGGGCATAAAAGGAGGGAGTCTCTTCTTAAAAGGGCCCTTTAGAGTGGGGAAGCCGGCTCGCAGGATGAAGCAGACGCCAGGGCCACCTCAATTCCAGTCTCAGAACCCCCATACAGGCAGGAGAGACTAGACTCCATAACATTGTCCTCGGACCTCCATGGGTGCAAGGTGATGCTTGCCGCACCCCATCCTCCACATAGGTAGTAATACCGAAAGAAGTAATGTTTTAAAGCAAGCGTTCTCAACCTGGGGGTCGTGACCCCATGGGTTCACTCGACCCATTTACAGAGGTGGCATATTAGACATCCTGCACATCAGATGTTAACATTATGATTCATAACAGCAGCAAAATTACAACGAAGTCACAACGAAATAATTTTACCCTTGCGGGGGGGGGGGTCACAAGAACACGAGGAACTGTGTTAAAGGGTCGCTGCACACGGAAAGTTGAGAACCACTATTTTAAAGGTTTAAAAACATAGAAAAGAAAGGTCAGATTGGAGAACCTGGGGTAGCCACCGCCTGTCCTTCCTTACAGACACAGATGGTATGGTGTTAGGTGATGAGTTCTGGGGGTGGATCTTCAAGGCCTCCTGGGATTCCAGGCAGGAATCCTCTGACCCTAGTGCTATGTGAATTCACTGCGCTTTGTAAAGTGCAAGTCATTTTAACTCCTTGAATAAGGTTGGCACATTGTTAGAACCACGGGGTGTTTATTAAATAAACCCAGCTTAATTAATACATCTTTAAGGAGAATTTTCTGGGAATTGGAAAGCCTTGACACAGCGCTTGCCTTTTCCAACGCAGTGGTCATGATGCTAACAGTCATCTGCCACCAAGGGGCTTGGGAGAGATTCTCCTTTCCCTGATCATAGATGAGGAGAGCTGAAAGGAGAGGAGGGCAATCCGGCTTGAGGACAGCCACCGAGTTTATGCAATTATTATGCAGAACAGGAAGGGGATGAGCAAAGTGAAGAATTGCCTCACTAGAGATCACAGACTGCTGCGGAAACAAACGGAAACAGCCTGACTTCTCGCACGGCCGAATATCTCAACCTTCCGGTTGGATAACCTGCAAGTCAGATTGCAATCCATAACAGTAACAAAATTACAGTTTCGAAGTAGCAAGGAAATAATTTTATGGTTGCGGGGTGACCCCACAACCATACTAAAGGGTCACAGCATTAGAAAGGCTGAGAACCACTGTTGTAGTGGCTGGAGACTGGGAGATGGTGGCCTTGTTGGTACGGAGAAGGATGGGATGGCCCATCCTATTCCAGGAAAGCGAAGGGGTGAAAAAAAGTTGCAGTTGCTGCCCTGGAGGTCCATACCAGCTAAGAAAGACCAGGTAGGGACTCAGAGGACTGACGTCCTGAAGGTTTAGCACTTAGTGAGCCTAAGTGTGATCTAAGGACACTGATGTCACCTGGAGCATGCCACAAGTTCAGGATCTCTTGTCCTGTTGCAAACCTTAACAGAGTTCCAGAGATACATTCTATATTCAGGCTGGAGATAGGCTCCTCTAAAGGAAGAGAGAGAGAGAGAAAAGGTTCAAAGTGAGACCGTGAAAGTTGCCGAAGAATAAAAGTTTAAGTTAATAGAGAAAAAGACCCTCAAGTTTATGGCTTCAGAGGCAACTTTTCTTATGATGAAATGATTACAGTAAATCATAGTCTAAGGGCTCATAATTTGGTGATACAATAGCATATTGTTTCCTCTGCATGGGTAAAGCCGACAAAAAGTTTACAAGGAAAACGACAACCTACATGTTATGCTTTGAGTATGAATGTCCGCACAGGTTTCATGCAGGCTGGGTCCTATGTAGAACAGTGTTCAAACTGGGGTTTTTGGAAGCTGAATGAACCATAAGGGCTGAGTTCATCAGTGGGTCCATCCATTGGTGTGTGCATAGTTGATGGTCTTATTCCAAAATGATAAAAACGAAGAGATAGGTCCTCGTTGGAGGAAGTTGGTCAATTGGGATCTGACTTTTGAAGATGTGTCTTGTTTCTAGCCTTTTCTGTTCACTCTCTGCTTCCTGACTCTTAAGAGGTGTATGGCTTTGTTCTGTCATTCCCATGGTGATCCGTCTCACCACAGCCAAGAGTCTATGTACTGAAGCCTTTGAACCCAAATAAATCCTTCTTCCTACAAGCTGTTTTTCTCAGGTGTTTTCTCATAGCAACAAAGGCTGATTGATATACCAGAAGACACAATTACAACTCATACAAAAGCAAGAATGGGCAATGGATATTAATAGGTAGGTCCTAAGGCAGCAATATAAATAGCCAATAAACACAGTGAATGTTACCAACCCGGCTAGTAAAGAGTTACATATTCAAAGAGAAAGGTAATGCTTTGTTTTGTCAACCAGTAGGCATTTAAAAAAGATTGGCAATGCCAGGAAATGGACAGGACCAGGAGAAACGATACTTATGCTCTTGCAGCTGTGTTATAAATAGTTACACTTGCTGGGAGCGCTGCCTGCCAAAAGACAACCAAGTTGCAAGTGTACGGTATCTTCTTTAAAGGAATTTTGAAGTATGTTGTATTTACCATGAAAGTTAGAGTTTCAAAATCAGTGTTGTTTTCAAGTCATGTCAGAGTGAATAACACCTGTATGTCTAACACAAGAAGGCTGCCTCCATCAGTGATTCCGTCTGGGGCAGTATTTCCCACGAAGACCCTTGGCACTGCCTGGAGCCATTTTTGATGATTATGAGGCAGTGAGCAGGGAGGGGGTTGCTGTTGAAGATGCTCTAGTGGTGGTTCTCAGCCTTCCTAATGCTGCATACAATTCCTTGTGGTGACCCCCAACCATAAAATTATTTTTTGTTGCTACTTCATAACTCTAATTTTTCTACTGTTATGAATCATAATGTAAATATCTGTGTTTTCTGATGGTCTTAGGCAAACCCTGTGAAAGGGTCTTTCAGCTTCTCCTCCAATGGGGTTGTGACCCTCAGGTTGAGAAACCTTGGTTTACAGCGTCCTGCAGTGCCTGCCTCAGCAAAGAAGCACCCAGGTGGAAGTGTCACTCATTCTGGGGTTGAAGCATCCTTAGTCAAGTGAAGGATATTATGGCCACTGTGCAGGTTATTTTTCAGACATAATAATGAGAATATAGTTATGACTCGTTAACTTGTGAAGACAACTCATTCAGTGGAAAAAGGCAGACGATAAAAGTTAAAAGTAGGAACTTTGGAGGTACAACAGATAATAAGCCAGTCCCAGCGAAATGTTAAACAGTTTTCAAGCAAGCTGAATGCTAATCCTTGGGTTACAGGGTTTTTAACTTTCCTTTGTATAAAGAGAAAACAAAACCATTTATTTATTTGTTTGTGTATGGCTATGTATGCACATGATGTTAGTGGAGACCAAAAGACAACCGGCAAGGGGTCTCTACTGTCCTTCCATCAGGGGAGCCTAGGGACTGAGCTGAGATCATTGGGCTTCGTTAGCAGGAAGCGCCTCTAACCACTGAGCTACCTCATTGGCCTCCCTTCCTTCCTTTCTTCCTCCCTCCCTCCCTCCCTCCTTCCTTCCTTCCTTCCTTCCTTCCTTCCTTCCTTCCTTCCTTCCTTCCTTCCTTCCTTTAATAATGTATTTTGCAAGCAGCTTTTTTCCTCAACAAAATGTTACTTCTTTTAATTGGACAAGAGAGGCATTTTCCTGTAGAATCAAAGCTGAGCAGAAAGCACAGAAGAAGCATCAGAGATGAACAGTTCTGAATGAAGATGACATCTAAATGTCACTGGAGTGAGTCACAGGACTGGAGAGGAAGTAAAAGGTCACTGGAAAAGTGGGAAAGTAAGGAAGTGAAAAGCTAAGGTGTTGGAGAGTTCATGCTGAGGGCATTGAGGCCTCCAAAATAGTAGCAGGAATTGGAGCAGAGAGCAAAGCCACAGGCAGGAGTTAAACACCCCAGCAGATTCTGACAAGAATGAAAAGAACAGCGAGAACAGACTTTATGACCCCTCCCTCCCTCCCTTCCTTCATTTGACATTTAATTATAGTTTGTGTGTGTGTGTGTGTGTGTATGTTTGTGTGTGGTGTGTTTGTGTGTGTGCGTGGGAAGGTGTGCAATGCAACATTCAGACGACAACTTGAAAGAGTCCTCTCCTTTCATCATGTGGGTCCTGGGGGATTCACCTCAGGCGGCTAGGTTTGGTGACAGGCTCCTTCACTGGCTGAGCCACCTCACTGGTGATCTTTACAGCTTTGTGAAAGTGTCACAAGGAAATGTGACTAAAAGTAAATAGGGATGCTTAAAAAGTTTTCACTTGCTTTGAGTCAGCCATTCTAGAACACATGTAGGTACTAATCAGGTGCCAACATGGACACTTCCTGCTGGGATTTCACTAGCACACACAGAATAGCAACTGACATCCCTGGAGCAGACTCTCTGAGCACATCTTCATTTCCTTCATGTGGCATTTCTAGGTAAGAGAGTATATATACTTTAAAGACATAAACTATTTGGGCCATTTTTTTTTCCTTTTAAATATCAGATCATTTTCAAGCTGGGAGGTGGACAGAGAGGAATTACTACTCTGTCAGGGTTTGCATCCCAGTGCCCACACTGCGTGGCTTACAAACGCCTGGGGCTCCAGCTCCAGGAAACCCTATGTACACTAGAGCCTCAGAACAGACACAGACACAAAGCAAACCCAGGTGAGAAAAGTAAAGCTCCAAAAGTAAAACTGTTAATACTTCTCATTCAAGCACAGAGTAAGCACAGGCCAAACCTTAATTTTTATTAGTTAGTGACGAAACCTCAAGAAGAGCTGAAAGGGTTAGACTAACTTTGTAACCTGTATGTCTTCTAAAGCCTATAGTTTTGAGTTTTAGGTTCAGGTTAAGCTAAAGCCTCTTAGTACCTTTCCAGAGAATGGAAAAATGTGACCCTATCTATGAGGACAGATAAAAAAAAAAAAGGCAAGCAAGCAATGACCTTCACTCAGCAAAAAGAAAAACTCCTGTCTTTGAGATAGCATTTCTTAGCAACAAACCTAGACTTCTGAGTAGCTTTTGACCTCCAGCCAAAAGTCCGAAGCCCCTAATCTTCAAGGATGAGCTAACCACCCCCACCTTCAATTGCAGCTGCATCCACACTTGGCAGGACTGGCCAAGCTTGAGCACCTAAGACTAACCAATTATCTTACTTTATAGCTTCCTCATCCAATCCTAAATTGCCAAAACTGCAACTTCAAATTTCCCGCAATTTTTCTTTTAAACCTAAAGGCCTTTGTCTCCCGGTGCCACTCTTTGCTGACCAGCAGGGGTGACCCCATTGCACAATGGTTAATAAACCTCTTGCTTTTGCAATGAGTCTTGGTCTGGGGGAGTTTCTGGGAAGGGCACAATCTTGAACTCCTGAGCTGTGAGACCCCAGGTCTTACAGAGCAATGTGTGGACGTCAGGCTTGAGGATATAAGAACACACGGATATAAGATATAAGGATAGAAGAGGGTATCAAGGAGCCAGAGAGATGGCTCACCACGTAAAAGCACTAAATGCGTAAGCCTGAAGACCCAAGTTTGATCTCTGGAACCCAACTGAAGAGCCGGATGCAGTGTTGAACATCTGTAATCGCAGCTCCTACAGGCAGACCACAGGCAAGGAGAACTACCGAGAAGCTCCTATGGCCAGCTGGTCTGGGGTACACACCGCAGCAGCAGAAAGAGAGACCCTGCCTCAAACAAGGTGCCGGGAGAACTGACCCCTGGGAAATGGTCCTCTGACCTTCACATATGCACCATGATATATGCATGCTCCCACTGAACACACATGCATACACACACACACACACACACACACACACACACACACGATGTTCACATGGTTATCTTTCACTCCAGGCATTGTTTCCTGTGCTGCAGTTATTTTCAATTGTTTTTCATCTAGTCATTCATTTGTGTGTGTGTGAGTGTGAGTGTGTGTGTGTGTGTGTGTGTGCATGTGAGCATGCACGAATGAATATGCACATGCCACAGTGCATAGATAGAAGTCAGAGGGAGACAACCTGTGGGACTCAGTTCTCTCCTTCCACCATGTGATTTCTGGGGTTCAAACTCAGATCCTCAAGCTAGCATCGAGCACCTCTGTGCACTGAGCCATCCCACTGGCCCCCTACACACGTTTTTAAATGCAGTGTTTTTGTTTTGTTTTCCTTTTGTTACCTGTGCTGTTAGTGTCCTTTCTAAGAAATCCTTGCCAAATCCAACGGTTCCCTGCTTTCTTCTACTTTCATGGTTTTAGGTCCTAAGTTAAATTGCCAATCACTTTGAGTAAATCTTCGCACAGGGTGTACAGGATGGGTCTAATTTCATTCTTTTGGGAGTGGAGGTATGGTTTTCCCAGCACCACTGTGGACGAGGCTGTTCTCCCCCAACACTGTCACCTTTGTTCCCTTGCCACAGATAATTTGACTGTTTTCATGAGGGTTTCTTTTTGAGCTCTCTGTTGTGTTCTCTTGTGTTTATGGCTGAACTGTGCTGTTTTGATTACTGTAGCTTTGTCATATGTTTTGAAGCCAGCAAGTCTGCAGCTTTATTTTCCCTTTTCAAGTTCATTTTGTGCCTGTGGATTTTAGGATTTTTTTTTCCCATTTATTCATTAGGATTTTAATAGGATTTAAAGGATTTAAAGGATTTAATAGGATTTAATACAATTTTAATTGTATTTAGTAAGTAGGTGGCTTTGGCTAGTGTAATATGAGAGACTTTTAGTGACTTAACAAGCTATGGGCAGGTGGCAATAGTGAAGAACTCCCCCTTTCAGGGAAGGGGATGGGGGGAAGAGGGAGGGAAGGTGGGACTGAGGAAGTTGAGGGAGAGGGCTTCAATCAGGATATATAATGAATAAATTGTAAAAAAAAAAATTAAAAATAGAAAAAAAAAAAAGAATGTTTCTATAGGCCAGTTCCCCATAAGCCTTCAATGCTCCTGCCTGTCCTGGCTGAGAATGCCAAGAATTCAGCCCTAAAAGCCATTCCTTAGAGCTGTGTTTGTCACCTGCAGCCTCGATATGAGGCAATGCCTTCTTGAAGGACAAAGAACTATGTGGCTCCTGCTTTATAAAAAGCAGGGAAAAGTAATGAGGGGCTGGCTAGATGGCTCAGCATGTGCTGACCTGAGTTCATTCCCTTGAACCCTCATGCTGGAAGGGGAGGAGCCACAGGCTGTCCTCTGGCTTCCACAGGTGCCATGGCGTCTGCAAGGCTAACACACACCCAGTTCCCAGGCTCAGTTCTCTGGGGTGCTGTATGTTCCCCCTGCAACTGTACCATCCACTTGGGTCCTGACCCTTCAGGACTCCATAGGCAAAGCAAACAGCTCAGGAAGCCTGCAGAAAATGAGCAGCTAACAGCATTCTCCCTCTGCAGTCCAGGAATCTTAAACCTTCTGTCACTCCGGTGAAGAGGCCGGTTAACTTACTAACTTTCAACAAAGTCTCACACCCAGACAAGGAAGCAGCCTGGTCACATGCCAGTGTTTTTTACAAGATTCTCGGGCAGAGACTGGCCTGTCTTCATTTTTACCATGAGGAAACACAGCAGAGTGACTGATGCAGAAAGAGCCTTACCAAGTCCCGGGTTGAATGAGCATTTCAGATGATTAATGACATAATTTACTGAGTTCAAGGGATCCACCTGCCTCTGCCTCCGGAGTGCTGGGATTAAAAAGGCGTGTGCCACCACTGCCAGGCACATATGCATATTTACATATGCAAATACATAAATTGTACATGTGTATAATATCTCACATACCTATCTCACAAGACCCTTCTAAAGAGCTTAGAAGGTAGAGGACATTATTTCCATTTCCCAAGTGGGAATGTGAAGTTTTGAGAACTTAAATAATGCATCCATGGTCACTTAGCCAGCAAATGGTGCAGTCAAGACTGAACGCCGCTGTTGACAAAAATCTGAAATCCACTGTTCTTGAATAATTCACCTGGTGTGACAAGGAAATATGAATTTATATGTTTAACATATATATAACTTAAAGTTACATATAATTTAAATTTATAAAATATCTTTGTCATATATATTACAATTACGTAATGTGCTTATATATTATTTTAAGACCAGTTTTCTTGAAGTTCTATACGTACAAGTACAGAGCCTTGTAATACCATTGCTCAATGATTCTTTTTTAGCATCTGTTCATTTTTATTTATATGTATGTGTGTATGTCTGTGTGTGTGTCACATGGGTTCGAGTGCCCCCTGAAGCAAGAAAAGGGTATTGGATCCCTCTGGAGCTGTAAGTCACATGTGGCTGTGACTTGCATCACATGGGTGCTGGGAATTGAACCCTGGTCCTCTAGAAGAGCAGACCTCTTTCTCTGAGCCCCTCAGCCATCTCTGGCTCCCCCATAGTTCAACTGCTTGCTACTTCCCAGATCTTTTAGGGCTTTGGGCATTTACCATACGTAAGCCCACTTCTCCTGGTCGCCCCCTCATTGCTGTCTATTATTTTTCTTCCATCGAAACCAGATGTTAGTTCTCAATAGAAAGGAGAATACGTCTTTATGCTGTCATTTTTCCAGTCACAGAGATGAAAGTTGCTAGTGAAAACTAGCAGGTTTTCCTCAAGCCCAAGGAACTGTCTTTTCCCTGGACTTCTACAGCATTGTCTCTAAATACTGTGAAGCAGATGCTTGAAGAACACAATTTAACTCAAGTCCTCTTTAAGACAAGAACTCCACAGTTTCTGCTACATGACTATAAAAAAGCTGTTCCTGTATTATTTTTTTTTTGTCATTTTTTATTGTATGTGTCTTTCAGAGGATCTTGGTAGGAACTGTGACCGTGTTTTTTGCTTGCTGTGTGACTTGTCTGTCAACATTCAAACAGATCAGTTCTTCTGTTTTGGGTGAGCAACTGTCAGTATGGTAGCATTCCGCCAGGGCATTCCGACAGAGCTTGTGCTCTGATGAACTTCTGAATCCTGGGTTTTTTGATGGTGCACAGGAAGAATTAGATGGATTAAAAGTACTGTCTAAGTCATAAAAAAAAGAGTCATGCTTAGTTGTGAAGGAAAATAGTAAAACAGTAGTAGCGATGATGATAGCGTGGTTAGCGTGGTTGCCTAGCAGTGGCTGTGAAAGCATCCATATCTACCATTGTCTAGCATTTCCCTTCAGCATTGTGTCACTGTGGGACATCGAGTTCTGCTCGGCTCCACTCTCTCTCTTTTAGTTTTTTCTGTGAATTTCACATCATGTACCCCAATCCCACTTATCTCCTCTTCCCCTCGTACTCTCCCTCTACCCTGGCAGCCTCCCCCCTTCCTGAGAGAGAGAGAGAGAAAAAAAAATCTCATTTTGGAAGCTGTAGTGTATCACAGTGTGTACCACAGTAAACCCTTTTATCCACACTTCTTTGCTTGCAAATGTTCAATGTAATGACTAGTTGGTCTAGTATTAGGCTTCTGGTTTCTGTTACACTATCAATACTAGAACCTCACTGGAACTCCATCCAAATATCCTATTGTTGCCCTGTGTCATGGAGATCCTGTGGTTCTGGATCTATAGCACCGGTCCCTTCACACACCCCAGCAGTTCATTGATGGGGTAGATGTTGGGGTGGGCCAAGTCAAAGACCTGGATCTGGGCCTAAGAGGTACCTGAGCTGGTCAGTCACCAGCTCTCCCACACCCATACCACCAGGGTGTGCTCTGCTGCCCTGCCCCTGCTGGCTCATCCAATGCCGCAGCCAGCAAGGGGCAGAGACAGCTCTCCTGCCTCCATGCTCTCAGGGCTGGCTCATCAATGCCCATGACATCGGGGACAGCTCTACTGGGCTGCCCAGGTGAGGTGCAGGGCCTGATTTCTTGATCTGCCCTCAGGGCCAGCTTACCCTAAACCCCTGCAACCAAGGCCAGCTCAACCCTGTTGCCCAGGTAAGGTACAGTGCCCACTCTCCTGGATGTTGCAGCTGGTGAGGGACAGGGCCAGTACTCCTACTCCCATTACCTCAGGGCCAGCTTTCCCACCTGCCATAGGTGACAGGGACAAGGGAGGGGAAGGCATCTCTCCCTTGCCTGAGCTGCTGCATAACAGAGAAGTGGCAAGGCCAGCTCTCCCCCACTCACACCCTGAGGTGTTCCCACCCTTGGGGCCTGCTCACCTACTACCCCTGCAGCCAGGGTCAGCTCTACTGTAGGTGAGGTGAAAGGCCTCACACTAACAGGTGAAGGGCAGGGCCAGTTCTGGTCTGACGACCCTGCCTGTAGTTCTCCTGCCTGTAGATGGCAAGGCTGCCCAATCTCTTACGCTCATTCACTCACTATTTGTTTATTACCTACTCTGTGCCGGGTACTTTATTAGCTCCTAGGAGCACAACAGGCTGAATCTCTTGCCCATGTGCAGCTTACAGTTCACAAGAACCAAGGTCTCTCTTAAACACTTGAAGAAACCCGTGGTCTTTCTGGGGTGAGTGTGTTGGCCTAACATTACTTTCTGCCTCTATATCTGCCCTTCCTGCTTTATACTGCATTTGATGCTGCACAGAGTGACCTTATCGCAACATTTTATCTACTGGCAGTGGAGCAAAAGTTCAGGTTTAACCACTGTTTGATCTGCCTATCAGCTGAAAAACTCTCATAATTCTTGAGCGTGCCTGAGTAAAGAAAGCATGGGCAGCTGAGTTGCTTTGTTTCTTCCATAGGCCCTCTGTCAGAGGTCAGCTATTCATGCCAGCCTGTAATTGCTGGAGAAAGAATACAGAATTATACATAGTAACTGAATGGGTTCATTGTTAAAACCTTTACTGCTTATGACACCTCAATAGATTATACATACTAACCAAAATAGTTCATTGGGGTTTTTTTTGTTTTGTTTTGTTTTTTAGAGACAGGGTTTTTCTGGGTAGCCTTGTTTGTCCTGGACTCAATTTGTAGACCAGGCTGGCTTCAAACTGGCAGAGATCGGCCTGCCTCTGTCTCTCTGAGTGCTGGAATTACAGGCATGCACCATCATGCCTAGCTTAAAATAGTTCATTGTTAAAAGCAAATCCAATGGAAACACATTGCCACAGGTTAAAACCCAGTTCTGTCTCTGACTGGCTGCCTTTGAGTAAGTTTGAGTTTAATTTCTATGTTCTTTTAGGTATTTATCTATAGGATAAGGTGAGTTGTGATTTTATAGGACTTAGAAATCACGTAAGATTGCATGTATTAAATGAGTTCATGTATCCAAAGAGTTTAGAAGGCCCAATCTGACATACTATCTCAGATTCCAAACTTACTATATTGCCACATAGTGAAAATGAAGTAATGGGTGAGAGGGAATCTCAACTCAAATTTCATTGTCTCTAATGACTGATTAACTGGTTCATTGAAGCTGTTGATAATTATTCACTAACATCGGGTAGTATGCTGTCTTGGTTATTGGTTTATTGCTGGGAAAACACACCATGATCAAGGCAACTCTTATTTAAAAAAAAGCACTTAATTGGAGGCTTTCTTACAGTTTCAAAAGGCTAGTCTATTGGCAGTTGTGTGGCGGCACACAGGCAGGCATGGTGCTGGAGAAGTAGCTGAGAAGCTGTACATCTTAGTCTGGAGGAGAGCGAGTGAGTGAGAGAGAAAAAGACAGAGAGCTTGGGGCCTGGCAAGTGCTTTTGAACCCTAAGGCCCAGGCCAAGTGACACCCACTCAGCCAATCTCTCCAGCCTCATACATTTTTTCTTCAAGATAATACTTATATAGAACAATACTAAAAAAATCTTAAAAGCGTACAGAAAAACAGAATGGAAACACCACAAGTAGCCCATGTTATAGCTATTTGTGTTATACCTACTCCTATTCCTTCCCAGAAACCTCCACTAACTGGGAACCAAGTATTCAAACATGTGAGTCTATGGGAACCATTCTCATTCAAACTACCACAAGTGCTAAGCCTATGGATGCTATGGTGAAAAAGAGCTTAGCCCTCACTTGAACAGAGTTCAAACTCTACTGGAGGAGCCATGGAGATAACAAGTATTCAGTTGACAGAATGGGAGTTTTTCTACTCAATGGGGCATTCCTAATAAGATGTTCAGCAGGTGAGTGGCCTAATGTGGGTCTCAGAGGGCTTCCTGAACATGCTTCTGCTTGAGCTGAAACTTGAAGGATGGAGAAGTGTTGTTGTATAAAAATGAAAATCCCAACCATTCTATTTTAGCAATAAAGAGCCAGATGCTGGGGTAAAAACCTGCTAGTTCAGAGAGGCAGAGAAAGCATTCAGTTGACCTTCCTTCTCAGTTCAAGTCCAGATGGAAAAACCCCAAAAGGCTCACAAGCTCAGCTGACAGCCCAGGAGCAAAAGGCCAAAAAACCCCAAGGCTGAAGGCTTGCTAGCTCAAAGCCCCAAAAGCCAGGCAGTTGAGGAGTTGAAGCCTAAGCTAAAGTCAGAGCTTGAGCTCTTCTCCACACTGTCTTAAATATCCCTCAACTCAAAGTCCCTCCTATTCTTTAAACCCTGTCAGCTGACTTCTTGTTCTGCCTCTTGACCTAGGGTTAACTTCATTAAATCCTGTGTACAGAAAGCTCTTGGATTAAAGGTATGTGCTAGGGCTGGGTGAACCACACCATAACCACCTATCTACAATAAAAACTTCCTAGATTGAAGGTGCGTGATAGAACTCAACCACACCAAACAAGAAACAGGATTTTACAGTTCACAATTTTGGGGTTCACAATGGGATCAAATAACATGCAACAGAGAAGTGCAGGGTCCAAGGAAGAGGGAGAACCGAATGCTTTGTTTTATGTTTTCATGAAGCTTTTATTGGGTTTCTTCATTTACATTAGAAACAGTATTGAGATGATGACTCATTATATACTGATAGATTTATGTAACCATTATTAATTTAACCCATGCTTAGCATTTCCTTACCCCTAACAACTCTCATGCCTGTCCCTTGTTCCATAGCAAATTAGAAGGCCCTGAGGAGATTCTAACAGACAAGCAGGGCTGAGCCTCCCTGGATGCTGAGGTTCCTGGAGGTAGGTAGGCTTTTATCAGCTGCTCCTGGGTTTACCCTTTAGACTCAGCCATCAGATTTCAGCTTCGACATCTTAAGATCAACAAACACTTTGAAACTTAAGTTTTATGAGTTACCATTGATCTGTGCTCTCAAGCATGCCAATTTACTTGTTTTATATCTGTCTATGATAGCTGGGCTCTAGGAGTCAAATAAACACTGCCAATAATTTGCTTTCTAGAGTTTATATTGAAAATGTGAAACCTCAATCAATCCTTCATCTGAGCAGATGAACAAAAGAAGCCGCAGAGAGTGGGAGTGGGAGATCAGAAGTGACTGGTGGACAGTTTAGTAGGCCTTTGGGAGAGGAGGAGTTTTGTAGTGAAAGGCTAACTAATGCAAAGAAGGAACTGAAGATGCTCAGGGGTGAAGAGCACTCGCTCCCCTTCCTGAAGACCCTAGGTTCTCAGCACTTACACCAGGTAGCTCACAGTGCCTGTAATTAAAGCTCTACACTGGGGGAACTCTCATTACACACACACACACACACACACACACACGCATAAATAATAAAGAAATAAATCGTTAACATATAATCTTAAAAAGAAACTGAAAACTAATCACATACAGTAATTTAGTGGCCATAGCTCAGTCTTGCCAATCATGTATAAGGTTCTGGGCTCAATCCCCAACTACAGTAATAAACACAGAATAAACTTTTTTTTTAAAGACCCAAATACATATTTTTGCCCTATATCTTCTAAAAATATTTATGATATAAAACTTGTAAGGTCACTGATCAAGTTACAAAATTATTTAGAATTGAGAAAGCTTTGGGTTTTGTAGAGAGGGGGGTCAGGGTGGCCCCTCCATCTAGTTCGTGCTTTCTCTGGAACTCCAAACTTGGGTTTTGAAATATGAGCAAGTGTCATCCGTGCCACTCAGTTGTCAGCTTGGCACAAATTAGAGCCACCAGTAAAGAGAGGACCTCACTTGAGAAAATGCCCCCATCAGACTGGTCTGTGGGGACATTTTGTTAATTACTGATTGACGTGGAAGGGCCCAGTGCCCCGTGAGCAGTGCCACCCATGGGCAGGTGGTAGTGGGCTGTAGAGGAAGGCAAAATGAGTGAGTCACGGGAAGCAGGTCAGTAAGCTGAATATCCCCATGGCCTCTGCTTCATTTCCTGCCTTCAGGTTCCAAATTTGATCCTTTCCTCCCCAGGTTGCTAATGGTCGTGTTTGTCACTAGGCAAACTAGGACACATCCCCAATCTGAATAAAGCTGTTGTGATTTGAACTCTTAACATCTCCCTAAGAGGAATGAGTTACCCTGTAACTTCATAAGGAATGAAAGCCCGTTGTGGCTGCAGAAGTAAGATGGCCTTTGATGGTTGGTTTGGGGGACCACTTACAACTGAGTACATGTGACACTGTAACCTTGGAGCCACTGCTTAGCAGCAGAGGCAGATCAGAGGTGGAGGTGAACAACCTTTCACCTGATGCTACACAGCTGTTTTAACTTGAATATAAAATGCTCCCTGTAAACTCATGTGCTGGAGCTTCATGGCCAGCTGATGTGATGTTTGGAAGTGACGGGGTTGTGAATACTATGACTTAATCTGTGCATCAATCCTGTGATGGGCATAGAATATCATCTTAGCTTATTTTCCTGTTGCTGTGGTAAAATACACGACAAAGACAACTTACAGGACAAAAGGTTTATTCTGGCCCACAGTTTTAGTTTATAGTCCATTGTGACTGAAGGTACAGAACAGGAGTTTGAGGAAGCTGGCTACATAGTATCCACGGTTAAGAAACAGAGAGCCTTGAATGCAGCTATACTCAGCTCACTTTCTCTGTCCTATACAGTCCAGGATCTTATGACCAGAAAATAGCTTCATTCACAAATAAGATGGGCCTTCCCATGTCAATTAATATCGTGAAAGGGCAAGATAGTTCCTCCATCTTGTAAGTTTGCTAAGGACATTAGGTCTAACTACAATTTGATCTCCTTGATTGTAAGCCCTGTGAAAAATTACTCAACTCTATTCTTGGAACAGGAGGTCAAAGTGTCATAGATAACTCATCTTAGCTTCTGCTAAACTGTCTGCTTATGCAGAAGCCCCTCCAGCTAACTGCTTCTCTTAGCTTCTGCTAAACTGCTTGCTTGCACAAGACCTCTCCCTGCAGCTGCCAACAGAGATACCAGGATGAGTTTTTTTGCCAGCAATTACTCCTTACTCTAAATGCTTAGTTCTACACGTGGGTCCTGAGTACCTGAGTACTAGCACCATCCAGTTGGAATAAAGATTTGCAATTGACTGTAAACCGTGTGCAAGTGGTTATCTCTGGTGAGCTCCCCATAAAATAGAGACAACCCCCTACAGACACACCCAGAAGCCCATCTCTCAAGTGGTTCTAGATTCTGTCAAGTGGACAACACTAACCATCATGAATATAATGGTTTGGTTGAGAGATGGTGAAAACTGGATGGAGCTTAGTTGGAGGATGTAGGTCTCTAAGGGGCTTGACAGTGTCTTGGCCCCTTCCTGTATTCCTCAGCTCTGCCTCCTGTCTACCATGACATGGGTTGTTTCACCAGCCAGTACCTACCATGTTACAGTGAAATTACGAGCAGAAGAAATTCTTTAAGTTATTTCTATCAGGTGTTGGTCTCAGTTATGATAAAACAGACTAAGGTAGCAATTGTTTGTGGGCACCCCCCCAACCTCCAGCAATTAGTCAGCCACCAAAGTCAGGAAACAGACTATTAATCCCCTTATCCTCCATCAGCTAACACATTATTTTGCACATAATAGAAACCACTCTGGTTGTGAGAACAGGTTGTAGAGTTAAACAGATAAGAATCCAAACACAAGGGCTGGGCATGACCATAGGTTTGCTGGGCAGAGCTGTAATTATGTATTCACCACTTATATCTGAACTTGGAATGTCTTGCTTTTAGTCCTATGCCAGTTCATCCTTTCAGAAGGTGGGTGTGATTGACAGCATCTACCTCATATGGATGTTGTGGAGGTTAAATGCATTTGTCACATAAAGCACTCAACGGATGCTCTGCCACTAGGAAATGTTATTAGTAGGGTTTGAAGCAGGTGCTTGGAGAAGTGGGTTGAATTGTTGGGTTATTTACCTGCTGTGGGTACTCAGGTAAGAGAGCACGGGTGAGCACCACAACTGTGAATTCTAATGGGAGGCTGGCTTCAGGATGAGCCCCTAGGGGTCAGGGCCCGGCTCATGTCCGCTCCATCCCCAGACTGACCTTCCTAGGCTCAAGCCCCAGGAGATACTCACTTCCTTCAAAGTTCCAGAATGAGCCTCACTGTCTCCAGATGCGGCTGCCAAGGACCCCGAACTTGTGTCTACCCCCCCGCTGCAATGGTGGGCGATGTGCACGCACTGGCTCTGGACTTGTTAACTTCTGGAACAGAAAGGAAATAGGTACCTTCAAAGCAAATGGACCAAAATTGGAGGAAGAGCTGTTGCCTTAGGAAGACAACTGAGGCATTTCTCCGGGAGGTGAATGCTTGTATATAGGAAAAGAAAATCAGTGCCTGTCACATTCTCTTATGTAGGCTTTAATTTTTTTTAAACCTACTTTATTTTGGGTTCATAAATGCCCCTACCTCCCTTCAAACCCCATACTTTAGGTTGGAGAGAAAGAAGGTTAATAGGGACAGAGGATGTAAACCATTTTATACTTAATTCCTTGGGGCAATCCACTCTTCATCATCAGGATTCCAAACAAATAGCAAACAGCAGCAGCAGCACAAATCAGCAGAGGGCTTCTTGTTATCCTTTCTCAGAGTCTGCACAAGGATGTTTTTCAGCTGGCAAAAACCATGATCCCTGAACAAGGCAGTTTTCAGCTGACAAAGATCACTCGCCCTCTCAAGAGGTTGTTATCTGCTGTAGATAAACTAAAAGTATTTCCCTATCCCAGACTTGGATTGCAACAAAAACATATTTACATAACATAACCAAAACTTCCACTACACCCTTATATCCCTCCAAATTGTCAACATTCCAGATTCTCAGTTTCATGCTCTCTGATGAAGTCCCAGTTCAGGAAGATCCTGGGGACTTCTTTGGTTCAGGGTATTTGGCTGAACCAAACTATGACTACAGTTTCCTTGGGGGTGTCCCAGAAAAGCAAAACATAAGAAAAACTGACCTAGGTCAAATCCTTCCCTCTTGAGAATTATGGGAAGCAGCTGGTCATGGACTTAGTTATTGAAATTAATGTATCATATAACATTCTTTCAATGGTATAAACATCAGGTGTCGGGAAGAGGAAATCTTGTTTGTTTGTTTGCTTGTTGTAAAGGAATTTTATTTCAGAACATGGCTGCTCTGGCAAGCTATCACATCCAAAGAACTTCTAGGTCTATGTGATTAGGCTGAAATACAGACATGCCTTTAATCCCAGGAGATAGAGGCAAGAAGATCTCTGTGTTCAAGGTTAGCCTGGTACAGAGCAAGTTTCAGGTTCAAAAAAACAAACAAAAAAAACCCAAAACAACAACAAACTTTAGGTCCAGGTGTGGTGGTACATGCCTTTAATCCAAGCACTCAGGAGAAAGAGACATGCAGACTTCTTGCGTTCTATTCAGTGCTGTTCAGGCAGTTTGGTTGAGAGTGAGTTGAGAGACTGTGTGATGGAGTTGAGATTGTGACAGTTCAGTTCATGGAATTCAGAGGCAGTGTTTACCAGGAGAGTTTTACAGAGAGAGAGGTTGAAGAGAACAAGCTAGAACACAGGTGGAGTCAGAATGAGCCAGAGAATGAGAAGGAGCCAGAAGATTAGAACAGATTACTAGAGTTAGTTTGAGGCCAAGCAGAACAATTCAGTGAGAAGTTGAGAGAAGACAATTTGAATCATTCAGCTAGGAGAGGAGTTTGAGCGAGAATAGCTGAGTTAACCAGCCAGCCAGAGTTCAGAAAGAGCTAGAAAGAGTGAGCTTACTCAGCAGTAAGTCTCAGAGGCTGAAAACATTCGAGGTCTACATTAGATTTTATGGAGGCTAGAAGCTTCCAGGACTAGGCCCAGGTTAGCAGACAGAGGTGGTAAGCCTCCAGGATGACAATTAAATCAGGTGAATAAAAGAAACACAGTTGCTTTCTTTTGTTTTGTTTTTATTGTTATTATTGTTACTTTTTTTTAAAGAGTGTTTCTCTGTGTAGTCATGGCTATTCCGGGACTCACTCTGTGAACTAGGTTGGCCTTGAAGTCACAGAGATACACCTGCCTCTGCCTCCCGAGTGGTGGCATTAATGATATGCACCACCACCACCCGGTGGAAACCTTGTTTTAACTTGTGATAGTAAAAACTTTAGGAAAGTGAAGTTGAACACGGAGGCACACGCCTTTAATCCCAGCACTCAGGAGGCTGAGGCAAGTAGCTAGCAGGTTTTCAGACTATCTAAGGCCACATAGTGAGACCATGTCTCAAAAAAGACAACAACAACACACGAACTCACCAAACAACCTAGCAAAGGGAACGAAGTAGGTTTATACTGTGTCTGTTTAGCTAACAGGAACTAGGGGTTCCTGAACTTTCTTCCCTGTATAGCTGTGTGTTGTTTGCTTCACAAAAGACACTGTGTGCATGATCTGAGATGTGCGAGTACTGTGTCCACTCTTTTTATGGCCAGGAGGTCAGTTCAGGGCACTGGGGCTGTGGTAGATGGGCCATTGCCATTTCTGCGTTGCCTCACCTGGTTGGTGTGGAATGGCAGTCCCCGAAGACCCCACCAGACCTCCTTCAGTCTCTGGCATGCTGGGCCAAGGCGTGTCTGCTCCTGACAAAGCGGCCTGTAGCTCCTGGAAATCGGAGATGGGGAGGTGCCAACATGGTTTGCAGCCCATTATGGAGTGCTCCAGTTCATGTCTGTGGCTCTGGCTTCTCTGAGTTTACTTCATGCCCAGCTTTCCTTGCCAATTACTCGCAGGGCTGACTGTAGGCTTTGGTGGTAGCACACACAGCAGCAACAGACTCGCATAGAACATCCAAGGAGTTCGTACTGTGGCACAAGGTCCTGTCCTTAGAACAACGCAGGTTGACTTGTCCCTGGTGGTCTTGCCTCTCTGGTTCAAGTCCTGATGGAGCTGAAGGCACAGAACCTAAAGCTGAGAGCCTGGGTGCATCTTTTCCCACCATGCGACCTTAGGCAACTTCTCTGAGCGCTACAATGTGTTTCTTCTAGGAATATTGTGATGCAACAGAAGAAAATCACTTAACAATGACCAGTCTCCGGGAGCAGAATTGTTCCTTCTCTCTGGCTGCCACATTTGGGGAATTCAGTGGAGAACAAGGCAAGAAGGTTCCCATTCGGAGGAAGGGCAGTATGCTTGGGGAAGGGTTTTCTTAGTTTGAACCTAAAATGTTTCTCCCATGTTTTAGGCACTTGCTCCCCATGTGTCGGCGTGATTTGGGGAACAGGGGTGCTGGGGGACTCTGATGCTCAGTCCCCAATTCTCGCTGCCCTCTGCTTCCTAGTCCTTACCTCACCATGCTGCTGCTGCCACAGACTGAGCCGCTCCACCGTGTCTTTCTGCTATGATGGGTGGATGCCCTCTGAACCAGTGAGACAAGGGAAGCCTTCCCCAAACTGGCTTATTTCTGTAGTACATTTTGGTTCCAGTGGCGCCATAGTAACTACTGATAATACAAAGTACCAGAGGCACTGACAGCCGCACTGAGATCTGGGACCATGCAGGCAAGGTGCTTCAGATCTCTTTGAGAAAGGACCCGGTGTGTGCAAACCCAGAAAGTTGGAACCTGATGGTTGTCATTATTGTTGTAGCTCAGATCACAGCTGCCAAGTGCTGGCCACATTCCTGACCATGGTGGTTCTCGTGTACAGAGCGGGGAGTAGGAGTGGAGACCTGGAGAAGGCCAGAGTCCAGGCAAACCAAGGCATTGCTGAGGCAAGGAGGCTGAATCGGAAGCCAAGGAGACTCCAAAGACAGAGTCTGGGCTGCAGTGGGAAGGAAGCATTGTTTTCCAGCAAGGGGAAACCAAGAACAGACTTTCTGTGTTGTTAGGTGTGAGGCAGTGAAGGCCCTGGGAGGCGGGGGAGGCTGCAGGCCCACGGTGGGGCAGTGTGGGCATCTTTGGGGCTGGTGCGTCCTCTGTGCCTCACAAGACATGCATATCCCCTAGGGCTGGGATGTCTGCCGGTGTTTGGAGAGACAAAAGCTCTTTATCCCAGTGATAACTACACAATGTCTTCAGGAAGTGTGGTGTAACGTGAAGACTGCTTGGGTGGGGGGTGGAGGTTATCCTATTTTGAAAATGTGCCTGACAGATAGATCAGGGAACGGAACACACACAAGCATTTTCATCTGTTTTGTTTGCTTTTTGAGACAAAGCTTCACTCTGTAGTTCAAAATGGCTTGGCAACTATTCTTGTGGTCTTTTTCTGGCCTCAAACTCAGATTTCTCCTGCTTCTGCCTCAGGCATCCTGGGATTACAGGTATGTCCCACACCACATCTGGCCTTATGTCATATTTTCTGTTAATGCTCTTGTTTGTTTGTTTGAGCCTAGGGCCTTAGGAATGCCAAGCAAGCACTCTATCACTGAGTCAAACCCCTAGCCCTGTGATGTTTTCCTAAAGGATAAAATCTGCCTTTTCAAAGCTTCCTGCTCCTCCCTCAGACCCAAGTCAGACAGAGAGAGAGAGAGAGAGAGAGAGAGAGAGAGAAGCTCACAGAGAAAAAAAAAGAAATGGGGAAGAGGAGCAGGAGGAGGAGGAGGAGGAGGAGGAGGAGGAGGAGGAGGAGGAGGAGATACGGAAAGAGAGGAATCCGAATATCTGGATTATATAGTGAAGGGGGAAGGGAAGCTGCAGTCCCAGGGGTGGAAAGTTCAGGGTAGAGGGCGGGGTATGCTAGCCACGCCCTGCAGCAGGTAGGGACCAAGGGATGCTGGGAGAACCTGGGAGGCCAGGTCCACTTCGGTAAGGACTGAAACCCAACACACAGGATCTTCCTCCACTTTTTCCTGCTCATTTCATGCCTCCCTCAGTCTCTGCCTTCATAGGAAAAGATTTCATGAAGCTGCCATCTTGTCAGTTAGGACACAGGTGCCCTTGGTGCCTGCCTAGGTTTTCCCATGAAAGTACACAGGGAGGTCAGGGGTGTACCTTGGTGGTAGAGCACTTGCCCAGCGCATACGGGGCCTCGGGTTGGATCCCTCGCATGGCAAAACTAACCAACCAACAGACCAAGGTAGGAAGGGAGGGAAGCCATCTGTGGTAAACCATGAACACTTGCTCTGTGTTCCCAGCGGGTCAAAAAGAACCTGGGGCTTCTTACTACCTGAGTCATAGCCGGGTCTACAGCAGGAATCTTGCTGAGGCTGGCTAGCAGAACACTCTTGTACAATATATTCAGAGGACCCAACCCAAAGGGCTCTTCCTCAAGAAGACAAGATCAGTCAAAGGAAGAAGGAAATAGAGCCGCCCCCACCTCCCGGTTCCCCCCTCGCCCCCACTGCAGGCCAAGCTGGGCATACATACACACTGTCCCCGGAGAATACTTGGCTTGGTGGTAGGAAGTGAACTCAAGGCTGTATCCACTCATGAGTATAAAGGACTCCTTTGTGCGCAGAGGGTTTTTTTCAGGAACCCATGGACCCTTCTCATGGCTAAGCACCTTAGGGGAGCACTTCCCTCCATTTCCAAGCCCAGTGTATCCTTTCATCTCTTTCTACCTGTTGAAAGTCTATCACGCCGATAAGGCCACAATTTTTCAATAATTTTTTTTTACAGTATTCATTCTATGACCCTTTGCTTATTTTTCGTATTTATTTCAACATATTCCAAAACGTTTGTTCGCTTACTTTTCACTTATTTAGCTGTGTGCTCACTACACCCATCGCTTTCATTTTGAATCAGGTCACACATTCTCTAACACTCACGGCCTTTTGCCTCTGTGTGTGTGGATTGCATTAACCCAGGCAGACAGAGTCACTCACTGTCCGTGTTACTGTGGCAGCCAGCCTGGTGGCAGAGAGGCTTCCCGCTGGCTTCTGAAGACACGGATTGCTCGTGATTCATCCCTGTCTCCTTCATCAACAAGTACAGCCCTCCTCCTCTCCGCTCAGTAAAAATATTTGTGGAATGAAATGGAACATGATACAAGTTCAGTAGCAACTTGTGGACAAGCGACATAAAAGCGGGATACAATTCCAGACGAGTGTTTTGCAAGTTATGGGGTTTGTCATAGTAGGGATTCTGTAACCACAGACGTCATCACCCGTGTTTATGGTTGTTTCCTGAGCATTACAACATGCATGTTCACCAGGCATGAGTTACTCCCGGCCTGTTTTTCTATTTTTTGTTCAGCTTTTTACAGTTGCTTTTATTAGTTATTCTTTCAGGACGTCTTGGAGAGCTGCCCCATAAAATTATTAATGCTGGTCATTCAGCGGCTCTTTCATGGCTCTTCGGTTTACGAGATGCGTGGGTGGTGATGAAATTTTTACAGCATCTTTTGGTTGTTGTGTATCTGTTCTAAGTGCCATTCTGTTTTGAGAAAAAAAAAAAAAAAAAGACAAACTTTAAGAAGATCACACTCTCCAGGTCTACAGCACGGGCGCAGGTGTGTGTGTGTGTGTGTGTGTGTGTGTGTGTGTGTGTGTGTGTGTG
>NW_026596073.1:11761198-11773859 GCF_907164565.1 Psammomys obesus | reverse complement strand
GTGTGTGTGTGTGTGTGTGTGTGTGTGTGTGTGTGTGTGTGTGTGTGTGGAGTCACCCTGCCTGGTGGAGGATGATTTCTAATCACTCCTTCGGTCCCCTCATTCTGTTTCCATTGCTATCAGACTGTTCCAGTGACAGTTGCAGAAGCCCTCCAAGGCCACACACATCTGTCTGCTCTCATTGTCACTGGGCTCTGTTTTTCCTCTCCCATCTTTAAGCACTGCCTCTTTTGTCTTCTGAGTCACACACAAAGCCTGGATTTTCATCCTGCTAGGTAGTGGAGTTTCTCCCTTGTGGACGTGTTGGCTAGGGAATGGCGTCTATAAGCTTCTCCTTTTCCTCTGTCTCTTTAGATGATGGCTGGATACCAGGACACTCACACATGCATACTCTACTTCTGACTCCTCTATGCCCCAGACTCAACTACTTGGATGTGCACAGGACAGTAGCTCAAGCAAGACCTCCATCTTCCTCCTCAGGACCCTTTCACCAGTCTGGGTCAAACTGGTACCTGAGTGCAGAAGGAAGAGTAAGTATGGCTGTAATACATAGATGGATGAGAAAGGTCACGCCAGAAGGACCACCTGAAGAAAGAGGTGAAGAAGAATTGGGAACAGAACGTGGGGCAGCCGGATTCTACAGAGCACTTTTCCCACCTTACATGCTTCTTTTGCTTCTAAATTCTAGTTCTTGTAGTGTATTGCTAACGTTCTTGGAAGAATCGTTTACCTTCATTAAAAAAAAAAAAAATCTTCTCTAAAATCTGGCTTTATAAATTTAAAAATATGGAAAAGTATAGATAAAGATTTAAAAAAAAGAATATCACCTAGAAGGGCCAAGCAGGTTTCCTGTTGATGGGTTTGCACCGTAAAATTGGAGTAGAGGTTGTTTAGATCCACAGCATAAAGTTGATGCAATTGTGATTAAACAGCCCTGTAAATATGGTCGGTCTGCTCCAAAACAGACTCAGGGATCAAAGCCAAAAAAAAAAAAAAATAGAGACAAAAGGCACTGAGGACCAGAAAATGGCCGCAGTTCTTAAATTGTTTTTTCTTCATGATGCCTCAGAAAATGAGGGAAATATTCCTTTCTTTTAATGGCATAGTTATAAAATCACCAAAATATGGCTCCTACTCATTTAGCTGTGCCTTCTTGCATGCACATGCATGGGAGTATTTGTGAGTACATGTGTGTGTGTGTGTGTGTGTGTGTGTGTGTGTGTCTAAGATGGCCAGAGACGCAGCATTGGGGAATGTAGCTGGAGAGGCCCCAGATCCAGAAAACTTCATGATGACTGTACTGGCTAGTTTTTTGTCCACTTGACATAAGCTACAGCCATCAGAGAGGAAGGAGTCTCACTTGAGAAAAATGCCTCCATGAGACCCGGCCATAGGGCATTTTCTTAATTAGTGATCTACAGGGGAGGGCCCAGCCTGTTGTGGGTGGTGCCATCCCTGGGCTGGTGGTCCTGGGTTTTATAAGAAAGCAGGCTAAGCAAGCCATGTGAATCAAGCCAGTAGGCAGCACCCCTCCATGGCCTCGGCATCAGCTCCTGCCTCCAGGTTCCTGCCCTGTTGAGTTTCTGTCCTGATTTCCTCCGGTGATAGACTAGGATCTGAAAGTGTAAGGCAAATAAACCCTTTCCTCCCTAACTTGCTTTTTGGTGGTGGTGGTTCATCACAGCAATAGAAACCCTAACTAAGACAATGACCAAAGGTCTAAAGTGTTTCCCATCTTCCAGTCTCTTTTCTATTTTCACTCCTGTTCTTCATTTCTACACATCAGATATTACAAGCTCAAATTTCCAAACCTAATTTCTAAATTATCCCTTGCATACTGATCAGGCAATGACCCCCTCTCAGTTAAACAGAGCAGCTACTGTTGCCCAATTGTCCTATGCTGTTTTAGGAAAAAAAAAAAAAAGCTGACTCTAGAATATGGGATTTGGTCTTCCCATATAAGGCTCAATATGTCCTTAACCCCTGTCCTAGGTCAGATGGACAGGAAAAAGGAAGACAAAATGGCCTAAGATATAAATACAAAAGGTAAAAATTAAGTTAAGCTGATGACTTTCCTTAGACTTAAATGGTTATTCTATCTCTTTTTCCCCTTCTCCCATCACCCTCTCAACTTCCTTGAGCTAAGAAAAGTTTATGTTACGATTTTAATGTCTTGTGTTAATTTTGATCTGGCTTACATGCCATGCGACACTGACATACTAACAAAAAAGCTAATACTTTAAGATGGACAAATTTCAACAACAAAATGACAGTTACAGCTTCTGCCACAAAAGAGCTGTTTAGGTCAGCCCTGTTTAGTCTTAGTGTCAAGAGATGAGTGCCCCTCCCTTTAGAGAAAAACAGCTTATGTCTAAAGCTTTCTACACATATGTACACACAGACAGACACACACACACACATACACTTAAAGGATTTAAAAGGTATTTTTGACCTCGTTAAATACAAACAAATAATAAAATGGATTTTTAAAGACCCAATACAGGGTTTCTGCCCTATAGCCTAAATTGAATAATTGCTATCTTCCTACTTCTATCTGTGCTGGCCTAAAATGATCACAAAATAATAGTTAAATATTAATACTCTCTTATAATAGAAAGATAAGCAGGCAATCCGAACCAATTTTATCTTTTACTTTATTTTTTTAAAAAATGAAAAAGGAGGAGATATTTCTATATGACTATTATGTATAATGGTATTAAAAATAAAAAAACAAAGATAAAAGATAAAATGATTTTAATAAATAAGGATTTATACATAAAGATGGAGATAAATATATGTTCACATAATAAAAAAAACTAAAGGCTTTTTTTTTTTTTTTTTTACTTGTAAAGAGCCAAATGAGTTGCTTAAGGTATACAGAGGATGGCATAAGGTATATAAAGAATGAGACTTAAAGATAATGATATTCAGGTTTCTAAGGTCAAAGATTAGCAATTGAGAAAAGACTGGCTAGATGTATGTCAAATCAAGGTCTATTTAAAAAGATCTGGCTTTTAAGACATTGCATTAGAGTTGTAAGTATCAGGTTCATCCTTTGGATGCTTCTCGCATGGTGCCCTGCACTTTAGCTATGCTGGATATCACCCACTAGTCCTATTTATTTGTCATTGGTGTCTCAGGTAGGGTTTCTATTGCTGCAACGAAACACCACCACTGGAACCAAGCTGCAGAGAAAGGGTTTATTTGGCTTACACTTCAATGGTTGTAGTTTATTATTGACGGAGGTCAGGACAGGAACTCAGGAAGGGGAGGTTTTGGTGAGAGACTGCTTACTGGCTTGCTTCCTCTAGCTTGCTCGGCCTGCTTTGTAGTAGAGGATGGCTCCACCCACAAAGGGGCGGGGACCTCCCCCATCAATCACTAAAGAAAATGCCCTACAGTTTGATCTTACGGAGGTCTTTTTTTTTTCTGAATTGCTGCTCCCTCCTCTCAGATGACTTTAGCTTGTGTCAAGTCGGCATAAAACTATCCAGTGCAGTGGGTCATTACGGTTGTGTCCTCATCTGAAAGACCCAGAAAGCTTATGTATGGCTTTGGGGTCTGGGAGGTAAGATTTAATGTACAGTTTTTCAAACACCATCAATTCATTCATCACTGCGTTTTCCAGTTTCTAGTCACCCACAGGTTGTCCCGTTGGGTGGACGTTTCCATGTATACAGTAAAAAGCTGGTGCCCTGGTTCCAGTGTGAAGTGAAATCCCCCTTGGCTGATGTGCTCCATGGTTCTATGTCCCTGAATGGACCATCTGAGGACCTGGGTTCTGCAGGACGGGTCAGGCTCACTCTTGATTTAAATGACCCCAGGAGTTGGACTCTTCTTTTTGTGTTGGACCGGCTCAGCTTACTCCCTTTCGCACTGCCAGGAAGGGGTCCTGGAGAATCTCCCAGTCTCTCTTCTCCCAGACATATGACCGTTTTCTTTCTTCCTAGGGTCCCTGAGTTTCCGCCTCCCTGGAAGGAGTAGGAAACTGCCATGCAGCACCCAGGAAAGTGCTTCCCACACAGCATGAGGCCCTTGTTTGGGTCCCCAGCATGCACATAAATAAGCCAGGTGGGGTAGCACACACCTATAAACCCAGGGCTGATGCAACAGAGGTAGGAGGACCCCTCAGCTTCTTAGCCAGCCAGTCAAACCTATCCGTGAGTTCTAGGTTCAGGGAAGGACCTTGTCTAAAATAAAATGATGTAATAGAAGCATAAGAGAGGGGGCCACCTGATGTGTGGTCTACATGCACACACACACACACACACACACACACATAAAATAAACAAATACCTTATGTATATGGTGCTTAGGGCCTCAGATTCTAGGTAAGCAATCTACCACTGAGCTATACCCCCAGACCCTAAACTCTTGCCTATTATTTCTCTTTATATTCCACTGCAAGCCATATAATGTAAGCTGTATTGGAGCAGAGTCCTGGGGGGCAAGAGAGATGGCAGTTGAGAGCACTGGGTGCTCTTCCAAAGGACCTGGGTTTGATTCCCAGCTCATAACTATAACTCCAATTCCAGGAGGATCCAATGCTCTATTCTGGCCTCTGCAGTTACCAGGCATGCACACGAGAAACAGACATGCACGCAGGCGAAACATTCACACTTATTTTTTAAAAGAGGAGAAACAGGGACTGGGTCATCTTGTAAAATGTTGCATCTCTTTGCTGTAGCAAGACGTTTCTATCACAAAGTAAGTCCTCAGTGTATGTTCAAGGATTGAGTAAGCGAATAGAAGAATATAATTAGAAAGAGCTGGTCCTGTTCATAGGTTTCCACCTTCATAAAGAGACTTGGAAGAGTTTCGGAGCTGGTGAGATAGTGTTTTAGTTACTTTTCTATTGTCATGACAAACGCCATGACCAAGCCAACTTTATGTGTGTGTGTATATATATATATATATATATATATATATATATATATATATATATATACACATATATATATGAGCATTTAATTTGGAAGCTCATGCTTCCAGAAGGTTAGAGTCCATTATGGTGGGAATTTGGCACCAGACAGGCAGGCAGGCGTAGCCCCAAAGCAATAGCTGAGAACTTATATTTTATCCAGAAGTAGGAGGCAGAGAGAGAGAGACAGAGACACAGAGATAGCACAACCTAACTGAGAATGGTGTGAACTTTTGAAGCCTCAAAGCCCACTCCAAGTGACACATGTCCTCCGACAGGCCACGCCTCCTAGTCCTTCCCAAACAGTTCCACCAACTGGAGACCAAGCCTTCAAACATATATAAGTTTATGGGGCCATTGTCACTCCGACCACAGATAACTTGATAGGTAAAGGCATTTGCTGCCAAGCCTGATGATCTGAGTTATATCTCTGGGATTTATATGGTAGAAGGAGAGATCTGCTCACTCAAGTTATCCTATGACCTCCACATGTGTGTCACAGCGTCTGCTCCTCAAACCAATAAAGTAAAAGAATGCGATAATGAAGAAAAACATCATCCTCACCCCATTGGCCACTGTGTTAAAATAGCGCTATTGTATGAGATATCTTGGGGTGAAGAAAGTGTTGGTGAATCCCTCCCCATGCTAGTGCTTTGGTTAGTGCCTTGATGAGGAAGTGAAGCTCAAACCTGGACTCTGAGAACCTGAGAAGGTGGACTCTACGGTGATTTCAGCAAGATCAAAGATGGCTAATGAATGAGGCATCAATATTTCTGTTCTGCTGTAGCCTTTCTTTCCTAATAGCAGTCTATTTTTCTACATGCAAAGGTCTGTTCACTTCTGGGCTTATGAAATTCAGTAAAATACACAAATGTAAAAGCAAATGTTACTTTGCTGATTTGGAATGGATTCTGGCAAGCATTCTCAGATAAAGACACAAACACAGTCTTTGTTCGTTTCCATGAACAGTCATTGTACTGCTTTGAGACCCAGTCTAAATCAGCAAAAGTAGGAATCTGTGTTTCTGATAGGTGTTGGCTTTGCAAATCTGGGTAAATAAGACCCACATTTTCTATAACCTATGAATGAACAAGCAACTCATTCTTCAGCTCAGGATGGAAACATTTATTTTTGGCATTCTTAGTTCTTTCTGCATTAGCATCACAGATTTTTCTCAGTCAGATGTAGATGTTGGATGGGCCTAATTCATAAGGAACATTGAGATAAATGGGGTAACTGATGTCCAACTATGAATCCCTGTAAATATTTATGAGAAAATTATACCATTTTTGGAGATTCCTTTCTGAAATTGCCTGTGTTAGCTCCTCTTTCAATGGCGGGTAATGGTGTTCATTTGGTTTTACAATGCAACACTGAAACTTAGAGAATGTTCTTTCTTTATCTGTATGACTCCTCCTCTTGCAGAACAGAGAGCCTTGTATTGTGAACAGTGACCCGGGCAGCGCACCGGATAGATGCTGAACAGGGCCAAACACCAAAGGCACACAGGAGACCCTGCAACGCTGTCTGTATGATTTGTCTTCTCAGAAGGTCACTGACAGTCACCCTCCACATTGAGATATTAGAAGAGATTGTGCTCTATTCCCTCGGGTAGACAATGTCCTGAGTGTAACATGATGGCAATGTCCTAGTGTAAGGAAGTGTGAAGACAGTGTCCTAGTGTAAGGAAATGTGAAGACAGTATCCTAGTGTAAGGATTTCCTCTGGCAATGTCTTATAGCTCAAACTCAAACTCCTCTGGGCAGGGTCTTCAGAATCCCTTCCAAGCACCATCCCAAGTATCTGTAGAGCTACACTAGGCCACATAAGCATTCAGAGCTAGTCCACACCTGGAGGCCCCCACAAACACTCGGGACCACTTAAAGCAACAAGCACAGGTTCCAGAGCCCACTGCACACAGGTCATCAGACTGCTCACTAAATATTTTTACATGTGTCCATTTTTTCAAATTATCATCTTAATTTATTCATCTTGTTATACTTCATAATTTATATTAAATCAAAATAGTATATATGTTAGATACTATTATGGAAAATTTCAGGGAAATTATTTTTGTGGTTGTCACTCCCTTTTCCCTACCCACTGTCCTTATTACCCTATCTCTTCCTCGTAACCTCCTTTTTCATGTCCCATTTGTCCTTTTTCCTATTCCCCATTGATCCTCCTGTCCTAATGCTACTGTCTCTCCACTCTCCATTTCTCTCTCTTTCTCTCTCTTTTTTTTTTTTTCTAAGACAGGGTTTCTCCGTGTAGCCTTGGCTGTCCTAGAGCTACTCTGTAGACCAGGCTAGCCTCAAACTCACAGAGATCCAACTGCCTCTGCCTCCCCAAGTGCTGGGATCACAGGTATGTGACACAGCGCAGGCCTTTTTTTTTTTTTTTTTTAACTTTACCCACACTTTCACTTGTTGCCAAAAAAGAAGCACTCCAATAGAACTAGAAGAAGAGGAGGTCAAGACTTAAAGGCAAATCCATTCAACAGAGGCATAAAACACAACAAAGAAACAGAAAAAGAAGGTCACACACCTGCCAGACATGAGCCATCCTCAACTCCCCAGCTCTCCCATAAATGGAATCTAAAGCCATAGAGACAGATGAAATGTTGGAGAAAGAAGTCAGAGGATTTCTTTTTTCTTTTTTTTTTTTTTCCTTCTTTCTTTTTTGAGACAATAGCTTACTACGTAGCCCTGGCAGACTTTTAGCTCAAAATAATTTGTTAGGCCATAGGGGCACATTCTTTCTGCCTTTATGAGATTTTGTTAATTTACTTAATAATTGATGGAAACTTGGGTTGCTAGTCTTTTTTTTTGTAAATATATCCAAAGTGACCCATCAAGACTCCTCTCCCTACCCCCCAAAAGTATAATGGCGTCCCCAAAAGGAATCCTTCTGAGTATGATTTGTCCATCGTTACCACCAGAATATTATTACGCCTTGAAAGCACCTATCAATGGGCAAGTGAGAAGAGTATGGTGATACCGAGGAGTTCTAGGCTCTCTGCCTCTAAATGCAGCTGAGCGGTGGTGCTGTTTAGTCTTTAGCTCATTTCCAGCATGCTGGCTTTGGACCAGCAGCACTAACAGGAGCTTTGACAAACAAATATTTGATTTTGAAAAACAATTTAATTTTTTAATAAAAGCTTTATTTTTATCTTTGTTTATGTGCCCCCCTGCGTGTAGGTGAGTGTATGCCCTGTGTGTGTTGGTACCTGCAGAGACCAGAAGAGGGCACCAGGCCCTCTGGAGCTGGAGCAGCCTTTGTGACCCCACTGGACATGAGTGCTGAGAACTGAATTTAGGTCCACTGCAAGAGCTGTACATGCCCTTAACTGCTAAGCCATCTCCGATCCCCAATCCCAGCCTTTTTAATTCATGTTAATTCTTCTTGGAACTCACAGAGTTTGATGAAGTTCAGATGGAGTCTTTATGTCGATCGAGGTGACAGAGGCAACAAGATTCAGCAACACCTTGTAGTTTGGGATGCCCGGCCTCTCAGCCGGTCCTTTGTGTCCTTCTGCCTTCACCTCGTCCGCTATGGTTAGAAATGTGCGAGACTTGTCATGTGAAGCCTCTGTTTGTGTGAGGGAAATGAATAAAACCTGTGCTAAGTAGAACATTTTTCTGTGCTAACAAAGAAGAGAAGATGGGACTCATTTGGGGTGAAATGACAGTTGGGAAGACTCATTAGAGATAGAGGTGGAACGCTTTATAGATGGAAAGAGAGCGAACAGACACGACGCACTGGTGATTTTTTTTGGCGAGGAGGACCCGGCAGAGAGCAGTAGACTGTCGAAAGGAAGGGAGCTGGAAGTTAAACAGAGTCAGTTTGGATGTGTGTTTGTGCTCGTGACCACGAAACAACGCAGAAGAGTCCCTAATAGATACACGGAATGCTGATGAGGAGTGTCAGAGCCCTGCCGCTTTGCTGAGGGTGTTTGGAAGGAGACAGTGAGGTGACATTCTCTGTCCTGTCACTGTGATGGGAGACATAGCAACGTTAAGATCTACTGCTGTCTAGGAGCAGCTCCAAAGGACATTGGACCTTTGCTATAGCTGAAGCTACAAATACTTTCACAGCAAGCGTGCTTAACTAGGCAACATCCTGGGCTTTATGTAGGGAGACACTCTGGCCGAATAACCTAGTAGACTTTTAGTTCCGTCCGGACCTCTTTAAAAGAGGTGTTCGGACCTGCTTCCTTAGCACAGGAGACAGTTGCAGGAACGAGTGTCTGTGGGGTGGGGAGATGGCTCAGTAGATAAGAGTGCCCATTACTCTTCCAGAGGACCCAGCTTCAATGCCCAGAACCCGAGTCAGGTGGTTCACAATTGCTGAAACTCCAGCTCCTAGGGGAACAGAATCCTCTCACCTCCTTGGCACTCCCACACATGTGTGTTTACCTACACACAGACACATACACAGACACGTGTTGGCCTTCAGACTTGGGAAAAGCGGCTGAGGTGTCTTATTAACCAAATCGGACCTGGCCTCCAGGCTCTCCCAGCATCCCTCTGTCCCTACCTGTTACAGGGCATGGCCGGCACACCACACCCTCTATCCTGAACTTTCCAGGGACTGGGCTTTCCTATAGAGCCCAGATATTTTGGTTCCCCTGCCCTCTGCTTTTCTTTCTTTCTCTCTGTCTCTCCCTGTGTGTGCCCTTGACACCCCCTCCCCATCTATAAACTCTTATTTCTCTTGAATTGGCTCATTTTGTTGTACGGAATAATGCTTATGAAGACATGCACACATACACACCCCAATAATAAAAATTTTTTAAAAAGCAAAAGGAGACATTTGGCCCAGGACTTGGAGAAGACTGAGCCCATTTAGGGCCGTGTCGTCGACAGTTAAGTAGACGGGCAACATTTTAGTCCTTCATGTTCCCAAGAGAAACTGGAATGTTAAGTTCATGGGGGTGCTGGCATGGCCCTCTGAAATTCACAAATATCTTCCTAAACACAGATAATATGAAAATTTCCAAGTGTCATCAGACATTAATTACTGTGATTATCAAAGCACTGAGCCATCAAACATTTAAACGAAAGCCCTTCTCCCACTGTGACCATGGGCTCCCACTCCTATGAAATCTCAATCTTGACTGTCTCTCTCATATTTGGCATGCCCTAAAAGGGTACTTCAAAAAGAAGACATATTTATGGAGGCATTTTTAATGGACAATAAAGCAATGGGCTTTCATGGTTTCATAGGCTGAGCTAATGTGGCAGGCCGTATATTAATAATTTAAAATAGAAATACATACGAAACTCATTTCCTTGTTGGGTCAGATTCAATAATGGTGCAGTGGCAGGGTGGGGTTGGGGGGCAATTTTGTTTCCTTTACCCTCCTGGGGCTTGGGGTGAGACTTTTGAGTTTCTGAATTCTGAGCTCTGTCTTTTGCTGTACTACTAGCCACTGGATGTCTGAGGCTACAGACCTCTAAAGACTGGAAGTTTCCTCACTTAAGAAACTCCAGCTCCATTTCTCCATTCAGCCTCCACTGTCTGACAGTGTGTGGGAACCCTGTCTCCAGGCAAGAGGTCAGAAGATGTGATCACTCAAGGGGGAAATATTCTAAGATTCTAACATTATAAGTTCTGGATCCAGAGAAGCAGAGTTGGCAGAGTGCACTATGGGCTGAGAGTGAAGATTAAAACTTATGTGTCAAATTGGGCGTGGTGACACACATCTTTGATCCCAGCAACTAGACAGGTAGAGGAAGAAGGATCTCCGAGTTTGAGTCCAGACAGAGTGAGTTCCAGGACAGCCAGGGCTATGAGAGAGAGAAACAGAGAGAGACAGAGACAGAGAGAGGCCTGTGGTGGTTTAAATAATAATAATGCTCCCCCCCCCCCATCTAGCTGATTGCTGAGTAACGAGGGAATGGAATATAGCACTCTGAATAAGAATGGCCCTCACAGACTCAAGTATTTGAATGCTGAGTCACCAGAGAGTGGAACTGTTTAATAGGATTAGAAGGATTAGGAGGTGTGGCCTTGTTGGAGGAAATGTGTCAGGAAATGAGGGCGGGCTTTGAGGCTTCAAAAGCCCATGCCAACGTCAATATCCCTCTCCCTCTTGCTCTCTCCCCTTCCCCCTCCCTCTCTCTTCTCTCTTGTCTGCAGATGAGGATATAGTTTTCAGTTATTTTTCCAGCACTATGCCTGCCATGCCTTCTGCCATGCTTCCTGCCATGATGATACTGAACTAAACCTCTAAAACTTCAAGCAAGCCCTCAATTAAATGCTTTCTTTCATAAGTGTTTCCTTGGTCATGGTGTCTCTTCACAGCAAGAGAATAGTGATTAAGACCAGAAGTTCTCAACCTTCCTGATGTTGTGACCCTTTAATACAGCTTCTCATGGTATGGTGGCCCCTACCCGCAAATTTATTATTTTATTATTATTTTAGTTTATTTACATCGGTGTTCTGCCTGCATGTATGTCTGTGTGAGGGTGTCAGAGCCCCTGGAACTAGGATTACAGACAGTTGTGAACTGCCATGTGGGTGCTGTGATTTGAACCCCGGTCTTCTGGAAGAGTAACCAGTGCTCTTCAACTGCTGAGCCATGTCTTCAGCCCCATAAAATTATTTTTGTTGCTATTTCATAACTAATTTTTATAGTTATGAATCATAATATAAATGTCTGAAATGCAGGATCTAATATATAACCCCAGTGAAAGAATCATTTGATACCAAAGTGGTTATGACCCACAGGCTGAGAACCACTGGACTAAGGCAATGATGAGCTGTGTTGTGGAAATGTAAGCCAAGCAAACCTTTCCTCCTCAAGGTACCTTGGTCATGGTGTTTCACCACAGCAGTAACAACCTTAATTAAGACAATGCTTATCTTTGACTTTCCAATCAGTTTTTAATCTGCCCTTAATAGGAAGCACTAGTAAGGAAAACAGAGAAACTATTGACCTCTGTGACTTTTACAGTTCAACAGGAGACGCCACAAAGTAAAATACATAAAGTATACAGTGTGTTAAAAAATTACAAATGCTTTCAATAAAAATTGGGTGGTGGTTATGAAAAGCCATTTCAGGAGAGTATGGCATCAATGGATTAAGATCAAATAGGGTGGACGGTGACACCAACCACTTCCACACAATCTCGTCGCTCGGAAGCATCTCATCTGAACTGCTATCCAAACTTAACCTGCCAATTCTGTCCTCCCGCCTTTGCTGTATGTGTTCCCAGACCTGTAGCACTAGTCTGCCCTGCACCTGGCCAGGCACCTTCTGTAGGAGAGTTAGGATTGTATTTAAAATTCATAGCATTAGTCTCATTTATTCTTATTTCCATACGTCATGCAGGGAGGAAAAGCTTCAGATCCTTTCCTTGTGTCGTGAAAACCCCAGTCCTTTGTACTGCTGGGCTCATAAACACAGCCTCAGTGGGCTCTCCCTGGTTAATGATTGCAGGGTTGGTGAGCAAGCTCTGACCTTGCATGACAAATGCAGCTTGCAACCTCAAGGGAATAAACTCTACCACACAGATGCCTCACACACAAGCGTGCCAACTCTCCAGGTTACACAACAGGCTCTCAATATTATAGAAACAGTCCTGCCCTTCTTGCTAAGCACAGGGAAATCTAATTGATGACAAGAATGATGGAAGAAGTAAATTAAACCTAATGAAGGTGACTAAATATAATCTAACCATACAAGCACACACACACACACACACACACACACACACACACACACACACACAC
>NW_026596073.1:11625762-11761188 GCF_907164565.1 Psammomys obesus | reverse complement strand
ACACACACACACACACACACACACACACACACACACACACACACACATACTACATGAGATCAGAGAATGACTAATGCAATGAGGTTAAAAGCACTTCTATCCCTACCTAAAGTTTCTTCTTGTTAAAAACCCACTGAAATTTGTCCCTTTGGTCTCAATGGCAATTTAAAATCAGGATATGACAGACATTGTAGCATATACCTTTAATCCCAGCACTTGAGATGGAGAAGCAGGGGGTTTCTGAGAGTCTGAGGCCAGCCAGGGCTGCTGCACAGTGAAAAGTCTTTTTAAGACTTAAAAAGGGAACATGATAAACCGGATGTGGTTGGCGCATGTCTTTGATCCCAGCACTTGGGAGACAGAGGCAGGGGGATCTCTGAGTTCAAGGCCAGCCTTGTCTACAGAGCAAGTTCCAAGACAGCCAGACCTACAAACAGAAACCCTGTCTCAAAACAAACAAACAAACAAACAAACAAACAAACAAACAAAAAAAAAAACCCACGAAATAATAACCAGAAAGAAAGAAAAGTGTATGTGACATATATACATGGAACATAATTTGATTTCACTGCCTTATCTCAGCTTAGTCCTCTTCTCTCTGGGGAGACTTCCCTGATCCCCCAAGAAAGAGACTGCCACCTAAGCTCCCCTCTCCAGTCACATATTTGCTTCATTGGAATCACACAAGTTCTTTGTGTGCCTCAGAGTAGACTGGGCACGTCTAAGAGCAGAGAATGTTTCTCTTTCTTCCTCCAATCTTCAAGGACCAGTAGCGTTTCCCCATCCCTGGTAAGTATAAAGCAAAAGTTTGAAGAGTAAACAGGCAAATAAATGAAAATTAAACTTCCTAAGAAGATATCATGTTTAAGCCTCAGTGGTTGCTACTATGTATTAAAGTGTTCCCCTACATAGAATGGTAAACTAAAAACTTAAAGGTTGGTCTCTGTTCAAATGTCACTTTCTCAGTGAGGCTTTCTATTGTAGTTACTTTTATAAAACTGTGTTTGTTTCTCAGTTTCTCTTTGCCTATCTTTGACCTGGCTATCATACAAATAATTGAGACTCTTTTATATTATTTTAACAAGCTTCATAGCACAAGAACTGAGCAGTTATTAATCCGTTCTTAACCATCTGAGCTAATTTGGTTTCCCCCCAGAGTACATGCCCGATACTTGCACTTCGTAGCTTCCTTGTTCCGGCTCTTTCTCCTGAGGTCTCTAGGATCTCTCCCATGGCTGGCAGGAAGTCCAGCCCTATTCTCTCCCCTGCTTAATGATTGGCTGTAAACCGCCTTATTAGCATACCAGGGAACAATTGAGGAGCAGCGTTTACACAACACTGAGACAGGAGATTCTCAGAACAAGGATTGCAACCAGATACGGAGGGTACGGAAACCAACATTTGAATTACACAATAACCTGATACCTATAGTTTTCTTCTTCTTTTTTTTTTCTTTGCCTCTCTCTCTCTCTCTCAGTTTGTTTTGTTTTACGAGACAGGGTTTCTCTGTGTAGCCTTGGCTGTCCTGGACTCGATTTGTAGATCAGGCTGGCCTCAAACTCACAGAGATCCACTTGCCTCTGCCTCCCTGAGTGCTGGGACCTAAGACGTGCAACCCCACATCTGGCTAGTGTGAGGCTTTCTTGAACCATTGCATGTAAAACGGCACCAGAGTCACTTGTCCTCCCCTTTCCCTTCTTTTTTCCCCTCTGGCTATGGAGTCTTTGATCCCTTCTAGCATTACAACTCCATTGGAACAGGGGTTCCGGTTTGTCACCACCAAGACCTTTTAATGCCTCAAAGAGTGGTATATAAATGGTTCTCTCAAGTTATTAAAGGCTGATGGCAGCAGAGAATAATTGTTAGGAGGAGGACACAATTGATTTAGCTCTAGTTGTGTATTTATCCATTTACTGTGTGTGTTTGTGTATGTCTGTGTTTGTGCACTTGTGTGGCGATCAGAGGACAGCTTTTAGGAGTTGGTTCCTGTAGTGGGAGTTTCGTTTTCTTTAAAAACTCACTTATGTTATGTAAATACGTTTTTTTGTCTTAATCCCAAGTGTAGAATATGGGACAGTTTTAGCTTGTCCACAGATAATAATTGGTGTGGTTTTTTGCCAGCTGTAACAGCCTCATGTGGGCTCAGAGAGGTTCATGGTCTTTGCCACCTGGAGTTAGTGGCAATCTGAGGACTCTGGGAGGGTATAAATGCAAACGCTCGGGAGTGGGGGTGTTCAAGGAGACAGACTGATGGAGAGAGGAGGAAGAAGGCTGCTTGCTTGCTGTTGCTGGACTGCTAGATACCCTGCCTGCTGAGATTGGTATTGCCCCCAAAGAACCTGGCGACCTGAACCAGCCGGAGCCATCTAAAGAGGTCTACAGCCCCCTTTCCTTATAGCCTTCTCTCTTTCATATCTAGGGGTGAGGGATTGGAAGGGAGGCAGAAGCATAAGGAACCCCCCTCAAAACAGAGTTAAAAAATAGTGCCAACAGGTCCTTGCTTCCCACCTTGTTGAGGCAGGCTCTCTCTTGTTACTTCTGCTGGCTTGTGAGTTTCCACACAGTTCCCTCTCTCTGCCTGCCATCTTCGTGTAAGAGCACTGGGGCGCAGATGTGTGCAACTGCTCCAACTTTTTTTTTTTTTTTTAATGTGTGGGTTTGGGCTTGTGTGGCAAACACTTTTACCTGCTGAGCCATGTGTCCTGCCCCAGTTTAGCTCGTTTTTGTTGCTGTTGTTTTCTAAATGAGAACATCAGCTATCAAGTCTAGTGCTATAGTGCTATTTAAACCTGTTCGGCCATAGCCCACGGGATGAATGCATTTTACAAGCAGCCTGCGTATCTGTGTGAAATAACAGCTGTACTTATGTGCAATGCCCTTCTCTCAATCAGTGGTGGTGTTGGGCTCCTGCTTTCCCAGCACATTCCATTTAATTATTAGGTAGGTCCATCTGACCACCCTCGCTAATATCATGGCTCACTAATAGGTCAGCATGGTCAGTTTTAAAATACTGATTTAAAGTGTTTTGTGTGTGTGTGTGTGTGTGTGTGTGTGTGTTTTCTTAAAATACCCAGCTCTTGAAGACACACTGTTGACATTGTCACCACGGCACTAGGTGAATGGCATGGAACAAGATATGTGGATGCCCACACATAACCCAGGTAGGTTTACAGCACCCAATCCAATCATTTCTTCCTCTAAAAGATTCTTATCATTCATATACCCTGTAAATACGACTTTTTAAATAAGGACTCAATATTTCAGTTAAAAATCACTTTTGTGGCACCTTTAGAAGCCAAAGTTGGGCAGTGCGATGGCCCAGCTGGTAAAGGCTCTTCCGACTCCTGCAAGTTGTCCTCTGACCTCCACACATGAATACCCTCCCCCTCAAAATAAGTAAATAAATGCAATTAAAACTGCTTAAAGTTGGGAAGGAAAGGTAATTTGAAATAGCATATACACATCTTTGGTGTGGTAAGTCATTATACTAAATTTGTGGGTCATCAAAGGCTGGGCTCTAGGTGGACACATATTTCAGATCTTGGGCTCTGCTATGAGGCTATATCATAAAATGTTCTCTAAGAGTGAAAAAAATCAAACCATAGTAATTCCCATCACCTTTGATCTTTATTTTTACTGGAAAGGAAATCATCCAGGCAAAAAGTGCCTACAGCAACATACAGAACAGGAAATACATATGAATTACATAGCATGCGATTTCAGTGTACATAAAAGAGATAAAAAATTTAAAACAGCAGTGAACAAAAATTCTAACTTATCAAAATAGAAAATGAGATTGCAGTTTTCTTCTTCTTTCCTCCCCTCCCCTAACTCCCACTGGCATTGTCTCTGCTTCTCTTCCTATGAAGCTACTGGTGATGATGACACCAACACATCAGCCAGGGGCTGCTCTGCCACTCTGGGCAACTTTGCCAAGGCCACCTTTGATGCCATCTCAAAGACCTACAGCTACTTGACTTCTGACCTCTGGACTGTGACTGTGTTCGCCAAGCCTCCTTATCAGGAATTCACTGACCATCTTGTGAAAACCCACACCAGGGTGTCTGTTCAGAGGATCCAGGCTCCAGCAATGGCCACCATGTAAGGGCTTTTACGCAAAAAGTTAATTAAGTTTGGGGGAGAGATAGATAGATAGATAGATAGATAGATAGATAGATAGATAGATAGCTAATGCTGCTGTCAAGATGAGCTTTACTGTGTATACCGTTAGCATGATGGTGAGGACCCACGACATGCGCTTTCTCTAGAGAACTACTCCCTCCATAGCATTATACTTCCCACAGGCCAGTTACAGTGCTCACAAATGCTCTTACTCTATTTAAAATAACTTCACTAGGCCTTTCAACTTATAGACGTACAAAATTTGCTTTCCAGCTGAATTCTGGATATGCCTAAAATATAACATTTCTTGTCGTACGGGTCTTGAACAAGAGATATAATCTACGAAACTTATTCGAGAGCCATTTTTTACCTTTGTCTAAGCTATGTTAAGTCCAGCTCACCGGTGGTGGCTGACAGGCTGTTGTCGGGAATGCAGACAGCAGGTGAAATCCAGGGCAGCAACTAAAGGTGTGAGTTGAAGTCTGCAGGCATGCTCTCCCCCAGCCTCCCTCTCTCTGTATGAGCACAACACTTTCAGCTGTCTGCTTGTGGCTTTTTGTTCCTTGGGATTGCCTGGGTGTACTTGTCCTGGGTAAGAAAGTCATCATGAGTAACCGCCTTATTTTCTGCCTCAGCATAAACAAACCTTGAATTCTCCCAGCTGGGTCAGGGCCAGGCCTGAGCCTGGAGCAATCGGGCCCAGAAGGTTGTACCAAAAGTAGCACAGTGTTGTGTCCTAGCAACCGCAGCAACTGGACTCCAGTGTCCACACAAAGCATCGGTTCAAAGACGCTTCTTCCCTGAGCTTAAATTGCTAAGCAGCTGTATTATCCTTAAGAGGCAGGAATTGGAAAAGTGTTTCCAGTTTTATAACAAAAAGTATGATTATTTTGGTTTGTGGACTGTCTACTGCTGCAAAAGGGGATCAAGAATGTTTGATTTAATTACTTTTTTGATGAAGGCATATCTTTGATAGAGGATCATGATAAATATTAACTACTCATTAAAGGCCAGATCTGTATCTTCCCCCCAAAATTAGGCTGAAAATAAGAATAAATGGAATCTACATGTATAAATATGCTAAAATGTTTGAAATTTGTGTTTTAATTACTAATACATATTCACTGTAGATAAGTAAAAAGATTTCACTCACCCATAAACTCTGCACCCGCAGCTATAAGTGGACTGTAGCTATTATTAATATATTGGCATGAAACTTTCTTTTTTTCCCTGCACGTGTATACACATATGAATTTTTATTCTTCCCAAAGGAAATGTTCTAGCAAATATTAGAGTTACTATCTTCAATACTTTTCTATTGCTGTGACAAGATCCCATGACCAGAGCAACTTATAGAAAAAAGAATTTATTTGAGGCTTATGGTTCCAGAGGGTTGGAGTCCATGACCATTGTGGTGGGAAGCATGGCAATAGGCAGGCTGGCAGGCAGGCATGGCCCTGAAGTAGGAGCTGAGAGCTCACATTTTGATCCACAAGCAGCCAGAGTGAGCTAACTGGGAATGGTGTGAGCTTTTGAAACCTCTAAGCCCATTTAGTGACACACCCCCTCCAAGGAGGCCACACCTCCTAATCCTTCCTAAACAGTTCCACCAATTGGGTCAAGCATTCCAGGGTGGCTTGATGTGTGAAAGCTGATCACAGCAAGGTCATTGTGAACTGTCTCCAGGGGGGATGACAGCTCTTCCTTAGTACTTTGCTTATTTTAAGTGCTCATCCTGAGCTTCATACCCACTGTGTTTTTCCTTCACATCTTTCTTAGTAAAACTGTGAGCTGAACCTAAGACATCAAGGATGAGGCAAATTCAGTAAAGAAGTGAATGCTGGGTAGTAGACAGGTGGTGTGGTGGTTTGAATGAAGTTGACCCCCATAACCCCATGGGGAGTGGAATTATCAAGAGGTGTGGCCTTGTTGGAGGGGGTGAGGCCTCAGATGCTCAAGCCAGGCCCAGTGTGACTCACTTCCTGCTGCCTGCAGATCTGGATGTAGAGGTCTCAGCTACCTCTCCAGCACCACCTCTGCCCAGAGGCCATCATGCTTCCCACAATGACGACAATGGACTAAACTTACAAACTATAAGCCATCCCCAAGTAAATGTTTTCCTTTATATGAGTTGCCTTGGTCATGGTGTCTCTTCACATCAACAGAAACTCTAAGACAGGTGGCTTAGTCTGATTAAACAAAAACTTTTAATTTTGCCCCAAATTACCTCTAAAAACAGGGCTGTTGGCTGGAGGGCTGCACAGGTTGACTTTGGCATGATAACGTTATATTGTAAACCTTTATTATGTTCCATTAATGAGAACAATACACTGGTCACCGGTGCTTGATAAACCCAGAACTTTCTAGACTATCTAGAGCTTACATTTATTTATTAGGATCTATCCAGATTTTCATTTTTAAGAAAATATTTTATATTTTTAATTTTTATGAAATATTTGGAGTTAAAGAGGCTTTTAGACCAGAGAACTCTGAAGATTCTGAACGGTCTGAGCTGCCTTTACACAGTTGAGAGTTAAAATACAGGGAAATATTTCTCTTATATTAACTCAGCTTGATATTAGACTTCATTAGAACCTTGGAAGTCAGTTTGAAATCTTCAGCTTTACTATAAAACTAAGTGTGTGTGTGTGTGTGTGTGTGTGTGTGTGTGTGTGTGTATGTGTGTTAATCTATGAAAGCCAAAGAAAAGCTTGAAACCCAGAACTAAAACAAAACCATACAGCCCCCTCTGCCTTCCCCACGATGATGAGGTTCAGGTAGATTTGATAAGCACACTCACTGAAAAACCTTATTCACTTCCTCACTTTTCTGTTGTTTGCTACATCCTGTGAAGTGACAAAGGGAGCAGTGTTCCAGGACAAAGTGGCTCTTTTGTCCTTTTGAACCTGCTGCATGTCTGGGTGCAGAACAGTCAAAATAAAAACTATGTACTGTATGTTACGGCTCCTTTGTTTTGTTTACTTTCCATGAAACGGTGGAGATTGTTTAAATAAACTCATGTGCATTTTCTGCAAATGACCTAAAAGTCCAAACTACTCAGGGGGAAGCGTTTATCAAATTAAAACAGGCAGTAACTTGGGACTGTGAGGAGGAGGGGGATAAAAAACTGGTAAAAGGATTTTCCTCTCTGTCCCATGTTCTTTATTCACCTTACAGCCTTCTGTGTGCCGCTCTGCGTGCTAGGCTCTGAGCTGAAAATATCGGTAAAACAGCACTCCCGCCCAGGCACAGCTCATTTTGCAAACCATATGGACAAGCAAACAAATTACTGCAAGCCTGGGAGACCTAGTCTCTAATGAGGAGCACCTGCTGGCGTCTTCGACCCCCTCGCCTTCAGACCCCGAGCCAGGTAGTCCAGCCGGAACAAACACAAATCACAACGGAAAGCGCCAGGCTTTCCATTTTATTGATCCCAACCCATGCCACACAGACACCCAGGGACCGTTTGTGGCCTGTACACATGGGTGGCAGAAGGCCGCAAGCTGTGTAACTTCAGGAGGGTCCCAGACACAGGCAGCTTCCACTTTAGAGACCTCTCCAGGGAAACGCTGTATTTCTGTCTTTTCTAAGTTGGCCTGGGTGTCAGGATGGAGCCAGCGGTCCCCGCCTCCAAAGACTGCAGTGGATTTACGAGCAGTCTCCAACTAGCAGTAACTTACTGACTGTCACAGAGGTGCTCTCAGCTTATCCATAACCCCTCCTGGAGCCTTTCCCTGACAGAGCAGGATTTATAGCGAAGCCAACGAAGTTTATATTTTGGAGCCCCTCACGGGCATGTGTCCTTTTTGAGTCCCAGAGGAGTGGGCAGTGAACAGATTCCATGCCCGCGTTTTTTGTGTGTGCAGGAGTAAGAAAATATTTTAAGCACGATCAGCTAAAACCCATAGCCACTTCCGCTGTGTATGTGTATTGTAAGGTGTATCTATCTGAGGTGTTTGGGCATGGGGGGAGCCACGTACTGCCAAGGCCACAGCAGCATGCTGGGGTTTTGCTTTGTTACTCCCTGCCTATTTCCTCAACACAACGACTTTTCACTGAGTGTGCCAGCCGTGCTGGCAGCCACTAAGCCCTAAAGACCTCTCTGTCTCTGTTCAGTTCCTCGAAGTCTGGGGTCACAGACATGTAGCTTCTTTTGTATGTGCTGGGAATTCAAACTCATCTCTTCCCTTTTTAAAATTTTATTTTATTTTTAACTGTAATTTTCCTGTCCCCGTTTTGTTCTTCCAGGGGCATTTGGGTGGCTCTCGGCATTCCAGGGACCTGACAGAGAGCTGCTAGGTTTATGTCACCTTGACACGAGCTAGAGTCGTTTTGGAAGAGGTACCCTCAACTGAGAAAATACCCGCCTCCAGACTGGCCTGTAGCCAAGCCTGTAGGACATTTTCTTGATTGACGATTGATGTAGGAGGGCCCAGCTCACTGTGGGCGGTGCTGTTCCTGGGCAGTGGTCCTGAGTGGTATAAGAAAGTGGCTAAGGAAGCTATGGAGAATAGTCCAGCAAGCAGCACTCCTTCCTGGCTCCTGCCTTCTGCCTTCCCGCCTCCAGGTTCCTGCCCTACGTGAGTTCCTGCCGTCACCTCCTTCAGTGACAGACTGTGGTGTGGACATGTTTGCTCGCCGGGTTGCTTTTGGTCGTGGTGTTTATCGTGGTTATAGAAACCCTACTAAAACACCGACTTAGAGATCTATTCAGTTTGAACGGAGATGGAACATTTCTGAGGTTTGCATTGACTTCCTCTTATGGCTGTTCTTTCTGTCATTCTTCTGGCAGTATCCTGGGACACGGCTTCCAGACAGGAACAGATGGAACCTCCAGAGCAAAGGTTCCATTTCCCTCTGGAACGGCTGGAGGCTCAGGGTGAGGCCCATGCACTAGGCAAAACTCCCCATTTCACCGAGGAGGTGGAAACGATTTTTCCACTCGGTGTTAGCTCTTTTAAATGAGTTAGCTCTTTTAAATGAGACTGACATCATCAGACAGCAGTGGAAACTCAGGAGTTCCAGAAGCCTGTGACGATATCGAAGTGTTACTGCCCATCGGTGAAGCTGCTGTATTAACAACAGGGGTGAGGGTGAAAGCCTGTGCCGGGTTGGCTCCCAGCCGCAGCTGAAACACAGGCACAGGCCTGGTGGGTGCTTCCCAGTGGTCAGCTCCTGGTGGTGGGGTGAGCCTCAGCGGCTGCCAAGCCATTTCTGCTGTCACTGCCTGACCATGATGCTTTAGCGAGTGGCAGAAACTCACGATGATCAGCAGCGTCTGGCTGACTGGCTGGCTGTCAAGCCCCAAGTCCAGCAGCAATTCTCCCCCAGAAGAAATGACGAAACTCGGTGGTTGTAGTGGAGGAATGGAGTGAGAGAGCGAGTGTTTATTTCGTGAATCAGGGACACATGAACTTTGGGCAGCGGGAGGAGTTTTGAGGGTGATTGTGATTGCTTCTATGGGGCTAAGGGTGCTAGGGACACTTGATTTTCATGCAGTGGTACAGTACCCCATTTACACACAGTTGCACAGTCCTATTACAAGAAGGAGAAAGATAGGACTTAAGGGGGAAAGACAGAAAGATAGTACTTAAGGGGGAAAGAACTCCAGGTACGGTTAAAGGTCTCCTTTTGTTCAAGGATAGACACCGAGACATTTCTTTAGCATAGGGTGTGTGTTTCCAGGAATCCCCCCAGGAGCTTGGTGTTTCTTATCAGGACAGGACTGGCCCTGTAATCTTCTCTGAGGGCTATGTGACTCTTCCTTAGAGGGTCTGGGATTCCCCAGATCAGGCAGAGAGGGAACCCAGTTGAAAAAGGGATCTGCTACTTATACCAAGCTCAGAGGCTGTCCAGAAATGCCAGACTTTAAGTTTCCTGACAATTTCCAGATGCCCTAGTTCAGCCATGATTCCCTGGAATTCTCAGGTCACTCACAGTCACCTGCCACTGTCACCTGAAAGCCAGCAGCACCAAAACACAGCGTGGTGGAGCTGGGGCCATAGCCTAAAGCATGAGGTGTGAGGGTTCAATCCTCAGCATGGCAGAACAGAGATGGAGGAGAGAAGGGAGGAAAGGGAAAGAGAGAGATAAAAGGAGAGAGTATGGGGTAGAGATGGATTTTGAACTGTGTAGCCAGAGACACACAAATCTGTGGGGTTTTTATTCAAAGCTTAGAACATACACTCAGCAGAGATTTTCTGAAACTTGACAACAATCCTAAATGCTGTTTTTTTTTTCCCCTAATAAGTTGTGAAGCTGAAGGAAACTTAAAAAAAATCAATATCCAAAAAAGTATGGCATTTTGGTCTGTTATTTTAGAGAGATCAAAATGTCTTTCTGGTCTCCTAAGAAAAAGTGAATTACCAAGGTATTATCACATGAGAAAACAATGAAGATATGGATTCCTTTGGTCTCTGTTGGGAGTGGATCAGGGCTATCTGTGTATAAAAAGACCCTGGGGTATTTTGGTCCTCTGTATAAAGTAGCACAGGCTGGTATTTTCACATGGCATACCTATATCCCTGCAGGGAATGGGACTTATAATCAGAAAGTAAACCCATGCATTTGGTACAGATTCAGTCTCACAATATTTTAATCTACAGTTGGTTAAATGTTCAGATCTAGAGTCCACACAATACAGGGCTGGCTCTATAGGCAAAGAAAGAGAAAAAGGCAGTGATAGAAACGTGATGTTTTGTTTCCTGGATTATATGACACTTGTGTAACTTTTAAAAATTATTTTTCATTTTGAATACATTTTCATGTTTATACTAGTTCTGTATTCATGGTTTCATTTTTTTTTTTTATAACTTAAGAAGGACCCCCCCCCCCAAAAAAAATTATAAGCTTCAACTTCCACATTATATGAACTGAGCCGGTTTCCAGCCTCCCTGTGGCAAGTGATGAACATGCTGAGTGCTCCCTGCCTCCAGGCAGTGCCCCTCTCTCTGTCTACTCCCCCCCCCAGGAGCACAGGGAGCGGGTGCCATCCTTCACCTCATGGCAGCACTGCAGTGAACACCTCCTTCAGCCCCTCACCCTGGACTGTGGAGTCTCTCCTCCTGGAAGGCAGCGTCCTCACACTGGTGCTGTCAATCACCCACAGGGACAGGGGAACTGAAGCAGCAGCCTCTCACCTTCCGGCACAACCCCCATGGTGCAGTGTCCGCTCGGGGGCCAGGCCACGGCTAGATTTGCCCTGAGGACACTTGGCTTCTCACCTTCTGCTTCCCTCATCCTGTGCAGGCTTCTGAGAACGCCTTCGAGTGAATACCTAAGATCTTCGTCTCAGCTATGACATCATGCTTATCTGTGCATGGCCTGTCCCTAACAGCAACTCAACTTCAAAGAACAGCAACTGATGCGTGCTTCTCATTGCAATAATCTATTTGTCTGTGGCTCGGTATGTAGTTTGGCACAATGACGTGGGATGAATTGACTAACCCCAATGTCTATATAAATTCCAGTCGCTCTGTATCCATTTTCTCTAATTCTTATGACACAGAGAGGTAGATACTGTTTCATTTCCTACAACAAATGGGGCTGTGAGATGTAATTTGTTCGAGGTTTTTCTCAAGGCCACAGAAGGTAGCACGTCAGGGGCTGTCCTGTCTTGTCATCCTCCACTGGCATCTTCATCCAACCCCAAGGGAAGGGACCCAGCATTCCCCTGTGTTATTTTGACCCACATTTTGGTACGGAACCCTCCCTGACCTGGTCTAAGGATGATGAAAGGAAATAGCACAGAGAACGAGTCAGGACCAAGGTGAGGGCCTATCCTTTGGCCCGCCCCTTACCTCCCTCCCAGGTTATCTCCCTGAAGATGAGGAAAGGCGCCTCCTCCTCATCCAACAGAAAAGATCCAGGTAACTTCTCAGCACTGAGACACACTGAGTATCCAGAGCAAAGAAAGCATCCCTCCCAGCCACTAAACTTGCAGAGTCCTTATCCCCCGATATAAAATAACCTCTTCCCAGGGTCTCTAACAGGGTGATGTTCTCTTCAAGGGACACGCCCAGTCCCTCAGGACTGACAAGACACTGTCATAGTATCTCTTAAGTAACTATTCCTTTCCCAACAACCAGCCTGTGACTGTTTACTCGCAGATCTGTGGAGTGACTTGATTTTCTTCTTAGAAACACTTCGTGACATTTAGTAGTGAATCGTCATCTGTGACCACCACCCTAAAGAAGAGTAAGCTAAAATGCACACACTGTGCATTTTGAAATGTGACTGTTGGGAATGAGATTAGCTCATTCGAGGAAGCTATTGAGCATTACCTAATTCGATAATACTGGTAATACTGCAAATTGCACAGGAAGTTAGATTTTTATGCACACGCCTGTGTATGTCTATGTGTGTGGTATTCGAATGTAGCTGTGTGGAGATGTAGATGTGTATGCACATATATGTACACGCGTGTAGTGGCCAGAAGTCAACATTGGACATCTTCCTTGATCGTTCTTCACCTTATTTTTGGAGACAGGGTCTCTCATTGAACCTCACCAGAGTAGGCCAGCCTAATGAATTAGGCCAGGGAACTCCAGGGAGCCATCTGTCTCTGCTCATTGTAACTGGGCCTACAGATTTAGGCTGCTGTGGTTTTGACATGTGTGCTAGAAATCTGAACTCAGCAGGCTCGCCCAGCAGACACCCTACTGACTGAGGCATCACACCAGACTGGGAGTTAGATTAACATAGAAGGTTCTGATACTCCTGTTTGAACTTTCCAAAGGAGAGGGAGATATCAGCTGTTGTGGGCTGGAGTGGTCAGGAAGCCACAGACACTGGACATTTCCACTTGGCGTGATGGCAAGGAGAAGCCCAGGGTGCTGAGCCTACCCCAGCCCCTGGCATGGAAAGGTTAACTCTCCCAGTTTCCTCCAGACGCTTGCTTATCTCTTCCATTATGATTTGAATGTAAAATATCTCCCACGGGCTCATTTGTTTGAACCTTTGGTCGCCAACTGGTAATTAGGGAGGTGACTGAATGTCTGAGAAATGGGGCCTCAGTGATGCAGTCGCTGACCAGGGGCTGGGGGGCAGGCCTTGAGGGTTAGAACCCCCCTGCTCTAATCCTGACTCCTGGTGGGTCACAAACGAAGTAAATGAACAGCAGTCCCACGCCTCTACAGAAAAAGCCTCTCCAGCCAGCATGCCACCCCCAATGCTGTGGGCAGTGTTCTCCGAAAGCAGGAGCTGATAGAGCCGGATAGCTCCTTTCTCCTTTAACTCATTCCTGCAGGATATTCTGTCACAACAAATGAGAAGAGCAACCAGAACACCGTTGACCTCCACATTGACCCCTTCCTGCCATTCTCTCTCCTTCCCTTTCTAGTCATCTAACCCTTCTTATTCTTGTTTTTTTTTCTTTTTAAGAATTTAAGACTTGGCCAATCAGAGACATGTTTGTACTTTTGAGGTCCTGAGATTCATAGAAGAGAAAGGGCTCCCAGGTGGCATAGATATGGGTGTGACCCCAAATTTGCTCCTTTTCAGTGAGTTATGTAAGTTCTCAGAGCTCCAGGCCCTCACCTGTAGAAATAGGCACATTCCATAAGCTATTTGGCAGAATAAATATGACACCCAAGGTCCTGGTCCACAGGAGACTCTCAGGGAAAGTTTATAAGGCATTACTTCCTTTTTCCTTATTTGTGAAGTACCAAGCACACAGTTGCCTTTAAAAAGCTGCCTTTTGAGTGAGTATTTGGAATTCAGTTTAGTAGTCCTTCAAATACATGTAGTATTTGAGATTGGGAATGATTGAATGATGATTATTATAACCCTTCAGTGCCAGGCCCTGGGATCAGAGAATCTTCACCATATAATGCCTGACATGAGCCTCCCTGGGTACATAAGATGGACACTGTTTTTACTATCCAAGATATAATCTTTATGACTCAGGAACTGTAGTTCATTGTATAGACAAAGAAGTGAGGCTAGAAAAGTTGAGGAATTCACATGAGGTCACACAATAGAAGCCTGGCACCAGAAGCAAACTAGCCGTTCTATTTGAAGAATTTGCTTGATACATGGATTGCATATAATCTCCTGGACCCCCATAAGAGGGAAGCCCAGCACCCGGGGATCATTTGTTTCCTGAAGTAACTGAAATTTGTTCTTATTCATTTTTATGTGTATGGATACTTTTCCTGTATGCTTCTATGGGAAATTAATCTTTTTTCACAACAGCGGAAATAACGTGCAGTTATACAAAACTAGAAGATTTAAGATAGAGCTGCTTTTCTCTCAAAGGAAAGGACGAGTGGTTAAGGAGTGGGGAATGTGGGAGGAAAAGGGGTTGAAAGTGTCATTCTGTGGCTTCCCAGAGCTGGTGAATAACAAAAGTCCTGCCGGGGAATCTCTTAGGGTGTTCGCAGTTAAAGATGCCTTCTCTTTGTCTCCCACGGACTCTCTAACAGGACTAACATTGTTTCCCGGGGCTTTGTGAGGAGCCTGTGCCTTGTTGACTGAGCTGTTTTCAAAGCTGGAGGAGGTGTGTGACAGATGCACAAGGTCCAGCCCTTCTGTTTTCTTTTCCCACCCTTCTGTGGCTCCCTTATTTACAGCTATAGGCTTTTTGCCTAATTCATTCAGCGTCTGACAATAAATCATCTTTCCTCAGGAGCCTCAGGGGTTAATGCCAAGACTCCGGACAAGCCCAGCATTTCAGACACTAAAATCCTTTTATGTAGAATGTAGATTTTCATATTTGCATATCACATAATCACATTCAGCTTATACAATTTTTGAGCATACAGTTTATTATTATTATTATTATTATTATTATTATTATTATTATTACTACAGTGCCTTGTAGCCCAGATGGCCACAAACTTACCAGGTAGGTAAGGATGGCCTTGACTTCTTGATCCTTCTGGCTAAGTGCTAGTATTGCAGGCATTTGGCCTTGTGCTCGGCTTCACCTGTGTACTTTGAATCATATCTAGATAACTTAGAATACATAATGACAATGTAAATGGCATGCAGTTAGTTGCCATTTGCTGTGCTGAACTGTTTAGGAAATAATTTTAGGAAGGTTTTTAGAAAGTTTATTTTCCTTCATGTGTATGGGTATTTTGCCTGCTTGTATATGCCAGGCCACCATGAGTGGATGAATGTGATGCTCTTGGAGACCAGAAGAGGATGTTGGATCCCCTGGGAATGGAGTTAGAGGTGGTTGTGAGCCACAAAGTGTGTGCTGGGAATGGAACCCGGGTCCTCTGGAAGAGCAGCCAGTATTCTTAACCACTGAGCTGTGTTTTGTTGTTGTTGTTTGTTTGTTTTGTTTTGTTTTATTTTTTGTACCAAAAAAAAAAATACAATTGTAAGAAAAAATTTGAGAATTAGTGCTGAGGAGATGGCTTATCATCAGACCTATGTGAGAACCTCAGTCTGATCAACTCCATCTACACAAACGCTGGGCACAGCTGTGTGTGCCTGTCCCTGGAGAAACGGAGAGAGAAGCATCCTTAGAACTTCGTGACCAGCCAATCTACACAAGCTCTGGGCTCAGGAGAACTTTTACAAGAGCTAAGGCGGGCAGCAATAGAAGACGATCTCTGGTTTCCATGTGTATACACATGCCTATGCATACATCCATGAACATGTATGCATGTATATACCATACACTCAATTCTTTGCATGGTAATAAAAGAGAAGGGAAGAAAAAACAAACAAAACAAAGACCATTTGTCATCACTAGAGAAGCAGAGCATGAACATATAGATCAGAGATCATAACTGAAGAAAGTCAGGCTGTAGTTATGAGGACAGGAGACAGAAGGCAGTAAGGGACAGGGCCCTCGATTCTCTGTCTTTGACCCCTAGCCGTCTTTGGTTCTGTCTTGGTCAGAGTCCGGAAATGTCAGAAGTGTTTAAGGCCTCTGGCTCCCAATTTTTGTTTCCTGTTATCTGTCTTCTTTTACACAGCTGCCTGGAAGCTGTCTGAGAAGGATTAACCAAAACTCAGTCCAGGTGTCTAACACAAGAGGCATATGGGTCCCTTGCAGGTGGGCAACCACTCTGCCAGCTCACCTCCCGTACTTCAACCCAGACAGGGATGCTGACCTTGACTGGCCGCCATTTTCCCATCCGCTGCTCTTGCTGAGAGCGCTCTGCCCTCTCCCCACTTCTCAAGCTGCCACCCATGATATACTCCTTTCTAAAAACTTACCTTCACATTAGCCATGGGATTCATTCTTCAAGATCCAGAGACAAAGGACTCAGAATTCACCAGCCCAGGGCTGCGTCAGTGTCTGCTGGCTTTCTGGGATTCTAGCTCCCTAGGAAATGCTCACCTTGGATGGAAAAGCATCTGCGGTACTTAAGAACCTTGACTGCCCCTTGTAAAGTGGTAAGTTACAAAGTTATAAAGGTATCTGAGCAGAGCGGTATGGCAGCAAGAGACCGGTGGCTGGAATAAATTTATGGGTTGTAGTAACAAATGAAAAGAAGCAGCTAGCCCTGCGCAGATCAAGGGAAGTCTAAAGCCTTAAGGAGGAAAGAATGTGTGCATTGCTGTTATTGCTTCTAATAGCTTCTGCACCTGAGGTCTCCTATCTGAGGATTCTACCGCTGAGCTTCCCTGCCTGCCTCTGGATCACTGACCATGTGGACCCAAAAGAAATGCCAATGGTTCTTGTCTTCCTCCAAAAACTCTCAAAAGACTGTCAGATTGCTGTACAGTTTGGGTAATAAGTGTTCTATGCTCCCCTTTCTTGTTTTCGCCTCTGTGATAGAGTTTGGAACTATGGAACCTATATATTCCCATCTTCTGCCATTCCTAAGGCAACGTTCTTGCACAAGTCTAAACTAGACCCCGAGTGATGTCTTTTGTGGATCTGCCTGTCATTCTTTCTCATCATTGCTGTCTCATTGCTGGGCTTGTTAATGATACCGTTGAGGCCAAATGTTTTTTCTTCCTTGCCTTTTGAAAAATGTCCCTAGCCTAGTTTTGCTGTGCAATCATTAGCTTCTAAAGTAAAAGGGCTTTGCACAGGTGTTTTATTTCCATAACTTTGGCAATTGCACTGACTTAGTCATTCCTGGTTCCTGAAAGCTGGAGTCCCGCCTGGGGCCTCAGGGAAAAGCTCAAAGGATGCTTCTTCATGGTGTAGCATTCAGTCCTAAATGCCATGACTCTCATTCATTCCTTAATGATGGTGCAAATGAGCTGAATCTTTCCCACTGCGGACTTGAACTTTGCAAACACCATTAAACAAAATCATTACTATGATGAATTTGGGCCAACAGATAAGTGCTTTGCTTAGAGCGTTAAAAGAACTCATTGCTAACTTGGAATACGATGGCTCTCCTTTTCCCTGTTTTAAGTAGTTAGTTACGCCGGGGACCTTTCCCCTCTGTGGGTGGGGAGCCTCGTCCTTTTCACCAGCTGGTCGTCTTTGCGCCTGCTTCCCTGCTTATGAACAAACCTGGCGTGTTTAAAGTATCTCCAGAAACGGGCCACTGCTGCCATCAAACCCAGCTGTTTGAAATGTCCACACAGCTGCTCTGTGAGCCGAGTGCAAACCCTTCCTGCTGTTTCTTGTTCTAAGAGAAAATGCTGATTATGAGCCAGTGGGCTCCTAATGCATCCACTTTTCCTCCTTTTACCACCAGCTCAGGTTTCAGTAGGATGAAACTTGAGTTCAGGAATCTGGAAGCAAATGGGAACCTCTGGTTCGGAAACCACTCTATGGCAGATTTCACAATCTGCTCTGCCTTTGGTCATGACTCATGGAGTTTTAGGGAACCCCCAGGAGAGCCCTATTTGCCCAGGTCTGGCTAGGTGAACAACAGTTGCTCCCCTTCTCCCCTCCTGAATGATTTAGTAGTCTGTATACATAGAGCAAAGTGGTCCTGGTGGGAGCCTGGCTTCACCCTGCCCCAGTCCTAAGGGACCCAGAGACTGAAAAACAACAGTGTTTAATGTAGAAGGAGAGCTGAAAAGACCCACAACATCTTCCCACTAAAAAGCTGGAGCAGAGCTACGTTGATGGAGGCTCCGAGCAAGTCCAAAGATGCTTTAGTCCTTTTTAGCCCACACTCTGACCAGCCTGCTGCTTCTTTATCATCCTAGTGTTTGATGTAAACATGACCTGCCTCTGGGCAATAGAATAGAGACATCTGCCAAAGGTGTAATTATATTTAAAAATAACTGTGTACGTGGAGGTAGGGTACTCTCTTCCCTTCTCTCTCAGTTCTCGAGAAGAAGAAAAGGAGGGGGGGAGGACAAGAAGGAGGAGGAGGAACATCTAAGTTTTTGCCCTGGGAGTGAGTTTCATCAACAAATAGCTGTTTCACTACATCCAGAAACTGTCACTCACAGCAAAACAATAGTAATTGGCCATAACTCAGAAAGAAAAAACAAAGTCTTTTATGACATACTTTAACATGTTGATAGTTCAGTAAGACAACTGATCCTTCTTTCATTTTCTCAGGCTTCACTGGTTTTTTTTTTTTTTTTTTTTTTTTCCTACCATAATTTTACTCTCTTTTTGGAGTTTTATCACTCACTTGAGTTTTCTCCACTAGTAAAGCAATTCTGGCCAGCATATAAATATTCAAATAAAAAAATGAGTTTTGTTTTGTTTTGGAAAACGGTACAAAAGCAATGATGTGCCCAAGGTCCTACAGGCATCAAGGTCTCTAGGGTGTCATGGCCACCCTAAAATACCACAAGATGTCTTAAGTCAAGCACTCTGCTGTCTCACCTCTGTGAGGTCACACCAACTACCAGCTCAAGACACTAGTGTCAGTGTTGGACTGTGCACTATTTCTTTTGGTGACATTGTGTACTTAGGAGGCAGGCCCTGCTAAGTTGTCCACTGTGTCGCCATCTTATGCAATGCTCTGTGTCCTGTAGTCACATGTTTGCACAAGTGCCTAGAAAAGCAGTTTCCCTGGGTGTTAGTTCTTCATGTCAGAAGGATCTGTATCATGTTGTATTTCGTATAAATAAATTAATTTGCCTTGCGTTCCTCTTACTGGTCTGGCTTTCCTTTATAGAGATTGCAGCATAAGCCCTTTGATGGTTGAGAAAAAGATATTTCTTTTCTTTTCATTTATAATAGGTGCCCAACCTCTCCCCCCCTTTTTAATAATTAACACACCCGAGGGGGTGATCAGGAGGTGCAATATCTTGGAAATCATGATACTTAAAGTATTTAAAGGACTTGGAGCTTTTAAACCTTTAAACCAGTCTTAGAGAGTGGGATTAAGAATTCAAATATTGCCCCGGTTTGTTTCAATGCTATTTAATTTAGGGTTAGATGTTGAAAATTTTAATTTCATAACAACATGCTTCCAATCACTCCAAGTTAATGCTTATTTCTAATCTATTTAGCCATGTTCTAATTAAGTGAGAAACAGAAAATGAGTGAATCCCATAAAAGTCTCATTAAATAAAGTAGATGCGATCAGAGACTGGAATACAGATACCATGGATGATAATGTGGATTATGGCCCACTGATACTTGTAACTTCAGCATGGTAACTGGACTGGCAGCCACACACAGCCTGGAAGTCCAATCCTTCCACGAGCTGATAGGTAGGGAGGGCTGAGGAGACTTCTGGGGAGCACAAGGCAGGTTGGCTGGGAAAGCCCATGTCAGGCTAGACAGTGCTGAGGCCTTGCTGCTCACCGGGCTCTTGTCTTGGGCACTGTGAAGGGATGCTCTGATGACTTCTCTAAGCTCTGGAAGAGAGACTGCTCTGCTCAGCAAGGCTTCTTTTCTCTGAGGAGGCACCTGCTGGAGCTCAGAAAAGGATATCCTAAAGGAAGGGCCTCTGACATCCTCACACCCTCCTGTTTCAACCCTCATTCTTCTCTGAGACAAGCCTTTTTGGCTAGAACGTCTCTTCCTAAAGTGGGCTGCAGAAACCAGAACCTCTGTCCCTAAAGCCAAAAGCTTAAAACTTACCCGTTACTCTAAATTCCTCTGCTTTCCTGTAAGTGTTGGTCATAAAGAAATTCTTTGGCCTACCTTGCCTGAATGTAGATCGTCGGACCCACATTACAGAAAGGATCTTGCCCCATGATGTGGGTTAAAGCAAACACCCAGAGAGGCAGCTTATTCCTCCAACTCCAAACAATCTTTACGGCCTTTGCAAAAACCAGAAATGGTTAAAGAACACATTCCTTTTTTATTTGTTTGTTTGTTTGTTTGTTTGTTAAGTCTAAAATAAACAACTCTAAACGTTTTTGAGACAGAGTTTCAAGTAGCCCATGCTGGCCTTTGCTATGTAGCCAAAGCTGACTTTGAACTTCTCATCCCCCTGCCTCTACTTCCTGAGTTCTGGGATTACAGTATGTACCACCATGGCACCTGGCCTTGGGGTGTGTGTATGGGGCAGTGGCTGTTCTTTTGAAAGCCTTATTTTGTGGGGTTGGGGTAGGGGAGTGCACAGTTGGGGCCAATGTCTTTACAGACCTGTAAACGTTGCTTTGAACTTCCTTCAACTCAGTGTTTGGGCAACATCCTGTCCATCCTGAGAGGGATGAGACTCTCCCTAGAGCAGAAAGAGGAACCTGGGAGTCATCTAGTCATGGTGAGGCTTATGTGAGTTCAAAGTGTTCGAAGTTATCAAATGTAAGTTCAAAGCCAATCTGCTCTTCACAGCAAGTTCTGGGACAGCCAGAACTATAGAGAGACGCAGTCCTCCCAACCAGCCAAACAAACAAACAAACAAACAAACCAAAACTGAAGAAGTAGGAATATAGAAGAATGTGCAACAGACCAGAAATGGAAATGAGTTTAGCAGACTTGAATTGCTAACAGCCAAAGTTTTGCTTTTTCTTTTAAATTGATTCAGTAATGACTGTCTAAAGCTCTTAAGAATAAGACAGCGATGTCCAGTGTGAACATGCGTGCAGTGGGCTTGAAGAGTGAGAGGGAAAAGGTCCTCTTAATTTCCCACTCAGTTCTGGCAAATGAATACATAAATAAAGAACCCTTTCTGACAGGCAAGAGGTGAAACAATCAGAAAGAAGCAGATGGTCTGAGTGACTAGACCTTCTTTGAGACGGGTTGTAGAAACTCCAATCTTCCTCCTCCTTTCTGCCTTGGCGTTGGTCTAGAGAAACTCCCTAGCCTATCTTGTCTGGTAACAGGGTTAAGGTTAATTCATAAAACTCCCACTGCAGAGGGATACCTGGGAGGAGGAAGGTGGCACAGCGAAGCCAAGAAGAATCCAGACAGACAGGCCTCCTTGTGCTCCTCACTCAGTCTGTTAGCTTTTGAAGGGGCCTTTTGTGTCCACTCAGATTTCTGCACGATTGACCATACTTTTAGCATCCCTATGTGAAATGAAATCTCCATGAAAAACGTTCTGATGGAGAGCCTTTGGAGAGAACCAAGATAGCTTGAACACATGGAGGTTCCTGGAGGGTCAGAGGGCATGACCCCTGCACCCCCTTCCTAGCTCTAGTCATGCATCTCTCCACAAGGTCATTTGTCATGTCCTTTATAATGAACAGTGACTATAAATGCTTTTCTGAGTTCTGGGAGCCACTGGAGAAAGTTAGTTGACTGTAAGAAGAAGGCCGATGAGCATCAGAAGCGGGGGTCCAACACCAGGACCTAGTTCAGGGTAGCGTGGCATTAGTGACACCCAGCTGCTGCCTTCTGCAGAGTTGTTTGCTTTCGTAGTACGAGGACTCTTTCCCCAAACATGTGGTGTCGGTGTCAGGTGTCACGGGTGATCAGTGCTGTAAGAGTACTGTAGTAGAGACTGAGGACACATTTGTTTACGAACAACATGTTAAGTATTTGAAAAAGACTGATCCTTGGGATTATTTTATTTAGCTTTTAGAGTAAAAGTAGGACAAACAGGTGAAATCAGAGACACCAGCTTTTCTAAGACAAATGAAGTATGCCTTTAACAAACAGGTTCTAACCATAAGGCAGACTCTACAAAATAAGAATTTCCTTTAAAAAGCATATGTCAAAATATTAACGCTATTACCTAAGTCCTGATAAAAGACAGTTTTCAGAAAAGGTAAAATTGTGGCCATCATTCAGATATGCTGCGAGTGTTAAAGGCTCTAACTAATTCATCTGCTGAGTTAGAATGGTACCAAATATTTGGAGAAGCCTTCACACAGCAGTTTGGAGAGACAAGACGGATCAATGGGCCCACAGCACTTGCTGTTCTTGCAGAGAATTGGGGTTCTCAGCACCCACACAGAGGCTCACCACCATCTGTCACTCTGGTTCCAGGGGATCTATCACCCTCTTTTGGTCTCCTCAGGCACTACACACATTTGGTGTATTAGACTTAACATTTAGACAAAATACCCAGATGCATAAAATTAAAAAGAAATAAATCAATAAACAAAAAAGAATCTGCGTAGTAGATCAGAAATAGTGAGATTAATTTTTAGATAGATGCAAAGCTGGATTTTGCTACTTTGTCACTGGGTAGAATTTATTTGCATATCCATGGATAAAAATTATTTGCACCTCTATAATTTTCCCATAACAGAGTCATAAGAGCCTCGTGAAAATGCAGAGTATTCCCCTGTAAATCAGACCACTTCTGATGGCTCCAGCATTGCGCTGTGAGTAGTGCTTTGGGATCTTAAAATATATATTATATTCGTGTGTGTGTGTGTGTGTGTGTGTGTGTGTGTGCGTGTGTGTGTGTGTGTGTGAGTGAAATGTGTGTCACTATATACGGAGTCAGGAAGTTGGTTCATTCTCTCTTTCTAAAGTGGCTTCTGGGGATCAGACTCAGCTTGTCAGGCCTGTGTGGCAGGTCCTTTTACAGGGCGAGCCTGTCACCCGCTCTCTTTGGCTTATTTTAAAGTCTAAATTTTTTCTTTACTCTTGCCTTTGTATTTAGTATAAAATGTAGAGTAGTCTCAAGGACAGATTATGCATATTCACAAAATGCATCTAGTTTGTGGAGTTTGGCCTGATCACATGGGTGTGAGAACTGTCCACAGTACTTTTGCTCTGCCAGAAGCGAAACTGTTGTGCTCAAGAATCCAGTTGTGCTCTTATTTACTATCCAGAGTTAAAACACCAAGCCCAAGAAACTCCACCAGGTTTCCCTGTGGTTCCTACAGCTACAGATATCTCCTCTTCACCTGCAGGCTGGGTTCTTTTGGCTTAGATACCTGGACTCTTTTTCTTGGTTGTAATTATTAGGGTTTTTCCAAAGCTCTTGCAAAACCCAATTGAATGAGAATCCTGCTCAGTATTGACATTGCAGGCCTTGGATGTGGAACAAGCCATTCCTATACCAGGAAGAAAAGTTCTTCAGGAGGTTGTAGCTCAGCGGTAGAACTGTTGGCCAGCACTTGGCTCTGTACCTTGTGTAAGGTATAGAGTTCAGATGGAAGGGCATGTTGACAATTGACAATTGATAATTGGCTATCACTTCCTTGTTGCTGCCATGACAACATACAAAGTCGAATACATTTATTGCTTTGTAGTTCTAGAGTTTAGGAGTCTGAAATGGGTCTTAAGGACTAAAATTAAGGGGTGCATGCCTCAGAAGCTCTAGAACATGCATCCCTGCTCCCCAACTTCTGGAGGCTACCAGTATTCCTTGGCTTGTGATTTTTCTCTCTTTCTTTCTCTCTCTCCTTCCCTTCTTCTCTCTCCTTTCCTCCCTCTCTCTCCTTCCTCCCTCCCTTTTCTTCTCCCTCTGTCTCCATGATATAAATGAAAATGATCAAGTAGACATACCAAGAAGCTTTTAGAAGACAAAGAAATCACGTAGAAAACAGATTTCTATAATTAAAAAAAAAAATCCATTTGTGGAAATCAGAGCATCAATCAAATTCCCAACCATAGCTGCTCTGGTGGGGCAAACTACATCATAAACAAAGAAAAAAAAAAAAACCCCAAACAAATGAAGCACATTAGAAGCACAAGGAGGAGCTAACCCTCTCTTCGTGCACCCATTTGCAGGGCTGGAGAGCGGATGCCAGGCCAAGCTGACTGTGGGCTACACAGTGTCTACGAACAGAACCTTCTGGGCCGTCTCAGCTGAATCCAATGAAGAGCCCAGCGGAAGAGCCCCCAGGCTGCTGGAGGATAATTTTCCAACAGCATCATTCAAAGTCAAAATTAAACATGAATAAAAGATGTTATTCTCTGAGGGAACCAGGCAGGGCCTTCAACTGGTCAAAAGAGAATAGGGATGGAGGCATATAGGTTAGGAATATTGAAATGAATTTGCAAATGGATACAAAATAGCCTTTTCAAAGGGAGGAGAGCCTTTCCTCCATCAGAGGGAATCTATTCCAATGTCTGCAATCAAGACTTGTTTGCATTGCTGTTTGTTTTCCTGGGCCATCCAGAGCCGAAAATAAGTGAGGCCAGATCCTGGTGGGAGGTGCCAGCATTCTGTGGAAAGGGAGGTTTAACACTCAAAGACTTAAATATTTTTATAGTACAGACTCAAATCAACAAAGATGCTTTTTTTTTTTCATGATAGGCTCACATAGTGGGTAAGGGTACACACCCCATAGTCTTGGCCCCGAGGCCAGGAGCTTAGTTGCACCCCTTTTAGCCTTACAGCTTTGAGAAAGTGACTAAATCAGAAATCAGCCAACTGCAGCCCAAGAACTATATCCAGCCCACGGCCTGCTTTTAAAAGTTCTTCAGGAGGTTGTGGCTCAGCGGTAGAACTCTTGGCTAGCACGTGGCTCTTGTGCAAGGTGTAGAGTTCAACCCTTGGCACAGCACAGCAAGCAAACGGACAAAATCATCCCCAACAAAAACACAAGTGAGGAAATTATGCTGGGCGAGGCAGAAGCAGATCTCTGAGTTCAAGGCCAGCCTGGTTTACAGACTGAGCTCCGGAATAGTCAGGGCTACATAGTGAGACACTGTCTCAAAAAGCAAACAAACAACAACAAAGTTCTTCTGTTTATTTTTTTTCTTTTTCTCATTCTTGCTTTTTTTTTTTAATTTTTATTTTAAGCAATTGGAAAAAAAAAAAAAAGAACACTGTTGTGTGACCCATGACAAAGATACAGAAGTCAGACCTCAGTGCTCACAAACCGTTTCTTTTGAGCACAGCTTTATTTGTTTATGTGTTGCCTCGGCTGCTTTCACTCTCCGAGTTGAGAAGTTGTGACAGACGCCATCTGGCCCGTGCCAGAAGGTTTCTTGTTTGCATCTCTACAGGAAAAGCTTGCCAATCCTTCTTTTCTGTGTACAGGTTTGGTAAGCCTGATTTTGCTCACTGGGGACATGAGGCTAAAACTGGTCCTTGCCTCCCAGGCCCTCAGTGAAACGTCACTGACATGACACAGGGAAGGCTCCTTGGATAGGACCAGACACAAGGAAAAGGCAGACTGACTTGTTTACATGATACTTGAGGGACTTAAACGTGCCCTTGTGCCTTTCATTTCTGTGCCTGTGGCAAATGCCCTGACAAATAATACAACACAGGGAAGAAAGGTTTTGTTTCCTTATTCTGAGCTACAGCCAGATTATTGAGTAAGTTACAGTAAGAACTAAAGCTGCCGGTCACATCACAGCCACAGACAAAAGCAAGGAAAAGAGAAGGTATGCTGCTGGCTTGCTTGCTCTTGGCCAGCTCTCTTCGTTCTTAGGCGGGTCACTGCGCGCTCATGAAAAGGGACTGCCCACATTTTAGGTAGGTCTTCCCTTCCACCTCATCTCAGGCAGCCAAGACAATCGCCCACAGGTATGCCTACAGGTCAACCCAACCTAGGTAGGTAAAGAATCTTGCATTCAGGCTCTCTTCCCAAGAGATTCTATGTTGTGGCAAGCTGATATTTAAAACCATCTCAGGGGCCCCTAAGTGACGTGGAAGTTTGGGGTTTCTTTGGAAACTCAGTTGTGTCATGTGACTATGTTTTTTGTTTAGGTCCCAAGTGTGGGATGTGGGAATGTTTTGCTCCTCAGAAAACAGGCCCCTTGTGAAACAGCCCCAGTGAAAAGGTGAGTGATGTTGCTCAGCTGAAAACTGCCTGTGAGGGGCATGCTTTTTGTGAGCTGGTAAACATCCTTGTGTGGACTCTGAGAAGGGATAAATAGAAGCCCACAGACACTGAGACATTTTCTGCATCTCTAGGCTTTTGCATTGCCACTCTTTGCAATGGTTGGCACCCTTTGCTGGACTTTATAAAGAGAAACATGCCAGAGAACTTCTTTAGCAGCTTTCAAGGAGTTTTGCTGCTTTGGCAGACCTATGCCGTTTGAGCGGAGTCTAGCTGCTTCTGCTGAATCCTTCCGCTGCTGTCGCATGCTGCTGCTGCTGAATCCTTTCACTGCTGCTGACGCATGCTGCTGCTGCTGCTGCTTTGTCGTTTGACTAGACTGCTGGTGTCCTGACAATTCCTAAAGAATCCATCCACCCTTATCAGCAGGAAGTAGATAAGAAAGGTCTACAGTCCCTTTCTCTCCTAATCTCCTACCTAAGGTTGAGGGGTTAGAAGGAAGGTAAAGGCGTTTATGAACCTTAAATAAAGTAGGTGTTTGAAAAAAATCCAAGCCTACAACTAAGCCAGGCTGACAGACGCCTACAACTGTCCATGTGTCATGCCTGTCTTTCAGCATTCATAATGCTTTCCTTTACTGAGCTCATGTTATGTGTCAGACATGTCGTGAATTGCTTACCTACATTACATTGCTTATTATTTACAACGGTCTTATAAAGTGAATAGGTATTGTTATTGTCTCCATTTTACATGTTAGAAAACAAAGATCCAAATAGCTTAAGTAGGGCCATGGAGACAGCACAGTCAATAGCAGGCTTGTCTTGTAAATATCCAGACCTGAGTTTAATCCCCAGGTGAAAAGGCCAGGCACGGTGGCCTATGCTTGTAATCCCAGTGATGAAGAAACAGGGACATGAGGATCCCCTGAGGCTCACTGGCCAGGTTGGCCTACTTGGAAAACTTTAGGCCGGTGAGGGACAAAAATAGACAGTTCCTGAGGAAAATACTCAAAGTTGTCTCTGGCCTCCAAATGCATGCTCAAATACACACACACACACACACACACACACACACACACACACACACCCCATCCACCCTCACAACACATACATACAAACTTAAATAGTTTATTCTAGGTAAACAGTGGGGCTAGATTCAAACCTAGGCAGTACAATGGAAGGGCTATCAACTTATAAGCCTTTTACCTGGAGAACATTTCTCTGCAGTGGAGAGAGAAGGCCAGCTCACCAAAGGATGACACTCATGAAAGAAATCAAATCCTTTTAGAGGTCCTTCTTTGGCTAGTTACTGTGTTTTGCTTTGTTTGACTGAAACTAACCTCAGTGATTTCCTATCAGCAGAGACGTGACCACACCAAGGAAAAGAAATGATGCAGAAGTAGTGTTTTCCTCCAGCAGCCCACAAGGCAGGGGCAAGACAGATAAGCAGACAAGTGCTCAGGGCTAAAGCGAGGGCATATTTAAAAGATGAGGGAGCGCAGGGGGAAGATGCAATAATCTCAATCAGGAGAGACTGGCTGTGTCCCTGGGTGCCATGAGCTGGGCGTGGCTGTTTGGCTATCTCTTGATATTTCAAGCAGGACACGGTAATCTACATGCTTCAAAGTTTGGGCCTTTTATCTGTTCCTCTTCTGTGCTGGCTGTAGGGTACTCAAGAGGCCTGAGGAGGACTCCTAGTTGTCTCTGTGATGTGGTATTGCTTAGGGCTTAATTAGGAGTGCAACTGTGCTGACGATGCTGCAGTGGGGACCACAAATGGGCTAGGGAAAGCAGTTGTTAAAATATAAAAATGCAATAAAGAAGCCACGGGTGTTTTCCCACTAATCCAATTATATACCGACTTATATTTTAAGCACCAACTTATTAGAGGGGGTTCAATTACCCCTCCCTTTCACAATGCAGGTAGTTCTTTAGCCACAATTAGTTGTTGTTGGAAAAATTACATTCGGAAATAATTACATCTGCACTTGTTTAATTGTAGGCTGAGAACGACGGGTGAGTAGTTAATTATTTCTCACGTGTCTGATGTTACTTGTCATTAGCTGGTTTGGCCCAAATGATTACACAGGCTGTTCTTCATCTACTAAGGGCGGTGGCCTGGGTGACATAGCCCAGTGGGTGTGGACTTCCAGAGTGACCCTCTTGTCACCTCTGTCGGGGCTGCTGGTCTCTGAAGTCACCACTTACCTCCCTTTTGCTCCGTACATCTTCCATCCTTTCTGTGGCTTGCTTTTGTTGGTTCTGATCTTTTCAGGGCTCCTCCTGGGAGCTTTTAGGGCATATGTTTACTTTTTTCCCCACTTTAAATTACTTTCTCCATGTCCCTCTCCCAACTTCCCTTGCATGGAGTAAGACTGAAAAAAATAAAAAAATAAAAAAATAAAAAGCTTTATTTAGAGTGTGGTGAGCACATGATATATAGTCTCTTTCTCAGTGGGACCAGTAAGCTCGCATTAAGAACAAAAGAGGAAAATCCTTAGAAACAGAGAGACAAAAATAGAGGGGAAAGGGAATGGCCAAGAAAGCGTGCGTGCTCCTGTGAGTCCAGAGTTTTGTTTTTGTGGTGAGGTCACTGGCCCTCACCCATGTGGCTGCATCGGGAAGTTAGCATGCATATATAACAATAGAGTGAGCGTTCTGATTTGAGAACTTTATTATTTTATTTTTTTTACTCAAATAAATAATTTAATGCCTGACAAAGAAAAACTTAAAATGGAAAAAAAAAAAAAGAAAAAAAGAAAAACTTGAGGAAAATACATGTTCTATAGAGACCTTACCTTGGCTAGGTTATAATGTCAGTGCAGGTCACTGCATTTACAGGCACAGCCTACGGTGCTGCTGAAGGACAGCAAAGCCATTCACAGACAGAACAGCCTTTCAGTCTTCTGTGACATCACTACATAAAAAGACAAGGGCTACCTAGGTTACCACATTTGGAAATTTACTTACTCAGCAGAAGCTGCCTCGGAACACAGTTAAATCTGAACCTCATTCCCCTTGGGTCTTCTCAGGCACTTCCCATCGGACCCCAGTGATTCTCAGCTGTCCTGAGCATCTGTGATGATCAGCTCTGGAGGGGGAGCCCGGAAGCATCAGTCTGTGTTTCCCCCAGATGCCTCAACTGTGCAGCCAGGCTGCAGGCCACACCGCAGCTTTTCCAGGGGCTGCTTCATGAAAGCACACAGGCAGTTCCAGGCTAGACAGTCTGCTGCTTCTAAGTTCCGGGGGGGAAGGCTCTTTTTAGGAAAGGGCACAGTTGTGCCTCCTCTGAAGACACAGGCTGCTGTTTGGAGGTGGCGACTATCCAGGGTTATCTAGAGTGTTGACTCTCTGTCTGTGTTCAAGAACTGTTCAGGCTTGCATATTATAGACTGTTAAAAAAAAAAAAAAAGCCAATGAGGGTTTAAACCTGAGGAGACAGCTCCCTCACTGCGGCTGTTGGCCTGTGTTTCTGGCTTGGCCTTTGGAATCATGAGCGGAGAGTCTTCCTCTGTGAAAACCCTGCCTGACTCCTTGGGGACAGGCACAGTGGGCCTTCATGTTGAGTCTCCTCAGATCTTCCTGAATTCGGCTTTCATGATGCCTGTCATCATCAGGCTGCTCATGTTCTGGGGTGTTGCGGGTTTTGATGGATGTGAGAAGTGATACTTCCTCCATACTGCTCTCCTGACCCTTCTGCTGGTGTCTGCCCAGACCTTCCTAAGTCCTCATTATTCGGCAAATCTGGTATCAGCATATATAATCACGGTGCTCATGAGCATCTGGGCTTTTTTTCTTTTTTTTCTGCTGGAGGCAGCTGCCAAAGCCTGAAATTCTACAAAGACAAGGACTTTCTTCTTTAGAACTTTTTTTTTTTAAGAGTTTAATCATGAGCAGGAAGAAGCAGGAACAGCTCTGAGTGAAGTGACACAGTGTGAAAGCAGAACAGCTGAGATAATTCTGGATTCTTTCTGGTGGACAGCATCCTTCCCTCCACCTCAGCTCTGTTCCCTCCAAGATTTGGAAGCTCCATGAGCAAACCCCTGCATCTGTGACACGGGCCTTCTGTTGAGGTGCACTTAGGATCTCTTCAAAGATAAAGTCCTGGGGCTTAAACTTTCTCTTCCTCAGCCATGTGTCATCTGGTTACAGCAATGTAACCCCAGAGAGGGGAGGGGACAGACAGATTCCTGTAATGAAATGTGCTCCTCCAGTGGCTATTTATTCCTCTGGATAGCCTTTTGTGTCCATATTCTGTGTCTACTCTTTGGGTGATCCTTATTGTATCCTCCCTACTAATACAGATTCTATTAAACCAGTTTTACAGCTATTGAACATGGCTGTAAATATATATATATATATATATATATATATATATATATATATATATATATATATATTTAAAAGTCAGTAAACATAGTTGAAAGAAAAATCACAATACTGAGAGTGTTTCCCAAAACACTGACTTCTTAGCACACACTAACAGAAACCGTAATGGTCTCGCTTGCAATGCAGAAGTCAGTTTTTTGATTGCTACTGAGCAGGTATTGCTAGGAGTTGAAAGAAGGCAAGAACAGAGAGCAATTGTTTTTGTTTGGTTGGTTTTTTGTTTCTGTTTTTGTTTTGTTTATGTTTGATAAGATTTCTCTGTGTAGCCTTGGCTGTCCTGGGCTCACTTTGTAGACCAGGCTGGCCTCAAACTCACAGAAATCTACCTGTCTCTGCCTCCCCGAGTGCAGGGATTAAAGGTGTGAGCCACCACTGCCCAGCATGAGAGTAATTGTTTAATGGGTAAAATGAGAGAGAGAGTCCTGGAGAGGTTTGTACACAAACAGACTAAGCTAAACTTGGTCTCCAGCTTGGAGACAATCCATACAAGAGCTGCAGTGTGAGAGCCAGTTTAGAGTACCTGCTATGGTTGGCATTGTAAAGTCATGCGGGTTTGTAAAGTCATATGTGTTGTATGATATATTCCTTTCAGAAATCTCAGAGTATGCTGACGCTGCTGAACATTTGAAGACATTTGTCTTCAAAGGTCACAGATGGCAAGTGTTATGCATATTTTACCACAGTTAAAGAACAACAGGTTACCACTTCACATCACTGCCTGGCCATTATCAAGAGCAAAAAGAAAGCAGAAAGCAGCAAGCGTTGGTGTGGATGTAGAGAAATGGACCCTCATGCATGGAAAGACAGTCCACTTGCAATGAAAACAGTTCGCTGCTTCTCAAGAGTTAATATGTGATGTGGCCGTACATCGATACATATGCTAGCCCACAGAAGGCAAGGGACTCAAACAATGGTCATTGACCAACGTTCGCAATAGCTCTCTTCACAATTAAGTCAAAGCGAAAATGATCCGAATATTTCTGAGCAGATGAATGAAGAAAGAATGGCATCAGGAGATGGGTAGTGGCAATGGCTGCCCATCACTGTGAATGTTCTTAATGCACCTGAGTAGTGAGAGGGATTAAAAAGAAATAATGCTCATATGTATATAACTTATTATTTCTCTCTCTCTCTCTCTCTCTCTCTCTCTATATATATATATATATATATATATATATATATATATATATGAGCATTATTTCATATGTGAGAGAGAGGGAGGGAGGGAGGGAAGAAAGAAACAAGATCTTGGCACATTCCACATGAATGGACCTTGAAAACATGATGGCAAGTGAAATGAGGCAGGCATAAAAGCTCAGACACTGTGATCACTCCACCTACGTGAGGAACCCAGAACATGCAAACACAGAGACAAGAAGTAGAACAGCCTTTGCCAGAAGCTGGAGAGGGAGTGGGGCAGAGTCCTTGTTTATGGGCACAAGGTTTCTGTCTGAGATGGCGGCATCTGGAGATGGAGAGGGTGATGGCTGCACTCTGCTGTGAATGTGCTTACTGCCCTTCAGTAGTAAAAGGGATTAAAATAGTAATTGTTATTTGTATTAGACCTCAGTAAAAAAAAGATGAAAGCCCTAGCTTGAGGTTTGTAAGAAAATAGACCATTAGGCTAAATCTGCTCTCTAGCTGGCTCTTCATCCATGTGGGACAACAGGTCAGACAGAATGAACAAGCCGGTTTTGAGTATCTGCCACAACCCATTAGCTGTGTTTACCTGCTTTTGGAAGCCCGGCGTCTCTACATGAACTTTTAAAACTTCTTCAACTTAATGATCCTCCAATTTCTCTCTGCCCTCAATGACTGCCTGCTTCCTTTCACCCCGGGCATGGTTAAGACTGACTCCCAGATCTTTTTCTTTTGATTGGGTCTCCTCCCATGCTCCTAGATTCCTGCCCCATTAATCACCCCTTTCTCCCCACTCGTTCCTTTCTCTCAGCAACAAGCCTGCCCGTGTTTCCTCTGACATGAAAGAACTTTCCACCTTGCATCCCCTCCAGCTACTGTTTTATCTCTCTCATTCCATACTCATCCCATGTCAACATGTTTTGTTTTGTTTTGTTTTTTTTTTTTTTGAAAGAGTAGTTTCTACTATAACTAATAAGCTAAACTAAAGAGAGTCCTATCTGCCCACTCACTCTCTCAGGCCAGCTTCCTGTAGATTGAAATAGCCTTTAAAGGCATTTCCTGCCTGTGGATCCAGACGGTTTACACAAGGCCCCCTTGAGCTTGACCTCTCTGCTGTGAGGAGAGTAAAGAGCTCTTCTAGATCCCTCTCAGGGTCCTTCTGAAATCCATCCGCGCATACCAGGCCCTCTCCTCCTGCCAGACATCAAGTTGAGAGCCCAGGTCTCTCTCTGTGTCCTTGCTGCTTTCTGAGGGTCATTTGAGTTCCATCACTACCTGCGCTGTGGTTCTTCCTCGATAACATAGCCTCTCTCTTGGGTTTAAGAGCTCACCGGAAGCCAGGTCCATTCTGTGAGTTTCACCTGGATGAATTTATCAGATCCTCAAAACACTTCGATGAGGGGGGCACCATGGACATTTTTGGTTTGCAGATGTTAGCTTCTGTGATACTTGTGGGGTTCACCCAAGATAACAGCTGGAGTGTCCCTGTTCCACATTCCCAAACAATCACGCTATAAACAGAGCTCCGGGGCATTACATAGATTGCATCCTCCTGCCTTGCAAACAGATCTTTTTAACAATTGATTCTGATTGAGAGTTTCAGAATTCTCCACTGTGGGAGCCGGTTCCTTCCCTCTGGGGCTGTTCACACTCTGAGGAGCTTTGTGTGCATACAATCTGTACGCAAGGCCTACCTTGTTTTCACAAGCAACCTGTACTTTGGGTTTCAAATCCTGAGAGAACTGTCTAGGCTCAGCATACGATCCAAAGGGAGAAATTTGCTCCCCGCCCAGGAGGCAGGCCCAGGGCCTGAAGGTCAGGATTCTGTGTGTGTGTGTGTGTTGGGGGGAGATGGTTCATGTGTGGAGGTCAGAGGAAAACGTGTGAGAGTCAGTTCTGTCCTTCCACTATCTGAGTCATGGAGATTAAACACATCCCATTGGCCCGGACCTGAGATTCCGTGGTAACAGTGCTGTGGGGGCTTTGATCTCATGCAACCCCCTTGTATCAGGATGGCCTCTAAAATGTCTTTTAAAAAAGTCTTAAGAATCTCTCTCTTTGTCTTTATTTCAGCCTGTTAGCGATCAGTGCTTCTTTTAGGATAGTGAAAATAAATTCCTGCAATGGAAACAAGGGCCAGGGATGCAGTTCAGCTGTAGAGAGTGCTCCTACCACATACAAGGCTCCGAGTTCAGTCTCTACCGCTCCATAAATGGGACAGGGTGAGCCATGCCTTTAATCCCAGTGTATGGGAGTGGAGGCAGGAGAAGCAGAAATTCAAGGTCAGCCTCAGCTACAGAAGGAACTCTAGGCAAGCCTAGGCTACATGAGACCCTGTCACAGAAAAAAAAAAATGGAATTGAAACATACAAAATCCATGTTTTTAACATTAAATCCACTTATTATTAGACTGGTACATATAAACTTGCGTTTCAATAAATACAATCAGGTCAAATGTAAAAGAAAACAGAATTTATGATGCATGTTGTTCCTGGGAGTAGGGGACAGTTGGATGATGAACATAGTGGCTTCTCAGACATAACTTTTGATTGTTCTAGGGTCATAATTGAACAAAAAATTATACCTGCACACACTGAAGATCGTTCTACCAATACGTAAGGGATTTCATGTGACAAACATGCTTGCCTGTTAGTGCTACACTTTTCTTTGGGTTGATGACTTAGCACTTGTAGGGAGTATCAGACGTGTGGATACTCCATGCTTCATAGGGAAGCAATGACACAGGAGAATGGAAGATAGACTCTTAGCAAGCCAGGTAGCCACTTTAATTTTTTTATACAGAATACAGAGCAGTGTTCTTTCCTAACCCTTTACCAAAATCTAGTTCCAACAACTAGCTCTCAAAAATTATAACGCCATTTAAATGATCTTTCCGTGGAATTTCAGATCCACGAATTTCAATATTCCGCTGACTTCTCTCTTAATGAAGGAAGTGGTTTGTTGATTTACACCTTGGCACAAAGTCCTCACTCTGGCTCGCTAAGCCAGAACGTGTTCCAGTAACTGCAGCTGTGCCTTCAGAATGCAATCCTACACGAAGTCCTAAATGCCAGACACACTTAGGGACAACATAATCCTTTCTGGTTTTATATAGTTCACAGATGTATTCATTGGCTGTAAGGCTGAGAAGATGAAAGACTTCTTCCTTCCCACGGCAGTCGTATTTGTCGTAAGTACAGGCTGGTTGGGTTAACATCTGTGCATACGTGTAATCGCAGTACAATACTCTGCCGGCTTCATTTTCCGTGACTTTTGTCTCCATATCATTAGCCAACACCCAGATCTGTCTGGCTATAGGTTCACTGGAAAATGGCAGCTGAGCGCTCTCTCTCACCATTCTTAAGCCAACATCTTTGCTTCCACGACTTGGCAGTGTTGTGAAGGCTCTATCTTTCCCACCTTGACTGCTACTGTGCGAGAGGCCTGTAAATGCGCTTTGATGTAAAGCAGTCAACATCTGCTTCTGGAAGGGTTTAACCTAATACTCTTTTTTTTCCCCAAAAAAAAATTCTTTTGACACTTTTATTTATTCGGCATGCAAACGCTGCTTATATTTTGGTGATTTTGTTTAAGTGCAGAGTACTGTCTGCAGAAATGCACTGACTGATGGGTCATGCGTTTTAATTTTTTTTGTGCAAAATGTGAAGCAAAATTCATGTAATTTGAGTCAGTGCTTTTCCAAAGGCATACAACACATTATAGGCTTAGCATTTTCCTACTTTGGCTAGCCATTGAAATGATATTCAAGGAACTGCTTCGGTTTCTTCCAAATAAACTTCCATTGTCATGATCTGGCTTACTCCTACAGACGAATTTTGAAATGTGTGTCTCTCATAAATTTTGTTTCTTGACTAAATAAAAAGAAATTATATAAAGTTTTATTTCCTCAATTTAGCTCTTGTGCCAAACTAATTTTTAAAACTGTCCTGATCATAATATGAACTGATGAAAAGGAAATCATCTTAGAAATAAAGAAATGCTCTTGAATAATACACCTCCCCCTGACCCTCACACAAATGCTTTCCTGTAACTCACCTTTATTCACTTTTTAGTTTTTAGCTGACTGGACCTAAAATTTCACCTGTTGGAAGCTGGGGAGATGGGTCAGTCAGGAGAGTGCTTGTGTTACAAGCTTGAAGACTTCAATTTGAATCCCCAGGCACCCATGTAAAAACCAAATATGCTGACCTCAGTGACATGGGGATGGAGATGGGAGAATCTTAGGGGCTTGTTGGCCACTCAGTCTTGCCAATACAGTGAGTTCAAGATGAGTGGGAGACCCTATCTCAAAAAATGAGGCAAAAAGCAATTGAGGACATCCAGAGTCAACCTCTGGCCTTCACACTTACAAGCGTACACATGCAAACACACACACACACACACACACACACACACACACACACACACACACACCCTTCTTTTATTGAAAAATTATTCCACCATCCCAGACAGTGGGTAAACTGCATCAAAGGACTGATTCTATCCAGGCCACACCCTAGTGGACCGTGCCCTACTTAAAGACCCAACTGAACCCACACTGGGCTAGTCTATGACATGAAGTTGAATTAAACTGATACTGTGTTGAGTTGGTGATTGTTTTTGCTAAGAGCAGTAACTAATGTCCTCAAAGAAGTGAGTAAATAAAATGGATGGGCTCATTAAAGGCACAAAATGTGGACTTTCTAATGAAATCAGTCTCTGGCGGAAGCACAGACTGTTCTGTACTCTAAATAGTGACCTGGGTTTTTTAAATAGCAACGAAGAGGACTTTCCTGTTTGAATTTAATCTGGCTCAGGTAACAGACGGGTAATTTATGTGGCTAAATATTTAGCAGTGTTGACAAAACTAGGTTCCTGGTAGTTTCTGGCCATCCAGAGTAAAACTCTGTTCTTCCCTCTAGTTCCGTGTTTACAGCCCCACAGATGACCTGCCTTGGTTTAAACAGTGCTGGCTTAGAGGACGCTTTAGTGGTGTCCTTCATCTGTGGCTGTGGTACATGGCCACAATTCTATAGACACAGGGCATTCCTTTAAGTTTATTTAATTTTACTGTTTCCATGTATGGTCTTCCATTTCATTATCATCAGCTGATTTTAACCAGCATGATTTCATTTGTGAGAATTAGATAAAATATGCAAATAGAATGAAATAAAATGTTATTTCTATTGTAAGCAAGACATAGCAAGGCAGGAACAAGTTATAATTAAAAACATTTAAAGCTTTATTTATTTATTTTATTTATTTTATTTTATTTATTTTATTTTATTTATTTTATTTTATTTTATTATTTTATTTTATATCTGTGTGAGTGTTTTGCCGGCAGGTTTTTCCGTCCACCACATGTGCACCTGAGGAACTGCGAGCAGTGGCTCTCAGCCTGCTTAACGCTGTGACCCTATAAATACAGTTGCTCATATTGTGGTGACCCCCAAGAGGAACATGATTTTCATCGTTACTTCATAACTGTAGTTTTGCTACTGTCATAATGTAAATATCTGTATTCTCCGGTGGTCTTAGGCAAACCACGTGAAAGGGTCATTTGACCCCCCCCATGGGGTTTTGACCCATAGGTTAAGACTTAAGACTTCATGCTTAGACTCAGAACCTCTCTCGTTGTGGGCTGTCTAGGTGCTCTGTGGGTTTACTCGGCGTCACTGATAGCACAGGGCAAGTCTCTGTGGCTTCGTCCCCAGAGCTCAACAATGCCTGGTGAGATACGAGGAAGCGTTTAATATGCAGTCCCAGGCTCTCACGGCTTAGTCAGTCAAGTTCCTTCTCAATAAGCACGAGGACTTGAGTTTAGAGCCCAGGCACCTATGTAAAAGTCTGCCGTGATGGCACACCTGCTGGTAATCTCAGCCCCGGGGAACAGACATAGGGGATCGCTCCCTGGCCAGCCAATGTGGTTGCATCAGTGTGCTCCAGGCTCAGTGAGTTATCCTGTCTCAAAAGCAATATGGAGAGCAATGGGAGAAGACCCCAGGCCCTACCTGGTGCATACATGCTTCCCCGGGGACAGGACAAAGGGAATATTCATGCGTAACAGCTGAGCCTGAGAGTCTGATGGGCTGCTCATTCTCAGAGCTCCTTCCATTCATTGTTTTCTTTCAGGAAATAAATTGTAGGTCTATGGTGACAGTTATACTTCTCTGACCTCATCAAATCAGAGATCTCTGATCTCATCAGGAGGGCAAGTCTAAACATATTTCTAACAGAAATGTAAAATGTGATCAGGATTAATCTCCAAGAAGACGATGGATGGCTTAGAGCCTTTTTCTGGGGAGGGGCACCCAGGGAACTCAGAATTAGAGCCAGCTGGGGTGGGGTGGGGTACATGCCTGTCATCCCAGGACATGGGAGGCAGAGGCAGGCCTGGTCTACACAGTGAGTTCCAGGACAGCCAGGGACACACAGAGAAATCCTGTCTGGAAAAATGGGGGGTAGGGGAGAAGAGTTAGAACCAATAGTCAGGCTTTTAATTCTACCTGATCCTTATGAAAACAACATCAAAGCAAAACAAAACAAACACCTCACCTGATGATATTAAGAGTCTGCAGAACCTATATAACCTGAGTTTCTCAGGACTTGGGTCAAAGTCATTCCTCTTGAAGTAGGATCTTCCTGTGAAGTTCTGGAGGGTAACTGAAAACAATGGCAATAGACTGTAATATCTGAGGGTCTTTGGGACCTCACTGGCCAATGACTCCAATAGACAATCCATTCCCAGAACCGAGTTTTTTATTTGCTAGTCTCTGGTGTCTAGTGGAGGGGACTCTCTTGCTGTGGGCAACTCCGTTTAACTCTTGTTATATGTGTGTGTGTGTGGTGTGTGTATTTGGGAAGCTGCTGCAGATGCTTCCCAGAGCAGGCTTTCATATGACTTTTTCAGGAGCTCTTTAGTGCTCATTATCCCTCTCTGTACTCAGCGTTCTACTCTGCCCACCCACCCCATTTAACCCTTCCTGATTCCTTACTTCCCTTTCCTCCTTTAGATCACTATGTTCCGTCTCCCCTTCTTTGAAAGCTCCCCCTACCTCCAGCCAAGGCTCCTTACTCCCAGGGCTCAGGGATCACTGTGGAAAATGGGACAGAAAGATTGTTAGAGCCAGAGGCAGTTGATAATTACAAAGAAACAGTATTTTCCAGATTCAGCAGAACAGTTGAACTCACAGCAATTGTGACAGACCTGTTGTCTTAGGGTTTCTATTGCCGTGATGTGATGCCATGACCAAAGCAGCTTGGGGAAGGAGAGGTTTACTTGGCTTACACTTCCAGGTGAGTAAAGAAGTCAGGACAGGAACTCAAGTGACAGGAACGTGGAGGCAGGAGCTGATGCAGAGGCCATAGAGGGGTGCTGCTCACTGGCTTGCTCCCCATGTCTTGCTCAGCCAGGAACTATCAGCCCAGGGTTGGCACCACCCACAATGGGCTGGACATCCTCCCCCATCAATCACTAATTAAGGGGATGAGCTAAGGACTCGCCTATAACCTGAACTTATGGAGGCATTTTCTCAGGTGAGGCTCCCTCCACTCAGATGACGTTAGCTTGTGTCAAGTTGTCATAAAGCTGTCCAGCACAGCTGTGCAAGATCAAGTCAGACAAAATCCCAGCATGGGAGTGGGACATGGGTAGGAAGTGCCACCTCTAGGTGAGGGTTCTCTTTAATGTTGTGGGCTGGTAGGTTGGCCACACTCCAGTGGACGGCTACACACCCAAGAACCCAAAGTCAGCACCAATTTTAACTCAATGGGTATTTTTTTAAATGAAGTATTAAAGTATAAATGGATAGTAAAAAAAAAAAAAAATTTGATGGATATTAAAAAAAATGGGTGGGTATGGAATGGAGGTGGGCCAGGAAGAGTTGAGGAAAGGAGGAACACGACCAAAATACAGTGTATGAAATCAGTGAAAGAACTGATAAAAATATTTTTTTAATTTTTTTTTGATAAAAATATTTTTTAAAAAATATACTACAGTAAAATCATTCCTCCCAGTAAGAAGGAATCTGATTCTGGAGAAAATGGTGAATTCCAGCTAGCAGGACCCTCTATTTGAGTTCAGTTATTAGGCATAACTGTCATTCTGAGCCCTTCTTTATTAGGGACCTCTTATATGACAGATATTGCAACAATGAAGTAGGTGCTATTACTACCAATAATATAACTAAGGAAGCGGAGACCTGGAAAGCTTAAATAAACCTGTCCAAGTTCAAGGGGGGTGGTGGGGTAGTCAGGTATCCCCTTGTGCTGTGGTGAAAACTTAGCCCTCAATGCAACTGTGTTAGGTGGTGAATTCTTTAAAAGGTGATCAGACTCCTAGTAGATAGATCAATGCTGACAAAAACTCTTTGGAGTGAGTCTGTTATAAAGAAGCAAGAGCTTCCTGGTACTCGCTTGCCCTTCCACCATCCCCCAACAAGATGATACAACAAGGAAGCCCTCACCAAATGCTGACACCTCGATACTGGACTTCCCAGCCTCCCTAACTGTAAGAAATAAATTTATTTCAACTGTAAATCACCAGCCTGTGGCATTCTGCTATAGCAGCATGAATGGACTGAGACAGCATGCTGAAGCCACGGTCCTTGTTGAGGCACCTGGTGATGTTATCCTGCAGTACAGCCATAGTTGAGTCTATTTCTTGCCACCAATTCTCTAGCATTCCTCTCTGCATTTCCTAAGTCTGTGCCTTGGGAAACGAATCTAGCAGGTTCCCTCAGAACAAGGAAAAGGCAACATCAGAATTCAGTCCTAGAACATCTGTGGCTCCAGACCAGTTGGCCTTGCTTGCTCAGTCTGCGTGAGTATGTCATTTGCCCCCTGGATCCTGAAGAAAGCTTCCATTCATCCAGTGAGCGCCCATACTAAGTGGACAGTGGGTAGCTTCTCTCTGCACAAAATTTCTTCTCCGTAGTCTTCTCTCTGGCACTCCAGACAGTGCCTCATGGCTGCCAAAGCCTACACACTCTTACCCTATGTCTGGGTGACTTGACAGTAAATGTATTTTTGAAAACAACAACACCAGCATTGTTTGTTTCCTTTCATTAGCTGTCTAATGTTTTGGTCATAGCAGGTTGCATAATGGCCGAGTTGGATAAAAAACAAAACAAAACAAAAAACAGTGCTATTGTCCGTTCTCTTTGAGGCTATTATCTATTCATCTTGATTGTGACTTGCTGAGGAAGGTGGTGCAGAGACACAAAGACCTGCAAACAAGACACACCTAGCTGTGAATTCAAGCTCCCTCATTCAATCTTTATTCCAAAGCTTTATTAAGGATCTAGTGTATGCCTAGAATTCTTTCAAGTGCTGGAATCTAGCAACAAATAAAACAAAGATCGCTCTCCTCCTGGAACTCACTTCAAGGGGATGGAGATAGATATCAAGTAGGCTGAGAAAAATGTAAGTGTATCAGGTGACGACAAACCCTGAAGATAAAAGGAAGGCAGAGAAGCAGGAAATGTTATAATCGATGCTATGCTTTGAATTTGAAAAGTCTCCTGCACATTCATGTTTAGAATGCTTCTTCCCCAGGCTCTGAAACCTTTAAGAGGTAGGGCCCATCTCCAGGAAAATAGGTTACGATGCATGGAGCTATGGAAGTTACACTCAACCGGTGTTCCCTGGCCCACTTTGACGTGAGCAGCTTCTGCCGAATGCTCCGCCTGCCATGGTTTGAGCTGTTTCACCATGCCGCCATCGTGACGATGAGCAGAGCCCTCTGAAAGCATGAATCAACATAAATCTTCCCTCCACTTAAATTGTCTCCAACACAATTAATTTCTTGTAATTAATACAACAGAGTTATTGAGGAGAGGTCTAATGGTCTCTGAATCAAGACTCTACGGAGGTTAACGCAATGAATGTGTGCCTTAGTTGTATGAAATGGGGTAAATATTATTTTCTTTCTTTCTTTCTTTTGTTGTTTCTTTTTTTTGTTTCTTTCTTTGTTTCTTTATTTCTTTCTCCTTCCTTCCTTCCTTCCTTCCTTCTTTCCTTCTTTCTTTCTTTCTTTCTTTCTTTCTTTCTTTCTTTCTTTCTTTCTTTCTTTCTTTCTTTCTTTCTCCTTTCCTTTTCTTTCTCCAAGACAGGGTTTCTCTGTGTGATAGTCCTGGCTGTCCTGAACTCACTTTGTAGACCAGGTTGGCCTTGAACTCACAGAGATCCACCTGCTCCTGCCTCCCCAAGCGCTGGGATTACAGGCATGCACAATCGTGCCTGGCTGTTATCTAATTCCTTAGTAACTTTAACATTAAATGGTTTTAAATGCAAAGATGGAAATAAAAGACACTTGCACTGATTTGTTCTGAGGATGAAGCCCAATTCTGAAGAACATCTGTTGCGGGCTTTGAATGGGACCTGACAACAGCTGTCGTTACTCTTTGTATTACCACCAGCAGCAGCATTAGAAATAATCACTGGAACTGGAGATAAGTTATTTATACATTTATTAGTCCCAAATGTCCCCACTGAGGACACCCAGGCAATAGTCTGATTCCAAACATGAAGAAAGCATGCTAGCCTTGGAAGACCAACATATGGTTTTGATAATTCTATCATTCTGAGTCTCGGCAGGGAACAGAGGCCCCTCAAATTGGATGCCTGGGGCAGAGTTTACTAAGAAAATAGAGAGATCACTGGATGGTACTGTACCTCAGAACTGGTAACATCAGAATACCACCATCCCTGCCCCTGCCAAGTCTGAAGGCACAAGGGGAGACTGTGCTTGCCAGATTCAGACCCAGAGAACTTGTGGACACAGCTGTTGACAAGGGTTGTGGCTTCCAGTGGAGAGAGACAGCCAACAAACCAGGGAAGGAGGTAGGGAGAGAGCGCCTCAGTGTTCCTATTCTTAAGTTTATCAGAATACCTCACTGGCCAAACTCAACATTAGAGTCAAGTTCTAAGTTAGAGTCCAGGGAGCCTGTGGGACAACTCCCAGGGTACCAATCAGGTGGAAATGGTGGAAGAGGCGCACGCAGGGCACTGAGACAGCCATGGTCACAGTGAGGACAAGTCAAGGCAATTCCCTGCACTTCCGGACACCTAGAGCCGGTGTTCTCTCATGCAAGGGAACCTCTGCCATCCTTTTTCTTTTTCTTTTGTCCTTTTAATCACATATGTTGTTCTCTTCTGGGACTTTCTCTTCCTCTTGCCTCTGTAAACTCCAAGATTTGGTTAGGAGTTTCGAGATAACTGGAAAAGGAGGCCTACTGTATACATAACAACAACAAAACCCCAAACAGCAACAACAGTAACAAAAACTCACAATCTCAGGTGCCGCCCACCTTTCCTATGTTATTTTGGTTTTGATTTTGAGAGAGGGTCTCCTACCAGACAGAGACTCCTACCAGGTTGGCTAGGCTAGTTGGCCAGTGAGCCTGCGACCTTCCCAGTGCCGGCATTAGCAGCATGCACCTCTACATCTGGCCTTTTTATGTGGGTTCTAGGGAGAAAGCCAGATCCCTGCACTAGTGTGGCAGGTACTTGCTGACCTCGCCAATCTCCCCAGCCCTACTCACACTGATTACTTATGGACCGTGGTATTCTTAACCCCAAGTTCTAAAACTGAAGAGATACTCATTTAAAAATGAGACATGAATGGATGTTTGCTCTTTTTAAAAAAATGTAACAACTGTTGTGTCTTTCCTCTAGTTCCCATCTCTGTTTAAAGCTACCGTTAGGGATCAGCAGCTAAGAGCACTGGCTGCCCTTACAGAGGACCCAGGTTCTAGTCCCAGCACCCTGTGGTGCCTCACAATCATCTATCATTCCAGGCCCAGGGATCTGATGCCCTCTTCTGCCTTCTGAGGGCACTGGGCCTGCACAAATGCGGTGCACAGACATACATGCAGGCAAAATACTCGTGCACACTAATTAATTGAAACCCAAAATAAAACTACAGTTCTTCTGGTTTCTCAGTATCTGTCAGCAATGGCTCTAGAATGCACCTTAGATCCCCATCTCTGTGCATCTTCACGTTCCTTATGTGAAATGGTGCATTGTTGGCTTCAAACCTATGCACACCTCCTGTATGATTCAAGGGATGCTCAGAGGGAGAGAGAGGTTAGAGAAGGAAGAAGGCCGCTGCTAGATGTCCTGATGACTGAGATTGGTATTGCCCCAAAGAACCCAATGGCCCTAACCAGCCAGAACTAAGTATAAAGAGGTCTACTCCCTGCCCTCGCCCCGACTAACTCCCCTTCTTTCTCTCCTACCTAGGGTCAGGGGTTGGAAGGGAGGTAGAGGCATTAGGGGAACAAAAATAAAACAGAGATTAAGAAGCAGCGCCTATAGGTATGCCTTGTGTTTGAGCTCAGTGTGACACAATTTAGCTTTGGGACATGAGACCATATTAAAGTAATCCAGACATCTGCTTCAAATAGTTATCAGAGGATCTGGATGGATTTCACCCAGATCTTGTAAGTTTATCTTTCTAACTTAGTCAAATCATTCTTTTAAACCTGTGAATTCCCTAAAAACTTTAATCTTCTATAATTATACAAGTGTGCCTCCTATAAGAGGTGATTAGAGCTCCGTAGATATTGAAAAAAAATTTTTTTAAACGCTTCTTTGTCTTATACAGTCTTATACAGTCCTGGTAAGCCAGGATTCCAAAACCTATCCACCCCTTGCCAGGCTGCCCAGCTGTTCCGGCCAGTCTCTGAGCTCAAATCTCCGAAGCTGCTTTCGATCTGGATGCAATTTGGAGCAACTGGAAAGCGAAGTGCCGTGGATATCCGCACATTGGCCACACTTCGCTCTGTTTCATCCTGCCACGGCTATTGTAAACTGTCCGTTTGAGCCCGGGCCCCAAGTCTCTGCTGACTGTCCACAGACACAAATCACAATAATGAATTTTTCTGCCAATTCTCCATCCTAAGTTAATAATGAGAAACCCTAGAATCCCAAGGGCACCGCTCTCTGGAAGTGAAGAGGACTTTTCAGGGCTGGTCCTGCCTTGATTCTTTTTAATTTCATTTCATTTTTCTTTCTTTCCTGACTCCTCAGTTGCTGGGACAAAGAGTCAGACAATGAGGATTTTGTTACCATGATAAGAAACTTAATTAGAATGCGATAGCAGAGGTGGGGGATGCTGTGGACTCAGAAAGACAGCAGGTTATATTTGTAAAACTGTCTGCTCTTTATGTAGGTGGTTTATGCACACAACCACATCTTTACTGAGTTATTTTATATGCAGAACTGTATTGTCTGGACAAGTGAAGAATGGTAACCGAGAGGTTAACTACTGGGCCCACACACCTGGACAATGGTAGTCATTGTCATCACAAATCCAGGTAGCTGGGTTCTCCTTATGGTCTGCCCTCATCCGCACAGGCTGTTAAAAAAGCTGCCACAGACTGAGTAGCTTAAAACAACAGAAGTGTGTTTTTCACAGCAATGGAGGCTGAGGGATCCTAGATCAAGGCACGGCAGGTTCTTCTGGATCTCGGCCGGCCATCTTCCCACCACAACTTCACATAGTGCACAAGATGAGGGATCTTGCACCTTTAGGGCTTAATTACCTCCCAAAGGCCTACCTCCAAGTTAGCATCAGCAATTAGGCTTTTATGATTTGGGGGAAGATACATTCAGTCCATGCCTGCGTCAGCCTAGTTTCTGAGCTTAGGGCTCAAAGATCTAACCAAGGAAGCTGCCTGGCCCTTCGTCATCTCCCAAAACAAAGGAACTTCACTCCAGCCTGTCTCAGTGGGTCACGTGACCATCTACACTCAAAGTATGGGCTTAGATTCCATTCCTAGACAGAAAATGTATGGAGCATGCCTATAATCCCAGCACTCAGGAAGCAGAGACAGGCAGATCTCTGTGAGTTCAAGGTCTGCCTGGTCTACAAAGCAAGTCCAGGACAGCCAAGCTGACACAGAGAAACCCTGTCTCCGTAATCAAAACAAACAAACAAAAAAGACGAAAGAAAGAGTATCAAAATTGGCAGCAATTAAATTGGGTTCCCTAATATTATGCTTCAAATGGATTTAGGGGTGGGGGTGATTTAGTAACACTGTTTTCTCCCCCCGAAGGGGTTCTATTCTTCACAGTCAGGCTTGAAAGGTAAATATTAAATATTTATTTAATGTGAAAATATTCACATTAAATATTTTTCCCAATCCAATCTTTTCTTCAGGTGATATGTGGCTGATGACAAATAGAAGATGCTACAAGTGACCATTGATTGTCCTCACTGGTCTTTGGGTTATTCAAATTCTAGACATCTGGGAGCCTCCCATCCATCACCCAGCTCCTGGCTTCGCCCTCTGTATCACCCGAGGTCTGATAATGCACTGAGCACAGCTGTGATCCTTTCCCTCACACTTTGAACCACACAGAGGATAGTAAAAACCCCAGCATTTCTGGTTCTGATTATGGTTAGCTTCCTGTTTTCCCGGGTAACTATGTGTTCCTTCTCAGAACAAGCCAAAGCAAAGCTGGCTAGTGTGTCAGAAAAGAAAGGGTTAAATAAGTCATGCAAAGTCAAGGACCAGTACCCGATGACTTTTCAGATGCTGAGCAGATAACGTGGCAGGCATTGTTAGACCCATGGCAGCACTGGAAAATGAGATCCTGGGTCTTGAAGAGCCCATGACTGAACAACGAGCCACACACAAATACTGTGTGAGAAAATATCACAATTTAAGCTGAATGTTACTCGAGTCCAGGGAGGGGAGAATGTAGCTTAAAAACCCTTCGCAAAAAGTGAGAGTGTTGTTGTTGCTGTTGTTTAGGTTAGAAGGCAGGAGGAGGTTCTTGGTAAGAGGCATCCCATGAGAGCTGCTAAAACATGGTATCATACTGAAGGAAATGTGGCTGGTCCTGTGGAACACAGGTTTTAGGGAGGCTGGGAGGGGAGGGAAAGCCAAAACCTGGAATTAAGTTGGATTCTCAGACTCTCTGCATTTTTAGCTGAGGGCAGGGAATTTTATCTGCAGCCAACAGCGAAGGATGCAAAAGGGAACAAACACCACAAAAGCTGTTCCTAATCCGGAGCACCGGGAATGTCTCTCAACTCAGTGCTTTGTCATCTTTGATATGTTTAAAACCTTCATCAGTGCCAAACTCCATCTGGAAATTTCAGGCTTTCTCCTATGTTTCTGACCTTGAGTCTTTCAAAGTTGGAAATTTCACATTGCTGCCATGTTCCATCCAGTGAAGACAAGATTACCTGCCAAAAATAATCTGGAAGGCAAACAGCATACTTTAGTCAGCTTTTCTGTCGTGTTCTCTGCCAAGGAAAGAGGAGATCAACAAGATGGCAAAATCCTATTCTTTCCTGGGCAGAAGTATCTGCGTGCGTACACGTGTGTATGTGTGTGTGTGTGTGTGTGTGTGTGTGTGTGTGTGTGTGTGTGTGATTATGAGTAGTGTATATATCAGAGTTATTCAACCTATGTGTTGCCACCCCTTTGAGGGCAAAATGACGCTTCCTTCCACAGAGGTTGCTTAAGGCCATCAGAAAACACAGATATTTATGTAGCATAACAGTAACAATTATAATTCATAACAGTAGCAAAATCACAGTTACAAAGTAGCAACAAAAATAATTCTATGGTGGGGTCACCACAACAGGAGGAACTGTATTCAGGGTTGCAGCATGTTGGAGCGAGCACCTCCGCATCACAGCATGTGGCACTTGATTGACCTTGGAACACTTTGTCTGCTTTAAGCACGCGAATCTGGTGATAGCAAATTGCCAGACAATTTTCCATGGCAGTGAAGGAAGACTCCTGTCATCTAAAAATGACAATGGAGGCTGTGAGTCTTAGCTCAGACTTTATCCAACAGTAATGAAAAAATCCAACCTACAGAGCAAGCTTGCAGAAGTAGTCAGAAGAGTGGGAAAGAGCCCCCTTCTTTTGTAGGCAGAGCTTTGCCGTATGGCCTGATGGTCTTGAACTCACAGCAACATGGCTGCCTTAGAGCTGAGATCACAGGCATGTGCCAACAAGCCTGGCTCAGTCCACTGTTTGTTTGTTTTTTGACCCAAGAGTCACAAATGTAACTGTCTGCAATTAAAATCTGTGACAGTTTGCCTCTCTTGAGTTGCAAGGAGGAGACATGGTGAGGTATCTGTAAACACTGTAATACAAACAACTTTATGGGAGGTCAGAGAGCTATTCTGAAGCAGCCTAGAACTTAGAGTTCCAGAGCTGGACTGGAGACCTATTTATCCAGTACTCTTGTCTTGGGGCGTCTTGAACCATCACTGTGTAGCACAGAGCATGCCAGTGAATATAGCTTCACTCCACGCCATTTCCTCATCCACTGACCTAATAACTTCCCATTGCTTGAGAGTCTATCTCTGGCCCAAACACTGTGATAAGAGAGGGGAGTTCGAGGGGCTGTGGAAATGCCTTGACAAAGTACATGATACACAAACAGGGGGACCCAGGTTCAGATCCCCAGCAGCCATGCAGAAAATTCCAGCCGAGGTGATATGCTCTTGTAATTCCAGCACCGAGGAAATAGAGACAGGAAGTTTCTTGGGGGCTTGCTGGTCAGCTGGTCTTCTTAAATCATCAAGCTCCAGCTTTGATGAGAAACCCTATCTTTAGAGATAGGTGGTTAGTATTGAGGAAGGCAGTGTTGCTCTTTGACCATCATAGGTGCCTGGGCACACACACACACACACACGTATACACACAAACTTGTACACATGTATAGCTCACGCATTCACACAGAGCAGGGGATTGTTATGATGTACACATAGGCAGAAAAACTGCTTGCGCTCACTTTTTGAGTCATAGTCTGCAGACAGGATGATAGTTTTCCACCAACCACCACCTCTCTTTCTGAGATTTCCACAGACACCTGGACAGTTGTTCGCAACCAGTAATTCTTTTGACCGTTTTCTTTTTGTTTGCTTGTTCTTCTGTGTGTCCTCGAATTTCTGTGTACCAACACTTCTCAGTAGCTACTGAGCATCAACTATGTACAAGTCCATTCCACCTCTAGAATATGTTTCTATGAGACTTGTCAACCTTTCGCTTCTCATGAGATCCTTTAAGCAGAATTGTAACAGCGGGTACCTCCAATTTCCTTGACTACATAGTCCTCAAAATCTGTTGCGTTTAAATCCTGAAACTGCCTCTATCATTTATTAAAGCTTATCGTTTGCATTTTTTTTCTACTCTCGAATGTTCTATGAGTTTTCGTCTTTGACTTGCAATGTAATGTGCTTTCTAGAAAAGCACCAAGCACACCTTTAATCTCAGCAATGGCGAGGCAGAGGCAAAGAGATTTCTGTGCATTTTTGAGGCCAGCCTGGTCTACACTGAGAGTTCCAAGCTAGCCAGGGCTATACAAGAAGAACCCCACCTCAGAAAAGCTACTTTTAGCTCTAATTCTCTTTAGCTATCATAAGAATTTTATTTTAAATATTCTGGATATTAGCCCTCTGTCAGACATAGGGTTGGGGAAGATCCTTTCCCAGTTTGTAGGCATTCGTTTTGTTTTGATGACAGTGTCCTTTGCTTTGACTGTTGATCTTAGAGCCTGTGCTGTTGGTGTTCTGTTCAGGAAGTTGTCTCCTGTGATGATGAGTTCAAGGCTCTTCCCCACTTTTTCTTCTAACAGGTATAGTGTGTCTAATTTTATATTGAGGACTTTAGCTTTGTGCAGGATGGTAAGTATGGATCTATTTGCATTTTTTATATGTAGATATCCAGTTAGACCTGCACCATTTGTTGAAGATACTATCTTTTTTCCATTGTATGCTTTTGGAATCTTTGTCAAAAATCATGTGTGTGGGTTTATTTCTGGGTCTTCTATTCAATTCCATTGATCCATCAGCCTGTTTCTATGCCAGTACCATGCAGTTTTTATTACTGTTGCTGTGTAGTACAGCTTGACACACATATGGTATACATTCACTTATAAGTGGATATCAGACATATAATATAGGATTATCATACTAAAATCTGTACACCTAAAGAAGCTAATCAAGAAGGAAGACCCTGGGTAAGATGCTCAATTCTCATTCAGAAAGGTGAACGGGATGGACATTGGAAGAGGGAGAAAACAGGGAACAGGACAGGAGCCTACCACAGAGGGCCTCTGAAAGACTCTACCCACCAGGGTGCCAAAGCAGATGCTGAGACTCATAGCTCAACTTTGGGCAGAGTGCAGGGAATCTCATGAAAGAAGGGGGAGATAGAAAGACCTGGAGGGAACAGGAGGGCAACAGAACCAAAAAATCTGGGCACAGGGATCTTTCCTGAAATTGATACTGCAACCAAGGACCATGCATGGAGATAACCTAGAACTCTAACTCTAGATGTAGCCCATGGCAGCTCAGTGTCCAAGTGGGTACCCTAGTAATGGGAACAGGGACATGAACTCAGGGGCTGGCTCTTTAATCACCTCCCCCTGAGTGGGGAGCAGCCTTAGCAGGCCACAGAGGAAGACAATGAAGCCAGTACTGATGAGACCTGATAGGCTAGGGTCAGATGGAAGGGGAGGAGGACCTCCCTATCAGTGGACTTGGGGAGAGGCATGGGAGGAGATGAGGGAGGGAGGGTGGTATTGGAAGGGGATGAGGGAGGGGACTATAGCTGAGATGCAAAGTGAATAAGCTGTAATTAATAAAAAAAAATTTTTTTAAATAAAAAAAATTTTTATTTTAGATTTTATTGCTTGATGGTTGGATAGTTTTGAAGTACCAAATGACTTTCTTGCATTTTAGCCATTTTCCATTTACTCTGCCGTCTCTAGATTCAAAGCAGTTGCTGTTTTTCTTGCTAGAAATCATTCCCAGTACTTCAAGACACTGACTCCTAAACTTATAATTTAGCAGCAATCCTAGTTAGTCATCTTCATTTTTACAGTAAAGAAATTAGATATCCCATTATTAAAACAAAACAAAATAAAACAACCTCTTTACAGAGCCCTACTCACATCTGTTAGAAATCTATTCATTCGTAGAACTGAGTGACTCCAGCCGTATATTTCCCTTCTCCAGCAACTCTCCCTGATGACTCAATATTGAAAACAGTCAGCAGAGACATCCCGTGTAGAAATTCAAGACCCAAAAATCTGGCCCCAAATTTCTTTTTCAGGTTTGGTTCCCAGATGATCCTACATGACGACCCTGGTGTCGGTGCCCAGTTTGGTCCTTTCTAACTTTCTTGTCCCTGTTCAGTCGGGAATGCCCTAACACTCTGCTCCATTCTGTGAGGTGCAAGCCACCTGCCACTTTCCAACACGTGAGCTTCTCCTCGTCCCCTCCCACCAAAACTTCCTGTTCTATTACTGTGTTTCTTTTCTCTTGCACATTTCTGCCCATTTTCCTTTGTCACATTTTCCTTTATGTTTTTGGCACCTCATCCACTTCTTGCCTCAACCTATGTGTTGAGACCCCTTTGGGGGGGGGTGTCAGTCTTTCTCAGGGGTTGCCTGAGAATGTTGGAAAACAGAGATATTTCCATTATGATTCATAACAGTAGCAAAATTACAATTATGAAGTAGCAATGAAAATAATGTTATGGTCACCACAACATGAGGAGCTGCATTAAGGGGCCGCAGCATTAGGAAGGTTGAGAACCTGCTATAAATGGAAGGCAGATGTGCTTTCTATAGCACAAAAGCACAGGTGGGCCACGCATGTTTATTGAATTGTGCTTTCAGAGAGCACACAACTAGTGAGTGAGAGAAACAGAAGTAAAAACCTGTTTTCTTGGTATCTAATCTGGTGTACTGGTTAAGTAAAATTAATCAGAGAGCTGGACCACAGAAATGAATGACGTTGTGTTCTACATCATAAAATATTTTCATATGCTTCTGACCATCTTCTTTCTTGTTGCAAGTACTCTCCTCACAGGTGTCAACCGAACATACCCATGGCTGACCACTGGTGTTAGAAACAAGCTTGGCAATGCTCTCCCAGGTCTCTGCTGCGCCCTTGCATGGCTGTAGGGGTTGACCTCACTGGGGCAGTGAGGCAACAAAGAAAAGCAGACGAGACTGACACCGAAAAGCTGGAATGAGATGGGCTGGGCTCTCTGATGGAGAAACCACAGCTCCGTGGTAGCTCAGTGTATTTATTATATACAGTTGAACAGGACAACAGGGTACTGTGTCCAGCTAAACTAGGAGGCAGGGTTATCACATAAGGATAAACAAGGAGGTCTAAAGTTGAATAAGGAGGAAGGATTATTATCTACAATGAAGCAGAACAAGGAGGTAAAGTTAGCTAGCCTTGGTGGGGGCAGTCTCTGTAAGGGAGCAAGCATCAAGGCATAAATATCTAGGAAGAGATGGATATTATCTGTATACACTGCCAACATTCACGCTGGAACCAGAGGCAGGCTCTGCCACTCCCATGGTGCTGAGGCATCAGTCCTTGCCATGGCCTTGCTCACGACAACAAAGTACCCTCACTTAGGACTTCAAATGCTCTTTACACATTCAGTCAAGGCTCCCTTCCTCGGCTCCCACGGATCTCCTTGGCACTCTTTATGAGTTCTGTCTGCTTGTTAGGCTTCTGTGTGCCCGTGCTTCTAATTGGCAGCTGCATCTGTAACTCACCTTGAGCCATACTTAGGTCCATTTTGCCCAGACAGAAAACTGCCTACATGTCTGGGAACTTTCATCTTCTCAGAGTGTCCCTTAGCAAATAATTTCCTGGTATGAGCTAAAATAAGAGTATGAGTGAGTTGGCGTGAAAGACTAAGTGCCTAGCCTCCGGATGAGAGAAATTGAGGTTGAATTTCTGCCTCTGATCTATTTTTCTGAGGATCAAGCAGAGGTGGGACTTCATAGCAAGCCATACTTTGGTGTTTTGGTTGTTCTGTTTTTGGTTACCGTGTCAGAGTTTCTCTGTGTAGCCTGGACTCACTTTGTAGATCAGGCTGGCTATGAACTCACAGAGATCCAACTACCTCTGCCTCCTGAGTACAAGAGATGGCTCTCATACTATCATCCTGTGCCCTACTTCTCCTATTTCTCAGTTTCCTCTGGGGCTCTCTCTCTCTCGGTTTTTGTTTTTTGTTTTTTGTTTTTTTTCTTTTTTTCTTTCTTTCTTGTTCTTGGTTTGTTGTTGTTTTTTTTGTTTGTTTGTTTGTTTTTTGTTTTTGTTTTTGTTTTTGTTTGAGACAGGGTTTCTCTGTGTAGCCTTGGATGTCCTGGACTTGCTTTGTAGAGCAGGCTGGCCTCGAATTCACAGAGATCCACCTGCCTCTGTCTATCCAAGTGCTGGGATTACAGGCATGAGCCACCTTGCCTGCCTCCAGGGCCACTTTTTTAGTATGCCAATTGAAAATGAATTCTCATCACAGCATCTTCTCCTGAGCTATGTGTTTTGTTGCGGACCACTGAAGACTAAGCAAGGGTTAACACTGATCATGAAGATCAAAGTCTAGTGGAAAGTTCCATCCGTGGACAAGTTACTTTCCTAGGTGATTCTTCGGCTAGCAATCAAAAGTGCATAGGACTGATAGCAGAAGTTGTGATCTGGGAGGACAGAGCTCTTTGACAGTCAAGATTAAGTTGATTGTATTGGGAGGGATCTTGAAGATTAGGAAAGAGGACTTCTGGGCAGGTCTGGGAGGGTGTGTTTAGAACTGATTAGATTGTGAGGGCTCTGTCCTTGTCAATGATATTATCCATTGATGGATCCTGGGGTGGTGGTAGATTTGGGGAAGGTGGGTCAGCTTGGAGGGTGGGTCACGAAGGGTGTGCCTTTGGAAGGCGTATCTTTTTCCTGGTCCCTTCCTGTGTCTAGGCTGTGCTGGGGTGGGCTGCTTTTGTTTCAAGGATCTTTCTGGAATAAGCACCAATGAGAGTGAAAGAGAGGCGCCGTCTCCAGTGGACCAAAGGCTTCGGTTCCAGATCCAATTTGTATTCTCATTTTTTACTCTAAAATCACAAGAAGGGGTGGGCAAGCAAGTGAGATTTCATAGAAGCATATGTGGTGGTCATAGGGTTGTTCAGGGCAGGGGCCCATTGCTTCAGACATTTTTCCATGTCTCCCTGTTGCCAATAGCTAGTGAAGTCATGATTGGCAATTAGGCAGTACAAGCAGTGCTCTTAGGAAATCAATAAATACATCAACAAATAGGTCTCTAAGAACTGGTCTTTTCTACCTTGTTCTACTTCATTTTCCTCCACAATGCCATTACTCCGTGGTGTTTCTCCATACCAAAGTCTTAAAAACAATGACGCCAGATGACCAAGGACTGACACCTCTGAACTGTGAGCCCACGTAAACCTTATCTTCTTAAATTGCTGTCTTAAGCATTCTCTCACGCATACGGAAGGTCTGACCGACACACTTAACGTTTCATTCATGTAGTCCACACTCAGTCTCTTCTCCTGTTCTTCTCTCTCTCTCTCTCTCTCTCTCTCTCAATCTTGCAATCATGGAGAGCTCTTGTTGCTGATTTATTGAGTGACATTTGACTCGCTCTACTTTCTTTAGTGGAAAAAATGTTTCTGCAGCAAGGAAGGGTGCAAACTGCAGCAAACTGTGGGATGTCGAGAGGACCGCATGGGTAAAAGTGTTTGCTGTGTAAGCCTGATGGAGTGAGTTCTGATGGCGTTGAGTTCTGAGGAGTTCAGTCCCTGGAACCCTCGCTAGAAGAAAACAGCACAGTCCTGGAGGTTGTCCTCTGACCTCCACATGCACACTGTGACACATTCATGCCCACATTCTCTTCCTTTTCACAAACATCCCCTGTTCAACAAGCTAGGGCACTCATACCACCTAATGGCAGGAGCATTTTCTCTGAAAGAAACAGGGAAGGGGTGGGCCTCCATCAAAGCCACAGCTCTCCTTTCAAGTGTTCCCTGTTGAGTGATCCTGTCGCTAACCGCTTATGCAAGTGCTGCTAGGAGCACCTGCTTCCCTTTCTTAACTCCTGAGGTCCCTGACGGGAAACCACGCTCGGCCTGTGGATGATCTCCCAAAGCCTAGCACAGTGATTGGCACCAGGAAGTACATTCACCTGTCCTGACTGTACTCCAGAGCCCCATGACTAAAGCAGAGTCCCTCTCTCACTGACCGTATCAGGCTTGTCTTCTTGGGATAAATGTAGATCAGAGGACTGTAGAGTTTAGTAGGTCTCCTTAGTGAAGAACAAAATGGCCCTGTGGCTGCCACATGCTCTATTCTTTGCTGGCTGGTTTTGTGCCAACTTGACACAAGCTAGAGTCATCTGAGAGGAGGAAACCTCAGTTGGTGTGGGAATTGTCATCCCTGGGCTGGGGGCCCTGGGTTCTATAAGAAAGCAGGCTGAGCAAGCCAGCGGCAGCAAGCCTATGCAGTAGCCCTCCATGGTCTCTGCATCAGATTCCTGCCCTGTTTGAGTTCCTGTCCTGACTTCCCTCAGTGATAAACTATGATGTGGAAGAATAAGCCAAATAAACCCTTTCCTCCCCAAGTTGCTTTTGGTTATGGTGTTCCATCGCAGCAATAGAAACCCTGACTAGAGCATACATGTTTCCAGGCTAAATGTGAGTAAGAAGCTTCATGGAGAATTCCAGGGAGACGGAATTTTCCTTGGGCCTAGGGAATCTTGGGGAACGCTCCTGGCTCAGCCTCTGAGAGCCCTGGGTTCTAAAAGAGATCAATTTGACGGGGTCTAAATTCGCTGTTCTGAAATGTGTAGGACTGAGCAGTGGGCTAGGTTAACAGTCTTCCTTTATCTGAAGTAAGTCTCTGGTCCAGAAGAATGGGTACCAGACTGGAAGTAGAAGGCTTTGGAAGGTTGCCTCTGCCGAGGATTTGGATTCTACCTACCTGCAAACTGATGGTATCAAATGCCACATTAGTTAGAAGCCACTGAGAGATGCCTTCTCTCCACCCCTGGCCCATGTCTTTGGTCGAGCCAATTGGCTCAACCCATTAATTTAGTTCTTTCTCCAGCAGGGTAGAGGGGCCACAGAATCCTCATGGGAGCTACCAACAAAACAGTTTTTCCTCAGGACCAAGTCTTTAGGGGGAAAAAAAATGATGCCATGAGCCAAAGAAACTAGGGCTGTCTGTTTTCACTTAATTTGCATGCTACAGATCCGTGAGGGGGGTTGTGAAAACTACTATTTTTAATGCTCTCCTCTGCTCTACCTCATACCTTAACAGTTTTGCTGATCTTTGGTTGCCAAAGTGTAATTAGAAGCAGTGACTTCCTCCCCTGCCCAGTTTCCCCGAAGTTAGGAGAATGGAATGCTGGCCGAAAGGGAGATTACACAATACTTACATTTTAACAGATTGCCAAAGAACTGGTGCACTGCTCAGCAGGCTCTGTCTAGTGCCTTGAATGATGCCATAGGACTTACATGGTTTTGGGGGGATCTTAGAATTGGGGTCCACATCAGGCTTCACACTTTCTTTGGTGTACTTTTTGATGGCCCAACATATTCCAGAGTCAAAGTTTGGGGAAAAAAAATTCTACCTTCAGATTTATTTTTTCAAAATTTGTCCCCCACATTTACTTAAATTGGCACTGAAACAATAAAAATTAAAAAGAAAATTCCATGAGCCAGTGTCCAAAATATACAGCCATCACCCTGTCACTAGAAACCTGCTTTGGACCCTAAATTTCAAAGAGGGAAAGAGTCCAAGTACAAGTTTTTGTGCTGCCCTTAAGCTACCCAAGTCTCTGCCAGTTGCCGTTTTTAGGGATTACCTTTTGCTTTTTAAAATAACCCATTAGCTGGAGAATGCTGGGTGTGAGTGTTTTAAAACAGTCGTAAATCCGTAGGTTGACAAAGTTATAAGTGAGGTTGTCAGCTTCCACAATTCTCCAACATCTATTTATTGAGCATCTATTACCTTTCCAGGAACCACGAGCCAATTTAAGCTAAATTTAACGTTACTTCAAGGTAAATGTAAATTTCCTACCACCTTCCAGACAATGCATATTACAGAAACATGAACACACACTAGATTTCAAGATAATCCTCTTCAAATATTTTTATTCCAATCGGTTTCAGCTGGCTGGCTGCGTGAGAGAGGCAGCAGGCTTTTGATAACAAGTTATGCAAACCTTTCTTCTCCAACACCTTATCCTTAAAGTTCTTTCTCCTCCATAATCGTCGGAGTACCAAAAGACGAAAACAAGCAAGATCCAATAACACACCAAATGCACCTCTCTGTTAATCAGACATCTTGTACTGGTAGTTTCTTCCAGTACAGAGATTTCTGATGGGAAAATAAACAGTAAATGATTCTTCTGTGAAACCGTAGTCTCCTGGAGGAAGAAGGAGACATGGGTGTTTGAGCACCACTACTAAGTAAGTTTCTCCTATGGTCAATATGCTATGCCTTGTTTCTTTGTTCATGTGTCCGTTCGTTTGTTTCCTGTTTTGCAAGGCTGGGATTGAACCCAGGGCCTCTCACTCAATGCGGTTCTGTCACTGGCCTGCATCTCGCACACTGATTCTTTCTTTCTTCTTTCTTTCTTCTTAATCTACTTTTTATATTAATTACAGTTTAGTCACTTTGTATACCAGCTATAGCCCCTTCCCTTATTCCCTCCCAATCCCATCCTCCCTCCTTATCTCCTCCCAAGCCCCACTCCAAGTCCACTGATAGGGGAAGTCCTCCTCCTCTTTCATCTGACCCTAGCTTATCAAGTCAGGATAAGCTCAGGACTGGCTGCATTGTCCTCCTCTGTCACACACTGATTCTTGACTTGCCTTCTTCTATGTAGTAACCCAGAGCCTACGGTGAAGGAAATGAATGCTCTTTTTATTTATAAACTATTTCTTGTGTTTCAGCTTTGCACTATTGCCATCTCATTCAGGAACACTGAGTGAGTCTGATCTTTCAAAATCCATTTGTTTTTAGAAACACTAAATAAACCACTTAATTGATGTGAAGGACATAAAAACACATCAATGTCATGTGTCAGCTCCGGACTGAGCAGGAAGTGGCAAGGAAGGCATTCCGTCTGGTGCTGGGTTTATTCAAGGTGACGAGGATCCCGGTTCTGTCCCTTGAAGCATGCAGTGCAGCAGGGCCAGCAAGCTTAGCATGACGTGAAAGGAAGGTCTGTGCAGAGGAGAGAGAGCCAGCCCCTCCTGGGCTGTGTGGAGGAAGGGAGGGTCAAGGGAGTCGACCCTGGGGAGGTGACTCTAAGCTGATTCTGGGAAGTGGAGTAAGCTTGAGTCAGAAGGATTAGGTGAAAGTTGCTACCATAAGTCAAGGGATGAAAACAACTAATAGGCAAAATGCTGTTGATAGTAGAAATTATCTGTTTAGAAAAGCTATTTTAATCCAAACAGTATAAAAAGAGTATCAACCAGGCTTCGAATAATAATATTTTATTTAAAAAAAATTAAAAAGGGCTGGGTGGCGGCCTTTAATCCCAGCACACAGGAAGCAGAAGCAGGTGAATTTCTGTGAGTTCAAGGTCAGCCTGGTCTACAAAGTTCCAGACAAGTAGGGCTACACAGGCTACACAGAGAAACCCTGCCTCAACCCCCCCCCCCCAGATAAGAATTAAAAAAAAAACGAAAAACAAAAAACGGTAAGATCCACTGAAGATGTGTGTGCACAGAAATCAAGTTGGGACTGAGCCGGAACCCAGCAGCCCTCCTAAATGTTAGGTTCGTGCCCAGCCTAGTGCTACCCTTGGCCCAAGGCAGAGAAACTTTTTTTTTTCATAGAGCAAATGTTAACGCTGCCTCATAACTGTCCAGAGTGATGAGAATAAGTTAGCTGTTGCATGCTCAGCCTTAATAAAACACTGACATCACATTCTTCAGGGCTCAGTGAACTTCACGGAAGTCAGGGAAGAAAGTTCAGAAGAGTCAGGGGATGGAGGAGCACTGTGAAACACTGTCTCCTGGATACTGCACAGCTGCAGCCATCGCCAACACACAGCGCTTGTGGCGACCAGCACAGGAACTGCAGACACACACACACACACACACACACACACACACAGATACACACAGAGAGACACACACACAGATACACACAGAGAGACATACACACACAGACATGAACACAGAGGCACACACATAGACACGTAGACACAGATAGACACACACACATATACACATACAGAGAGACACGCACAGACACATAGACATACATATACAGATACACACAGAGAGACACACACAGGCATATATGCAGACAGAAACACACATGCACATACACAGATACACACATGCACACACAGGCACACGTAGAAACACACATAGACACACAGACATGTGCGCGCACACAGAGACACCTACACACATGCCAACATGCAAATGTGGGTAGGAGGGACAGTAGCTGAGAAGAAGGGAGCCAGCAAAAGTAGGCGAGAAGAGGGTAAAAGCGACTATGAGCACGCTCGTTCTATACATGTAACTACCAAAAAATAAGTAATAAAAACGTGTGTACACTTTGATCTATTATCCCACTCTCGAGAATCTAGCGTACACAAATAAAATAAAAATCACATAGGCCTACAAAGACCTTCGTCACGGCTTTACTCTTGGTGGGAAAAGTCTGGAAACAATATGAATGTGGACCAACGGGGCAGAGTCCAGTGAAACTGTGGCCTTGCTCACACCATTAATAACATGAAGCTCTGAGAAAGACTGCAGCACGGCCGTTCACGTTGACTTAAAGGGATTTCTGCGAAGACCACTGGGTAAGGAAAGCAAACTCTAGGAAGTCAGATGAACATGACCCCACCTTTGTTAGAAAAACACGTATGAAAACCCGTATGAAACGTATGTGCATGTAAACTGGATTAAATGAACACTGACAGAACTTCGGGGGCTACAGACATGGAGACGACATGTTTTCCTTGGAAGACAGTTTGTGCGAGAAAGGGGGACAGAGAAGAGAGGCAGAGAGAAGAGGGAGAGGGCCAGGGATACAGCTCAGTGCCAGTGTGCTCACCTCGTATGTATCAGGCTCTGGCTTTGAGCTCCAGAACTGAAAGACAGGGGTGGTGGGCATGAAGAGAGAAAAAAAATACAGAATAAGAAAAATTGTGATTATATTTATGCATCTGTATATACATCTGTAGGCACAATGCATGTACACCTACCTAAGAAAGAAAGAACTACAACTGAGGGTCCCTCCACGTAGATCAAGAACCTTGGGTGAAATCACAATTTGTGAGATTACAAAGGATCTTAGTCTAAGCTGAGGCCGCAGCCCATCTTTTACCTCTTCAGTTGTATCTGCTCCTCCCTATCAGACACTCCCCAAAATCCCTGGGGGGTAGATCACCCTCCTGTTCACGTTGACTGATAGCTTGTCCTTGAAGAGCTTCTCACCCGTGGCTTGACACAGCTACCAAGATTTCCTCCCCACAGAAAGAAGTCAAAGTTCGGGTCGGGAGGATCTGAGTGATGCAGGTCTCTGCATGGGCAATTGAAACCTGGTGAAAGACTGGGCCCCGAGTCGTCACTGCCACTTGAATCTACCCACTCTCCTCCTGAATGTCGACAGTCCCAAGGGAGGCCCTGCTGCCGGCCTTAGAGGAAAGGGAAACAAACAAGAAGCTTTATGAGGAATCTTAATGCCCACATGCTGACTGTGTGATGCCCTCTGTCCCCCACTCCCCTGAAGCTTCGAAGGAAAGGTCTGCCCTGGGTCTGAGTGAATAATGCACCTTTCATCAACACAGGAATGTGTTTACTAAATCAGTTTTATAGGCTGCTTCCTGAATGTCATAGCTGTTGTGGTCACAGTCATAATGAGCTATGACTACAGATGAAATATAAAGTAATCATTGTTAGCTTGAAAACTGGGCTGAGAGGCAGAGAAAGGGACCAGCCAGCCTGAACCACAGTGACGACATAAATTCTTAAACACAGGTGAGAGAACCCAAAACCACATCCAGACAGAGGCTTCAGGGAAGTGGCCTTAAATACATGGAATCGGATAAACATACAAACAAAGAACAATAATAGGTAGGAAGGCAAGATGTGGACAAAGGGATGGACACTTACCCACGAAAGAGCCTCTGCAGCAGTGGAGGAGGGGCCTGGCCACTGTCCTTACAACCAATGGCTTTGCTGTCGCTGTTGTTACAGGTCTCACTATGCAGCCTTGAACCTGTGTTTCTCCTGTCTCTGCCTCCTAAGTGCTGGGATTTCAGGTCTGCGCCGCCATGACCAGCTCATCAAGTCAAGAGTGTTGGGTGGGATGTCTCAGCTAGAGCTGAGAGAGAGAGTCAGGAGCTACAAGTTGTGGTGTCTAGAGCCAGGCTGTCTTTGTAGGTCTGTTTTGCACTGGTCGTGACTTACCTAACTTCTCGTGCCTTCGTTTCTCCGTCTGTACAAAAGCTGGCACTTAACGATGGTGATGCTAGCTACAACAAAAGGCTGCTAGCAAAGATGAAATAAGTGGAGAGGCATCAAATATCTATACAGCGGTTGTAGAGTAGGCAGCCACTAGGAGTCAGCCACTATTGTTGCCTGTAAGAAGAGAGACTCTGCATCTACATACATACACCAACCACGATCAGTGAAAAGAGATGCTACAGATTTGAAGGAGGGGATGTTTCGGAGAGATAAAAGGGAAGGGAGAAATGTTGTAATTATATTATAATCTCTTTTTTTTTTTTCAAATAGGGGGAGAAAGAAGAGATGAATAAGCGGATGACAGTAGGCTCTCTGGACCCCTTTTCCTGGAGGCAGGTAAGATAGTTAAATGTTTGGAACAAAGGATAAAAACACCCAAGCATGTAATGTCTGTAAAACTCCTGAGACAAGTCCCTGCCAATCCAGGAAGTTTGCTTGCCAGCTGTTTAATGTTTCTGTTAGAGGATACTGTCCCAAATGTGGAGGGAGAACCAGGGTTGCCTTTTAAAAGCCTATGACTGGATTTCTCCCAGTTTATCATTTCTGACTCAACGTCACTGAAGGGCAAAGAAACTATCAACCTTGTCTGTGATAAGGGCTCTCTTATATATAAATATATAAATGTGTTTGTGTGTGTGTGTGTATAGACATACATGCTTGTGTGTATATACACTCAAATATATATATATATGAGAGAGAGACTCTGAGACCTAACTTTGTGTTAGGTCACCCTGGCAGGGAGCACAGGAAATGTCTGAAGTCTAGTCTGTCTGGAGTAAGAAATACAGGGACAAGAAAACCCCTTTGAGTTTTGCCTCTTCCCACCTCAATGTTCTTTTCTGTGATTTATCTAACAAGACTTGGATGAAGGAAGCAGCAGAACGCTAACCCTCAGTGAATAAGGTACAACTCTGATTGGTGGGTCGGAACATTAAAGCAGCTTGTCTAGAGCTGAGCAGGAATTATGTACTAAATGCTTTCAAAATACATTCCAGGTTCTCAGCACAGCTTACTCCAGAGCGTTTGCCTGGTATGCATTCTGAATTAAATCCTTAGTACCACAAAACAAACACAAAATGCTGGGCATTGTAATCCTGCAGTCCTGATACTTCAGAAGTGGAGGCAGGAGAATCAAGTGTCTAAGGTCATACTTATATCTACAGTACGTCCAAGGCCAGTGGGGCCTTCAGGAAACTCTGTCTCAGAACAAAACAGCAACATATTTGCATTATTTTTTTCCATCAATTCTGTTCCTAAGAATTTATCCTGGAAAAAGAAACAGATGAGCAAAACATTTAACCGTTATTCCCAGCCATTCGCTGTAATCTTCCATTTTAAAATTATATTTACTTATGTGTTTATGCTTGTTCATTGTGTCTGCTCCTGCAGGCCTCCAAGTGTGTGCCTGGAAATCAGACAGCAACTTACAGGAGTCACCAGTGGGCCTCAGAGATTGGACTTGGGCGGTGTCTTTGCAGCAAGCCCCTGAGCCAGCTCCCTGGCCCTGTGACCTTGTTATTTGGCCATCGAAAGCTGCAAACAACATACATTTCCAACAACAGGAAGTTTGTTGAATAAATGATGCTTTATGAAAAATTTCAGGCTTCTCAAGAGACTGGAAATATAGTTTTAGGGAAATATTATTGACGTGGGGAAATGTTCGTAAGTTAGTACCAAGTGAAATTTGAAGAAAGTCTCCAAGGACGCGGGAGGAATCGGTGCTCAGCAGCTCCTACGTCACTCATGCATTTTGGCATACAGCAGGAGTCCTTTTAAGATGGAAAAGAAAATGGTTGTTTATGGCGTATAGTAGAGACAGAAGACGGGAGGAAGGGATAAGTGCCTGCCACATACAGCATGCTTTCTCAGGTCAGGCCTCCCCCTGTGCTGTGGACCAAACATTTGTGTTCCCTTAAAATTCATGAGTTTTAAGGTCACAGCAGGGATGCTCTGACCCTTAGTGTGGTACTATTTGGAAATGGCCTTTGGGAGTTAATTGAGTTTCCAGTGAGGTCACTGAGGGCATTGTCTTCAAGAATTGAAGCAGGGTTGGGGTGGGGGAGGAGTGGAGAGAGAAAGAGAGAGATCCCTCTTTAAGAAAAAGCCACACAAGGACACAGAGGGATGAGGACAAGAAGGCAGCAGCTATCTGCAGCCAGGAAGCAAGCCCTCAGCAGAACCCAGAACTTCTGGCATCCTCACCTCAGACTTGCAGGGCTCCATCCATTAGCCAGTTGCCAGGCTACTTCCGTGTGTCTACATACTGTTACCAAGCTGCACCTGTTTTCCTACTTCCAAACTCCGGTACTCGGCTTGGGGTGCCACAAAGAAGATGCCATGGAGCAGGTTGCCTAGACAACAGAAATGTACTTCCTCACAATTCAGGAGCTGCTGAATATACCCAAGGTGAAGATGGTTGGTAGAGGTCAACTCTCATAATGAATCTGGGTGGAATAGTTCAAGACTGTTCGATGAGAGGAGCCAAAGAAGCAGAATGGCAAACCACAGCAGACCTGGTCCTGGCCAGAGATCACCCCCGCACACCATTGCCCTATAATCCTGTCTACCTAAAGTGGTGGCTGAAGGTCCCAAAATATACATACATGTTAATGGTTATTCATTCTCTGGTATACTTGTGGGTCTTTCTCTCTCTCTCTCTTTTTTTCTTTCCTGGCAGGTTCTTGCTATGGCTGCCCTAGAACTCTCTCTATAGAACTCCCTAAAACTTACAAGGCTCTTCATGCTTCTGCCTCCTAAGAGCTAGAATTATGGGCATGAGGCACCATACCCAACACACACACACACACACACACACACACACACACACACACACACACGCTTTCCTTTTGCAGGAAAATAATAAGAAGGAGGTAAAACAAAAACAAACAAACAAACACAGTGTCTCAGAGTGCTCAGCATGGCTGAGGTTTGTGTTGATACCCGGGGGACTGAGATGGCCAAGTGCGTCAGACAACTGTCCATGACTCTTTTCTCCACTGAGCTCTGAAACGAAAGGGATAAGACGTGTGAACACCTGGCCCATGCAATCCATCAATGCACAGTTTTAAGCCGGATCGTCCCAAGCCAGGCATAGCTAGACATCACCATTCTTCTCCTTGCATAAAATGGAACTCGTGGGGATAACAAAAGGATAGTAAAAGGATAGTAAATTTTAGGCGATGCAGTTCTTCAGCTAGCATCTTCCTCAGCTGCTGAGCCACGGAGGTACTGAGAGAATCCCCAACTGGCTTCCCTAGGGCTCACCTAGCATGTTGTGGCATGTAGAAGGCCAGGGAGTGCAGCTCTCTAGTACACGATCCTCTTTAGTGTGATGAGAATTATAGGGAAAGAAGCACACACGTGTGCTGATCTCAGCACCCTCGCTGTATTTGGTATCCTGGATTCCACATGTACATGGCAGAACTTGGTCCTTCCTTGAAGTCCCGATGGATGACCGGCAGAGTTGGGAGCCACCTGTTGATGAAGGAGCCAACCTGGGAGGCCTTTGTCCTTTAGATGAAATCCCAGCTGAGCTCCAAAGGGTTTCTTCAGGGTCAGGGAGAAGGTAGTCAACGCATTGCTGTTGTCCTGCGGTAGGGGCCATCCTGTCTCATAAGAAGACTGTGTGCTGATGGGTCCAGTGGGCAGTCGGGAAAGCCACTAGAAAGCCGCTGTGAGGAGTCTCACCACCCACCTTGGTCAAGGCCAGGCTTCATCCTAGGACCTCCAACTTAGGAAAGAAGGCATCGGCACCTCTCCTCTGAGATCATTCAAGCACGTCTGTAATTCCAGTACTCAGAAGGCAGAAGCAGGCAGATCTCTGTGAGTTCAAGGCCAGCCTGGTCTACAAAGTGAATCCAGGACAGCCAAGGCTACACAGAGAAACCCTGTCTTGAAAAAAAAAAAATCACTCAAGATCCAAGGGAGGGTTGACTTCAACTAGGGACTTAGGACACCACCCACCTTCTCCTGAGGTATCTGGGAGTAGTGAGGTTTCAAGTTTGATTCATTCATCCCCCAGCCACTTCTAGACCTGCACCCCACATCCTAACTGAGCAGTCTCACACCCACAACCATGGAAATGCCACACCACACCTTCTCACATTTCATTTAGCCAGTTTAAATTACCGTGCCGGGGATCAGAGGTCTGTTAACTTAAAGTAATAACCTGAGCTGACCGATCTCAGAATGAGTTACATTTCCAAAGAAAAGAAAGGTTCCTGGGCTGGGGGTGCAGCTCAGGGATGGCAGCCCAGTGCCCAAGGCTGTGGGTGTCATCTTCTCTAGCCCCTCAGAAGTGGGGGAGCCTGGCTTTGTCCCTGATGTGTTGGATGACCTTAGGCGAGTCAGTTCACTTTCAGGTCTCTTTTTTTTTTTTTTTTTTTTTTACAAATCTGCAAACTGAGCCAGCTGAATCACACTACTCATAAAATTCCTTGAACTATCTGTGACCGGCCACGCTTGCTTTTCAAGGGTGCAAGGGAGAGGGGTGCCTTGAGATCAGAGACCCTGGGCATATTCCCATCAAGGAGAGGAGTGGTGGCCGCATCAGAACTTTCCATGTCCATTCTTCCTTTAAGAGCGCAGTTGACATGTTTTAGAAATCCACCTTTTCTTTGAGGGATGGGGATGACATAATTATTAGCTCTCTGTTTGATAGGAGCTTTGTGAGTGCTCCTTGAGAAAAGCCCACAAAGGATGGTAATTAAGCCAAGGAGGCTCTCAGAGTCCCGGAGCACTGTGGGGGAAATGAATCACTTAGGCACCTGGCAAACATTTATGAAGCGTGTGCCTGATTTATCACCAGGTAAAAGTTCTGAGGCAGTAGAGTAGCCACGTGAGTCTGTCCACAGACTCACGGAGATCTCAGGATTTATCCAGAGGCTCTTGGGGAGCTCTTCCTCACAAAACACCAATCTCAATGCAAAGCCTCTTGGCATGGGTTAATGGCACACGTGTGCTACTGACAGAGCCTCAGGTGGCATCTAAAGGCCTTAGGAAATCCTAAATCTTCAAATCTAGTGCTATGTAAAGAGAAGATCTATCGCCAGCCTGAAATCATATCAACAGGGAATTGAATTGTCTGTGTCATCATTTTTCCGTACGTGCTTTTTAGAATGTTGAAACTCCCTCTCTTTCTATTTTCAGTATTTCTGAGTATATGTCATATCGTGGTGTTGTTTGCCATGGAGCTCTGTTTTTCTCCTCGGTGCTAGGGATTGAACCCAGGGCCTGGACTGTGCTAGGTGACAGTTCTCCCACTGAGCTATGCCTCCAGGATACTGTTCACTAAACTATCCTAACTAACTCGAGATCTCACCACTCCAATAATCAAAAATTATTCATTTTTGGTAGTCCTCCCCAGGCTTTCTCCGTGCAGAATCACAATTTTTATGTAGTTAGATTTCATAGGTTTGGGGCTCTGCTTTTTCTCTTTCACATTATGGCTGAGAGTTGAGCCTAACATTACATCATTGTCTTTATAAATGTCTCCTTACAATGACTGACAATGTTCTACCGCATAAATACATGCACACGTTTAGAAAAAAAATACATACTTTATGGAACTGCCCTCAGGCAACCGATCCGGAGCCTCCCACCTTTGTTAAGCACAAGCTCTGGAATGTGCTGGCTAGTCCATGTCAACTTGACATACAAAGAGTTATCTGAAAGGAGGGAAGATTAAATGAGAAAAATGCCTCCGTAAGACCCAACTGTAAGGCATTTTCTTAATTAGTAATTGATGGGGGAGGGTCCAGCCCATTGTGGGTGGTGCCATCCCCAGGCTGGTGGCCCTGGGTTCTATAAGGAAGCAGGTTAAACAAGCCACAAGGAATTTAAACATCACCCTTCCATGGCCTCTGTATCAGCTTCTACCTCCAGGTTCCTGCCCTGTTTGAGTTCCTGAGTTTCTTCCCCAATGAACAGCAATTCCGGAGTGCAAGCCAAATAATCCCTTTCCTCCCCAACTTGCTTTTTGGTCATGGTGTTGTGCTGCAGCAATAAAAACCCTAACTAAGACATGGGGAGACCCAAAACTTCCATCTGATGTCTAAAAATTCACTCAGTGACAGCTGGATCCTACCTTGCCTTTTCCTTGGATGAAAACGGTTTGGAAAAGTCAATATTTTGATTATTGACACCAGTAATGCTAACGGAGTTTTGTAGCCTTTTTCTCCTGTGGAAAGACTAGGAAAGAAGGGGGTGGGGCTTAAGAGAAATGGACCAGAAGCCTGGGCAAGTGACCCAGTCATCCAACTACTATCTGGCCCTCTTCATAGTGTTCCCTAGTTGTTTTCGCTGTCTGTGTTTTCAGTGGAAAAGCAGAAGTCACTGAAGGCTAGTGTCTAGCCAAAGGTCACAATGCCAGCCCGTGGCGGAGTCTGCAGAAGAACTCCTGACTCCTGGATCATTGCACTGAAATGACGTCTCTCATGAGAGCACTTGCAGCCATTTCGTCCAGAGCCACCCGGACTCCCACAGTTGGGCTGCCCTCCCAGCTCAGGCCACAAGCTGTTTCTGGGGCATTCTATGCCGCCGCTGCCGTCATTCTCAACCCTCCCCCATTCCGAAGTTACAGGGCACCTACCCACTCCTCCTCCTTCAGGGCTGACTCACCTTTCCCCCATGCCCACCTATAGGCCTGACCAAGGGAACAGTTTGTGACTTTATGGGGCCCTTTGAGGTAGGAAAACAAGCTTGGCAAGGTCACGTAATGTGGAGCCAGGGGTTGGAATCTGCTGTCTGGCTCTGACTCCGGCTTCTCTTCACAAGGCTCCCAATAGCCTATGCAGGGCCTCTGTTCCTGTTAGGAAAGTGGGTCCTCTCTAGGTGGGTGCAGCCAGTGGAGGGGGGGGGGCTGGTATATGAGAGGGTGGCACTTTCCTAGCAGGAAATGACTTACAAGGCTCTGTGTAGGCGCTGTTTCCACCTCACCCTGTTTGCTAACTCCAGCTGCTCATTGCTTCTGAGCCTGTTTTCCCATCTGCAATACGAATACCCAACAGGACCTACAGCAGGAGTCCTCAGAGAGTCACGTGAGCTACAGAGGGTAAGACACAGCTCAGGAGCATGCAGGTATTTGACGAAATGCTAAGCTGTTATTTCTTAGCTGTTAAAGGTGCAGCTTGGCTTTATAAAGAAAAAAGAAAAAAAGAAAAGAAAGAAGCCATTAATGGTGGTGCACGCCATTAATCCCAGCCCTCGGGAGGCAGAGGCAGGTGGATCTCTGTAAATTTGGGGCCAGCCTACCCGGTCTACAGAGCCAGGACAGCCAGGGCTACACAGAGAAACCCTGTCTCAAAAAACCAAAGAAGAAAAGAAAAAGGAGGAAAAAAAAAAAAAAGAAAAGCAGATCCTTATCGAATGTTCTCTTGTGAGGCTTGATTTGACTAGAAATGAATTTTGCAAATGGCAGATAATTATGAAAATAAGGAGGGAGGAACGTGATAGATAGCTTGTTATCATTTTAATGTAAATGGATTTTTTTTTTTTTTTTTTTTTTTTTTGCTTGCACCATCTGAGGCTGGCATATCTGATATGGATTTCTAATTGCCTGTTTAGTTTGGGAGAGGGTAATTTAGAAGTCCACACCCAGACACGCCTATGCCTTTGGATCACAGTTGAGTTTCTTTGGCTGTCTTGGGTGTCAGGATGGACGACCTCATTCGAGTCATTGGGTGACTGTTGTTCTAGGCCTGCGCCGTGGAGTGAGTGGCACAAGTGACTAATTCAAAGGCAAACACTGAGGAATGTGTCTGATTTGCATAGCCTCATAAATGAGCCTCCTCAACTGGTTTGGGAGGGGAAAAAATCCTTTTTAAAAAGCTATCTTGTACTCTTTAGCACAGGTCAAGTCCCAGCAGGCTCAGGGGCAGCTCTTTGCTGTCCAAGCCTCAGGACCAGATACACTGACTTTCATTATTTAATAGTCTTGGTTGGAAGGAGCTGTTCATATTTTATCCCAGGGAGAAAAAAAAAAAATTCCTGACAATGAATAAATAGAATAGTATTTGTGTGTTCTTAAAAGTCACCGCGGGGCAGGGATGAACTGTCGGTTTACCTAAAACGGCAGGATGCCTGTGCTTGCTAGATGAACTCGCATTGTCTTCCAGGGCACACGCAGCTTTCATAGCACACTGCTTTGAAAGACAGGCTGTAGTCCATAAATAACTCTGGTTCAACTGTTTTCATGGACTAGTTTAGCCTCAAGCAGCTACACCAGCAAACAAGCATAACCTTATCAGTAAGGAACTCACTGCAGATTCTCAGGGGGGCACACTTCGCAACTCTCCAGGAAGTGACAGGAAGAGCAAAAATCACTCCCAAGAAAACAGCATTCGGGAGGCTGGGGCAGGAGAATCCTGAGCTCAAGCCCAATTGGGGGAGGGCGGGGCTACGTAGTGAGACCCTGTCTCCAGACAATGACAAACAAACTGAATAAACCAAAACCAAAACCAAACCAAACCAATCAACCAAATAAACCAACAAAAATAACAAACAAAAAAATCCACACCACTGCTAACAACAGCATCAAACAAATCAGCAACAAAGACCCCCAAGCACTGCTGCTCAGAATCAAATGAGATGGAAGAAAATCCAGAGCTATAACCCCGATGGGTGACCCTAGCTAAGCCTGGTGGTGGTGGTGGTGGTGGTGGCGGTGGCGGTGGCGGCAGCGGCCGGCTACTCTTGCAAGTATCTATCTGCCTTCAGAAGTGAATTCTTGCAAGCAATTTTTCTCTGAGCAGAAGAAGAGAGAAATTTTATGTCTGGCTCAGAAGAGAGATGGGGGAGGCTAGTTGAGGAAACAGAAGGGGAGAGCATGCTATCCTGTCTGCTGGCAACCCCATCCCCACCCCTGCTTATCCCGCTACCCTAATACAGCACTCACAGCAGTCCTGCCAACGGGAAATGCTGAGGTAGACCGGAAAACACAGCACGGTCTTTCCAAGCACTGGGGCTTTAGGGGAGGTGCAACCCTCCCACCTCTGCTTTGCTGTGAAACCAATCTCGGGTTTCGAGTTTGAACTCAAGGCTACCAGAGGGGCCAGAAGGCTTCCTTCTCTGGTAGGATGCTGCCATAACTCAGCACGAGTGACTGTGGGTGAGCTGAGTCTGGTGAGGCCTGGGCTCTGTCAGTTAGGGCTCTAACAGTTTGTAAATGACTTTAACAGGAGTGCAGCAGAAGTGGTGGTCCCAAGGGTCGTAAGTCTTTCAGTGACAGCGTCAGCGTGGGCTGGGCTGGCGCAGTGACTCCGCGCCTCCGCGAGTGAGCCCTGCACTGCGCAGATATCAGCTCCCCGAGGAGCACCGCCTTGCGCTGCAAGAACACACCACATCGAGCCCTGTGCGTACTGGTTGTTTTTAATGTGGCTGGCCGACAGGCTTCCTGTGGGCTGACACGTTGGTGCTTTGTAACATCGTTGATTATGGGCGCTGTGTGCCTCTGCATGCCAGGTGTGGAATAAAAAGAAGAGGAGGAAGAGAAAGAAAAATCGATAAATTAGAACTCGGAACCCAATGACAATCAAATTTCACTTCTAAAATGAACTCAGAAAGCCGGGCGGTGGTAGCACACATCTTTAATCCCAGCACTCATGAGGCAGAGGCAGGCAGATCCCCAAGTTTGAAGTGCTCCAGCCAGCCTGGTCTACAGAGCAAGTTCCAGGACAACCAGGGCTATGAAGAGAAACCCTGTCTCGAAAAACCAAAAATAAAGTAAGATAAAGCTGGGCGCAATGGCTCACGCCTGTAATTCCAGCACTCAGGGAGGCAGAGGCAGGTGGATTTCTGTGATTTGAGGCCAGCCACTCTACAAAGTGAGTCCAGGACAGCCAAAGCTACAGAGAGAAACCCTGTCTCAAACAACAAATAAATAAATAAACAAACAAACAAAACAAAATAAAATAAACTCAGAAGTAGCTTCTGGGTTCAATCCCCGGCATACCAGATTAAAAAAAAAAAAAACAAAAGCGAAAGAAAGAAAGAAAGAAAGGAAAAAAGGTAGCAGTTATCTAGGATGTGAAGAATACTTTCTATATGTGTGACATAGGTGAACGTCCCAGAAGTCCTTGTTTTATTTCTTAGGCCGAGAGAGGCCCTGTGAGCTGCTTACTGAAATGCTTGCTTGCTCTGCTCATCTACCCGAAACGTGTGGGGAAATCTGCAAACTATGGAGCCTGAAGTGCCACCCTACACCCTACTCCCACTGACTGGACTCTCTGGAGCTCTGTTTACGTTTCCTCCTGGCCATGAAGGTGACTCACCTAACGGAGTGCTAGCCTAACACGCATGAAGCCTCGGCTTAGGTCCCAGGCCCCGCATACAACCTGGAGTAGTGAGTGGCACGCACATGTGATCCCGGCGCCTGGAGGTAGAGGCAGGACGGTCTGGAGGAGCTCAGTGCTAGACAGCATGACAGCCCATCTTTAAGAAAAAGAGCACAAAAACAAAGAAACCTCAATTCTAATGTATAGCAGAGTTGATTTGAGGAAAACCCCAGGAACCAGGAGCCCTTGCAGAAAGCACAAAATGCCCTCTAGTGGCCAAAAAGAAGCCACTGGACAATGCTCCATTGTCTACCCGTTTTGGCCCTGCGACCCATGCTGGGCTGTTAAGAGGGACAGGCGGAGTACGGTGTCTATGGTAAAGCATATTCTACTTCACCACGTCCACCAAAATGCCCTAAAAATTAAGCTACAAGACCCGTGGATGCAGGGACCTTGTCCTTGTCTTGCCCCTGAGAGCACCCACTATGGTGCTAAAGTTCAGTCCACACCCTACCTTGACATCTAGTAAAATCAGAAGGGCCCTGAGTGGCCGCCCGCCCCTCCCCGTTTCTTATCAAACTGGATGGGTCGGCACAGTTCTCATTCACTCTTGCATAATGGGCTCCCTGCTGAACCGTGGGATTACGCCGTCAAGCCAGGCACATCGCCTCTGGGAGCCCAGGGGTTCCCTCGCCCTCTTGATACTGCAACCCCTCGGCAGAACTCGGTTGTCCACTCTGCGGCGCGGCGCTGTGTGCGGTACAGGATGTTCTGCCCTCGGGCTGTGAGTACAGGAGAATAATGCGCTATCAGTCCCCGCCGCACAGTGCAGCCTTGTGTGTGGCCAGCCAGCCTCGCCATCCTAGGGTAAGAACCGCTCTCTCACCGTGGCATAGAGAAGAGCCGCAGGAGACGGCCGCCAAAGATGATCAGTAGGTGTTTGTTAAGTACACGGATGAATGAGACCGATGTCTCTCAACAAGTACAGCCGTCTTCATTCAAGTACACTATTATTATTGTTGTTATCATTCTCGTCCAAGTTCAATCAAGTAAACTGCCACAGGTACTGAGTGAGTGAATAGAAACCTTGGTAAATGAAGCCTTTCTTTATCACTTTCCACTTTATTCTGTCTATCTGCCTGCCTGCGTGTGCGTGTGTGTGTGTGTGTGCGCGCGCGCAATACCTGTGAGTGTGGAGGCCGGAAGAGGGCATTGGATACCCCCCCCCCTCTCTCTCTCTCTCTCTCTCTCTCTCTCTTATCCTTTGAGGCAGGATCCCTGGGCTGAATGTAGATCTTGATTTTCTGTTTCTGTTTTCTTCTAGCTAGTCGGGCAGACAGCAAAGCACAGCTGTCTCCCTGCCTCTGCTCACTCCACGCTGAGCTCACAGGCAGCCGTGGGAGCACCCTGCTTGCGACATGAACGCTGGGATCCAAGCTCTGCTTGCGTTTGTCCTGCTGAGCTATCTTCCCAGGCCCCCTCTACTTTATTTTTTGAGGAAGGGTCTCTCCCTGAAGCCAGGGCTCACCAATTTGGCTAAACCGTCCAGTTAGCATGCTTCTGGAACCTGCCTCCCCAGTGTTGGGATTCCGGGCAGGCACTAGGGATTCCTAGTGCGCATGTCCAGCCCCGTACATGCGCACTAGGGATCTGAGTTAACTCTTTATCTTACCTATGAACCATCTCCTCTCATCTTATTTCTAAGAGGATTACTGCTCAGAGGAGACTATGAAGTCCTTAAGGAAAAGGATTGTTTTGAGTCATTTTATTTTTTAGGCCTTCATAGTTGAACACAGAACTCACACATAGCACTCGTTAATTTAATAGGTGAATGAATATACGGAGACAAAGCAGATTTCCCTGGGGTACACGCAAGTTCATGGTGCCATAAGCACTCAGTCCAGAAATCAACCAGCAGAGAGTCGTCAAAGTCCTCCATCAAATAGTGCCTTGGTAGGTGCTTTGACAGTGAAGGTCGGACACAAGGTTAGGGTTTACAAGGTCAACACAGTTATAGTCCCTGCTCTTTGGTTTGTGTGGTTTTGTAATTTGAGATGGGGGTCACAGATTCTCTGCACTCGTCCTGTTTCAGCCTCCAAATGCCAGGCTTGTAGGCATGTACCACCAGGGCTGGTGCAGTACTAGCCCTTAAGGAGGGTGATGTAACCCTCTGTCCTGACCTGGGAAGGGAGTCTGGATAAGGGGTTGTCTACATTGTGTTAGCCTGAGGGTATGTCTGTGGGGGACCGTCTTAATTAAGTCAATTCATGCGGGAAGACCCAGCCTACCGTGGGGGGCACCATTCCCCAGGCAGAGGGAGCGTGGAGAAATTGAACTGAGCGCAAGCAAGCAAGCAAGCAAGCAGCCATGGCCACGGACATGTTCCTTTGTTGTTATGCTATCACATGTTCTTCTGTAAGAGCGAGACCCAGTAGGGCTTTTCATAATAATCAAGGAATTCTGTATTTGTGTTGTCCAACATGGCAGACATTAGTCCCCGGGTAGTTAATTAAGCACTTGAAATGCATCTGATGGGCCTGACGAACTGCATTCTTAACTCTGAGGGAACAGCGGCCTATCTGACAGTTACTGTGTCCCAGCATCACTTCTGTGGCTGTGAGAGGACCTGCCGGCAAGAAGAAAGGAAGGAAAGAAAGGGTTCATTTGCATCACAGTTCCAAGCACTTCCTTGTGAAAAAGCCAGGGCAGGAACTCACATAGCTGCAGTAGTCAAGAACAGAGAAATGCACGCATGCATGCTGCTTGGCTGCTTGCTTGCTTGTGCTCAGCTCAATTTCTCCACTTTCCCTCTGCCTGGGGAATGGTGCCACCCACAGTAAATGTAATATATACATATTATATATTACATTATATATATATATATATATATACATATATACACACACATACACAGTGAAACACACAGCACTAGTGAGTTCATTATAATCAATAGAGCCTATTTTATTGCATTAAGTATGCTACAATTTATCTATTGTACCTGTGATGCAAACCTTCCCTGTTTCCAGTTTTTACAGTTACCAACAGAGCTGCCATGAACATTCTTGAATTTTCTTATGCAACCATGCTGATCATATTCCTAGCAGGATTTTGGAGCCTATGGTTACCCATGCCTTTGACAATTCTAAATCCTAAAACTGTGATTTCCAAGGGGATGGACCAGGTTGTAGACTGTATGAGTACCCTCATTCCCCTCCCCCCCCATCCTTGTCAACACGCAGAATTGTCTGGCTCTTGTTCTTTGCCAATCCTCTAAGAGGAAATATGTTACAGTGCAATGTTTCCTAGAATGTCAAAAGATGTCAGAATAAGGCAAAATACCTAATAGTTGTGGTATTGAGGGAAGAAGAGACTAGTTCAGTTAATAGGCTTTTGTGCTGTGGCGAGAAATTTGCCACTAGCGCCACACAGGTCACTGGCCTTCAGGACAAGCAAAGCTGTATAAAAAAGGTGTCAGATAGTTTTGCATTTTAACCTTCTTGCCAGCACTGGGCACAAAAACAGGATCTGACCATCAGAACATGTTCATTGTATTTGCAATATGTTGTAAATTTCCTAAAACACAGGGCCATGTCCACACCTGGTCCATTTTGGATCCCCTCTCTCCGCTGCTTTGTCTTAACCTAATTTCTGACAGAAGGGATTACTGGTAAGTAGAGAGCTATTCCAACCAGATAATCTATTGATGGGAAACCTTAGCAAGCCAAAGGATTGTATGTAGACTGTTGTGAAATACTTGGGCCTGGCTAATCCATGTAGATTTGGTAAGAACTTAAAGCACAGAAAATAATCCCATAATTTAGGAACATATTACTATTTGATCTTGACAAGATTTTCCAGTATGATCTTAGTTAATACTCAAGGGACTAAAAGGAGCCAATCTAGAAGGGCTTTGAAGCCTAAGGCACTGGGAAACGCCCATGGCTCCATCCTCCCTCCCCCCAAGTAGTTCTTTGATGGAAATAAAGTATTTCTTAGCAGTCTTTCATTATGGCTGGCACACTCGTGGGAAATTTGAGATAATGCCGACTTGACCTGTGTGAAATCCTTCCAGAATACTAACTTGAAATTTTAAGGTGACAAAATGTCAAGGAATGTTGCCCCTGCTTCTTTGCACGAACCAGAGAATTGTCACAGAGGAGGAGGATCAGGCTCTGCAGCCAAGGGGGATCAGAAGAAAAACTTGAAACTAGGGCTCAGATGAAGCTGTTGTGTTCCGATTACTGCTGGAAATTCAACCTTTGGCTTTCTTTTTCAGGAGGGAAGATTTATACCATCTTTGGTGTTCTTTGAGGATGGTGGCATTTATAAAAAAAAAATTACCTTCTCTAAATAAAGCAGTCATGCTCACTCAAAATGCTCCTTGTCAGTTTCTTCCATGACCTTCACAAGTGGGGGTGTCATGGCTCATTCCACAGTGGAACAGGCCCTAGTCATGAAACACTAATGGACATTCTCCCCAGGAGATGAAGGGAAAATTGTATTTATAGTTTCTTTGGAAAAGCATGCAATTTGGGTGCATTAAAGGCTCAAATTAAAGGCTGAAAATTGTATTAAAGTTAATGGCTTTGACAGTAAACTATGTAGGCTCAAACCTTATTTTCTGTCATTGAATAATTCCCCCATCCCCCCCTGTATCTTCATTTTGTCGTGGGTATGATGAGGCAAGATCATTCTGAGAGTCATTAACTCAACAAATGTCTTCTACTTGATGATGTTTATCCTTGATGCCAAGAAGAGAGGGGTGAGTAAAATATTGTCAAATATTTGACGATACTGTAATTTGAGAATATTGTAAAATATTCTCACGGCTCTCATTGCAATTGCCTTTAAATCTTGCTGCTTTGGAAGGGGTAGCCTGGGAAGGCCTGGGGCAGGTGACATCTGAGCTTGTTTGTGAATGGTTAAAGGGAGTCCACTCTGAGAAAGCAGGTGAGGTGTGATATAAGAAAAGGGGAGAAAAAAAGAAAGAAAAGAAAGGCCTGAAGCTAGATCTAAGTTGTCATGCCTGAAAGATGGAAGAAAAACCACAATGGCTGGAGTGATGGTGGACAAAGTCAGGGAAGCAATCCAAACTAGAGGGAGGTGTTTGCATTTATTCCATGTACAGCAGGAAGCCATTAGCCTGTTGATGTTTTACCATGTGTATTTGGAGTGTATAGCATGATGTTTTTATACACACCTATACATTGTAAAACATTATTATAATAGTTGTAATCCCAGCACTCAGGGAGCCAGAGGCAGGTGGACCTCTGAGAGTTTGAGGACCTCTGAGAGTTTGAGGACAGCCTGGTATACAGAAAGAGTACAGGACAGCCAAGGCTACACCAAGAAACCCTGTCTCCAAAAACCAAAACCCAAAAACAAAACAAAACAAAACAAAGTATTACAATAGTCAAACAAATTCATGTGCCGTCACCTTCCATAGATAGTGATCCGGGTGTGGGTGTCTGTTAAAAGCACATAAAATATGTTAAGGGCTAGAGAGATGGCTCATTCAAGAAAGTGTTTGCCAACCAAAGATAAAAACCTGAGTCTTAAAAGCCAGGCATGGTGGTGCATGCCAAGAATACCAATAACGGGAAGGCAAAGTGAGGCAGATCCCTGGGGCTTGCCAACCAGCTTAGTCTAGCCAGATTGGTGAGTTATAGGTCCAGAGAGAGACCCTCTCAAAAAACAAGGTGGGATGTGAGTAACAAAGGCATCTGATGTTGATTTCTAGCCTATACACACACACACACACACACACACACACACACACACGGTGTACACACAAGAACACATAGCTTACACACATGCACACATGAACTCTCTTAGCATATTTTTAGATATAATATTATTAACATAGTAGTTGAGAGATGCTGTACACACACATCTAGACTTTTTCATACCAACAAGTGCAAAGGTTCCTTACATCTTTATTTACTTTTCCCTTCCCCTGGTAACCATGGTTCCACTTTGTTTCTGTTTATTGATTTTTTTTTTTCATAAAAGACTCTCCATTAAGTCAGACCATCAGAAAATTGCAAATCAAAGCCACCATGAAGTGCTATCTCACACCTAGGAGAACGACTGTCATTAAAAGGAGATAACAAGTGTTGACAAGCTTGTGGAGAGAAGATGGCCCATGTACACTGCGGGTGGGAATGTAAATTGGTGCTTCTGTTATGAAAAACCAAATGGCAACTCCTCCGTCTAACTGGCACCGACAAAGAAGTGCATAAGGAAATCACCACATATGAATATGTTATGTGAATACTAATCAGCGTTTATAAAGTAGATAATGCAATCTATAACATGGTTGGATCTGAAAGACATTGGGCTCTACTAAAGAAGGCAGACACAGAACACCAAGTTTGTATGACGTCACTTACATATGAAATCTAAAATGAAGAGCATTTATGTATTTAAAAAGATCAATTATGTATTTAAAAAAAAGAACGCAGCTCAGCAGTCAAAGAATTAGGAAATCCATGTTAAAAAGAACGCTGACGTCATCCACCAGGGACTGTGAGGGTCTGGGCTAGGGAGCAATGAGGAAAGAGAGAAGTGGGTAGATTTCAAATATGTGTTAGAGGTAGAACCTTCAGGATGTGGTGACCAACTGGATATGAGGACTGGAGAGAGGGAGCAGTGGCTGTGTCTATGCTTCCGGCTTGACCAACTAGGCTGATGGCTGTGATGGCCATTAGGTTATTTATTGTTGGTTCCAAGCTCCCTTTTCTGGACTCTGCATTGTGTTGAGAGGAACAGGAAACTAGAAACTACTTACTGCTTTGCCAGCTGAGCCTTTGTTCAGCTCTGCCATATATACAGAATATATAGTATAGCTGTGTTCAAAGCTAAAAAAAAAAATTACAGCATGAAAACCAGAGAGGGACAAGTTTCCTTTTGCCTCTTTCTTAGGGTTAGTGCATTGATCTGCCTTCATTTTCCTACTAGCAACCTCTTCATGCTTTCTTCTCGTACTTTTCTTAAATGGTCACAAAAGGCTGGCTCAGTGGTATTGCATTTGCCTAGCGTGCATGAGGTTCTTCTGTACAGAAGAAAGACAAAGATAGGAAGGAAGGAAGGAAGAAAGGAAGGAAGGAAGGAAGGAAGGAAGGACGGAAGGAAGGAAGGAAAGAAGGAAGGAAGGAAGAAGGGGGGGAAACTTCCATGAATATGTCACTTGTAAAAACCTCTGATGCCCCTGAGTTGTGAACCTGAAGAGGGCAGCTGAGATATTTAGGAGAAGGTGGCTACAGCCACCAGAGAGAACAAGGAAGCCAAGTGATGAGAGGCAAGTGGGTTGAGGACTCCTCCTGAAAGTCAAAACTTAGGGAATTCTCAGTGATTTTTTTCAAGGTTTAAAATTATCCTGGAGCCAAGTCTTAAAAGAGCCTGACCCAAATGTTGGGTAAAGTTCTTCCGATCTAAAAATGAAACAAAAGGAAACATCTGCCTTCTGGGCATTAAAGAGACAAATGCATGAGCATGTGTGGAAAAATGGGAGAGACAGCCTAATCTGTAGTTCTTTTCAACGTGTCTAAGACTGATGCTCAGTGCTATTCCAAGCAGCCACTGAGAGTGTCAGCACCAGCTCCAGCAGTAGATTCCTAGGGCGAAGTTTGGGACCGTTCCTGTGGGCTCCCCAGAACTGATTTATTGTCATAAAGTTATTAAACAGTCATTATTAAAATTTGAATTACCTAAACATACAATTAAATAAGTTTAAATAAAAGCAAAAGTTAGAAATCCTCCAAACAAATTGGGCATGGTGGCACACACCAGCACTCAGGGAGGCAGAGGCAGGTGGATCACTATGAGTTCGAGGCCAGCCTGGTTTACAAAGCGAGTCCAGGACAGCCAAGGCTACACAGGAACACTGTCTCAACAAACAAACAACAACAACAAAACCCCGAATCCTCCGAACCCATTGCAGACTCTTTTACTGTATTTTATTACCATTTCAGACTTTGAGGTTGTGTTTCTTGAATCTGTGTACAAAAATATCAGATAAGGAAGCACTACATCATATTTCTTTCAAACTTCAAGTATTGCAGGCACAGTGATAACTTGAAATAGTTATGGTGGGAATATTTACATCTCAGAAATAAGCAAACACTGTAACTTAAGACTCGATATATTTCCTTTTACTTTACCCATGAAAGTGATAGTGGCTTACTTTGTATAATTAATATATGTAAATACATTGTAATAAAACGTGACAAAGAAAGTGATACAGAAAATATTAATGCTGCTGATTAGGTTTTAAATTGCTATAGTCATTACACGGTGACTATTAGAAAATAACGGCACAGTATTTTTCTACTGTAGTATTTGAAACTGTATCTCATTGCACGAAGACTCACTGGTGTCACTGATGAACTAGTGAAGTTTCAACACACCTTCATTGCTTCGCTTCCATCTTACTCATTAGTACAGATGCAAATATTAGTTAACATTCACATTTGAATCTGCTCATTCATCACCAACATGAGGGACTCCTTTGCTGAACTGGTGAGAATTGAAACTTTTATTCACAGTCTTAACTTCACTGAATTAGAGTTGATTTGCAATTTATAGGTTGGTTATAAACACAAGTTTGGCAAAAATCAGTGACAGCTTTCCTTGAGAATCAGTTGGCCATAATGAAATTTACAATAAAGAGTAAGTAATAAACAATGATTAGCTATAAATTGTGGCTACACATCCTTTATAATAAATAAAGATTTATAATAAATGTATGCATATATCTCTTCTCCCACAAACCCCGGTCATTAAACATTTCCACAACCCACACATTCACAAAGAGCAATTTCAAAAGAGAATAATACTTACGCTTACTCTGTATACCGCCTGAGACTCTATGTTGTTTCATTAAAGATCAGCTCATGTTTGGGGCTCTCAAATCATCAATTTTACAGTCCCCCAAATGCTTAGGATCTGAAGTCTGTAAACACCTTGTTGGGGAGGTCATCAGCTGCAGGTTCCAAAGTGACTTTTTGGAGAGATGTTCTCAGGGGTGGTGAACAAGGACCCTTTTTTATACCAAGAGGGAACAGAAATTCAAAATATATGAAGCAGAAAATTAAAAAAAAAAAAAAAAAAAACCTCGCATCAAGGCAGAATTGGAAATCTGAACTCGGGGCTTTAAAATGAAGACGATTTGGCAACTTTGGCATGGTACCGGTAACAAGTGCCTGCACTGCCACTTTCGTACCGAAAGCCTTCTCTGTAATTCAGACCCTGTCACTCCTAATAATGCTTACTTACATACCCATTATTTACACCCACGGAGGTGAACATTAACTCTCAAATACTGTTCATCTGCCCAAGTAGGTCAAGACACTTGCTGGCACGCACACTAAGTCTGCCATCGGCAGAAGACTTCAGCACTTACAGAAATGACAGTTGGTGGGAGTCCGCTGGACCACACTGCTAAAAATAATGAAATGTGTTAAGATATCCACGGAGCACCACAGGGATGAACTGAATCAGCCTCCTGCCGTCCCCCTGCATTAAAGCGGGGATCTGTCAATAAATTCATGTGTACGGACTGGAAGGGGGCTCATCGCTTTTGAAGATTTGGTAAGTCCTTCGGGAAAACTCAGCCTCCTGCGGCTAAAATGTGGCTTTTTGGCAGTGTTAGCCAGCAGACTTTTTTAGAACTCCTGTCATTGTAACAACCCTTAAGAGAGATAGATAAATGGCCGCAGGTGTCTCATCTCTCAGGGTGCCAGAGTAATGGGGCTAGAGGCAACTGAGAGGCAAAGGCTGAGAAGGCAAACTATGTTTTCTCTAAATCTGCACAGAGACTCTGATTTAAAAAAAAGAAGAATGAGTTTTCACCTTTCTGGGGGATGAAGTCTTTTGAAAAACATGGCCTTTCTTAAAAAATCTCCTGTCCAGTCATGAAGGCACACACTGCAGAATATCAGCAATCTCCGATCATATCCCTCTTAGGTTACGAACTCACAGCTGGTCAAAGTGAAGAGAATAAGTGCCTGTGGTGAACTTAGCCGTAGATGGGCATCTGTCTCCGTTCTAGCACCACCACCAAGCCTCAGGGACTAGCACAGAAGGGCGGGCAGAGACTGTAAAAGCCTGAGGCCTAGGTATAAAGAACTATATCATATCTTCTGGACATGACCAAACTACGACATCGAAGAACTCGCCATAACTGTGACTGCCTAAGTCCTGCACAAAAACAAGCCAGTCAACAGTCTATCATGGAGGAGGAGGAGCATGCCAGCCCCCACATGTAGCTGGGGAGCTACCAGCAGTTGGTGGCTTCTGGAGGGAGGGAGAGCCAGTTTTCTTTGTGGGTACAGCCCCTGGTAGCTAGCCCATGCTCCATTGGATGGCCCCACACCCATAAGTATATAAGCAGCACAAAGTGGACTCCGTGTGTTATTAAAAAAAAAAAAAAAGTTAATCTTTCCTTTAGCAGGACAGCAGCTATCACCATGAAGGTTGAGCTGTGCAGTTTCAGCGTGCACAAGATCTACCCCAGGCACAGGCGGTGCTATGCCTTGACTGAAAGGAGGGCTTCCCAGTTTCTTAATACAAAATGTGAGTCCTCATTCTTTTCCAAAAGGAATCCTCGGCAGATGAACAGGACTGTCCTCTACAGAAGAAAACACAAGAAGGGACAAGTTGGAGGAAATTCAAGGGAAAAGAACCTGCCGCGCTGTCAAATTCCAACGGGCCATCTGGTACACCTCTTGCTGATAGAATGGCCAAGAGGAATCAGAAACCAGAAGTTAGGAAAGCTCGGACAGAGCAGGCTATCAGGGCTGCCAAGGAAGCAAAAAAAGCTAGGCAGGCATCAAAGAAGAAAGCAATGGCTGCTGCCAAGGCCCCCCACAAAGGCAGCACCTAAACAAAAGATTGTGAAGCCTGTGAAGGTCTCTGCTCCTAGAGTTGGTGAAAAACACTCACTTGGTAGATCAGAGTTTAAAATAAAGATCTTTTTTAAACAAGAGAGAGAGAGAGAGAGAGAGAGAAAGAAAGAAAGAAAGAAAGAAAGAAAGAAAGAAAGAAAGAAAGAAAGAAAGAAAGAAAGAAGTTGGGACGGCTGAGGAACTGGGGTGGGGTGTAGATTTTGGAGGAATTAGAAGGTAAGTGGGGGTGAATGTGATTCAAATGCATTGTATATATGTACAAAACTCTCAAAGAGTAATAAAAAATACCATCTTTAAAATAATATAACTTAAATGAAAAAGAAACAAAGGAAGCCTACTTCAGGATAACAATCTTCCTAGAAAAAGACGCTGCAAAGATGGTGAGCAAAATAGACCTGTTTGTTAGCCCCTAATCAAAGAAAATACAAAGTCTGGGCATCTGTGCTCCCGAATCAGTTGTCAACTACAGCTATGCTCGTGGGTTGCAATGTCTTATCTGGAACGAAAGTTTTTAAAGTGCTGGAAAACTGGGCACTCAGGGTTTCTTCAGAGGACCAGAGCAAGGAAAGACATAAGTACGTTAATACTGTTCTTTTATGGGTTCCTTCGCAGGCCAAAGTGCCCAAGATTTCTAAGAAAAAACAGACTGAGAGGAAGATTAGCATAAAGACGTAAGGGGACAAAGGAGTGGCTCAGAGGGCAAAGGTGCCGCCCAGCCTGACAACCTGAACACTGTCCTTTCATCTCCACACTTCTCACACTATGGCACAAGAGTGCTGCCATTAACACACATGCACACACACGTGCACACACACACTAAACAAAATTTAAAAGGTAATAAAGATGTAGGGGTGAGCTGACTATTGTTGCCACATTCCTGTAAACTCAACATGCGGCAGGCTGAGGCAGGTGTATGGTAAATTATCTATCTGGGCTGCATAGCAAGATTCTGTGTCAGTGCAGAGGCAGGTGGATGTCTGTGAGTCCAAGGCCAGCTTGGTCTACAGAGCAAGTTCCAGGACAACGAGGGCTGCACAGAGAAACCCTGTCTTGAATAACTAAAACAGAAATCAAAACAAAACAAAGATCAAACTACAACAACAAAACCCACCCCTATCCCCAACAAAAGACCTAGGGGCTAGAAGAGACCACAGGATCCTCCCACACACATGAAGCCGTGGCCTTTCAGCCCCCAGAAACTATCCTTGCCTCTATTTATTAATACAGATAATTGATATTGTCTAATAAAATGCTACACAAAAGGACAAACCCCAGTGTCTTCTTTGTGCTGGGCAAACTCTCTATCACTGAAATATATTCCCCAACCCAAGAAATTTTGAGAAAAATCTTTCTTTTAGCTCCTTCCCACATTGAAATGTGAAGAGCTACCATTGATGGATTCCAAGCTAAACCTTCAACCCTTTACATGTATCCTAAGAGTCACAGTGGAGATGAGCCATTCTCTCCTGCCTCTTCTCTCAGAGGGAGAGCTAAAGAATAGGCAAACTAAAAGCCAACATGCCATGCCAGCTTCCAGGCTTCGAATTCCTTCTGAGTCAGTGATTCATAGAAAAGAAAATATTTGTATAGTAGGAAGCACGGGGACCTCACTGGATGTCTTTCCAAAGCTTAGTCAGATCTGAGCACATCAAGGTTTTCATTAGGGACCCCAGATCTACTTAGGGGTTGGCTTCACTGGAAAAGAACACCCAGCATAACAGAGGAAGGAGGGCACTCCCACAGCAAGGCTGCAGTTGCTGCTCTTTGGCTCTGACCTACTGGCGCATGGCACCTCCCATTGTCTCTGGATTGTTTGAATGTGTAGAACATCAAATAACCATCTGGCACCAGGCAAGCTAGACACTTTAAAAACAGAGACATTTTAGACCTCTGAGCAAGCTACAGGCTTACTCAGTAAGCTGCAGACCTACAGGCTGCAAACCACAGGGCACAATGCGTGACGGCCATCTTCCTTCTTGCTTTCTATTTGAAGTGTCATGTTTTGATTCCAGCCCACGGTTCTCACAAAGGGTAGGAACAGCACGGTAAATGGATATAGCTGGGAAACGTTAAGGATAAACACTTGTTGGGGGGAAAAAGTATTCCTTTTAGTGTGAATTTTCTCGTTTCTGAGACTCTAGAATAATATAGGACACAATTGAAGTCTGTTACACTGTAAATACAGTGGCTCTTTCCTAATTACAAATAAATTTGCCAAAAGAGATGAATTTTATTTTAAATTTACGATGGTTTTCTTCTATCTTTAGTCTTTATATTTTTCCACGGATGTGTAGGTAAGTGAGAACAGTGAATTACAGAGCACGTAAGGAAATGGTGTCTGGGATTTGCTTTAAAGTACTGAAGTGAAGATAATATGACAGATACATGAAACAAAGACAAGCTGCAAGCAAGTCAAGGTTGGAGGACAGGTATATGGAAGGCTCTCCTAGTTTGTAAATTTGTTTGAAATAAAATGCATTTGAATTACATTTTTTTTAAGCCCAAGTGATGGGCCGTGTGATCAAGAATTAACATCTAACTCCCCTGTAGGGCTGGAGAGGTGGCTCAGCTAATTAGAGCACTGGCTGCTTTTACAGAGAACCCAGGTTCAGTTCCTACCACCCATACCATCCATGGCTTGCAACCATCGGAACTGCAGTTCCAGGGGACCTGGCTTCCTCAGCATTACCAGGTATACGTGTGGTATACATACACACGGGCCAAACATGCACACACGTAAAACAAATAAATGGTCAAAAAGTGAAAACTCCTAGACACACTGACCTAGACCTCCCCCCCCCCGCGCTCTGCATTTATATAAAACAGACAGGTAGTTTTATACATATGTATAGAATATGAAAGCTAATGGAAGATGATGTGAGGGAGGAAAACAGGGAGAGGGCTAGGGAGGTAAACATGAGGACAGTATCATGATACCTGTATATGCCCACTTCGTACCAACAGTCAGTGTTTTGGACAGCAAGATGTCTCGGCAGGGACAGGCACTTGCTATAAACGGCTGACAACTTCAGTTCTATCCCCAGAACCACATAAAGGGGAAAGAACTGACTCTTCAGAATTATTCTCTGGCCTCCACACAGGCACCACGTGACACACTCAAGCTCCCTCCCCCAATAATAAGTGAAATTATTTTTTCATTCTAACAACTCTTGAACACTAGAAGCCGTACATTAGGTGATCATCTGATTGATCTTGCTGGTGTGTTTTGGTTAAAGTGAAAAAACAAGGTGTGTCTGAATTTAAATAAAGGAAGTCTCTCAAAATTTCACGGGCTTTACTTGTGAAGTGGGGTCAAGAGAGAGGAAGACCAGAAGAAAGGAGGAGTGGAGGGTTGAGTGGTCTGTTTTACTCTCCTACCAAAAGGGGCAGGGGTGGGGGAGCTCGGGAACAGAGGCTGGAAGTTCCCACGGGTGGGGCAGAAGCTGCCCCAGAAAAATGATGGTACAAATGATAGGGGGGGTTAGGGAAGCAGGGAAGAATGGAGACAGAGAAGGGGAACCTCCGTGCCTTTTGAGGAGCTTTCCCAACCGTAAAACTCAGCCCCACAACTGATGCTCCCAGTTCAAAAGGAGCCCCTGCTCTTTGGTGGCCCTGGGAACGGGGTGCTGCCCCTTGTCAGCTCCTATAAGGAAGACGAGCAGTTCATCTCTTTCTCATGGGGCTTAGGGATGAGGGGCTCAAGCGGCTTAGTCATTTAACCTGTGCAAAGAAACAGGATCCAGCTGCTTTGGAGATTAACTGCAAGGGCACATCCTGAGGTGCACAAAGAAAGGCCAAGTCTCACCAGGGTCTGGAGACCACTGGCTACCTGTCTAGGACACAGCATGGTGTTGAGAAAGCCCTGGCACCGAAGGTGGGCGAGATAGCCCACTTCTCACTCTACATGGCTATCGTACACAAAAGACACCATGACCTTATCTTTCTCCAGAGTATCACTGATAGTGAGGAGGAGCCCCCGATGGCCTCCAAGATCCCTGATTGCCTCCTTGTACAAAGACTTCTTCTGTCGACAACAGAGGGAGGAAAAAGTGAAGAGTGCCAGTATTTCCAGCCAGAACAGGCTCTGAGCGAAACCGGCATGCCAAGGAAATCTGTTCTTCTGTCTATGAATCGCCCCCAGGCGCAGGGTGGAATGTGTACCGAGCGTACTATACCCTTATCTCCCCTGCCATCTACACACCATGTTGCCAAGCACCAAACTGCTACCCTGTGCCTAGTCCATGGCCCTCAGACAAGGCTGGTGGGAGTCTCACTGTTATTCACTCACAAGGTGTCATTGAAACAAAACAGTTGGAAGCCATGTCTAGGAGAAGCGAGGCGTGGCGTCAGGGCAGGAGGTACAGGAGGGGCTCTGGTGGAACTCTTTCCAGCGTGGAGACATCTTTCCAAGGCCCTTTGGGGTAGATTTTATTTTATTTTTTATTTTTATTTTTTGCTTTTAGCTTAGATATAACTCATCTCTAGTAAAAAAAAAAAATTACATTTTTAATGTGTACAACTTGGTTAAAAATTATGTAGTCTATGAGTCTCGGCATCTGTTTTGGGGCTGCTGGGTAGCCCCTCTCAGAGGACAACTCTGTCAGACTCCCATCAGCAAGTTTAGCGGAACATCTTTCATAGTGTCAGGGGTTGGCACTCCCCGATAGGGTGGGTCTTTTATTGGGCGTTCCCTCAGTCTCTGCTCTATCTGCTCTATCTTTATCCCTCCACATCTTATAGGCAGGGTAAGTTTTGGGTTGAAGTTTTTTTGGGGGGCTGGGAGGTTGGTGTTCCCCTCTACTAGGAGAGTGGGTGTCCTCTTCAGTCTCTGTGGTCTCTAATATTAGGAGTCTCTGCCTGAGTCCCCCTCATATCCTTCCAAACAGATGCCGAGACTCACAGCCAAACATTGGGTGATGTGTAGGGCTTTTTGTGGAAAAGTGGGAGTAAAGAGAAAAGGACCTGGAGGTGACAGGAGCTCACAAGAAGACCAACAGAGGGGCTTGCTGAGACTGAAGCATCAACCAAAGACCATGCATGAACTGGACCTAGACCCTCCTACAAAGATGTAGCAGATGGGCAGCTTAGGCCTCATGAGGGTCTTCTAGCAAGGAAAGTGGGGACTGCATTGGACACAGACTCACTTGCCAGCTTTTTGATCACTTTCTCCTGGCAGGACTGCCTTGCCAGGCCACAGGGGAAGAGGACATGCTCAGTCCTGATGTGACTTGATGAGCTGGGCTGAATGGGAAAGGAGGGGGAGGGAGGGGAGGACTGGGAGGGAGGGAGGGAGGGATGGGGCAACAAAGAGGATGTAAAGTAAATAAAAAAATAAAAATTTATGTAGTCTATACCCATGTAATAACCATTCAGTCAATATATAGAATACGTTTATCATCTCTTGTTGCTCACTCAGGACTCCTTCCAGTCAATAAGCTAATAATAATAAGGTGATAATAATCTGCTGTCCATCTTCATGGACTTGTTGATTCCTAAGCTTCCTAAAAATGGAATCATGTGCAACACATTTGCGGTACATGCTCTTCTGATTTGTGTATCTTGCATTAGATACTATGTCTATTAGCCTCATGAATCTTGTTGAGTGAACAAGAGTTTGTCTTTTAATTGCCGAGTAGTAGCCCATTATAAAACATACTACGGTTTATTATCCACCCTGCCATGGTTGAACAGGTGAGTTGCTTACAGCTTTGCCTTATTAAGAAAAAAGCACCATAAAGACTTGTACGCATGTTTCCTGGTGGACATATGAATCCATTTTTTTTCTTGAAAACATACCCAAGGAGTGAAATTGCCAGATTGTGTGGTAGACTTATAATTGAATAGTTTCTTGGATTAGCATATTTTACACATCCATCTAAAACATATGAGCGTTTCAGTTAGTCCACATACTCATTAGCACGTGGAATTGAAACTCCTTTTGTTTTCAGCCATTCCTTGGGATGTGAAACACTGTGAGTCAAGAAGTGGAAACTGAGGAAGAGGCTCACTGGCCCTCAGCACCTCTCAGTTATCTTCTTATACTAAGCATTCTTTTGTCAAAATATAGGAAAAAGAAAAAAAAAAAACCACTGCAGATGTTTTAATGTGTTTTCTCTGGAGCCCAGTGATGTTGGTTGCACACAATTGTGCCTGAATACAGTGGCCGGTTAGGAATCATTTCCCTACGAGAATCACAGTGGTTTTAGAAGACTGTGGGGAGAGATTGAAGGCTTTCATTCAGATTGATCACCCTCTGCTATTCCTCCTACACTGCCACTTTACTTTGTTCAATAGATACTTGTGAACGAATTTCACTAAACAAGTGAGATGTTCTCACATTCCTTGCTCTACATTCTCCTTAGAGCTGAATCAAATCAACAGAAATAAAGGCACAACATGCTGTGGCTAGCTCTGGGGTTTTGCTTCATTGAATCTTTTTTCCTTGAGAACTATTCTAGCCATGGGTTCTTTGAGTCACGTGTGTGTCATGTGATTCCCAGAGTCTAAAAATCCTTCGGTACACGCACTGGCAGAGGGCAGAGCAGCCCAACACAGAGAGAGAGGCTTTGAGGATGTGCGTGGACAGAAGCGGCAAACAGTCACGGGACAGGACAGCAAAGAGAAACTCAGGATTTCAGGGTTCCGCCCCTGCCCCTATAGGGCCTGTAGCAGCCTTCCCTCGTCACTTCTCTCCTTGGTTCTGGGAGATACCTCAGTGCTGAGTCACCATTTTGAGTGATGCTAATTTGATGGCTAATTTACTGCTTCCTCAAGTCGTGGTGTCAAGGAGCTCTTGCTCCACCTGCTTTGGCCTGTGGATTGACAAGAAGAGGCTAAATGTCAGGAGGGCCACCCTACCTCCATCCCAACACTCCTCCTCCAGGCCAACACTGCAAATGCTAAAAATTTTACATTAAACTCAGCCAATGATAAGAAATGAAATTAAAACTAGTAAAATAAACAAGTAACTAAGAAACCATGAGATCTGTTAAATGTTGGCCTCAGTTACCTTTTCCTTTTCCCTGTGGTTATGGTTAGCTGTTGTCAACTTGACAAAGGAAGAGTTATCCAGGAAGAGAAAACACCTCCGTCAGGTTTTCTATAGGCAAGTCTTTATGGTATTTTCTTGATTAATGTTTAATTTGGGAAGGTCCAGCCCATAGAAGACAATGCCAGCCCTGGGCAGGCAAACCTGGGTTCTATAAAAAAGCAAACTGAGCAAGTCATGGGGAGCAAGCCAGTAAGCAGCACCGCTCCATGGCTTCTGCATCAGCTCCTGCCTCCAGGTTCCTTCCATGAGTTCCTGCCTGGGTTCCCCTCAGTGATGGACTGTGCATAGAATGTGTGAGCCAAATAAATTCTTTCCTCTATAGACAGATGTGCCTATGGTGTTCATCACAGCAACAGAAGGTAGACCAGGACACTGACTGTGTGCCCTTGCTCTGGTCTTTATTGTCTTTCAACCTTAACTGTTTTGATGATGATAATGATGATGCTTCATGCAGTTTGCTTTGGAAAGCATAGTGTCCTCAGAAAAGGAACAGCCATGAAACAAAGGACCTCCAGTGTGAGGTGATATTCTCTAATCCCTGGGCTGCTGTGAGATGTTTTTAGGAGAGGAGACCCTAGTGACTAATGACTAAAGAAAAACAGTCCCTGGATTGAAAGTTCACGAGCTGTAGAGGTCCTGCCAGTCCAGTTCAGTTTAGACAGTGAGAGCAAATAAAGGAGTCATAACTTTAAGTCTTAAGAAAAGTGTCTCTCGGACTATTCAACTAGTTTCGTGGTGTGTCTGTCTGTCTGTGACCCAGACGTTTGTTTGGAAGATCTCACAGGTCTGCGGGACACGAAGTCACCACTATATCATGAAACAATACTGCCCTTCCCAAAGTCACAAAATGTAAAGATGCCGATCCTGAAGTTGATCTGAGAAGCAGCCTGAGAGATGGAGGAAGAAGCAACTTCAAAGAGGCTTATGGTGAGTCCTACAGAAGGGAAATTTTAGATGAAAGCGTAGACCGCAAGGCAGCACCGTGGCCCAGTTTTCTCACATGTATTATATTTGGTTCCCTAACGTGGTTTTTAATTCCTGCGTGTATGCGCCTCTTTCTGTTGAGAACATTCTTTTCTGCATGACGTTAAAGGAAGATGGGGATGGTCTTGGTGGGTGTCACCTCCAGAGCGCTTGAGGAAGCTTTGGGATGTTTTATTGTTAGGAGAGGCAGGCTTTAAGGGCTGAAAGTGCACCTATTAAAACATGCTGTCTCTGCCTCCCCTGGCACCCAGAGGCACCGCAACCGGATCCTGTGGTTTCTGCTAGGAAATTCCATCCCATCTTCTTAAGCATTATCTTTTTTAAATGACTAAAGTGAAACAGGAAAAAAAAAATGCCTTTCTCAGGTACTTCCTTTAATCCTTAACCTACTTAGCCTGTGTCTTTCAAGTATCAAAGAGAATTAACATTATGGAATGTGAACAGCCATCTGTTGAAAAAGTTACGCTATATCTAAGGAAGGTATTAGCTATAGGCTAAAGTCTTTTGCCTGATGCCAAGTGTATATGCTATTTCCCCTAAACAGGATGGATCCAGAGGCCAGAGAGGTTCTCAGCTTAGGGTCTTCAATGAGATTGCCCCAAATATATGTCCAAATACAGGGTTTAGGACTTTACAAAGTATAAATCAAGCTTGGGCTTTTTGTGAACTTTTGTAATATTTTTCTAAGTAATTTTTAAACTCAATTTTTTTTTTAGTACCACCCTTCCTTTCTAGAAAAGGCATGTTTGGGTAGCAGCCTGAATCTGGTTTAACCCTTGCCTCCTCTCATTCAGAAAAATTCAGGGCTAGCATATCACTTTGCTCGGTCAGAAACGAGACACCATCAGCCACCACTGATTACCTCTCCACTCAGCCAACCCTTAGGTCTTTGTTTAAATGTCACTTTAAACAAAATGACACACAACAGAAGATTCTCAACAAGTTTGTATGTCATCATATTGTAGTGATTGTTTGACTCTGCTTGTCTCTAGCCTACTACTGTCCCCGCCTTCAAATGAACAAGTCCCATAGTTTCACTTTGATGGCCAAAGTATTCAACTTCATTATTCAACACACAACTGTGTAGGTACTTCATAGATACCTTTTGGTGCAGTGTACGCAGTCAGGGGTAGCAGGCGCATGGCCGCTGGCACACAGCTGGCTTGCTCTTTTTCTTGTTTATTAAGTCTGGGGACAAGCCCATGGGCTCGTGATACCCACATACAGGGAAACTCTTCCATTTTAGGCTACTAGTCTCAGGAAACACCCTTACAGACATTCCTAGGGATCTGTCTCCTAAGTGATGCTAAATCACTTAGGAGACAATGGAGACTCACCACCACAACTTAACTTATTCAGGTGTGGTGGCACACACCTTGAACAGCATCACTTGAAGGTCAGAGGCAGACCAATCTCTCGTTCAAGGATCAAACTAGTCTAAACAGCAAGTTCCAGGGACAGCCAGAGCTACATAGAAAGACCCTGCCTCAAAACAAAAAAACAAGCAAAAAAAAAAAAAAAAGTTGTTTTTAGAAAGATGGCTCCCATATAGGGAGCCAAGAATAGAGCAAAGTATGGATCCCATCGAAGTCCAACTTTGTGAACCAATGAGTTATATAGGGGTTAATTACATGAATATGGGTGAGGGGTTACTTACAGGACCAGAAATGACTGAAAGACAGCTGCTTCGCCAAAACCCAGTCCAGCATGAGTGACAGCTCATGAAAGGTGGGAATCTGGAGTGTATTGTACAGCCTACAGTTCAACAGGTTGAAGAGAGTCTCTCCCAGGAAGCTGGCCCTCCTTCTGGGCAGTCAGTTTGTCTGAGAGTGTCTCTCAGCAGCCCTTGCTGCTTACAGCAGCTTGTAAAGAGAGGAGCCTAGGGAATCTGGTCAGTTTCAGGGAATTCCTGAAACTATTGAGTTGTTTATTCCCTGAGCTTAATGAGCTTCCCTGCAGGACAGCACACTTCTCCCTGCCTTTGAACATTCTGTTGTTTCACCTTCTTAACGACATCCTATCTCAGTGGTTCTCAACCATCCTAATGCTGTGACTCTTTAATACAGTTCTTCATGTTGTTGAGTTGTGGTAACACTCAAAAATAAAATTATTTTCATTGCTACTTCATAACTGTAATTTTACTACTGTTACAAATTGTAATGTAAATATCTGTTTTCCAATGGTCTTAGATGACCCCTGTGAAAGGTCATTTGAACCCTCAGGTTCTCCTGTCTGTCTTAACATAGTCTGATTTTTGGGTTTTTTGTTTTGCTTTGTTTTGTTTTGCACTTCCCATTTAAAATACTTTGTGTTAAGAAGATTCTCTCCAAGATGGAAGGTTTTAGTCTCAGAGGAAAATGGCACACAACAGTGAAGGCCTGGATCACGTGAACCGGTGCTGCTATTTTGCATGCTTCTGACACAATGAGTGGAATAAGCTAGGTCTATGGGGATGAGTTTAGAATGGAGCAGGAGTAGATGGCCCTTAAGTGGCACCAGTGAGGAACCTGGATTTGAAATGAGAAATGGGTATGGAAATTGGTCTCACTTAATAAAGTGACCAAGAAAAATAAAATAAACAAGTCACTTTGTTTCATTGTTTTATAAGTTTCAGTTGCATCTACTTCTTTGGGCTGGAAATGTGATGGGGCATCATGGTGGCAGAGGCATGGAAAAAAAAAAAGCTGCTCACCTCATGCTAGCCAGGCAGCGAAGAGGACTAAAGGAAGGGCAAGGGCCAATATTAGCCCTTCAAAAGTATCTCCCCAGGACCCACTCCCTCCAGCCAGATTGCACCTCCTCTTGACTCCCCAGTAGTCAATTAAATTTCAGTACATCAATAGATTAAGCAGCTAGCGATGTTAGGGCCTCCATGATCTGATTGTCACTAGAAATACTCTCACAGATGTACTCACTGGTGAGTGTCTCTAATCTCCTACCTATCTCTCAATCCAATTAACTTGACAACCAAAGTCATCCATCACCACGTCTTACCTGCAACCTTATGTCCTCTTCAAGATAAAAGTATCTTTCTGCAGGTTATACTAAGCTCCTCAATGTTCCACAGTCTGTGTTCTTACACAGATATGGGATGGGAGAAAGGTCAGGCGTTTCAAAAGGATATTTCAATTTCATGAGTATGCAGTGTTGGAATCCTAAATTGATACCAGTTCATAGAGAAAAGGATATGTTTTCTTCTTAGTGACCCACACTATGTTTAAGCTTTGCTTTTGTTTGTTTGGTTTGTTTGGGGTTTTGTTTTTCCTTTGAGACAGGGTTTCTCTGTGTAACCGTGGATCTCCTGGACTCACTTTATAGACCAGGCTGGTCTTGAAATCAGAAATTGATCCTCTTGCCTCTGCCTCCAGAGTGCTGGGATTAAAGATGTGTGCCATCACGCTATTGCTTAAGCTTTGTTAGGCTTACAAAAACAAACAAAACAACAACAACAAAAATCACACAGAGGCTCCAAAGGCCCGAGCATCTTTTTTTACTTGGTGAGTCGATAAAACCCTGTTATGATGCAGTAAGCAAGCGGCACTTGTGTTCAACTCTTCAAAATGCTGTTCTGTGACCTCGAGCAGGGTCTGGTGAGTACACAGACACAGCCTCAGACTGAATGCTGATAGGAATGGCAGAACAATCATAGTGAAAGGAATTGGCTCTCCTAATGGTGGGCTAGTCAGGGTTCTCCCAGGAGAGACGATAATAAGTACATTGATGAAGAGATTGAAAGACTGAACGTGTCTTAGACGGTTATGGAACCTGGCAGCTCTGAATTCCATACCATAGGACCAGCGGGCTAGAAACGCAGACAGCATGTCTGTGGATCCCTGAGGCATGATATTCTTCCTCTCCTCCTCCTCCTTCTACTCCTCCTTTTTCTCCTTCTTTTAGAAAGCACCATTCTTTTCTCTTAAGGCTTCCAACGAATCAGATGAGATCCACTCACTGTGGAGGCTGACCAGCATCTGCTAACCCCTGTCACATGTATAAAGTACCTTACAACAGCATTCAGACTTGTGTTTGACAAAACAACTTGGCCCCATAGCTTAGTTAAATGATGTATAATAAAACAAAACAAAACAAAAAAAACATCATCACAAAGCTGGTCATGGTGGCTCATGTATATAATCTCTGCTCTGGGAAGGTCAATATAGGAGGATTGTGGGTTTGAAGCAAGCCTGGGCAACATGTCAAGACTTGTCTCAAAACAAATAAAGAAAACCATCTCATTGAAAATTCTTGGCAGCAATCCTGTGAGACTGTTGGTTCCTTTCCTGAGTCCAAAAAAAAATGATATATTATCCAACATGTACAGGGTAGAAAACACAACCTGTTTAACCTCTAGTCAGCAAAAAAGGCACAGAAGGAAGGAGTGAAGAGTCTCCAGGGAGACAGCTGTCATAGGGCAGACCTGCTGTGGCATGTGCTTCCTCCCATCTCCACCAGCCACCCCTACCAGTGGCAGACACTGGGGAACACAGTATATCCAGGAAGAATGGAAGATAAGTTGTGGCCATCGTCTGTCACAGGGAGGTATAGGCAACGTTTCTACCTTTAGGGACTGTTTGGAGATAGTTTTGTTAACCAAGATAAGTCACAGACTAGAGGCAGTGTGCCAGAAAAACCTTGGCCTTGGCTCAGAAGCCACCATGCCTGTGGCAGGTGCAGGTAAAAAAAAAAAAAAAAAAAAAAAATGACTGAAGGTGTGGTTTGGGAAACACATTGGCATTGGAGACAAAAACTTGGAAACTCTTTAACTAGTAGGTAAAAGAACAACAGAGCCGGCAGAAGAATGAGGGTGAAGCAGAGGAAATGGAATAGGTGCAGGAGGATTTGCTTGTCTGTCTGTATCGGCTTTGTTTTTGGGTCAGGCTCTCACTCTGTATGTAGCTCAGGCTAGCCTCAAACTCACCAGGAGCCTAGGCTGGCTTTGAGGGTGCAGTGATCCTCTGCTTGCAGCCATCAGGTGCTGGAATCGCAGGCGTGTACCACCACTCCTAGAGGTGACAGGCTTAAATTGAGAAGAGAATAAGGAGGGCAGGATCCCAAAAGTTACAGAGGGGAAAACCTGGGCATGGCTGCACATGCCTTCAATCCCAACATTCCTAGAGGCAAAGGCAGGCAGACGTCTGTGAGTTTAGCTTGGTCCTGAGTTCTAGGGCAGCCAGGGCTGCGCATTGAGACTTTCAAAAACCAGAGCAAAACAAAAAAGTTAAGGAAGGGGAACAGAAAGGGGGTGGGGGGTTGGGGGACCAGATGGTCCAGAAACACAAAGAAAATTCATAAAATCTCCTTCTCTTTACTGAGTATTTTCTCTCTTCCAATTTAAAAACCCTTTCTGAGTTCTTTTCCACTGAGGAAGATCAGATAGAACAGTTTACACTAAGATCATATCTGAGTTTATGATAGTGGATTGAGAACAGGCTGTTTTCTTATTTCTTCCCCCCCCCCCCCAGGATATGATGAAAATGACAGAAAAGGATTTGTGTGGTGTGTGTGTGTGTGTGTGTGTGTGTGTGTGTGTGGTGTGTGTGTGTTCATGTTTGGATGCACATGTGTGCATGTAGGCCAGATGTCAACCTTGAGTCCACCTTATTCAGTAAGTCCTCATTAGCTTGGATTAGGCTGGACTTGATAGGCCTTGGACTCCTCCTGCCTCTGCCTCTCCAGCATTAAAGAATGAAAATCACACCAACCACCAGTGACCTGCTTGTATGTGAGAGAGAGAGAGACTGAAAGAGAGAATGTCTCACTATGCAACCCTGGCTGTCTTGAAACTCAGTACATAGTGCAGGCTAGCCTTGAATTCACAGAAATTTGCCTGCCCCTGCCCTCTAAGTGCTAGTATTTAAGGCTTGTGCCACCACCTCTGGCCATGCCTTGCTTTTTCACATTTGTTCTGGGCATCAACAACTTTGCCAAGGATCTTTTTAAAAAATGTACTCAAGTCACAATAGCAAAGAGAATAAGAGTTTTCAAAGTATTCCTAGAGAATACAGATAGAATAAAGAGTTGATCCAGAGCAAAGGTTGAAAAAAAAATCACAGCAGTCATTCTAAATCCAGAGGAGGCTCCCATCTGGACAAAGCATGAAAAGTCAAGAACAGGAAGAGGACAAAAACAGGGTGTATGAACAAAAACAGATAATGGGAAAGCAATGTGAGTCTGAAAAGGGAGATGAAGAAAGAGAAACCATTGCTATCTGAAGCTCCAAACTGTCTCCTTTGGAAGGCAGAACAGCTCAGCCACAGACGGGCGTGAGAGAGCAGAGAGAGCCAGCTTGGCACTCCTGGGTTCTGCCGAGTATGTGCCTGCCCGGACACTGTAACATGAAAGCTCTGTGCTGATTTACAGTTTCCAGACCACACTACATGTAGACTGTGGAGGGTTCATTTCGGGGGGGGGGGGGATGGAATCATCTTCTCAAGAAGAAACTACCAGAGGACTGCTGGGAAGAGAGCATCTTCAGTTCCAGTCACAGACTTCCTAAACAAGACGCACATCCTGTTCTTGATGGAACCAGTGGTGGTGGTTGGGCTGCCAACTGGAAGGTGCTACAGATGTGGCTGGCTGAGGCATGGAGCGTGGCGCTGTAACCGAGTCAGAAGGAAGGAGGGCAGGGATAGGAAGTTAGCAGGCGATGTTCCAAGTTGACAAGCCAAAAGCTACTGATAATAAACATGAAAGCAACCATCCAGTCCTGTGACAACCACCCCTCATCCGTGACTGCTTATTAAAAATAAATACACGAAGATAAAAATGGCAAAGTGACCCATCCGTTTCTGCCTCTTGAGTGGTGGGACTACAGGAGTGTCCCATCATGCCCCAGCTTTACACCTTCCATCAAGTCTTTCCATAGCCAAGAAAACCAAAGCTCACGGTGAAGGAGGAGCACATGGTCAAGCCCAGATGGACTACAGGGTGAGTTCCGGGCCAACCTAAATAACTTACATGAGACCCTGTCTCAAAAGAAAAGGTAAAACGAAAGTGGAATGGAGATTTAAATCAGTGATAGAAAGCTTGCCTGCCTGGTGTAAGGCCTCCTATATTCAACCTCAGTGACTGCTAACAAAACAAACAAACAAAAACAAGACCAATACCTCCACCATGACCCAGAGCACATATGTAAGATGTGTGTGTGTGTGTGTGTGTGTGTGTGTGTGTGTGTGTGTGCAGGGGTAGGGGATATATATCATGGATTGAACCTGAATCCTCGTACATGCTGTACCACTGAGCCCAGCCTGTCTAGTGTTGCCATAGTATCCAGTGTCCACCAGATGCTTTGCCAGCTGCCGGGAGAGAGCAGGATGGCGCCTCTGCATCTAACTGTGTGGAGAGAGGCCTGTTTATTCTCCAAGGTCACATAGCTCAGCTGACCCGAGTTAAAGTGCGTGCAAACCTGAGGTCAAAGCACTGAGATCTGAATCCTGAACTCTGACTGCAGCGGCCAGCTTGTTTTTTTGAGCACGGCTGTCTGAGTCAGTACAATGTTCCCAGCTCAGTTTACAGGATCAAGAATTGGGTGGGCTCAGACTCAGAGTGAGCAATCAAGCATTAAAGCGGCTTACAGCTCAAACAGAGAAAGAGCTGAGGAGGAGGCAGAGAGGGAGTATTAATGACCTCTTTGATGGTGAACCCGACACCAAATGTGGCATAGTCCTAATAATCAGCTTGTTACCTTTGCTCTGGGAATATTGTGGATTTCGCCTCGGGGCACTCAGGTGTTCCGCAAGTACCATCTGAGCCTTTACAATGCATCAGCCATTCCCTAGGCCAGCGGCTCTCAACCTTCCTAATGTTGCGACCATTTAGTACAGTTCCTAGTACAGTTGTGGAGCCCCAACCACAAAATTATTATTTTTTTTACTGATGTTATAAATCATATGCAAATATATGATATGCAGGATATCCGATATGTGGCCCCTGTGAAAGGGTCATTCGACCACCTGCAAGGGGTCATGACCCACAAGTTGAGAAATGTTGCTCCAGGCCTTGCGGTGGAAGAGGAGGCTTTTTAAAAAGTCTGGAAAATGGATACAGACATGTAGATAACGGTCAGAGGTGAACTATTAAATAAGTAGGCAGGACACTGGACCTGGTGGCACACGCCTTTAGTCCTAGCACTGGGGAGGGAGAGGTAGGAGAATTTCTATGAGTTCGAAGCCAGCATGGTCTACAGAGTGAGTTCCAAAACAGCCAAGGCTACACAGAGAAAACAACAACAAAAAATTACTAGAAATGAGAAACTCATCAATGAAAGACCTGGAGAAGCTGCAAAATGTGCTGAACTTGATGAAAAATGAAAGGGACTGTTATTGAGACATTATTAAGAATATCAAGAGGATGACATCAAAGCATTAAAACAAGCATGGGTCTTTTTAAGCATAGAGTGCTATGCATTTCTCATGAAGGACCCTGTTAAAACATTCAGTTTCCAGACAGATATAGACTAGCCCTGAGAATACACCTCACTGTTTAGGAAAGAAGGTATAGTCAGATAGACTGGAACAACCTTCATGTCCTTACTGCTCAGGGTGACATCATGGACGATGCTCAGGGATGCCGGTGTGACTGTATTAGCTCCTACCTCTCAGCATACCGATAAAAGCGTTTCCAGGACAGCTAATGCGAAGTTTGACTCAGGAGACTGCCAAATCAGCTGAGATCCTTCTTTGGTGAGGCTCGCTGCTTAGCAGTGTCTGCAGCCAGACACACCGAGTTCAGCTTTAGATGCAGCCACAGGAAGGAGAAGAAGCAGAGAGTTGAAAAGCAGTAATTTATCTTTCCAGCACCTGATACCCACTGCAAATAAACAGTGCCAGCTGGTTCCTGGAAATGCATGCCTCCATCCACTGGGAAATAAAGAACAGAAAATGTTGTGGAATTTGTTAACATCTTTAGCACGAGTGAAGAGTGCTTAATTAAAGAAGCAATTAGCTTTGTATTCAGGAAGGGACAAATGGATGAATTATGCAAAAATGGATATATGCAGCAAGAACTTTTAGTTTGTAAGTTTAGAGTCTGAAAGGCAGTGACTGCTGGTTTGTGGGGAGAAACTCCTACGCCACCTCAGGAGAGGGAATGTCTGAAAGTTGAGGACATAATTGGACCATGGTTTAAAGGAATATCTCTTAATTATGGTTACTGTTGCTTTAATGAAACACCATGACCAAAAGCAACTTGGAGAGGAAAGGGTTTACTCTTGCACAGCACTTTTCATCACTGAAGGAAGCCAGGACAGGAATTTAAGCAGAAACCTGGAGGCAGGGACCAAGAGGTAGAGGCTGATGCAGGGTGCTGCTCACTGGCCTCCTCCTCATGACTTGCTCAGCCTGCTTCCTTATAGAACCCAGGACCACCAGCTCAGGGAGGGCACCACCCGCCATGGGCTGGGCCTCCCCCATCAATCATTAATTAATAATATGTCCTGCATGCTTGCCATGGAGGCATTTTCTCAGTTGAGACTGCTTCCTCTCTGGTGACTCTAACTTGTGTCAAGTTGACACCAAAGTAGTCAGCATACAATGTAACTATTTTTTAAAGCCCAGGTATCACTATGTAGCCTTGGCTACCCTTTAACTCTGGATGTAGACCAGGCTAGGCTCGAATTCATAGAAGTCTGCTTTCTTCTTCCTCCTGAGTTCTAGGACTAAAAATATGTGCCATCCTTCCAAACCAAGGAAGAAACTTGGGTGTAGCTAACAGGGTAAAAGCACTGACTTGCCGATAACTGATCTGTTTGGGTTTCTGCCATTTTTTTGTGTTGGCCTCCTTGAGCTCTTTTCTGTTTGGCTAATGTAGTAAGAGACTTGAGGCGATTGTTTGCTTTGGAACGCCTTCCATCTCAAGAAGACCAAATCATGGTTGGCAAAGGCCACGTCTCCTCCAACTCTCCTTCCGAAATACATTTTCTTGCTCTCTTTGAGTTGGCCTTTTTTGTTTCCCATTATCATGAAGTCAGGAGAATCTAAGGTCTATGACATAGGTACTCAGTCTAGTAGGAAAGCACCAAGGCTGCCTCTGTTGTAGGTTTTATGTCAGAAATGCCAAAGGAGGGTCTTGACCAACCTACAAGGCTGAGCTCATCTAGTAGGAGTAAAGAGCCTGAGGCCTCATAGCCTTGAATCTGATATTTCTAAAGATCAGTGGTTCTCAACCTTCCTAACACTGCAACCCTTCATGTTGTGGTGACCCCCACTCACAAAATTATTTCTTTTGCTACTTCATAACTATAATCTTGCTCCTGTTGTGAATCATATTGTAAACATCCTGTTGTTTCCAATCTGAGGATAGAGACCAGTGCTTTGGGCACCCTAGACCCGCTCAGCTTCCTGACCCAGCTCCACCAGAATCCTGATAAAATTCCTGTTTTCCTTTGCTTTTATTTATTTATTTTTAATCCTGGGTGAATTGATCATTTTTAAATTTTTGTTATTTTTTTAATTGTGCACCTGTATACTCACTCGAGTGCAGATGCCCAGAGAGGCCAGAGGCATTGGCTCTCCTGGAGTGGACAGGCCCCCAAGGGTCATGACCCACAGATTGAGAATCGCTGCTAGAGAATGTCCCTCTGTCCAGCTTGTAAATAAAGCAAGCACCATGGTCTTGCGTGGTGCTAAATTCAAGCTTCCCTGACCTTTACCAGCATGTGGTTCTGGAAAGTTTGGGATCAGGAGGTCTTGCACAAGCTGTGTCTTATGCCAAATCAAGCATCGGGGCAGGGGAGATGGCTCAGTGGTTTAGAGCACTGGCTGCTCTTCCAGAGGTCCTGAGTTCAATTCCTAGCAAACATTTGGTGACTCCAAACACCTGTGATGGGATCTGATTCACTCTTCTGGTATGCATGAAAACAGAGCACTCATACACATACAATACATAAATAAATCTTTAAAGAAACACATCGTAAACATTTCCAAGAAAGAAATGGGGCAGAGTTAGCAGAAAGCTACCATACAATGGGATGAAGGAACCATGTTCCTTCTCTACACGCCAGAGCCTCAGGAAGAGTCTTGGATCAGACTAGCCCTCATAACTCATAACGCTATGGCTTGTTGTAATTCGATCAAACCCAGTGAGTTCTTATGAGCCTGATAATGCCGGCAGCATGAAACACTAACTCTGCTTTAAAGGCAATAAGAAAATAATTCATTCTGAGGCAAATATGAATGAGCAAGGGCCGGGAACATGGGTCCACGTTACCCTGAATGACCTGCTTCTCTCACATCCGCTCCACCATGGGAAAGGAAGCATGGACTTTCATAGCCACAGAACAAAGAGGGTCATAAACCAATCCATGTAGCAGACATGTTAGTGGAAGCGTCAGGCAGGTGCTCTGACACTAACTAAGCAAGGGGATCCTTCCCATGGGACTCGGTTGCTGTCTTAGCTTTGGGCGTTAGCAGAGACCATAGATCTCTGTTAAAGCTAGAGATACATTCCAAGAACTTTACCCCAGAGTCCCAGGATGCTGGGTCAGACACAGAGGCTGAAAGAAAATGGCTGCTCCAAGGACTGAGATAACCCAGGAACATTTGGGTCTTGCCCCTTCAACATTCCATCTCTCCACAGTCTGGCTATGTTGCTCTGCTGAGGTCCAGGAGCCCATAGCCTATGTGCCAAAGACGCAGTTTGTTCAGAGAACCTTGGCTTTGGTGAGGTTAATCAGAAATAACGTTTTTATTATAGCAGCAGGAAGTGAATTTATTTAGACTTGTTTATGATGATTATTCATTCATTAGCATTAATTTGACATGCCGTTCTGCATGAAATTTGCCTCAGCCCTCTCTCAAAAGCAAAACAAGTTTTTTTGCTGAATTTGACCAAGGCTGGGAGAAATGAGCACCATGCATCATTATTTGTGGGTAAATCAAAGAAGAAGTGAAAAGACATTTGATTAAAGCTTCTGAGCCAAGTTCACCCGGTCTCCGACCTTTCTGATCCCACCACCCACCCTCCCTTTCCTGTGATTCTCAGCTAGAGGCCTGTGGAATGTGCATAGCCTGTTATCCCCTGGAGACCGCAGATCCTTTTACTCTTCGAATTCAATTCCCTCAACTCCACTTGGTCCCAGCAATCCCGTCTCCCTGTTTACACGGTATCTCTGTTGTCCTGCCAAAACTTAAAGTAGTTCCCTGGGCCCTTCTTTCCTGGAGGCACCTCCCCTCCTTCCTGGCTTTAGCTGAAGTTCGTGTTTCCATAGAGGATTCCGTCCCTTGCCACCCCAGCCCTCTGAAGTGGAGCGGCTCATCATGCACACAGACATATCCGGATGTCTGTACCTTCTGCCCACAATCCGCCGCTCTTTCACATTCTCTGAAAACTCCATCCTTTGTGGGGGGAGGGGGCGGGGGGTATAAAAATCATCCAAACCAAGCAGGTTTCAAAGATCACAATTGTCTTGCAGGCTTAGAGGTCAGAAATCCTGAGGAGGCTACGGTCAGATAAAAGCAAGGAGTCCTTTCTGGAGATCCAAAGGAGAAATGGTTGTTAAACCTACACTTACTTTCCTAACTTCTAGAAGCTGCCATGTTTCTTAGTTTGAGATCTCTTCCTCTATCTTTAGAACCAGCAATCTCATCACTCCAACCTCCATCCCCTTTGTCATTGTATTTTCTTTCTCTTTCTAGCTCTTGACTTTTCTCTCCTGGTGTTTAGGGACCTACGTGATCATGACAACCTCAAACCCAGATGCTCCAACACAGTCTTCTCATATCAAAATCCTTAGTCACATCTGTGAAATCTCTATATAGGTTAGTACATATGTCCTGAGGTTTTAAAAGATGGACATTTCATCTTTCTTTCTCTATCTATACCACCCTTGTCTCCAGAAAGGCTAGTCACCCCTGTTTGTTTGGGTTTTTTTTCCACTTTTTAAAATTTTATTTATATTTCTATAAATTACAATTTATTCACCTTGTATCCCCACTGTAGCCCTCTCCCTCATCCCCTTCTAATCTCAGTCTCCCTCCCTCATTACCTCCCATGCCTCTCTCCAAGTCCACTAATAGAGGAGGTCCCTCTCCCCTTCTGACCCTAGCCCATCTGACCCTAGCCTATCAGATCTCATCAGGACTGGCTGTATTGTCTTCCTCTGTGGCCTGATAAGGCTGCTTCCCCCCCTCCACAAGGGGGAGGTGATTAAAGAGCCAGACACTGAGTTCATGTCAGAGACAGCCCCTGTTCCCCTTACTAGAGAATTCATTTGGAAACTGAGCTGCCATGGGCTACATCCGAGCAGGGGTTCTAGGTTATCTCCATGCATATAGTCTTTGGTTGGAGTATCAGTCTCAGAAAAGACCCCTATGCCCAGAATTTTTGGTTCTGTTGCTCTCCTTGCAACCCTGGTTCTTTAATGCACCTGAGGCTAGTTAGGAAACAGAGGAGGTGTGAGAGGGAAAGGGTCCCTTCACTCTCCTTATTCTGACACTCAGGAGTTTTCAGAACTGACCAGGCCACATGCAAAGGAACTGGTCCACTGTGGGGAGCACACAACATGCAGTGGTTTCAACAGCAGCAGTTTTCCAGATAATCCCAGATGCCTTGGTCATCTGAACAAGAACATAGAGGTCTTTTTTATTGCAATAACATGTCACATGGCACAGGGTGAATATATTTCTCCTTATATATGTAGGTGTGTGGCTTACAGAATTAATTCCTATAAGTTGAAGAGAGTCCAGCAGCAGTCAAGAGGTTTTTGAAGCAGGCTGGTGGGAATTAAGTAGGGTCTATATTGATACAGTAGCAAACCCCAAACCACCTCATAAAAGAAGGTGCCACAGGCTGTGGGGGAACAGGGTTGAAACTGATGCTACAGACTTGAGTCCAGCTTCCAGATGAAAGCAGGATAGATCCAGATGGGTGGGGGGGGGTGGACGGGCAAATGGGCGTGAACAGGTCCAGTCAACAGCAGGGGGGCTGAGCTGAAGTCTCGGGTCAGTTCGGAGATCTCTGTCTTTCACTCCTTGGTGCACACACCAGTTTTGAATAGGTCAGTGTCTAGCCGTTATCATCGCTGTGTTAGGTGTCCATCATTTTATCGGGTCCTGGTGAAGGAGTTACACCTTTCCTTGGGCTGACCTGTCCGGTAAGTTCTCAGGTCTGGTTTTCCCAATATGGTTTTAATGCACCCATGTGTGCCTACAGTTTCATGTTGCCCCCAATAAACCATAGAGTGGGAATAAGTCACTCGTCAGCCTGTGCCACGTGTGTGGTGCTACACAGATGGTGGTGTCTCCCACCCAGGAGGTCATCCTCCACTCTCGAGATGGAGTCAAAGCTCCTTATAAAACGGAGTTTCTTTGGGCCAGATACAACCTTAAACCAAAACCAAACAAAATCGCTTTTTATCCGTGTGAAGTAACTCAGAGTCGGGCATAGCCTGATCTCGGCGACTGCTCTCTCCGAGAAACTTCACAAGTGAGACTGTTAGAAAGGCTAATGGTGGACATGCCAAGACCAACATCCTCGTGCTGTATGTACAGCCAAAGTTCCCCTCTGTCAGCGTCCTCTCTCTGCCAGCAGTCCTTTCTCCGGCTGCAAGTCTCCATAACGTACCTGAGAAAGTCTCCTTCTCAGGACCAAACACCATGGAAGAAGAAGGATAAATGAAACATTCCAAAATGCGTTTTCCCTAATATCTTAACCTTAAGCAGCTCCAAAGCCTACACGTTGCAGGTGAAGCTACCACGAGGTGCTTAGATATTTTCCTCTGCTAACCTCTGCATCAGACGCTCACTAAATCAGTGGTTCTCAACATATGGGTCATACCTTTTTTGGGGGTGTCAAATGACCCTTTCACAGGGGTCACCTAAGACCTTTGGGAAACACAGAGATCTGCATTATGATTCACAGCGGTAGCAAGAGGACAGTCATGAAGTTATTTAATGGTTGGGGGTGGGGTCACCGTAGCATGGGGAACTGTATTGAAGGGTCGAAGGGTTAGGAAGGTTGAGAACCAGTGCCTCAAGCACATCTTGTCTTGAGGCAGGCACGCGGAAACCACTTGAGTTTAAAAGCATGGATGCTTCACTGGGGCCTACAAGGCAGTCAAAAGCACAAAAAAAGGCTGTTGTTGCTACCCTCATGCTGTGTCTGTCTGTCTTACTTTGGCTGAAGGCACAGACCTCAGTCATTGTCCTTAACTTCTGCGTCACCCTGGATGAAAATCTTTCCATCTAGACCACCCCTCTTCTCCCAGATGGGGGTAATTATCCATGAAGGCTGCACTGCAGAGCGGAAGGGACCATCTTGTGGAAACCAGATTCCCCTCAAGAGATGACAATAATTATTTGGATCACCTTTCATAACAGGAACTGAGACTATGATCAACCGGGCCACAGCTTGCCTAACATACCCCAGGCCACCTGCACTCATTTCTAATTAATCAATTGATCGATCGATTGATTGATCTATCTCTCTATTTATTTTTGGTTTTTTGACACAGGGTTTCTCCGTGTAGCCCTGGCTGTCCCGGAACTCTCTTTGTAGACCAGGCTGGCCTGGCACTCACAGAGATCTGTGTCCCTCTGCTTCCTGAGTGTTGGGGTTACCGGCGTGTTTCCCCACACCTGGCCAGCCGCACTGATTTAGTTCTTCCTCTGTTTAAGCCTAAAGCTCCTATCAGCACTCCAGTGTAGTCTCATTGCATGGGTCTCCTCTCTCTGCTGTTCACCGTCACTGACCTTCTTCAGCGGTGAGTTGGACACAGCTGCCCTAGCCCAACCTCTTGGGGCTGCTAGAACCTGGGCATTCCCTAGAAAGATCAGTTATAGCCCTGTGTTTCATCACTAAGCTCACTTTCCTTCACTCTGCCTCATCACTCTGTGGTGTTAAGTCAAGAATTTCACACATGAGTTGAGGACAGCAGTCTCTAAGTGCCTTGCCTTCCCTGGTCCCTCCTCAGCTCTCTTTCGGGACTCCTGCTCAAACCCCAGCCTCTTCTCTCTTAAGTGTTCTTCCCATTAAGCACTCTCTTTGATTCACTAAGAGCCACAGTACCCTAATGCACAAACAACCTGCTTCCTGGTTAATCCCTTCAGCGGCTTGTGTTTATTAGCAATCGCTTTCCTTTCTCCAACTTTTCTTTCCTCCTCCTTCAGTTGACCTGGGCCCTGGAAGAACCAGATCCTGAGGACTCCAGAGGGAAAGGATGCTCTCAACTGCACTGTCTGGTACCCTATGAGCTTTATGAAAGCTTCTTAACAGGGCTCCAGTGTGCTTCTTCTTGAACTTCCAAAACATAAACTTTCCAGCACGCATGTGCCATCCACATTCCTCACTCTGTCTTATCACACGGGATTTACTCTGAATCCAAAAAGAAAACAATAAACAAACAGAGGCCACAGGAGTCTGAGAACACTGTGTGGGCATGGAGGTATGCCAGAGGGTGCAGGCTCTGGTATCGTTCCTCAGAGATCTCCCACTTTTTGTTTGGGACAGGGTCTTTTATTGACCTGATCAGTAAAGTTTCTTACGGTTTACTCTCAGCTCCTTTTGTCTTAGTCTCTCTCTCTCTGTGTCTCCCAATTGTGTTGTCTGCATGCCTCAGGGCCTCATTAAGTACCCCAATAGCCATAAATCACCACAATCATCTGTCCAGGATAAATATCTACTTTCCAAAAAGTCCTTGAGAGACAATACATGCTAGCCTTTTCAGAGCAATATACCAGTTAAGGATCCACACTTTCTCTTCAAAGTGGAACCCGAAGAGTTACTTGGGATAAGTAAATCTGTGAGCCTGTGATACATTGCTCCTGGTCTTAAAATTAATGAAGCATGTGATATCTTGATAACAGTATGGACATCCACCCTTCCCTGTGTCCCACCAAACGCATCCCTTCCTAACTACCATAGACAGCCAACTCTGTCTCCTGTCTCTTTGGTTTCTGAGTATCTCAGCTCACCCTCAGGCTTGATCTCCATTGCCTATGCTTTACTATCTCAGCATTATACCTAACTCCTCCTCTGAGTCTCAGACCGTAGGACCCCCAGGACGTTGGCAGGAGACCGACACATACTAATTAGCCATACTCAATCCAGCCTCCCATGTTATTCTGTCCTGCCTCACAGGGGCTTCCAAAACCCCTAGATTCTCCCTCATGACACAACAGGGCATTGCTGTCTTCCCCATTGGAGAACCATTTTCTTTAATGTCAACCTTCTGGTCTCTGTCTTCTTCTTACAACCTAAAACCTATCCCTACCACTCACAAACCAAATAACAGAACAGCAGGCTCAAGAGCTTTTACAACATCAAAAAACTTAAATTCACTCTCAGCTGTTACACTTCAAAGCCCCTAGGACCTGGATTACTACCCACTGTTGAAGGTGGCTCTTGTGCCATGTGAAAGTAGGTAAAAGTTATCAGGACAAGTACAGCAAAGCCCCTGAAATGTCACGACACATGCCAGTGGTTTTCAGGTACAAGGAATAAAAGAAGTGTTTGATTGGTGGAATCGAAAACAAATGTCTGGCTATGGTCACGCTTACCCTGCTTCTTTCTCATTCTAGGACCACTCACCACCCTCTCCTTCCTGCATTTGACTTCAGTGTCCTTAATCTTCTTGTCAAATGTGTTTCTTCTGGGTGTTCAACAGCTCTGTCTCTAGACGGAGTTTCAGCAAAGCTTTCAACCCCTGCCACCAGAAACCCCACCTGTCTCCAGCTCTCTGGACCAGGCAGGGCAGACAGTCCACCCAAACTGCCCCTGCATATGCTTCTCTTTGAGAGGTTGTTACATTGTCAGGGGATGGTGGGTAGGAAAAAAAAAAGACCATGATTGATGATTGAGAGGCCCAAAAGAAAATGGGTTCCTAATGCAAGCCTAGTCCATAATGCATCTCCAAAACAGAAAACCACAGCTTTGTCCCACCCAAACAGTGCAATGCAGACAAAATTAACCTGATACCATAGAACCCTCATGTGCATGCTGGGAATTGCCTGCTGGGAAACTGCCCTTGAAGTAGCTCACTCTAACCAGAACTAGACACATAATTCTCAGTGGGCTCCTTATGGTGCACTAAATAAACGTATTTTCTTCCACCCTTGACGTAAAGCGAGCATTCTTTATCAACATGCCAAAATCCCCCGCCACAGAGGGACTCTCCCTCCTTTACTCCCTTTGTTGGTTTCTGTCTCTATCAGTTGCCTCTTTTATCAGGCATTGAACTTCATCTGTTCCTCTCATTCATAAGCATTCACGTTTTCCTAGTCTAAACAAAAGAGGAGAGGAGGGTGTGGAGGAGGGAAAAAGAGAGGATAGGAGAGCATACTTGAGCTGAAAGCACAAGAGCGGACCATTCGGGGTGGGAAGGAGATCAGGAGGAGGGAAAGAGACATGGAGAATTAGCTGAGGAGGGAGATAAATTAGAACGGAGCTCAATGGCTCTCGTGTATGAAAATGCAGAGATTAGTCCCATTACTTTGTATGTTAACATACATAAACTAACTTTAGAAACTGGAAAATTGGGGTGGGGGTGAAGCAAAGGGAAGGAGGGAAAGAAGAATTTTTTTAAAAATTCAAATGTTTTTTAGAGTAAGGCCAATTAGACCAATGGAGTGGGAAAAAATGTAATAAAAACAAAATAAAATAAATACGTCCTTCCTTACAGTTGCCATTTCTCAGGCTACCTACCCCATCTCATTCACACTCCTTGTGTAGGTGAGATGTGGGTAGGTTGCAGGATGTCAGCAGGCCTGAGAAAAAGGTACTTACTTCAGAATGAAATGAGGAAAGTGTAGCTTTTAGGCATGAGTTCAGCAACCTTCAGGACATTCCAGAAACTGGAACATGATTAAAAGTTTGGGGAATTGTTTCTCCTACAAATAAGTAAATAAATAAATAAGATGGTGGTGGTGCTATTTAAAAAAGAGGCCAGCCTGGATTACAGAGTGACCTGGACAGCCAGGGTACACAGAAAAACCCTCTCAACAACTTAAAAGAAAAGAAAAGAGAGTCCAGTACAAAAAGACTGATAGCTGTGTAGGCTGACTAACGGGCTCCGCAGCCCACACTTCCTAATTCCCTGTAAGTCTGCTGCTGCCCAGTCTGGGGCAGTGTCCTGAGTGCCAGCCTCTGAGAAAGGTTATTACACGGTGCGGTATGAAAAAGGCATTCACAGGCGCTCGGCTCACATCACTGCTGCGTTTCAAGATGATTTATCTTGAGCATATCACATGGTCAAAATTTCAAACTGTTTCATGAGCTTATATGATCAGCTTGTATGCGTACGTATGCGTGTACCTTTTGGGCCACTTTCTCTATCTCTCTCCACTTCACTCACTGAGGCAGAGTCTTTCATTGAACCTACAGCTCATCAGTTTGGGTATCATAACCAGCCTATTTCCCCTAGGAATTCCCCCTCATTTCCTCATCTCTACCTCCAGAGCACTAGGAATTACCCCATTGCTCCATTCACATTTGTAACACAAAATGTCCTTTTAAAAATAATACCTCTAGTAAAATATCTATTTATATTTTTAAAATACATAAATATTTTAGTAAAATTTAGTAATACCTTGCTATGAAGTTTGAACTAAGTTCATTTTTTTAAATAATCTAAGTGAGGTGGCAACTGGGCGTGGCAAGTTGTGTACAGATAGCATGAGGATGAGCCTGTGTGAGAAGCACCAAATCGATGAGGATGAGTTGGTTCTGCCAAAGAACAATCCAAAGATGAGCTGAAGTGATGCCTCAGCCATCGAAGTGCTTGCTGTGTAAGCCTGAGAATGTGAGTTCAATCCACAGCCCCCATGTAGAAGGCCTGGCATGGCGTCACATCTGGCAATCCCAGCACCAGGTAGGCAGAGACAAGTGGGTCCCTGGAGCTCATTGGAAAGCTATTCTAGCCAAATCTGTGAGCACCCCGAGTTCGGTAAGAGACCTTGTCTCAAAACATAAGGTGGAGAATGACAAAGATACCTAGTGCTGACCTCTGACTTCCACACACGCTGTCACACACCCTTAAACGTTCTCACACCCACATACACACATACAAAATCAAGAGAAAGAAAATCTATCAATGAATCATCATTACAACCCCCAGGAAGAAGGCCATGGGCCAGGGGCACCTGAACTAGTCCGCAAACACAGCTTATGATGGCAGCGGAGGCACTGTTAATACCACCAGCCTATCATGTAGGTGAGCCCTCTCCTTCGGACCTCATGCTCCCTGGCAACATTGAAATTATAACTGAGGGGCTGCCTACCAACTGCAATGCTCCCATTAGCAAACCATCAACATCTGGTTTCCTTTGTAGTTTATGACTCAGTAACAATTAACTAATCAACATTCCTGTTTTTAAACACAAGCTCACATGAGTTTGGAGCCTTGCTCTCGCAAGCTTGGTTCTGAGCCCGCAAGACTGGAGATAAGGGTGTTGACCGGAGGTCAGCTTGGAGAGACGACATCATGCACAGGCTTGCTGCCGTACCAGCCCACCAGCCTTCCTTCCTCGGGGGCTCTCTGCCCTTGTGACATGGTTTATATCAAAGGGCAGCCCCATCTTAGCATTGACTGCCTGCCTCTGTCCCTGCTGCTTCCTGCTAGTGCGCTTCTGTGGTCTCCTAGCTGTCTGATCCCAGCTTGTTTTCAGAGCTTCTTCCTAATGACCCCCTCTTATCTTTGTAGGCCTTTGAGCATTTGATGCCTTCCCTCTGGTTCCTGAGACGTCACTTCTTTTTGTTCGGTTGTTTGGTCCCCTGCAAATGCTTTCTCCTCACACTATTCTCCCGTTGCCCCTTGATCATAAATATGTCCACGGTAAACATCAGAACAGAGCCCTGGGGTGAGGTCGTATGGATTCATGGTCACTTAGCAACTGTGTGAGCTTGGGAAATTTAGTTGACATCCCTCAGTGCCTCAGATTGTTCACCGGAAAAGAACAACGGCAATAGTTTCTTCCAAATACTGTTGCTGGCAGCAGATAGCGCACACGAAGTGTTGGCGGGTGTACATCCCATAGCTGTAACCGTTTGCTCCTTGGCCACATGCAGACTCCAGTTACTGTACGGAGTAATCCCATGAACGGTGCACAGCTTCTGTTCTCCCCAGAACTCCAAATTGGTGTTTAAGCTGCCTGCTGACATTTCCCACAGGCCCCTCAAAGTGAGCATGTCTAAAACAGAATTCATCAACACCCCCCCCACCCCCACTGTGCCCCATTTCCCAGCCAGCAAAAATTCCTATTTCTCACCTATTGGTCCCTAGTGATGACTAGTGTTATGACAAGCCCAGACATCCAAGCAGGTTAGAAGCCATTGTTAGGTCTCACCTTGACCGAGCACCCCATTTATCACGGCCATCACACTGAATCCTCTCCCATACATACTTCCTAAATGTGGCTTTCCATTTAACTTGTCTTCGACAGCAGGGCCTGGATTTTTTTTCTTTTACAGATCGCCTAACATCCGTACTCCGCTTGCATGATCCGCCATGGGCCTTTCACGTTCTGACCGCAATTTGCTTCCTCCACCCCACCCCCTCCAACCTGACCAGTGCTCGGGCTTCCAGAAGTGTTTTGATCTACATTTTGTGCTCTTGTTTGTATCTGAGACAGGGTCTTGTTCTGTAGTCCCCTCTAGCTTGGAATTCACTGTGAGGCTTTCTGGCGATCCTCCTGCCTTAACCTCCATGAGTCCTGAAATTTGGGCATGTTCCCCCATGACTGGTTTGTTTGGAGGGGTTCACGCTTCCCTTGAGCCTCAATTCTCTGTCTTGGCAAACCCTGCCTCAGATATGATGCTCATCACCTCCCTGGGGACAGATCCTCTGGGTGAGAATGTGCCTTGTTCCTTAAAGCAGCACTGATCATTGATCGTGTTGGATTGACACTGTCTGTGTGTCCTTTACCCACTGTGAGCTCCTTGAGAGCAAACACATAGTGCAAAGCACTGATTTCCCTGATACATGGGGGTTACAGAAAGACCCGCTCTTGGAAAGCAGCTACTAGCAGCTGCCATTGATTAAACTGAGAAGGACCAGGCCTTCCTGCATCCCCCCCAAAAAGTCATCAGTCCCAGGAGCTAGGCCATAGGTTACCAATTCCAGGAACAAGACCATACAATCCCCTACCCAAGGAACAGCCTGGAGATAACCACAAAAATGGGAAGGAATCTCATCTCAGGGTGGGGCATCTGTGCTGGGCAGCCTTGCCTTATCTTGTAGTAGAACATTCTTGGCACAGGAATGCAGCAGCCCATGGACCCCCTGGACACAAGCCAGTCAGGGGTTGACCCTTGCAACTTCCCTGGCCCCCACCAGTTTGGACCAGTTTAAAGAGCCTCTCAACTCATATTCAAGCTCTAGCTAGCCCTAGCCAATCATCAATGCACTGGTACCCTTGCTTTTGACCTGCGCCAATCACAATAAAGATAACCCAACAGTCCCTGAAATTCCCTTAGATTACCTTAAGTAGAGCTCTCGTGCTCATCTGGGGGTCACCATTCTGCCTGGATGGTAGCCCCAGCATGCTGGTCTTCTGCAGAATAAACGCTTTTTGTTGCTTGCATGCAACTTGAGTCTGGGGTCATTCTTTCAGCGTCTTCTGGACCCTAGCAAAACGACTGTCAAGTTCTGGTCTTGTCTCATGGAATCCAGATTTGTGATCATGCCTTCCTCCATCTTCTGTGACTTTGGCCCTGAAAGACTCCTCCCTTGATTTTCAGCCACCAGGGTTGTCATGACTAAATGCAACAGTTCTGGTGGCTTAGATAACAGAAATTCACTGCTTCTCAGTTCTAAAGGCAGGAAGTCTAAGATTAAGGTGCCTGGGAGGATGCACAAGGCCAACTTCTCAAGGCCTTCTGCACAAGTGTAGAAAGGGTGAGTTCAGTGTCCCTACCCCCCTTTTTTCTGAGACAGGGTTTTTCTGTGACCCTTTTGAGACAGGGTCTCTCTATGTAGTACTGGCTGTCCTGGAGCTTACTGTATAGACCAGGGTGGCCTTGAACTCACAGAAATCCCCTTGCCTCTGCCTCCTGAGTACTGGGATTAAAGGCATATGCCACCACACCTGACCACTGGCTTCCATTCTTGCCTCTAACATCTATTCATCACACAGTAGCCATCGTGGTCCTAGTCCTCAGGTCAAGGAGGCTGGAGAGGTGGCTCAGCAGTTAAGAGTATGTACCGTGAACAGCTCTTGCAGGAAAGGGAGTTCAGTCCCAAGCACCCACGTAGCTCACAATCACCTGTTACTCCAACGCCAGGAGAGGGGGAAGGGGGCTGTTCTGGCCTACTCAGGCACACACACACACACACATAAATTGAAAATGATTTTTTTAAGTTATTAGATTTCATCCTCAGTATCCTCTGATAGACTTATCTCCCGTGGAAGAAACCCAAATGCCCCAGAGGTCTGGGCCACCTGCCATAGCCACAGGTTGCTTCACTTTCCCCAGCTTCCATTCTTCCTTCGTTCCTTACCTCCTTCTCCCCACCTCATTGGCACCATTCCTCAGGAAAGGGTTGCTGACCACCTCTCCCTATTATCAATGAAGATATGCCATCACTCTGTCCCCTCAACCTGCCCCACAGCACACATGAAGACATGTTTCCGCATGAGCATTTACATCCTAGTTTAGTGCTTTTCCTCTGAGGCCTGGGTTCCAGGCAGGCACACAGAGCTTTAGTCACGGCTGTGTCTCAGCACCTAGAATGGTGTCCGGCATGTGGTATCCCTTTGCATCAGTTTGCCAGGGCTGCTGTCACAAAGTGCCGCACATCTCGTAGCTTAAACAGCAGAAACTTAGCTCTCATAGCTCTGGAGACTAGAATTCCAAAAGCTGAGCACTCCTTCTGAAGGCTGTGAGGGAAGGCTGTGGCCCAGACCTGGCTTGGCTTACAGATGGTCATACCCCCACCCCCACACTGTCTCTTTAATGGTCTCCCCATTTGTGTATCTCCGTGTTCAAATTTCCCCCTTTTTATAAGTACACAATCATACAGAGTTAGTATTCACCCTCAGGAACTCACTTTAACTTGTTTCAGTTCTACAAGGATCCTGCCTCAGGCTGGGAGATGCAACTCAGGGGTAGAGAGGACCTGCACAGCACAGGCAACATCCAGGGTTGGATACATAGAATTGTGGGGAAAGCCTCCCTCAAACTAAGATAATACTCAGAAATGGTGGAGGTCAGGATTTCAGAATATGAGTCTTGAGATTGGATACTGTAGTGCCAGGTTCACAGGACCCTCAGAGACCACCAGGAGACAACTCCATGCAATTGCAAGAGAACTTTATTATGAGAGCCATCGAACTTGGGACCCAAGTCTCACTGGCGCAGCAGTAGAGGAGTGGGACCCTGAGCTCTGAGTGAACAGGATTTTTAAAGGGAAAGTCTGTGAGCAGGGGATTTCCATGGCAACAGGGGGGCATAAGCCTTGGTGTTACAGAATTGGGTGAAGTTTAGCAGGGCATACAATCACAATGGCTAAGGCATATAATCACAATAGCGATTTTTCTAAACCATATCTGAAACATTTGGAAGAATTTTCCCACCCAATTTCCAACTGATACCCATTGAGTATTGCCAGGGAGTTTGTCTCTATTTTCTATGAAGCATTTATTCTGTATTATTTCCTGAAGGATGTTGCTAGGAAAGTTAACTTTATTTTTGCCAAGTGCACATTCTGTGATATTCCCTGGTACCTGAATTCAGTTCCTAGTCAAGATCTTTATTTCAAAATGGAGTTATATTCAGGCTAACTTAAACTCTTTAATACAACATATAACTGGCCTCAGTGACTTTCATTTTTAAATTTTTTTATTGGATTTATTCATTTCATTGTATTGTGAGTGTTTTGCGTGTGTGTGTGTGTGTGTGTATACCACGTGGGTGCCCTAGGAGGTCAGAAGAGGGCAGCCAATCCTCTGGTGTCAGAGTCATAGTTGTGAGCCACCAGGTGAGAGCTAAAAATTGAAGCTAGGTTGTTGGTATAATGTTCTTTTGAAATGTATACACCTTACCCTTGTTCATTCAAATGCTGATTTCTCCCTGCCCCCCCCCACTCTCTGGTTTTAATCTGGATATTGCATTGTGATACTTATTCTAAGCATCCTGTCTCAACTTTGTGTAAACAGGCCAAAATAAAGCAATTTGCCACAATGTTGAACAATGGGAGGAGCCAGACGATAGGAAAGAAGGGAGGAGCCAGAGGGCAGGAAATGAGTGGGAGGAGAAAGGGTGGGGCAGGGCGAGGAGAGCTGAGCTGGGAGATGATCTTGGAACTACTTGGAGAATGAACCAGATCTAAGATTTCACAAACAGCAAGTAAAATGGGTAAAATCTAAATGTTAGGAAACTATAAGGGCTTGGAGGTTTAAGAGAGAATAACTATTGCCCGGCATTGTGTTCTAGGTTAACTAAATAAACCCAGTCTCTGTGTGGTGATTTGGTTATACAGCTGTTTAGGATTAACAGCAGCTTTACTAAAAGATAATTATTAGTAAATATTAATTACCACTTACAACACTGGATTCTCTGTAACGGCAACAAGTGCTCTTAATGGCTGAGTCATCTCTCTAGCTTCCTTGATGACTTTTTTCATTGAACAAACAGAATCCTAAAGGTTAACTGATGAGGTAAGGGAAAAATCCTCAGAAGAGCCATGTGTACACTAAACCTCGCCCGTGAGCAAGGCTCTCCCCAGTTCATTGTTCGTCTTTTATCTTCTCGTGGCCAACTACAAGTTTATTAGACAGATTTTCACTGAGTAAACACACTCTTGAAGGTTGACTGATGAATAAGGGGAATACTCAGAGGAGCTTGGTGTAACACTGAACCTTTCCTGTAAGCACAGCCTGCGCTTGCTCTCCCCAGATTATTGTTCATCTTTTGTCATTTTGAGTCCAGATACAACATACTAATTTCCAAACCACACACACACAAAAGAAAAAACAAAAAAGTATTAAACCCAGCTAAAATCAATTACAGGCAAGTAATGGGAATATAGATTAAGCATGTGGATTAAAAAAGAAATCAGTCTGCATTTTAAAGGACGTCATTACATAGAGAATTGCTTAGGACCTGTGAGTAGACAAGAGTTGAAGCTGTGAAGTCTCTCCACGTGTAACCAAGCATTCACAACTTTACAAAGTTCCCTGTGGCAGAACAAGTTTAATTTGTCTCAACACCGGACTCCATTTGTGTAAACCCCCCTTCTCAGTGGCTCAGGTGGTAAATTAAAATTCAGAGCCAAACTAATCTGACACATAATTAAGAACATACGTTGCTATGGTGGTGCTGGAAAACGCAGTGAACGGGAAGCATTTCTCTCCAGTGATTAGTTTAGCGCCTTCCACAGTCTTGGCAAGAGTGCTGAGGCTCAGCCGGGCGGAGAGTCAGGCGCAAAGTGGCTGAGCCGCCTCCTGCGCTGGGGCCCTTCTGAGAGGCTTTGAATTCGGGAACCCTGATGTCCCCAGCAATAGACAATTTTCCTGGTCCAAAGGGGACATAAAGCTCCCCGGGTCAGTGCGGATTCTGGCACCTGAGCTCTATAAGGAGTGCTCCCACCTTTCATGCCTTTAAATCCATCTCTCTCTTCAGATTTCAGCTAAAGTAAAATCTAGGTACTTTCGCTCATCTAACCTTCAGGACAGCTCACGGGTGAGAATTACTGAGAGTACTGAAACGCTAAACCATGATGGAAGTTCTCGCCCATACACCACGTTTTCTTTCTACTCTCTGCAGCCACTTCCGGTTCACAGAGCGGGCGAGGCGGAGAAGTAGGGATACCAGAGGAGCCTGGCCTAGTGTGTTGTCTCTGGGCAAGTGAGGCGACAGAAGGTGGCCTTAGACGGTACACTGTTGGCTGGAGAGCACAGCAAGTCCTGACAGGCGAACAAACAGTAGCAGTGACTTAGGGGGGTTTGCACACGGTAGAGATAGACCTTAGCAGGGTGGGCGTGAAAAGCACGAAGTTGTCGGACGAGCGTGGAGTCTTGCATAACGGGGACTCACAACCTTACACTAAAGGGCGATTCTGCAAGGACATTTGATCTGCTATTTTCTGTTTAAGCTTGGACTGACCTCTGACCCTCGAACACCCCTGTCCATTAATCTGCCTGGCCAAGGGATTATTGCACCAAAATATTTTGTGTAGTCTTCCTCATTTTTTTGCCTTTTAAAAGCTTCCCTTTCGGCTAACTGTGGCAGCGCATAGGCTAAAAGCTGCCCCTGGTCTCGCCCTCCTTGGTTGGACACACTCATAGTTTATTTACTATGCATGTCCAATCTCCTCGCAACGCTGCTTTTCCCAAGTAGGCTCGTTGGCCTTTGCAGAACAGGGGTGTTTTCTATTTGGCTTAGTTAAGGCCTCTCCCCGGATTCTGGGTAGCAGGCGCTGCCCAAGATACACCGAAAACTTACAGCTCCCCAGTGCCCTTTCGGAGGAAGTGCCTCTCATACAGGTTTCAAGTAGTTTCTGTGTTCAGAAACGAAACTCTGCAAACAAGATAATTGCAACTATGTCGCGTTTACCCAGGTCCTTGTTCTTGGCATTGTGCGGAAGGCCAGGTGTCCATACCGCACATGCGCACTAAGTGCGTTTGACCTCCAAGTACCATTCGTTTTTTTTTGCTTTTATCTTGAAAGACCCCAGCCTCACACTAAGTTAAATATAGCTAATGCCATTTTGTGAGACACCACTGTTTTGTAAAACTCTGAAGGCCAGATGAAAAACTGGAAAATTACTGAGAAATCCTAGCTGTGTCACCCACTTGGGATATCTGTGGTCAGGGTGCCCCAGTCATACTAAAAACAGTTTGTGTTAATCACTCTCATAGATATCTGTGAGACTGTTTCAGCTAAGATAGGGAAAAACAAAATAACAGGTGGCGGGCCACGTCAAGGGGTCATCCTACCCCCCTTGACCACCCAGTTCCTGGAATCTTGGTGCCCCTGCCAAACTTTGACGCAAATTGTGGTCTCGTGTAAACGTACCAATCAGCCCCCTGTAACCATGCCCTCTCGTTTCTGTATCAGTGCTTCTGCCTCTAAAACCCTATAAAAACCCCAGCTTCCCATCTAGGGGGCGCGGAAGTCTTCCGAAAGACTTTTTGCCCCGGGTACCTGTGTATCAAAATAAAAGCCTCTTGCTGTTTGCATCCGAATGGCCTCGTTGATCCTTGGGAGGGGGTCTCTCTGACGGAAGATACCCTCCGGGGATCTTTCAATCTCATTGTTAGAATTGCACTGTTTAATAATTTATTGCAGGAGAGGTCCTTGAAACAAAAGCAAGGGACGTTTCCTGGACCTGTTGAGTTTGCCAGTATCCCTGTTTAATCTCTAGCTGCTTGTTATGATTTGGACCGTAAGTGTTCCCCAAGAGTCGGTTGCTAAGGGCTTTGTCACCCATCTGTCGTGCTCTAGGGCAATGATGGAGTGTTTAAACACATGACGGTTAAAATTGGTCATTAGAAGGGAAGGAGAGCTGGCTCAGCAGTTAAGAGCTCTTACTGTTCTTGCAGAGGACCCGGTTGGGGTCCGAGCATGCACGTGGCAGCTCACGTGCCTCTAATTCCAGTTAAATTGGCGTCTGGAGCCCCCTTCTGGCGTCTATAGGCACTGCATGTATGTGCTGTCCAGCATCCCCCAAATAAGAAAATAAATAAATACACACATAAATAAAAATCTAAAAGGCATATTGATCATGAGGTTGACAGGAACTAGAACCACCTAGAAACCGAGCCCATGGTATGTTTGTGAGGGATTTCTAGATTGGGCCGGGGATGAGAAGACCCACCTTGATGCAGGTGGCATTATGCTTTGGACTGGACCCGTTGACTGAAGGAAAAGGACAAAGTGGTCTGAGCACTAGTGTTCAGTGCTCTCTGCTGCCTGACTATGGATAAGATGTGACCAGGGCCTCACGCTTCTGCCACCATGCCTTCCCAACCGTGATGGACTGTGCACCCAAACTGAGAGCCAAAGCTAGCCCTTCCTCCCTTAAGTTTCCTTCCCTGGCATTCTGTCATAGCTCTGAGAAGAGCAAGAAGGGCAGTAGTGTCCGGAGGCTGAATGACTCTTTCACAGGGGTCGCCTAAGCCCATCTACATATCAGATGTTTACATTACGATATGTAATGGTAGCAAAATTACGGTTATGAAGTAGCAATGAAAATAATTTTATGGTTGGGGGTCACCACAACGTAAGAAACTGCATTAAAGGGTCACAGCATTTATAAGGTTGAGAACCACTGGGATAGAGGCACAAAGTTAGGTCATTGGGGCGTGCCCTTGAGGGGGCTAGGGAGACCCCATCCCTCTTTTCATTGTCTTTGCTTTCTGGCAGGCAAAAGACAAGCAGGTTTCCTTTCCCACGTGATTGCACGTTTCTGTTTTTGTTTCTACCTGCGGATTGCTGCATTGCTCAAAGGCAATGAATGGCGCTAACTGACCTTGGCTTGAATCCTGGGGCCATGGCCCAGTACAAAGTTTCCTTCCTTTAAGTAATGCGTGTCATCTGAAATGCCACATCATCTGAAAGCTAACTCAGCCTTCAGAATTTTCTCTTCAGTGCTTCATTCTTGGATTTTAAGGTGGTGAGATTTACAGAAATCTGTAGTCATAGGCAAAATCATAAGCTTTTTCTCCTACCTGAGACAGTCTTGCCATTCTCATCCCTTCTCAATACTCTGAAGTTTTTGCTGTCTATTTTATTCCTCTGAAAATGGGCCACAGGTATGGCTTTCAACAGTATCATGGTACAGGCCAACCAACATAAAATCAAAACAATGGCTCCTTCTGGGTAGGTGTTCAACAAGGTAAAGGAAAGGGTCTCACTGTGTAGCCCTGACTGGCATGCAACTTACTATGTCGGCAGATCTCCAGTCCCCAGAACTGAGAGAAAGAAACTTCTCTTAGGGTTCAGTGATGTGGTGAGAAGAATTATTCCCTCAGGAAACTTTTTATTAAAGAAAACTGTGAGAATTATTTCATCAGAGCACAGAAAGTGAGACGTCTCATGAATGATTTCTGTGACTGTTTTGACTCTGGTGTGGATATCCTGCTAACCCTCACCACTCTGAGGGAGGCAGGACACTCAGTGCCCAGAACTGTATTTTCCTTTTTCCTTCCTTCCTTCCTTCCTTCCTTCCTTCCTTCCTTCCTTCCTTCCTTCCTCCCTCTCTTCCTTCTTTCCTTTCTTGTTCTGTTTTGTTTGTTTGTTTGAGACAGAGTTTTTCTGTGTAGCCTTGACTGTCCTGGACTCACTTTGTAGACAAGGCTGGCCTTGAAGTTATAATGATCCATCTGCCTCAGTGTCCCAGAGTGCTGGGATTAAAGGCATGTGTCACCACCCCTGGCCCCAGGATATTTTCACATAAGCTGTGAATATGGCAGGTTTACCAGCATTGAGTATCCCTGTGGTGTTGTGGATATAAACATGTTTTTGTTTTAATCCCAGGTGTGGGATGTGGGAATGATTCAGATGGTCCACAGCAGCAAACTATTTGTCTCATGCTGGTTCTGAGAGGAGCTCTTTGCCAGCTGCAGATAGTTTAGATCTGAGGACCCTGAAGAGAAAATAAATGCCAGAGCGCAGAGAATGTGGAGCTCAGAGAAAGAACAAGACTGCTCCTACTTCCCCCTTGCTGCTCCTGGTTGCTGTTGTGAGACAAGAAGTTGGAGATCTCCTGAAATGAGGTTTGGGCTGGTTCCAAGGAACCTGATGACCCTAACCAGCAGGAGGTAGCTGAGAGAACTGTGCCCCCTCTCCCACTAACCCTTTCTCTCTTCTACCTGGTGTTGGGAGTAAGGAGAAAACATTTTGAAAATGTAAGTAAAAGAGTTTTTAATAAGTATGCCCACACCAAGGCCTTCTCAAACCAAGGTTGCTCACAGGACTGCCAGCTTTATTGGACGGGCATTTTGTAACCAGTAACATCTGACAGCTGTCAAATGGTTTGAAAGGCGGCTACAGTTGAAAGACCCCTGCCTCACCCTAAGTTAAACATAGCTAACGCCATTTTGTGAGACACCACTGTTTTGTAAAACTCTGAAGGCCAGATGAGAAACTGAAAAATTACTGAGAAATCCTAGCTGTGTCACCCACTTGGGATATCTGTGGTCAGGCTGCCCGCCCCTGTTGAGTTAAAAACAACTTGTTGTGACTACCCTCATGGGATATCTGTCAGAGATTGTTCCAGCTGAGATAGGGAAAAACAAAATAACAGGTGGCCACGTTAAGGGGTCATCATGACCCTTTTGACCACCCAGTTCCTGGAATCTTGGTGTCCCTGCCAAACTTTAACGCAAACCGTGGTCTCATGTAAACGTACCAATCAGCCCCCTGTAACCATGCTTCTCGCTTCTATACCCACGCTTCTGCTCTAAAACCCTATAAAAACCCCAGCTTTCCACCCAGGGGGGCAGCAGGTCTGCTGCCCCGGGTACCCGTGTATCAAAATAAAAGCCTTTTGCTGTTTGCATCCGAATGGCCTCGTTGTTCCTTGGGAGGGGGTCTCTCAGACGGAAGATACCCTCCGGGGATCTTTCACAGTTTCCTGTTATTCAATTCCAAAAACATCATGGGTGATGGATAGATAGTTCATCAGTTCTTGAAAAGGGAAAGTTAACTTCTGCTTCTCCAAACTGGTATTGATCCATGTATTATTTGCTTGGAAGCAGGACATTGGAGATGCAACCCCGGGCTTCAGGCTTTCTAGGTAAGCCTGCCACTGAACTGAATTGCCAAGCCTGTGTCGTGTTAATTAAAATGACTATAAGAGAGAGAGAAAAAACCTTCTGTTTATAAAGTTAAAACCAAACAAAACCTAGTATCACTATCGAAAAGCAAGAGCAGTTCTTGGAGACTCATCAATGAATACAAGAAGAGTCCCGATTGTTCCTTGTGAGGTAGCCTTGGCTTCGAGCAGGGGAGCCCACACAGCTGGCTGTACAGCTGTTGAGGGACAGAAGTGGGACCTGCAACCTCATGCTGCCGTCATTTTCTGAGCAGAAACCGTCCCCCATCCTACAGTACAGGCAGCCAACACTCTTTCGTTAGTATGACGTCTGCTTTTTACTGTTTTCCAGACCCAGCTGTACTTGTCCTATGGGAACATACTTCACCCTCTCCACAACCTGTGACATGGGAGAGCAGCTTGCCCAGGGTCACCCAGAGAAGCATTCTGCTGAGCCGGAGATCTGTCTGTGACAGCTCGGCTTCAGGATGTGAGTGCTTAGATACATTTAATATGGTGCCTATTTTTATGGGAGATCTAGGAAAGGGTCCAACACAGATGAAACTGGGAGTTTGGGCAGATCTGGGATGGGGGTGCTTTTCCTCCCCTGCAGCCTCGTACTGACAACAGGGGAGAACCAGGAACCCCCCCTTCCAACCCCACACCCCCAGCTCCCCTGTGATCATTTCCATGTGTGTGCCTCCTGTCAGCCACACCTTACACTTGTCTATTACTTCAGGGAGAATCAGGCATCTTAGAGCAGGTTTCCAGTCTGTTTGGCTCTCTGAGGTATCCCAGCCATGTAGAGCTGAGCCGACAGTTGTTAAATCAAAATACCTGTCACTTGGTGAGTTACCTGGGATGCTAAAGGTTTTCAGATTTGTAACACAAAGCACAGTGGTGGACCACTGGAGGCAATGAAGACCCCACAGAGTGTGATGGGGTGTGGTGGGTCACGAGGATGCTGTTCTAACATCCAAAGAATTGCTCTCAGAGGAGGAGGAGGTGCCCCCGAAATCAAAGTGACAACCCTCCTGGGCCGGGGAGATTATTCTCTAAGTAAGAGACAGAAAGGCACCACGGGAATGAGGCAACAGGAAGTGGGGAGAGGGTAGCCTCTGCTTTCAATTTTCTTTGTCTTTACAGGTTTAATGTTTCACTGTAATCCCTTTTGATCCCCTTGTTGAAATCATATTACTTAGACACTTGATTCTAGTAGAATCTTAAAAAAACAAAAATGCATGCATACATGGCTGCCTGCAGTGTGTATGTGTGTGTAGGCCAGAAGTCAACGTGGTGTCTTCCTGGTTCATTCTACACAGTTTTTTGTTTTTTCTTTTGGAGACAGAGACTCCCTATGTAGCCCTGGCTGCCCTGGAACTCACTATGTACACCAGGCTATCCTCAGACTCACTGAGATCCACCTGCCTCTGCCTCGTGATCGCTAAGATTAAAGGCGTGCGCCACCCATCACCGTGACTGGCATCTACTTTATTTTGTTTCATTTTTTTTTAAGACAAGCTCTCTCATGGAGGAGGTTATTGAGTTGACAAAATTGGCAACTTCCTCGGTGCCAGTTACAGGTTTTTATGTGCGTGCTAAGAATCTGAACTTAAAGTCCTCATGCTCACACAACAGACATTTTACCAACAGAGCCATCTCCTCAACCCATCTGGTGGACTCTTTAACCGCATAATTTTAGAAGGCTGTGGAAGGTTTGGAGTGAAGCTACGCTGCTGTTTAGTGTCGCTTTCCATTTTCTGTGTGAGCTGAGCAAAGGCTTCCTATTGGAGATCTGACAGTCAGGGAGAGCAGTCGAAGAACCGATCCCCACGGAGGCCAGGCTCCACATCTCAAGCAGAACTATCGTGGCAGCTTTCCTCCACACGCTTTACGGTCTTTGAGTCTAGTCAGGCCCTTGTGGCAGGGTTGGGCATGTGTTGTCTCCTCCTTTTCAGCTAATCTCTCCCGGGATTGCTAGCATAGAAATACAGAAAGTTTTGGAAAGCTGCATTAAGTACAACAACTGCCAAAGGTTCTTTCTTATGAGTCCCTGAGATCTGCCCACAGTGCCCAAGGTGGGCATTCCTGACACAGAGGGTATCTCGCACAGACTTTGTGACTGCAGATAAATGGCTCTGTAGAGACTGGTTGTGGTGGCTTAAATAAGAAATGCCCCCTCCACCCCCTGCATAGGCCCATTAATTTAATCATGTGGTCAGGCCCTGGCTGGCGGCACTCTTTGGGGAAGAAGTAGACCTTTCTTCATGAGGTAAAGCCTACCGGAGGAAGTACATCAGTGGGTGCAGGTTTTCAGAGTTGGTAGCTTGGCCCCACACTTCCACTTCACCCTGCTTGCTGTGTTCATTCGAAGATCTGATCTCTCGGTTTCTGGCTGCCAGGCCTCCCCTGCTATTACAGAATTTCCCTCCGGAGCCATAGCCCCCAAAATCCTCTCTTTTCTATAGCTTGCCGTGGTCATGGTATTTATCACAAAATAAAATAAAAGTAACTGTTTCAGACATCCTGGGTTGCTGCCTGCTGCAGGGCGTGGCTGGCACACCCTGCCCTCCACCCTGAATTCCCCAGTACATGGGCAGGGCTTCCCCTCTCCCGGAGGCTCTTCACCATATAATCCGGACATTTTGGTTCCTGTCTGTCTCCTCTGCTCTCTCTCTTTCTGTATCTCTTCTTCTTCTCCCTCTTCTCTGAACATGCTTCTCGCTCTTTCTGCCTCCTCCTCCTTTTCCTCCTCCTCCTCCCCTGCATGGCAGCGTAGAGCTGCTGCCAATAAGCCTCCTTTTAAGTACTTCGTTTTGCCGCTAGCTCATTCTATTATTTCAATCAGTAACTAATATTCATTTATCATTAAAAATACTAGTAGCTGGGACTAGAGAGATGACTCAGTGGTTAAGATCACTGGCTGCTCTTCCAGAGGATATGGGTTCAAAATTCCCAGCATCCACATGGTGGCTCACAATCATTTGTGACTCTGGTTCTAAATGGATATGACAACATTTTCTGGCCTCATTGGGAACCAGACACACATGGTACACAGACATACATGCAGGCAAAACATCATACACATAAAACAAACATAATAAATTTTTAACTTATAAAAAAAATCCTAATAGCAAAAACATCCTTAAATGTAGAATAAGAGGCTAAAATTAAAAATCTGTCCAGGAGGATGCAGAAGGCAGGCTGAAACCTCAGCTTACAACCCCTGCTCTGGGTCACTTTCTCTGCTTATAGAATGTACATAGATAATGGAAGTGTCTGCCAAACAGCGCCCTGGCCACTTAGTAGATGCTCTCACAAAACCCCTATGCTATGCTGATGAGATAATCCTGGTCCTGGTCAAAGCCCGAAAGAACTGAGACAAATGCACACTCAGCGGATGCCTGGCTAGACTCCTCAAGAGTGTTGGAGCTGTGGAAAACGAGAAATCTAGGAGTTGTCAAAGCCCACAGAAGACTGGAAAAGAAATGTGGTTTCCTGACTCCTGGAACACAAAGTCAACATCGATGGAAATCCTGGGCCGATGAAACAGACCCGAGATTTTGACAAATTTCCCACGGTAATGTAAGATGTAAAGAGCGGAGACACTAGCATCTTTGCAGCTTCGACGTCAATCTGAGTGTTACTCCAAAATGAAAACTGTGTGGACACACACAGTACTAGGGATTGAACCCAGGGCTTAGCATATGTTAGGCAAAGGCTCCTCAACGGAGCCACACACCTAGCCCCCAAACAAGCCCTATTAAGTAGCTACTATAGCTATTTCATTACATAGAACTATGACTTAAAGGGGTTTGGTTGCCATGCCATCACAGCTGCAAGAGAATTCTACTCAGCTGAAACAGGACTGTATCCCATGGGCCATTTTCAATGGTTACTAGAAGGCCTTGACCTCCATTGTCCCATTCCTCCTTTTTGACCCAGTTTCACCTTCTTACTCTTACTGAATGCTTACGGGTTCTATTTTGTTTAGTCCTCAGAACAATCCTGCAGCATATCTGTATATTTCACATATAAGAAAACAGAGGATCAGGGGTGGGGACCTGCCCAATATCACACAGTAACTAGAGTGGAGCACAGCTCTAAACCCCAAGGGTTGACTATAGGGGGCCCCTGGAGTAGATACGGCATACACCCAGACACCAGATTCTCGGCTCAAAGGACAAGGGGGAGGTGTCTTTGGATTGGGCAAAGGCAGCATCAGGTGTTAATGCAGGAGTGGCTTTTAAGGAGAAAAGGAGGAAGCCTGTGCTAGGATGAGTTGGGAAGTCCTGATTGGCCATGTTCGCCAGTGTGGCCAAATAATGAATTTTGATTGCTGGACCTTGGCGTTTAGAATCAGAAATGAGTCAGTGGCCAAATAGGGGACCGGATCTTGGGGGCTAGCTTAGGAATGCAATCTAACAGTTTAAGCAGGGGAGAGGGAAGAGAGGAAGGCAAAACCTGCCGGAGCCATGTTTGCCATGCTTGAGCCTGTTAGAGAGCCCTTTCACCTTGACGATCTCAGTGATTAGTACCCATCGGATATCACCAGCGGCTGCGCCACAGAATGGAAGCTCCCTTAGCCACTTCCCATGAAACGGGACTGTCAATGGGACACAGCCTTACAAAGTGTAACAAGCACTTAGGACATCTTTTCCAGAGAGCATTGACTCCTTACTTGGGCCCTTGGGCATGCTAATTACTCACTAATGTTCTCTCTAGAAACCCCAAGCTAGTTAATCTAACTCCCTCCCTTCAAGACTGAAGGCACAAGGACAAGAGTAATGAGGTATTTTCCTGCTGTCTTTTTTTTTACAGTGTTTTCTTCCAGAACTCCAAAAAGTACCCACGGTCTTGTGTTGTCTTAATCCTGCCATTTCCAGGAAAACAGAGACTTCCACGACCGGCAACTCCAGATCACACAACACAATCATCCAGGGTGTGGAGGTGCAGTCAGAGTGTGAGCTAGGCTCTTCAAGCAATAAGGGTATCTTTCGACCATCTTGCACAACCAGACTTGAGAACAACTGGTCCACACAAATTAATTACAAGCCCCCACTGCCCCAATTCTCTGCTTAAACCTAGCGTCAACATGAGTTTTAAACCTTAAAACTCCTTCCCAAGACCCTTCTGTTTCAAAGCCCTTGGACCTTCTGCTCTGCCCAGTTACAGATCTTTTAATCAGCCAATCAGGATTAATTGGGAAGCATTCCTTCTCATCACATGTGTTGGGGGTTGGGCTGATGCTTGTATTTTGATATTACTTACTGGCCTTCAAGATCTGGTTACTGACCTATCCTTGTGTAAATCTGCCTAAGACATTATTCATGACAGGTTGATTAAAAGGCCTAAAACCTGGGCAGGGCAGAATGTGGTGGGCATGGCTAAGACTCCCTAGGTTTTGGGTTCAGGAGAATCACGGGAAGCAGACAGACAAGAAGAAAGAAGGCAGGAGGACACCACGATGGGTTAGCAATGGGTTTACATTGAGAAGGAACCATGTGGTGTAAAGAGCCTGAAGCAAACGCCATTACAAGATGGCGCCGGCATCCGGTGTGTGAGAGATCGTAAACAACTGCCTATGCGCATGCGCTAAAGCTGAATTCGAGCCTGGGATTGGCTCACTTAGTGATGTAAGATGGCCTGATGGGCTGCATCCAATCAGGAACCAACACGTCACCATTTAGGGTATAAAAGGAGTGCCATTTTGGGGCTCTGGGTCTTCCTCTCATTACTGCTGAATAAACGCTTGCTGCAGAAGAATTCTGGTGTCCGTGTGCGTTCTTGCCGGCAAGACGACCACGCGGGCTACAATGTGGGCCAGGAGGAAGGGTGCCAAACATGGCGTGGAAAGGCCTAGATGAAGAATACAAGCAAGTATTTATAAGACTATAAATGGAAGGTAGGAATGTGCTAAGGCAGATGACATTGGATGGGGGCGGGGAGGTAGATAAGGAGGTTATTAAAATAGCATAGGTAGATATATTTGCCTAGCCCAAGGTAAATAGGAATTATAAAATCTAACAGGTGTCTGTGTCTTATTGATTGTGATAGTTGAATAATACCACCATGATAATCACAGGGCTAATAATAAACATGCTTTAGCCCAACACCATTTTACTGCCAACAACATAGTTGTGAGCCATCTGATCTGGGTGCTGGGAACCAACCTCCACTCCCCTGCAAGAACACTTTTAACTGATGAGCCATCTCTCTGGCCCCTAGCTATGCTTCCTTGAGATGGCGTTTTAGCCTACTTGAATTGTTTGGGAGCCTCTCAGAACCCCAAATGATGTGGCAGGAGCCGGGAGATAGGAAGTCCAGGATGGTGCTGCAAACATAAAGACTTGCTGGGCTGTGAAGCAGGAATGAAAGTCAAAGCAGGGGCGGACAGACAGCTCCACCACACTGCTCAGGGCAAGCCCGAGGCTCTGCAGGGGAGGAAAGTGAGGAATGAAGCAAAAAAGGCAGAAGAGCTGAGGAGTGGGCTGCTGAGGTTGGCTCAGCAGTGAGAGTGCTTCCTGCACAAAGCTTGATCCCAGATCACACTGTAGAAGGAGAGAAGAGCAGAGAAAGGCTGGACTGAAAAGGGGTCTGTTCCACAATCCTCAAAAGAAGAAATAAAAATACAAATGGCCAACCAGTACTTTTTTTATTATTATTATTATTATCCATTGCCATTTATTTTATTATTTTTTCCACCCACCGTCCATGCTTCTTCTCCAACAAAGGAAACTTTACCTTACATTTTATTCATTATACCCTTACATTTGTGAGTTATTTTTCATTTCAATTCCATCTCTATTGTGGCCTCCGTACTGTGACTTTTTTTCCTTAAGAGCCAAGGAGAGCCTCTTCAGCTACATAGACATAGACGCTTCCTCCTCCATTCCCTCCTTTCTGCTGTTTTCAAACAGAAGGCCTAACTCTCGAAGCAGGGTCTCTGGATGTAGGCAGTTTTCTAACCCTCTTTAAAGTGATGTATAATTTACGAATGATTAAAAATAAATTCTTTGTAGCACCCATAGCATCATTTGTTATTTAATTATACATTGAAAAAGCTGTGTGCTTTATATGGACACATGGACTGACTAACTCTGGGCCTGGTTTGGGCTTTTGAAATCTCAAAGCCCACCCCTATTGACACACTTCCTCCAACAAGGGCACGCCTACTCCAACCAGGCCAACCTGTAAGAGCTTCTCGGCGTCATTCTTATTCAAACCAGCCCAGAACTGTTAGGAGTTGGTGCTTTGACTTCCTTGTGACTATTTTAGGGCACAGTCTTTGCTTGAAGCAGCATCACTCCAACATCTAAGTCTTCTTCGTTAATACTCTCCCTACAAACGTGCCAAGAACAAGCATTTCACTTGTTCAAATAAGAGGCTCTTTAGGTAGGCCTTCAAGTGCCATATTCTTGTGGTTTTTAAGGACATAAAGAACACTTGTCCCCAAATCTTAGAGAAGTGTTAAATGGTTTAGATAGGTCGATGCACCTTTCTTTCTTCTGACAGAGACATGAAACTTTGCCTTTGGTCTAGAGATTCAGCACACATATATGCCGTGCCTTTCAGCTGGGTGTTCCTAAGAGCCAACTCCGCCATTATATCTTAACTCCTGGGACTGGCCAACAGGTACTTTTAAAGATTTTCAACATCATTAGTCAACAAAGAGATGCCTACCTCAATCAGAACAAGCTATCAAACAAGGAAAAGGACAATAAAAGCTGGGAAGGACAGGAAGCAAAAGGTGCTTTTCTGTGCTGCCGGTAGGAGAGTGACTAGATAGAGCAATTATGAAAATCGGATGGAAGTTTCTTAAAAATATATATATAGAATTGCTGTAGGACCCTGCTATGCCAGTGCCAGACACATACCCAATGGTGTCTGTGGGCTATCACAGAGAGATTTACACACTCACTCCTACTACGGCATTATTTACAATCGCATGGCAATGGAACTAGCCTTGACGCTAGAAGCTAGAGGAATGAGGAATGAACATGTGATGTATATACACAGGGGAATTTTATTCATCTTTAAAAACTGAAACCACAAAAGGCACAGGAGAATAGATGGAGCTGAAAAGCATCACATGAAGTGATGAAGCAGACTCTAAAAGACACAAACTCATGTGTTCTCTCTCATTTACAGATGCCTGTGTACAATGTGCAGGTAGGTGGAGGTGAGTGTGGGTACAGGTCGTGAAACTAGACAGAAGACCACAAGATGGGAGCAAGAGGGGCTGAGTAAGGGAGTGGACAACAGCAAACAGAGACATGAAAAGGAAAAGGAAGGGGCCGGAGCGATGCTCTTCTATAGGTCCTGAGTTCAATTCCCAGTAACCACATGAGATCTGGTGCCCTCTTCTGGACTGCTGGCATACATGCAGGCAGAACATTGTATAATAATAAATAAATCTGAAAGAAAGAGAGAGAGAAAGAAAGAAGGAAAGAGAAAGAAAGAAAAAAGAAAGGAAGGAAAGAAGAAAGAAGGGTAAAGGAGGGGACAGGAGGGATGGCTCAGCAATTAGAAAAGATCACTTGCTGCTCTTGCAGAGAACCAGGGTCAGTTCCCAGCACCTTCATGGCAGTTCATGACCACCTCAAAGGAATCTGACACCTGCTTCTAACCTCCACAGGACATGAGTGTGTTACCCATATATACATACAGGCAAAACCCTCGTAGATTTAAAATACCTTTTTTGAAAATAAAAAGGAAGCTGTGGGGGAGGAAGAAGAAAGGGCAGGAGAACCAGGGGAATGGGTAAGACACCAAGGGAGAGAATCAGCAAAAACAAGTTTTGCAGAATGAAACTTAAACTATGTATGCTAATTAAACAAAATTTAAAGAAACATTTATTTTACTTATCTTTTGGTTTTTTGAGACTGGGTTTCTCCGTGTAGCCCTGGCTATCCTGGACTCACTTTGTAGATCAGATTGGCCTCAGACTGACAGAGATCCACCTGTCTTTACCTCCTGAGTGCTGGGATTAAACGGGTGTGCTACCATGCCCAGCCCAAAACACATTTTTAAAAGAAGAGATCTGTTTGAATATTGATGAAATAAGGAGCAGAGGTCTTGAGATAATCTTTTATTTTAGCATCTCTTATGTAGATAAGAGAACAAAACACTTTTACATATCTATTCCAATTATTAATTTTCCCCCTCCTCTTTTCTTCTTTTCTTAGTGCATAAATCATATATAGGACCTTTCCTCCAGTGCTAGGGACTGAACGTGGGGCTTATAAATCAAGCACTCTACCACTGAGCTGTAGACCCAGAAAGCTTGAGGCCTTTTGCTTGCCAGGCAAGCACTCTACCTCTGAGCTAGCTCCCTGATCCAGCTGATAAGTTTCTGATAAAAGCATTCCTAAGATTTGACACAATTGCAGAATTACAATTCTCCCTTTCTCTGTGTCTGCCTCTGTGTGTCTTTCTGTTTCCATATATCTTCTCACTCTGTCTCTCTCTGTGTGTATGTCTGTCTCTCCTTCTGACTGTGTAGCTAGCCTACAACTCACAAAGATCCACCTACCTCTGCTTCCAAAATGCTGGGATTAAAGGTGATCCTACCATGCTTGGCCCTCTGTCTGTCTGTCTGTCTTTTTATAACTTCACCAAGTTCAGCTTGTGTTCCCACTACTATTATCCTGCTAAATGGATATAGCATTAAAATTACTTGCTACTACACCCATACATCACTCAGACTCAAAAGTTGGACATCACCCAGACATTCCTGAAATGGAAATCTGAGTCCTCAGACCAACATGAATCAGAGCAGAGTGGAGATGGGTTCCTTCCCATCGGGCTTGGATACATGAAGGCAGGTGAGAGGGAGAATAAAATCTCTTTCTTGGGATTCCTTCTGTCCATCTTATCAGGCAAGGAACTCATGCACACCCAAACCAAACAGCGTATTTTCAATGCCAGCATCTTGGTGCAGTCGATGAAAGAGTGGAGGTTGGGAGGATGATTTTTCAATTTAGCACACTTTAGCAGTGTCACTCAACTGTGTTGGTTCTTGAAGGCAAACAGTATTGCTGGGGTAGACAGCTGGGACCACTGAAACAGAGTTGTGTTATTCACCAATAAAACTGTAATACACTTTCACTCCTCCATCAGCGACATGGAAAGTAAGCCAACAAGCATGCTTACACCGGGTTAGTCGCTAAGCATGCTCACATATGCTGTGTTTCTGAGCTCAGCAGCCACCTGAGAGGGGCGGGAAGATCACTATGCATTATTGCCCTTTCCACTATAAGGCAAGTTAGACTCAGAGAGATTAAGCAACTTGAGCGTGGACATGACCCAGCCTCGGGTAGAACTAATGTCTTTTGACTCCACTTCTCTGATTTTGGACCAAACATTTAAGAAAATGATGTGCCACATTCGATTTTCTAAAGACTAGTATGGCTTTAAGTTTTCATGGGAGACCAATACTTTGAGGTCAGTAAGTACAGGCATTCCTCAAGCATGGAACTGATTTTTAAAAAGCATCTCGTAGCTCATTCCTCTGCTGAATTCTGAGACCACTTGCATGGGTGTCTGAGGGTAGATAAAATGTTCCTCATCCTGTGAGCACAAACTTGAACTCTATCTTGGAAACTTTCATTGATAGATGCCCACTTTCCAGGTCCCTATCGCACTTCTGTGGACTCTATAGCAGGAACCTATAGATAGTCTGGCTCCATGCTCCGTGCTGTTAATCACCACCTCTCCAAGCACCTACACCTTTTTAAAAATTCAGTTTATAAAAATTAGGCATATATGTCAGTTACAATCTATTAATTTCTTTGAGACAAATCCTGCACAAGAGTGGGTTTCCACCTTGAAAAAAAAATAATTTTAAAGAACAGTCTCCTATGAATAATGAGTAATATTTGCCGGGTTATTTAGCCAAGAGGCATTTGCCTAGCACCTATTCCATGCCAAGCAGCTGGAATGCAAAAAAGGGCAGAGAGGCCACCTGTACTTAAGAACGTTCTAAAATAAGCCTAAGTTGGAAATATGTGCACCATCAAAATGAAATAGGATGACGTGGTGAAATTGGATGACTTGAAGCAGGGTGGATGACTGAGAGCCAGGCTGTCATCAGGCATGGCATTTTGAGGAGCTGGGTTTAAGATGGTCTCTAATTTCCATGCTTCTCATGGATGTCTCACTGGGTTCCAGTTAAGACTCTTTCTGTCTTGTGAGTATTTCTAAATTCACCCAATGCTTGGAAGGAGAGATAGTAAGGTGCACCGTGAAATCACTCTCCTCCGTTTTTCCTCTTCCCTAGATGGGTTGCATCAGCCACACCAAGAGGCTGACCTTGAAAACATGCTCTTTGGTTTGGAGGTACACGGGTTCCTTGCATGATTCCTCTGCTGAATTCTGAGACCACTTGCATGGGTGTCTGAGGGTAGATAAAATGTTCCTCATCCTGTGAGCACAAACTTGAACTCTATCTTGGAAACTTTCATTGATAGATGCCCACTGAAAGAAGGAAACCCAAGAAAGACGTATCATCTCACCTGTCCCCAAAGAAGCTTGCACAGTAGGGAGGAACCCATCTCCACTCCACCCTGGTTCATGGACAACATGAATCTCTTTAGGATCTGAGGACCCAGATCTCCCCTCCAGAAATGCCTGGGTGATATGCAACTTTTATGTGTGAGTTTTCTTTTTGCTCAAGAAGTGTTTGAAAATATGTACATTACAATCCAGGAAGTCTAGTCAAAATATGGCCACCCTCCCCCACTAAGTAAGTATTAGGATGGAGAGGGAAGAGGAACCAGAGAACATGGAGTTCCACAGTCCAGAGATGTGGGGCTTTTGTTAAAACAGTGGAAGTAGTGAGCCAAGTCTGAATAGACACTTGAAGATTGGCAGCAAGGAATAAATTGTCTTTTATTTAAAGGATAACTACTGAGCTTGAATGTATACTCAGTAAGGCGAACAAAACACAATTTCTTAACTTCCAGGGCAATCTAGACAGTCAATAGATGTGAAAACAAAACATTCTGATGAGGTAAGATGAGGGATACCAGACAGTGTTAGGTTCTGTTCAGGATCACATTTTCTTAAAACACAGTCAGATTTAGATGAAAACTGCGAAACTTATTTAGTAAATGTGTATTTTTTAAGAAATAGTTTTGCATGAGTGTCCTCAGCCATGCTCTTCTTAAAGAGATCGCTGCGTATTTGTCCAGGCTTCTTTATTGCAGGACAATGTGAAGGAGGATAGGGAAGGCTTCCAGACAGACGCCTGTGTAGACCTGTCCTCCCCACAATCAAGTCACTGCCCTTTCCAAGTTTTATTCAAGGCTACAAAAATGTGACATGAACAGACAGAGGAGAAGTCTTAATGAGCCACATTAGAAGGGAAGTTGAGCCTGTACATTCCGATTTTGATAGGGACCTTGAGTTATAAGGGGTATAAAAATATAAAGGAGGATACTCTGCCATGATTTTTTTTGGTTTTGGTCATAGATAAGTGCTTAAAAATATACTCAATACTCAATGTATTTTTGAGTTTGGGGTAGAAGCTGAGAAAACTCACTTCAGAGAAGCTTTAAAAATGAAAGTGTTATTTTCTTCGTGCACAGGGAGGCGGCCAGTCTGAGATCTGAAACGCATCCCTGAAGGGAGATTTAAAGGATGGGGACACCAAGCGTGGGGGAGCAGGGTGGGCTGTTGCGTTGACCAGTCCTATTTTGATACAGGGGGTTGAGCGAGGAAGTGAATGTGGGTGACTGGGCCTTTCCAGGTCACCTGGTTTCAGGACCCTCCACTCAGCTTTTTGCAGTCATGTCCCCTCTTGTACTTTGGCCTGAAATTCAGAACGATAGGGGAACAAAGGGGTGGGTAAGCTGCAGGTTGTTAACCGAGAAATTTACAGTGATAAGGGAGCAAAGGAGCGGGCCAGCTTTAAGTCAAGACAGGCAACACATTTAAGACTTTTGTGCCTTAGTTTAGATAACAGGATAACGGTAACTTCTGTGTTTACATTGTTTACCAGTAAACAGATAACCGTGAAACATCTGAAGAAGCATTGTCTCGGTCAGTAAAGATAGAGAGGTTGTGCCTGAGATGGCTGGACTCAGGCAACCGTCTCCTAACAGGAAAAAATTTAATGTGGAACTCCATAGCTTCTGTTCTGACTTCCTATTCCAACTGTAGAGAAGTTCATTGAGTTGTGTAAATTTTGGATCTGGTTAATTTTTGGTGTGTGATAGTCTTGTTTATTTGCAAGTTTTTTAATGATAAAAATTAGTATTTTTCTTTTTTTTTTTTTCTTTTTTCTTTTTTTTAAGACATGGTTTCTGTGTAGCTCTGACTGTTCTGGAACTCACTCTATAGACCAGGCTGGCCTTGAACATAGAGATCTGCCTGCCCCTGCCACCCAGGTGCTGAGATCAAAAGGAATGCACCATCACTACCTGGCTTAAAAAATTTAAAGGTATCTTAGAAATAATGTTTAAAACTAGTTTCCTTTTCCCAATAAGATGTCTGAAGCGAAGGTTAATGATTTGCTGAAGGTCATGCAGCTAGTTTGTGACAAGAGGCACAATCTCAGGGCCTCCTGGTTTCCCGGTGCGATCCTGAAGATGCAGATGTTTTTGTAAAAAGAAGCAAACCACCCCCACCCCCACCCCCACTCAACACCCCC
>NW_026596073.1:11614606-11625752 GCF_907164565.1 Psammomys obesus | reverse complement strand
CCCCCCACCCCCAGCAGGCATCCTGGGCACACCTGTGATCTCAAAACTTGTCAAGTAGAGGCAGGCATAGTAGAGGTAGGCACGGTGAGTTCAAGACCAGCCTGGGCCATAAGAAGTCCTATCTCAGAAACAAACCTCTTCCAGATACAAGCAAGACCCATGCACCTAGGCGTTCATAGAGACCATGGCAGCATGCATGTGACCTGAACAGGTTCAAACCAGATGAAATACCAGTGCTGAGAAGGGGAGAGTGGACACAAAGCCCTGCCCCAAACCAGGAAGCTATTTGCAATTGATACCTGTTGGGAAATGGAAACCTGTTTTCTCCCACACAGAGCAGGCTCCATGTTCAGGAGGAATTGGTCAATACAAAATGGACTCCATGGGTTGTTTTTTTTTTTTTGTACCTTTTTTTTTTTTTAATTGAGGGAGAAAGGAGATGAAGTTGGGTGGGTAGGGAGCAGGGATGATCTGGGAGGAGTTGGGGGAGGGGAATAATACTATCAAAAAGATATTATATAAAACATAATTAACTTTTTAAAACACACAACAAGAAATGGACTATCAAAAAGCCCACGCACACCGTGAAAACTGACCAAGCATTGAGCGACAAGACTGTTTAAAAAGAGAAAAGTGATGGACAATTAGAAAGCATGTAACATGTCTCTCACATTCCATAGTGCAGAGGGATCTGCCCTGGCAGGCTGGGTATGTCTCCCACAGTGGGATGTGATGCTCTTAACCATGTGTGCTCTGATACTGGGGCCTTGTTCCCAGTTGCTTGCCCTCCGAGTGGAGTCATTTTCTCTCTCTCACACACACACACACACACACACACACACACACACACACACCATAAGAGCACAGCCAGTTTCTCACTAACTCCCCTCCTTCAATTAGGACACACGATCTGAATGGTCAGGTCTTGGTCGATAATACCAAATTATCTTCACTCCATCTTATGCTCCAAGCTAAACACTGACTTCTCCTTCTCTTCAAGATCACATAAGCATAAGCTAGTCTCTGCAAAGCGTTCCACAGGCTGACATCTGCTTTTCTTTCCTCAATTCCCGAAAGGATGTGATTATAAACAGAGCTTCCAGAAATTTCTCATTTGTCTGTTTCCATTATTCCACTGCTTCTCCGGTTTCGGTCCTGGGGGTCTCTACTGCCGGCTGCTTATATTTGTGTTACCTAAGAAATAAATCCTCTTAATTAAAAAACAAACAGTCTGTGGTGGCAGAGTTCTAGGCACAATGTAGATGGCACCTGATTAATCCCGTTCACTGAGATCTCCAACGAGCAGCCTGGCTTTTGCCCATTCTCTCTCTGCTCCAGACCCGCCAGCAACAGCGAGAGACAGTGGAGGATGTGTGCGCGCTGTTCTCAAGCCAGTTGTGGAAAACAGAACCCCTTGTTTTGCTCCACAAAGATGGGTCTTTTTAAAGAAAGAAAGAAAGAAAAAAGTCTTTTTAAAACTCCAGACAAAGGAAATTCCTCCTATTTAGGAAAGGGATTTAGATGCTGGAGCTATGCCTGACTAGGTCCTTAAAGCCTGCCTGGCTCTCTTCCTGAAACAATGACAAAATCAGCAGCCCACCGCTTGCCCTGAGACCAAACAGCAGGAGAGGAAGCCCACGTTGTGTCCAAAACACAGCGCGACAGTCTGCGGACCATTGAATCACTCTGTGGACCTGAGAAAAGCGCTGCCTGTGCGTTCACACTGGACCCCAACCCGGGTCCGCTGTGAGAAGGAAGGATACCGCTTTTCTCGTTGGTTCTCAGGATGAGCTGAGGTAACTCCCTCACAACCAAGCCCTGGCCCCAGCACACAGTAAATGTAATCATTGAGTGACGGCTGAGGTGTGACGCAGACAAATGAGCTCGGCTTGGGAGTGAAGGAAAGAAATCCCATAGGGAGGGATGTCAAGCCAAAAACGTCTACCCCAGACAGGCAGAATGGCCCAGCAGGCCCCACTCACCCAATACAGCCAAGAAGGGTTCTGGCTAATTTTAAGATTTATTCGATTAATTATAGACTTACAGAATAATCGAGCAGTCTTTGTTTCTCTTGGCAAAGTCCTGCTTTGCAAAGTCCTATTTGGCAATGGAAGCCTAAGTTCTTTTTTTCTTTTCTTTTTTTTTTAATTTAAGAAAATTATTTTAGCAACAAAATATAGATTGCCTGAACAACCTCAAAGTTCCTTCAGTTCAAAACACACTGTTTCTGACAGCAACGTGCCCTTGAGGGGAGCATGCGGGTGGACAGACCTGAGCTTTGGAGTCACATGGACAAGAATGCCTCCTGCTCCTACAGTTGGGATACTGGTCCAAACCTATGGTCTCTTTGAAACTTGGTTTTTCAATGTAGTAACTGGAGATTGTAATACTTACCCTGTGGCCTGTGGTAAGAGTTCAACAAGGGTGGAGAGTGCCGTGCATGGTTCTGCACACACAGCAATTCACCAGTATGTCCTCAGTCTGTCTATGAGAACCTCCAGGGAGAGAATTAGAGTTGTGGTTAACCCTTTGCCATCTGAGCTCCCTATAGGGTGTCTTACGTTGACAGCCTGTTGAAGAAGATACTTACCAGCCAGAGCTTGGGTGTCTGGGAGTTACCTTGTTCATCTTGAGATCCAGTTCATCTTTAGGAAATAAGAAACTTCTCCCAGGAGACTCAGGTTGGGGTCCAGGTCAGTGTGAGTCCACAAACAGTGTTTTCCTTGGTGTTGAAACCTGAGGTAAAAGGGTTATAAGTTGAAGGACAATCTGAGCCAAATAGTTTCTAGCAAGCCTAAACACCTTGTCTCAAAGTGATTTAATGAGTAACAAATGAATAAACAAAATATAATGAGTCCTAGTATATCCATCACATCATTTAAAAAATAAGAATAGGTTTGGAGAGATGGCTCAGCGGCTAAAGTGCTATTTTGTACAAGCACAGGATGTGGGTTCACTTCCCAGAGCCTATGGCAGACTTAGCTGCACGCAATAATCAAAGGCTGCGGAGGCAGATACAGGAAGATCCTGGGACGTCCTGGCCAGCCAACCTAGCTTAATGGATCTGTTCCAGTCATGAGAGAGAGCCTATCTCTCACACAGCTCCTGAAGAACGGCCAGTAAGGTTGTCCTCTGTCCTACACACACACATACACATAAGCAGCCACATGTACAACTGTACCCTCACACACACACAAACATGAACATAAACATACATGCACAAATAATAATAAAATAGATTACAGGCTGGTGATGTAGCATGGTAGAACCTTGTATGTAGAAGGCCATGTGTTCAATCCCTGGCAAAGGTAAACACACATATATGCATACATATATACAGACTTACATACATACATATTATGGTTTGAATATAGATAATAGTTTCCAAAAACCTCCTGTGTAAAAAGTTCAGACAGCAGGGAGGTGTCACTGAGGAGGGGTCCTTGGGTCATTAGAAGCATGCCTTTGAAGGGGACAGTGGGACCCCAATATCTCGGTGTCTGTCAGATGTAAGAGATGGCCTTACCACATCTTTCCCATAGGCACAAACAATAAGGTTGTCTGGTTTTCGGACTACCACTTCCTGAACTGTAAGCCAAAAGAAACCTTTCGTCTTCGTAAGTTAATTGTCTCAGGCATTTCATTACAGTAACATGAAGCGTTCTAATACACACCTAGTATTACAATAGAATTGAAATCTCCTATGCAGTCTCCTTTCTCATTTGTTCCTTTATACTTTCACTGTGTGGGTGTACACCTTGTGATATAGTGATTTTTGAGTGTAATAAATTTCTGTTCAATAAAAGCTTTATTTGCCGACATGTACTTAGCCAACTGACTTCACTGAAAGTTGAAGTGAGAAGCTGAAAAATCAAAGCAGGTCAAAGCTGTGAAAACGTCTGAAAAAGTGCTTATTTTCCACTTTTGTTCTAATTGTTTCTCAAGTTTGCCTTTGGATTTTTGAAACTTCACTTCTCAGCCTTTCTGGTAAGACCAGGTATAGATTTTTTTGACCTTCATAAGTTCTTAGGAGAAACACTAGTGTTTTTTAATCCTTACGTAATAGATTAAATGATTCATTCACTGTAAACATCCCTGTGTATTATTCGGCTCCATGACCTCCGCCGACATGGCTGCTGTTGCATAAGCTGTACAAAGGCCCAATGGAAATAGGCCTGCGACAAAGACAATGTTATTTCAGTAACTTACTTCAGGACTCCTGCGACCAATGTGTATCTCTGGTTACATAAGCAGTTAGGTTTGCAGCAGATACTCGGACCACCACGGTGGGCCCCTGGAAGAGCTGCTGTGAGCACATGAAAGGCAGCTCAGCTGGACATGAGGCTTAGAGCCGTCTGCCCACAGTGCTGGATGGAAGTGTAAAGGACAAATGGAAATTACCAACCCAACCGTGAGAGGCAGGGGGGAATGAGGGCGCTATTTTAAGCACAGTGAGAGGAGAATTTGAAGTGAAAAGGGCAGGACCCATTTGGACAGTAGGTGGCACAATGTTTTTTTTAGTGTTGCTAAGAATTACACTTGGAAGGTAAGAAGTGATAAACTGTGAACCAGAGGGGTCAGGTAATCCAGGAGAAACTCTATGAAGAATTGTCACAGAATGCATACTCACATACATACTTCAGTACACGCATAATACATACACACACACCCACACAGACATACAGATAAGCTTAGGAACCTGTGGATAGAGGTAACAACTTACTGTAAAACTTGACCGCATGGACACTCTCACTGTAATTGTTCCCTAGGCCTCCACCGTGTTTCCCAGAACTTACCCACCAACGGAGCAAAGTGCTGACTGAGTGCATAGAATCCCAGGCACTTGTTAATGCCAGTCCTGTGTGCCAGCTCCCCTCCGAAGGATGAGGTCCCAGGGAGGACCAGCCATCAATGCCACGGAAAACAGGTGCCTATAGTCAGGGAAGCCTGTCAGATTGGCTTGAAGACTACTTTGGTTTTGTTCTGGGATGGGAGGGGGGTGCTTCTGCAACAGTTTGGGCTCTTCTGCTTGAGACGCTGGCCTTCCAGCAGAAGCCAGAGAGCAGAGACTTCCACATTTGGAAGAACAAGGCTCCCTTCCGGGATGACCAAAGGCCAGACACAGCAAGGAGATTTGGTCCAGTTTTAGACCTGCCACCCAAAGGCTGAAAACAGACCTACGACCCCTGGCTGCAGAACCTGGACCAGATGGTAGATGACCAGGCATCCTTTGAAAAGCCACTGTGCGTGAGCCAGGTAGTTCATCTGTCCCAACTGAAGCAAGGGACTCGAGGGCTGGACATATCCTCAGAGAGAAGCAGGTGTTTAGCAGTTTCCGGGAAAGGAGGGCACCAGCGGAAGGCCACCTGCGGCAGCTGCTCCAGAGGGCTGGGCTGGACCACAGGAGGAAGCCGCGCGGCCATACGCGGAGTAGAAGGAAAACTGTGCTTGACGTTAAAGTTCCCTGTGGGACAAACGCATTACATTAAGTGCTCAGAGGCACACGTCCAGCGCAGATAAGGCAAGGCGGGTGGTTTAGAGGCCGACGGGACCAGAACGGGGTGGAGGGCGTTAACACATCTGGAAAACGGGAATTCGGTGTGGGAAAGAGGGGCTGCCCTTCCCTTTGCCCGCATCGCAGCCTCAGCGCACCGTCAGGTTGCCGAGCACCACGGGGTGGCGCTGCCGTTTAATCTTTTGTGTCCAAGGTCAGCCTGTCTCTCTACGATGATTGCAAACACTTGCCTGTTGACTGCGTTGTTTTCTTGTTATCTTACAGACTGAACAAAATTTGGAAGTCACCGTGAAGGAGAAAATTCTCTCTAAGGCGGGCTCAAAAGTCTGGCCCTCGTTGCAGCGGCATTTTCTCTGAAATAACGAACCCTCATTCGTCTCTGTGCTCCTCCCCCCCCCTTGTGACATTTCAAAAATAGAGGTCAATATTGCAACTGACAGAATCACATGTTGTCGCTGCCGAGGTGAGGCTCCAGGCCTCTGGGGAATCCTTTGGGTCGTTTTTACTTTGTCTCATTCTTAGTGCTATGTGCTTACGTTCTGCCTCAGCTGTCCCTGGCTTGACTCCCTTATGCCCAGTCTTGCTTCCTTTCTCCTAAATAAACACACTGAAAACAAGACCCATCCAAGGTCTTCCTGAACCACTGTCACCATGTGAGAGAAGGAAGTCAACACACAAAGGGAAACGGAAATCAGAGAGGAAGACTGGGTGCAGTCAACCAGAAGGCCAGCTCTAAGGCAGGCATCCTGTGGTCTGGCTATGTGAGCCAGATGGTTCACATCTGAAAGTATTCTGTTTCAAGGCTGGGTTGATCTGGCTCTTCAAGTAGAAAGTCCTGGCTGGTGTAAGAGGCACCTGAACGAACTGCATGGCTTACTCTTAAAATGGTTGGTTTAAAAGATCACTCCTCGGTTTAGATGGCTTGTTGAAATTTTTGTTTGATAGCCCATGAAAGCTACTTGACCGTTCTGTGTCTCGGTTTCTTTCATTTTCTTTCTTAAAAAAATTTTTTTTGTTATTAATTAACTTATTAATTTGTATTGAGCCAGGGTCTCCTGTACCCCAGGCTGGCTTTGAACTCTGTAGATAGCTGAGGATGGCCTGAATTTTTGGATCCTCCTGCATGCTGGGATTCCAGGCCTGTGCCACCGCACCTGTTTTTCTGTGGCGTAGGGAATTGAAGGGAGGGCTTTGCCCATACGTGGCAGGCCCTCTGCCCTCACCTCCTGAGCCCTGCTTGGTTTCTTCAGTGTGGAATTACATTAGCCAGCGCCTACTTCATCGCGTCGTTACAAGAATTAGAAAAAGTATTACATATGCGCTGCCTAGAACAGGCCTGGCTGGGAAGGAACCAGACCCTTTCTCTTCACCCACTGAAAATTATCAGCTTCAGGCTCATGTCATTCTTGGCCGTGTAACTCTATTGGGAAATACCTTTGCTGCTTTGTGGGTTGGTGAAAGCATGGCGAGAGATGAAAATGGTTGCCTCCTGCCCTTCATCTGGAGTTCCAGAAGGCAAACACCTAAAGGAGCAAAGTCAGGAGCCCTCAAGGAGTAAGACAGCAGCCTTGGGTAAGAACGCTTAGAAAGACAGCGGGGACTGCGGCAAAATGAGAAACATACCTGTCAATACACAGCCACCCGTACCATCACCAAACAAGGTTTTGTCTTTACCGAATCTGACTTTTATGCAAAAAAGTACATTTTTGCAACATTGATTAAACACACGAGACCAAATAAAATACACCTGCCAACCGCCAGCCTGAGGTTTCCGTTGCATAAAGTTTATGGAGCAGCATAGTAAACAGCAAGATTTTTTTTTCGTAAGATGTTTTAAAATAATAAATTAATATAGATTGTATAAAATAAGGTTGATGAGTGAGAACCAGCAGTCTCCTCCTCTACCCTTCTAATGGTCATAATGTCCTAAATATTACCATTACTTCTTATGCATCCAGTTTTGCTTTTTGTTTTGTGGAGTTTTATAAATCTGTTTTGTGTTTTGTTGTTGTTGTTTGTATTTTGAGACAGGGTTTCTCTATGAAGCCCTGAAACTCACCATGTAGACCAGGCTGGCCTTGAACTCAGAGATCCACCTGCCTCCGCCCCCTCAAGTGCTGGGATTAAAGGGCTGTGCCACTATGTGCAGCTAAAGTATCTAATCCTTATTATAAAACATGAAGATCTAATTCCTGGATCTGGGAGATTAATGGTTTATTGGTAGAACAATCACCTGGCAGGTCCTAGGTTTGATCCCCAATGACTAAGTAAAGACAAAAAAAAAAAAAAAAGTGTAATAAGGATTTAATCATAAATATTTTACAGTTCATGGGGGGTGCTTAAAAAATGGAATTTCATGTGTCCCTGGTTGTTTCCTCATGATTCCTTTTTTAATTTTATAAACTTCATATTTTTAAAACCTTACAAAAAAAAAATCACACACCAAAATTAACCAGATACAAGTCAGAGAACTTCTATACAGTCCCATCCTGTCCAGTCTGTCCCGTTCCGCCCCCTTCTCCCTAGATGGTGGGGATCCTCCAGCTCCCATTTGCTAGGATTACTCACTTAGGCCACCAAGCCCAGCCTAATTGCTTTTCTAAAGCTTGTGAAAGCTAAATCAGCAGGATTAAATCACAACCACAACAGTTACTTGATGGAAAGATGTAATGCAAAGATTTTTTTTTTTTTTTAAACAGCCTCTCGAACTCTTTGTAGACCAGGCTTGACCTGGAAACCACAGAAATTCTCCTGCTTCTGTCTCTCTCTCTGTGTCTTTGTCTCTCTTCCTTTTTTTTTCAAAGATGCTTTGTGCATGGTCTTTAATAGTACATGACATCTTTTTAGGACTCGCTTTGTAGACCTGGCTGGCCTTGAACTCACAGAGATCCACCTGCCTCTGCCTCCCTGAATGCTGGGATTGCAGGCATGCGCCCCGTGGCTTGGCTCAGTGTGAAACATCTTTAGCTGAAGGGGTTAAAAAGAACCGGAAACCGGGTTTCCCGGCTCTGCTACTGGGGCTACACTGGGTGACTCGCTTGTGGGGGCCTACCCTGTGTGTAGTAGGATGTTTATTTCAAAGCATCCCCGACCTCAGAACTCAGCAGAGGAGGTCAATGCTCCCTAGCCTGCCCTGCGCTGTAACAAGCAAGCACCTCTCCAAACTTTGGCAGACGTTCGCGTCTTCAAGTGATCTCAAAGGCAGCGGAGGTATCGAAGAGCTGCCACCCGCGGCGTTGGGAGAGGGGAAGGAGAAGAAGCCGGAATTGCTTAAATTAGCATTCTGCTGATGCCGCTCTCGGCACCGCGCACGGTGAAGCTAGCTCTGCCGGTGCTGCCAAAACTGCAAACTGGACTCCATTGCGGTTTGTGGGACCAATCTGCAAGCTTCAAAGTCCGCCGCCCTGACCGCGTCGGCCTTCCTCGAGCGCCCCCTGCAGGCAGAGCCAGGCAAGCCCCTTGGTTGAGGGGTTAGACCAGAGTGGGTTCCAGGGGAGACTCTTCGCTGAGATCATCCGTGCATGATCACGTGTGGTTCTGAGACTTTAAAGAGTTCGCTAACCACTCACCCGAGGCAAAGCTGGAACTCTCTGCAGGGATGGAGGAAGAGCGCGGCATGTTTGCATGGACGCCTGTGGACAGCAGGAAGTCTGAAGAGCGTAAGCTAACGTGCTTATCGGAACAGACTGCACACCGTTTCTCGGTGGCTGGCCTTCCCCTCCGTGGATTGACTCTTTCTGGTTTTGTTCTCGTCGTAACCTTACTTCCAGTCTTGAGGATATTTGTCTTAATCCATCTGTGACCACTGTCCGAGACAGTGGAAGTGGCTAGTGCTGCATTTGACATTTTTGTCTTTGTCGTTTTAATGTTTCTTTCTCCCGCGAGGCTGTTAATACCTCCACAGGAAGAGTGTTTTATTGATTTTTGTTTGCCCACAGTCTGACTTACGAAGTATTCCTTAAAGGCCTAATAACGGACGAACTGTCTGAAAGGCAAAAGAAGAGGAAATGTAAATGTGCTTGAAAAACAAACAAACAAACAAACAACCACCTCCTTCCAGGGACAGCATGGGTTCTCAGATAACAAGGGAATTAAAACAAAATTTAAAGGGCCAGGCATGGTGGCTCACAGCTTCATTTAATCCCAGCACTTGGAGACAGAGGCAGGAGGATCGCTATGAGTCTAAAGCCATCATGGTCTACAGAATCAGTCCCCAGGCAGCAAAGGCTACATAGTGAGACTTGGTCTATGTATTAAATACTGTAGAAGCAGCGGTTACACTAAATGGACCCTCTTTTCAAACTCTACAGGAATATTTTGTAACAATAAGTGATTCTGGATGGATGACGGATCTAGAATATGAAAGATTTTGTCAGATGACAAAAATGCACTATAAGATGTCTACGCTGTGCTGACTTGGCTCCCTGAAAAATGGTCTATCCCAGTGGCCCTCAGCCTTCCTGATGCTGAGCTCCTTTAGCACAGCTCCCCATGTCATCATCACCCCCAACCATGAAATCGTTTCTTGTTGCTACTTCATAACTGTAATTTTGCTGTGTTGCAGATTGTAATGTAGATGACTGGTATGCAGGATATCTGACAAGCCGCCTCTTCAAAGGTGCACAGACAGACCCACAGGCAGACCCACAGGCTGAGAACCACTGGTCTATCCCATGGAGTGTTTCAGGACGCACACAGAGGCAGTTCTGTTACTAACGAAGACTGAATGGCTTCACTGTGAGTACCTCAACTCATCCTTATAAACTGGTAGCAAGATTCTTTAATTTTAACCAGGAGTGCTGGCACATGCCTTTAATCCCAGCACTTAGAGGCAGAGGCAGGCAGGAAGCCAGCCTGGTCTACAATGTAAGTCCAGGACAGCCAGGACTACACAGACAAACCATGTCTGGGCAGAGAGGTACGTGGAGGCATGTGTGTGCCGTATTACCTGTGTGGGTGTTACCCGTGTGGACACATGTGTAAGTCCTTTCTCTCCTTCCACAATGTGATCGGGAACAAGCTCAGCATCTCAGCTTTGCATAGCAAGCGCTTTTACCGCTGAGCCATCTCAGCAGCCCTCTCCTCAGCTCCTCTGCCTTTTTGCTTCATTTCTCACTTTCCCCCCCTGCAGAGCCTCGGTCTTGACCTGTCCAGTTCGGTGGAGCTGTCAGTCCAGCCCGCGCTCACAAGTGCCTGTAGCTCCAGCTCCAGGGGGATCCTATGCTCCTGCCCTCCCCAGGCCCACCTGTGTGTGCACAGGAGTGCATGCGCACAGAAATTAAAACTAATAAAAACAAATATTTAAAAAAACAACAACCAAGTATCACTATAAGGCTGACCATACCACTCTGGGGACACGTGGGCCTTTGGAGAACATTCTAGATCCAAACTAAAGCAGCCCTCAATGATCCTGCCCTTGCTTATTGCTATGATCTCACCTTTACTGCCTTCCAGTCATTCACTCTAGTTTTCCCGGTGCTCCTTGAACATGGAAGTAGTATTTCTACCTTAGAGCCTTTGCACAAGCAAATCCTTCTGTTCAGAATAGTCTTCCACAGATGTTTGCATGGCTTACCTCCTTTTGTTCCTTCCTTCCTTCCTTCCTTCCTTCCTTCCTTCCTTCCTTCCTTC
>NW_026596073.1:11568497-11614596 GCF_907164565.1 Psammomys obesus | reverse complement strand
CCTTCCTTCCTTCCTTCCTTCCTTCCTTCCTTCCTTCCTTCCTTCCTCCCTACCCTCTTTCTCTCCTTTCTCCCTGTCTTAGTTAGGGTTTCATTGCTTCGAAGAGATGCCATGACCTTACAGTGACTCTTATAAAGGCAAACATTTAACTGGGGCTGGCTTCCAACTTCAGAGGTTTAGTCCATTATCATCATGGCAGGAAGCGTGGCAGCACATAGGTAAAGATGGTGCTGGAGGAGCCGAGAGTCCTACATCTCAATCCAAAGGCAGCCAGAAGGAGACTGTCTTCTGCCGGCAGCCGGGAGGAGGTTCTGGATCACACTGGCCAGACTTGGGCATCTACATGAGACCTCAAGGTCCTGCCTCCACAGTGACATACTTCCTCTTAACAAGGCTACACCTCCTCCAATAAGGCCACAGCTCCTAACAGTGCCACTCCGTAAGGGCCGAGCATATTAAAACCACCATACTCTATTTCTTTCTGCTTATGATATTGAGATTGAACCCAGGGCCTTAATATCTAGGAAATCCCTCTAACACTGAGCTCTATTACCGTCTAGATAAATATTTCAGTTTTCTACAAGGGCTCATTAAATTGCCCAGGCTGGCTTTGAACTTACTGCATGGCTCTAGCAGGCCTTGAGCTTGCAAGTTATCTGCCTCAGCTTCCCTTGTAGCTGAAATCACAGATATGTGGTGCTGGAACACATACAGTGTGTCTGTTTTGGTCACTGAATTCAGAACCTGTCTAGCACACCGTGGGGTTTAATTAATATGATCGTTACTGGTGTGTGTGGGGGTGCTGAGGATGAAACCCCTCTGTGTGCTAGACTCTGATCTGAGTTCTGGATTCAGTGAGCAAAACACACACTCCGTAGTAGACAAATTATTTGTGGTATCTAGTATATTCAGATATGACTGTGAGGACAGAACAGGGATCGTGCACTGCTCTCTGAGCTCAGGAGACCTAGCCAGCATCACTGAATGAACGAAAACTAGATACAATCCTATTTAACTATTGCTTGTCTATCCAATTGTTTTTGAAGAGATTCTAACTTCAAGATTGTCCTGGCCAAGCTGAAGGCTAAATATTGTTAATAGCTATGGCTACTGACAACAATGCACTGTCGTGACACTGAAAAAATTACCCAGTCACCCTTTCTGAACTTTCACAAGGAAAACTTCCTGTCTGTACCTCAACATTGCCTGAAGTGTAAACCACAGTCACCAGTTTCTGCCGCTCAAACACTGACACAATATGGCCTCACACAGAGCTGTGAGACCATGTTGCCATGGCAACCTCTATTCCCATCATCATGAGCTAATTGTTCAGTTCTCAAACTGCATGCTCCTGAGGTTCAGCATGCTTCAACTCTGCCAGACCTCAGCCGTCAGGAAATTAAATGATGTGTTATTATTCATCATAGTTATTTGTTAACAATTTATATTTAGAAATGGGGAAAGACATGGAAAAGTGGAAAAGGGTTTTTTAAGGAGGTCCTTTCGATCTATCTAGTGCTACTTTAAGTATCGACACCAGTTTTGCCTGTCGTTGGATCATTCTCCTTACTTTGATGGCCCCTAAGTTATACTGGCCCTGTCACATACCTCCACCTTTCGAGCATATTTGTGTTTCAAGATAAGAGAACTTCACTTCACAAAATTTGCCTTCTTGGTTTCATTCTTTAGGAAACACCAAAGAAAATAATTGTGGGAGAGTATGTGATCAATGTGATTATGGAGCAGAAGAGCCCGTTAAAAGAAAAATGAACCAACCAAAAAGTCTCCAAATGCTTGGTTATTTCAAAAAAGAAAAAAATAGTTTATACTGTGTAATTACTATATTATATTAATGTACCTAGTTTATTGTATGTTTTTCAAAGTATACTTATAGTAACTTAAGTTATAAAAATAAATGAAGACTTTCGTTCTTTTCTTTTCCCCATACCTCTTTGAGACAGGCTTCTATTATGTAGCCAAGCTGGCCTCAAACTCAGTCATTTTTCCAGCATATCCCTTGAGTGCTGAGATTACAGGCATTCATAGCTATTCATGGTTTATATAACCCTTTCCATCAGCACCCCAATACTATAATCTTTATAATTAGATTTAATTTTCTTACTAATAGAGTAAATTATCTCGTTTTCTGGTTATATTTTTAGTCCTTCACTTAAACAAAGCTTCTAGCTCTGTTTCCAGTTCTCACCTTAATCTTGAATCTGAAAAGATCTTGAGGACCTGAACTGAGTGATACTAAGTGTTAATGAGGAGAGATACAGATGTGAAAATTAGTTATGAGATGGATATAAGATATCTTGCTCTGTTCCTGCTGCTAAAGATTTATATTTATAAAGAGAAGTTTGTTTATATTATCATAGTGTATATTTATTTTTATAAACAACAAAATTGAAGTGTCTCAGGGTGGTGGCACATGCCCTTAATCCCAGCACTCTGGAGGTAGAGGCAGGCAGATCTCTGAGTTGGAGGCCAGCCTGGTCAACAAATGGGTCCCAGGATGAGCAGGGCTACACAGAGAAATCCTGATTTGAAAAACCAAGAGAAAGGAAGGAAGGAAGGAAGGAAGGAAGGAAGGAAGGAAGGAAGGAAGGAAGGAAGGAAGGAAGAAAGAAAGAAAATTGAAGTCTCACAGTGTAGTTCTGGAGGCTGAACACAGCATAAACAACATTCCAGTAGATCAGTGTCTGATGTGAGCCTACTTACTCCCCAGGGTATCTTCTATGGATCCTTGAATAGTGGAAGGGACAGGCAAAGAGGCAAACAAGATCCCATAGGCTGCTTTTATAGGGGCCCTAATCTTGTTTATGAGAACTTCACCCTCTTGACCTCTTCACCTCCCAAACTCCTCTCTCTCTCTCTCTCTCTCTCTCTCTCTCTCTCTCTCTCTCGTGTGTGTGTGTGTGTTGCATCTATGTGAGTTTCCAGGTTTGCGTGTCCGTGCCCATGAATGTAGAGCAGAGGAAGACACCCAGTGTCTTTTCTATCTCTTTCCTCTTTATTGCTGTCTTAGTTAGGGTTTCTAGTTGTTGTGAGGAGACACTATAACCACAGCCACTCTTACAAAGAAAAAACATTTAATTGGGGCTGGCTTACAGGTTCAGAGATTTAGTCCATTACTGTCAGGGCAGGAAGCATGGCAGCACACAGGCAGACATGGTGCTGGAGAAGGAGCAGAGAGTTCTACATTCAGATCTGCTGGCAGCAAGAAGAGAGAGACACACTTGAGCATCTGAGACCTCAGAGCCCACCCTCAGTGACCCCAGCCCACCTCCAACAAGGCTACACTTCCCAATAGTGCCAGTCCCTATGAGCCTGTGGGGGCCATTTCCATTCAAACCACCACAACTGCCTTGAGACAAGGTCCCTCACCGAACCCAACTCACCATGTTGGTTAGGCTGGCTGACCAGTGAGCTTCAGGATAAGCTTGTCTCAACCCCTTCCTCCCCATAATGCTGGGGTTACAGGCATGCATAGCCGTGCCAGACGTTTTACATTGGTGCTGGGGATTCAAGCCTAGGTCCTCATGCTTGCACAACATTCTCACCCACTGAACCACCTCCGCTGTTCTTCAATATATGAACATTGGAGAGACACAGGAATTCAGATCATAGTAGAAGGTGAAGGGAAAAGCAGGTGACTGCCAACTTTCCATCATGGGTGGGCCAAGTAGTAAGTTGACATCACCAGCCACTGAGTTAGGGTGTCTTTTCTAGAATCCCTGAACAAGCAGCTAGAGATACCTACTGGAGCATGTGGCCCATCCAGCAGTTATGTGAGCCAGACACACGATGCCTCAGTGGTTAAGAACACTTATTTCCCTCGTGGAAGCCCTGGGTTCAGTTCCCTGCAACCAAACAGTAGCTCAAAACTGTCCATAACTCCAGTTTCAGGGGTAGAATACCCTTGTTTGACCTCTTAGGACACAGCCATACACATGGTACACAAGCAGGCCAAACACACAGGAAATAAGGTAAATTAATCTTTTTTTTTAAATGTTTAATAATATGGTCACACGCAAAAGCTCGGCTTGTGGTGTGTTTACTGGTAAATTATCCCTGCTGAACTCCTGGCCGGCAGCTGTTTCCGAATGGCTCCTGCACTAAGTAAGACCCAATGGATTGGAGTAGACCAGACTGGTGTCATCTGGGGCGAATAGCCAATGAGAATGAACTTTGACATTAGCCAGTGTCAGTCAGGGCTCAGTGGTTTATGCCTGTAATCCCAGCACTTGGGAAGGCAGAGGTAGGCAGATCTCTGTGAGTTCAAAGCCAGCCTGGTCTACAAAGTGAGCCCAGGCTGGTGAGGGCTACACAGAGAAACTCTGTCTTGAAAAAAAACAAAACAACAACAAATTATCCATTCTAAAAAGATAAAAATTGAAAACCTGGAAATTCACAGCAGTGTCTTTCAGAAGTGGCCTAGTTTCCCCAAGCCACCGTAAGAAAAAATATTTTAGCATGATAAAGAAAGGAACTTTAAAATAACCAATCAGCCTTAGATTTTTTTTTCATTACATGTATTTATTATGTTGTGTGTGGGAGTAAAGAATAACAAGAAAGTATTGTATTTAATGTCACTTGAAGCTCTGAGCTAAATGCTCTAACTAACCCCAGAAGAACGTACAGGGCATTGAAAACAGGCTTAAAGCTCCAAGGGTTCACCCAGCATGCTGCATAAGGAGCTCCGGAGAAAATGTTGGTGTCAGACCAATTACAACCGATTCTCTTGATGTGTAGCCCCAATATGCATGCTTTGTAAAGCGCCCAGGGGGTTCTTCATGCAGCTGTGGCTGAGAACAGCTGGACTATGCTACATATAAAAGGACTGTGGCTGGAAATCACTCCATTGCTTTTCTGCGCCCTCCCCTTCCACACTCTCTTACCAGGCAGGCTAGATCGACGCCATCTGATGAAGGGATAGAGAGGTATCTTAAGATTGGGCTGGGCTTCAAATCTGTGCACTAAAGAGGCCCTGTCTCGCCCTCCCTGTAGCTGGGACTCCAGGCATGCAGTACTAGGTCAGGCTGAGTCACCCTAACACACTTTCCGAGAGTCCCCTGCTGTCCTCCTACTCACTGATTACTTACGCGTGTATTTGTGTGCCTTTCTGACAAGTTGGATGTTTTTGTGCTCTAAGCTAGCTCTAAGCACAGTGCCTAGTGCTGAGTTCATGTTCACTAATATATATGGGCAGGTGGGACTGTGGCTCAGGAGTTCAGTGATTGCCTAACATATGTGAAGGCCTGGGTTCACTTGGGCCCCAGCACCATAAAGAAAGGAAAAACAGAAACAAAAAAAGATGTGTATACAAAACACATACAAATATGTGTATATAAAGTCATAAGCCAGCTTCAAAGTATCTCCAGATTAGATGGTGGAAACTGAAAGGCCTTTTCCCTCTTGTAGGAACTAGCTCTCTACTTCTTCAACATCACCTGAGACTTAAAAAAGACACCTGCGAAGAAACTCTTTCCACTGCATTCTATTCTAGAACCCATGAGCCAAGAACCAGGGACAAAAAACCAACATTAACTTTTATTATAACGAACACGCACATGTATGTACATCCACATATTCGTGTATGTCATTGTATATAATATCACTCAGAGAGCAAACAGTTTTGCCTGATGAAGCAAGCCTATGCCTCAGTAGAACAAAGGTCAATAAAATACATGCTCCACCCCCATCTATATTAGCCAGCCAGCTGGGAAGCAAGGAAAAACCTGAAGCTTCACATCCCACATGCCTGTAAGAATAACAGAAATATACAATTTTAGATGCATTTCTTTAGATGCATAGGAAATCTTCCCAGAAGAAGATATGAAGAGCTCCCATCCTTCTACCCACAGGACCAAGAGGCTTTCATCACTGAGGCCCAAGGCCAGGGAGGAATGCTTAAGGGAACTCATATATAATGTCCAGATCAGTCCCAAGGCAGACTTTGATTCCTGGGAATCTATGACATCTTGACCTTACTTAAATAGTAACTTTCAGGAAAAGAAAAATAGGGGAGGGGAGGGCAGGGGTTGGAGACTGAGAAAGATTTCACTTCACAACAACAAAACCCAGAATCAGTGAATTGATGGTGTGTTTAATAGTTCCTTACTTCAAGAATGTGCAAACAAGCCAGGAATGAGGCAGAAGGATAGCCAGTTTGAGAGAAGCCAAGGCTATACAGTGAAATCTTTTCTCAAAATTTAAAGAAAATGGAAATGATAAAGGAAGGAAGGAAAGGAGAGATGAGGGAAGGAGGGGTGACATTCTTAAATCAGGGATTCATAGCTTGAAATAAATAATAAATTCAGCACCTTATTTAAAGACTATCTAACTGTATTATAGCTTTCAGAATTTGAATATGGAGGAGCAGATGTGTTAAATAACCTTCACTTCCAAAACAACACAGATGCATGATTGATTTAATATTTGGTAGTCTGTGTTCAATGCCTGCAAGGTTGATTCTAAACTCGTGCACGTACCACTGCAGATATCCCCTATCTCGATTCAAAGCCAGAATGCACAAAAGGACACCAAGGACACATGAAGAGCAAACCACAGCCTGAGCATTCAGGGACTGTTGTTCTTTCTCTCCATATGTCCATTTACTTTTTTCTTGAAGGCATGTGCCTGAGCTGGGTCCTTTAGCACAGGGCCTTGTAAATAAGTGAAACTAGCAAAGAAATAAAGTCTTTACAATTGCTTGAAAAGGAAAAAAAAATATGAAATCTGTTTTTTGTTGTGGCTGTTGTTTTTTTGTTTTGTTTTGTTTTGTTTTTTTTCAAGACAGGGTTTCGCTGTGTAGCCCTGGCTTTACTGGAACTTGATTTGTAGACCAGGCTGGCCTTAAACTCAGAGAGATCCACTTGCCTCTGCCTCCCTAGTGCTAAGGCATGTGCCACTGCCTGGCTGAAAACTCATTTCTGCATAAATATCTAGAAATAAGAATTCTGAGTATACTTTAAAAAAAAAGAGACAGTCATTATACATTCTGTATTTTTAATGTCACAGCATTAAAGCAAAGGGAAGATTTTACAATTTCTAAGTTACTCAAGTAATTCCATTCTGCTGGGTGTGGTAGTGCACACCTTTGATCTCAGTGCTCAGGAGGCAGCAGAGGCAGTGAGATCTCTGTGATTTTAAGACCGGCCTGGTCTGCATGATGAGATCCAGAATAACCAGGGCTGCACAGTAAGACTATTCTCAAAAAGAAAAAGAACGAAAAGGGGGGAAAAAAGAAAAAAAAATATCATTACAGATGTGGATCAATGAAACCAACCAAGAAGGCTACCAGGAGTCATTTTTCTCTTAATTTACAGAACACAACTGTGTAAACCATGTACTGACAATGACTTGTTTCCAATTCCTTAAACCCCCCTCCAATACCACACTCCCTATTTCTCTAACACGCACGCACGCACGCACACACACACAAATCAAATCAAATCTTTCTTCTAATAGGATCTCAGGGTGGTGAGAACGCAGCTGGCAGGGTGTCACGTGACCTGCAGGATCGTTTGTAGTACATCCCCGGCCTTGCTCTGACCTTGCTCTCTTGCTGCCATCTAAAAGCCTTTCCTAAAACAGCTCCATTGCCACCTGCCCTGCCACTTTGCCACCCATATCTGTGCCATGTGACCCCAAAGCAGCTCCATCTGTATTCCCACTGTGACAGCCTCCAGGGACAGCTGAGAGATAACAAGAGCAAGGCACGGAATCAGGGCGTTCCGCACTAAGCTCCAGGTGACAGCCGTCACGGTGCAGACTCCAGGATGGACCAAACGGCAAACGCAGATGCCGTTGATTCCAGGTCAGACAAGCAGGGGCAGCACAGAAGCCCCGTGCGATTATCAGTCCGCACCTCGGTGGCTCCTACCCATGAGAAAAGCTGGAAAAGAAGATGCCCTAAGCCTGCTCAGTCTTGGATCTTCCATCGATCAGCAGCGTGATTCTTGACAGGGTATATTTTCTTCCTCTGAACTGGGTCCACATTTGCAGGGACAGAAGAGCCCCAACCCTGGAACCTCTTACCCCCACCCAGAGCTGAGACGGGAGAGGCTCACTTTTCCTGTTCGCCTCTCGGGTACTTCATGTCAAGCTATGGCACATTCATTCTTCCGAATGCTTGCTGGGCTCACCAACCACGGGGCCTTCCACACTTCTCCAGCCTTTCCCTCCTTCTGTTTTCCGTCACTGGGCTAGTACACACCATCTGTTGTAACCAGTCATTCGACACACCTCAGGCTCCCCCGGCTGAGCGAAGTGGGCGTGTTCCTCGCGCTCATGAAATTTACAAGTCAAATTAGAGAAAGAGACAACCAATGATAATAACACTGCTGATAAAATGAGCTGGAGGAAATGCAGCGGCAAAGAAACACCCGCCCTGCTGGGGGGAACACCACGGTGAGCTAAGAAGGAGGAGTTAAGTAGATAAAGGGAGGTTGAAGAAGAGGTAGCAGAGTGTGGCCTAGGGAGCTGAGAGAAAGCCTGAGGGGGACAGTGTAGGAACCATGGCGGGGGTGGGGAGAACGACTTTGGACTCCAGGTTAGAGGAACGAGAAATCACTGAAGGACTGTACGTAACAAAAGGGGGCTTGCATTTTAAACGCACGCACCCCTACCGCACCGCCCATTCCTCCCCAGGGGCCGGGCTTCACCCCTGCAAGCGTTCAGACGACACTTTGCACGGGTGGAGGAGTAGAAATGGAATAGCAGGCAGGAGGCTGTGGCCCATGGTCTGGGTAGGGGCGAGCGACCTCCTGGACTGGGCCAACCAGCAGAGTGTGTCGAATGCGCAGCGCTGAGTGCTATGGTGTCTGGCTGAGCAAGATGAATTGAGCCTCTCCCTCAGCGCAGCTGGTGAGGAGACAGCCAGCCCGCCTTCCGGATAGGCCTGGAGTCACCCTGGCTGGCCCGGAACTCAGAGATCTGCCTGCCTCTGCCTCCCAGAGTGCTGCGATTAAAGGCGAGTACCGCGAAGCAGGGCAGGGACAAGCAGAAGTTTTAAAAGAGCCCCGTGGTACTCTCTTCTCTCCTGGGCTGAAGCCTGACCCTACACAGCCCTACAGCCCTTTCAGATAAACCTTGTTCCTCAAATTTTCTTTTCTTTTCTTTTTTTTTGTTTTGTTTCGTCTGTTTTGGGTTTCTCTGTGTAATAGCCCTGGCTGTCCTGGACTCGCTTGGTAGAGCAGGCTGTCCTCCATCTCACAGAGATCGGCCTGCCTCTGCCTACCGAGCGCTGGCATTAAAAGCGTGCACCACCACGCCTGGCTGCTAACCACGTTCTTGTCTGGATTTTAGACTATCTCTTTTGGGGATTTTACTTCTTTGAAAAAGAAACGGACGCCTGCCTCGTTCTACAGTTCCGGTCTGTATCTTGGGTCTCTCGTTTGCAAACTCAGGTTCAGACAAGTACTAATACTCAAGGATGCCAATTAGGAAAACCTGTGATAACGGAAGGTCCAATCAGGCTAGCATCCCAGCCAACGAGGTGCAGAGAGTTGGGGCTCTCTGCCCTCTCCTCCTCAGACTCCTGCTGAGTCCCACTGGCTGCAATACAGGAGCGCCAATACAGCAGCTCTCTCCCTCTAGCTATGATGGTTTTTTCTAAAAACCTTCCATTTCCAGCTTCTGAGAAACACGGAATTAATTATACGTTCTCACGGTAATAGACTAATGACTGGTTTGCTGAATTACGTTCACTACGGTGAAACTACCTTAATACCTTTGCTAATATACAGCGAGGGAGTGGAGAGCTAGCGCTTGCAAGGTCACTTACACCAAATTCTTACTGACACTCATTCTGGGAAAGGTGACTTTCTGGAAAGGACAGTCCTCTCACAATTTCCACATTAGATTTCAGAGCATGAAACAGAGAGGACAGCTTGCTAGAACTCCTGAGATCATGAAAGTATGCTAGAATAAAGAAGCAACAACAGAAAAGAAATTTTACAATAAGTAGTTAACTGATTTTTTTTTTTTTTTTGCATGAATAGATTCACACGACAGGCTGCACAGTAAAAACCGCCCTGAGTGTTTAATAGTGTATTGCTGAATGATAATTTACTGGTGGTGTCTGCGTACTCACCAATTCATGCAAACTTAATAATGAGAAGCTTGAGGAGAAAATAAGACTCTGGGAATAATGATTAATTCCCAACTGCAATTAGCACCTCAGAAGGTCTCAACAGAGAAGCTAGCTGGGTGTGTGGCAATGATGTAATTCAAGTGTTTATGTCTGGGCTGAGCTACATTGATGATGTTGGGGGCAGGGTACACACTGTCCCTTTTTAAATTACATTAATTTATTTTGTGTACAGGCATATTGGAAAGGAGCGAATGTGTAGAGGTTGGGATATAACTTGTGAGAGTCAGTTCTGTCCTTCCGTCATGTGGACTCTGAGGAGCAAGCCTGGTGACAGGTGCATTTACACAGTGAGCCATCCCAGCCAGACCAGCCCTCTGTCTCCATCTGTGTTGGGATTATTGTTGTTTATGTGGATGGGTGTTTGCCTGCATGTGTGTCTGTGCACCGCATATATGCCTGGTGTCTGTGAAAGCCGGGAGAGGGCAGTGGGTCCCCTGGAACTGTACTAACGGTTGCAAGCTGCCATGTGGGTGCTGGGAATCAAACCTGGGTCCTCTTGAAGAACAGCAACTGCTCTTAACTGCTTAGCAGTCTCTCCAGGCCCATCTCTCTATTCTTCTTCTTTTTTTAAGGATGGCATTTAAAAATTTTAAACTTTATTTATTAGGTGTACAATGTTCTGCCTGTATATGCACCTTTATGCCAGAAGAGGAAACCATATCTCATAATAGATGGTTAAAGCCACCATGTGGGTATTGGGAATTGAACTCAGGACCTCTGGAAGAGCAGCCAGTGCTCTTAACTTCTAAGCCATCTCTCCAGCCCAGATCTCTCTCTCTCTCTCTCTCTCTCTCTCTCTGTCTCTCTCTCTCCTCTCTCTCTCTGTGTTTGTGTGTGTATAAGCACATTATTGCAATGTATATTATTGTTCCTACCTTTAATCCCAGCCTCTGTCTCTGTGTGTATAAGTACATTATTGCAATGTATATTATTAATCCTGCCTTTAATCCCAGCAGAGGCAGGAGGATCTCTGTGAGTTCAAGACCAGCCTGGTCTACAAAACCAGTCCAGGACAGCTAAGGCTATGAGAGAAACCCTGTCTCAGGGAAGAAAAAGTAAAAGAAAGAAAGAAAAAGAAAAACATTTTCTTGGGGTTGGCTTACAGTTCAGAGGTGTTGTCCATTATCATCATGGTGGGAAGCATGGCAACGTGCAGGCAGACACTGCTGGAGAGGCAGCTGGGAGTTCTACATCTAGATTGGCAGGCAGCAGGAAAAACAATGCTGTCCTGGACCTGGCTGGAGTATTTGAGGCCTCAAAGCCCACCCCCAGTGACACAGTTCTTCCAACAAGGCCACACCTCCTAAGTGCCACTCCCTGTGGGCCAAGATTCACACACATGAGTCTATAGGGGCCATTCCTATTCAAACCACCACAATTAGTATATTTTAAAGGACAAATTTAATCACCACCTCAAAGTACACATCTCTCTTCTTTTTATTCTATTCAGTTTTATATATTGTATGTGTACACAATGGTGGAGGTCAGGGATGCCTGTGAGAATAGCTTCTCTCCTTCTACTCATGTGGGTCTCAGGGATCAGACTCAGGTGGTCAGGATTGCCAGCAAATGCCTTTACCTATGGAGCCGTCTCTCCGGCCTCTTTGCTTTTATTTTTGATTTTTGTGTTTTGAAACATCTCATATAGCCCAGACCTGTCTCAGACTCACTCTGTTTGAAGACAGCCTTGAACTCCTGAACCTCTCACTTTGAACTTCCATGTGTTCTGATTACAAATTATGCCAATAGGGCTGGTGATAAAAGCTGATTTTTCCAAACAAAAGATGGCTGGGGAGTGCAAGTGACCACACTCACTTCTAACTCTCACTCTGACCTTTCATAAACTGGAGAGTAGTTCATGTGAGTTATGTGGAGTTCTACAATGAACCGGGTTTTTAATTTATGTTCACAGTCATCAGAGACAAATGCCTCCATGAGATCCAGCTGTAAGGCTCTTTCTCAATTAGTGATCAATGGTGGGTGTGGTCATCCCTGGGCTGCTGTCCTGAGTTCTAGAAGGAAGCAGGCTTAGCAAGACATGGGAAGCAAGCCAGTAAGCAGCACCCCTCCATGGCCTCAGCATCAGCTCCTGCCTCCAGGTTCCTGCCCTGTTTGAGTTCCTGTCCTGACTTCCTTCAATTGTCTTTGAAAAAGAGGATGGGGCTATCAGGAGGAGGGGGAGAGAAGAAAAAGAGGGAAGTAGAACAAAGCAGCATGCCTCCTCAGAGGACCTGGAACACACTTCTCAATCAGCAGAATCTAGAAGCGAATCTCTACTTTTAAGAGACAGGACCCCATCATGTAGCCCAGGTTGACCCTAAATTCACCGTATAGCCTTGTTAGTGCTGGAACTACAGATGTGTATCACCACCCAGTTAAATTCTACTTATTATTTACTTACTTATTTGCTTAGAGACAGGGTCTCACTTTGTTTCTCTCGCTGACCTAGGGCTGACTTTGTAGACCAGGCCGGCCTGGAACTCATACAGATCTACCTTCCTCTGCCTCCTGAGTGTTGGGATTGTATGTGTACAACACCATACCTACTATTTATTTGCTTTAAATGAGGTTCCCAGCTGATAGCCTGTTAGGTTGACTGTGAATAAAAATGGTCTGGGATGATGTGCTGATATAGTCTCATCTCCCTCTTCCTATACAATCCTTCCTATATGACCTATATAAACCCCTCATCTCAATTCAGAATTCATCAATTTTTTATCTAAAGTCCGAGATCAAGGTACAATGGGAATTTTTTTTTTCCTAGTGTGAAAACACGACCTACCTTTTGACCAGTGGTAGTACAGCCAGTAGAATCAGAATCTCTCCATGATTTATCCTGATCGGCAAAGGATTCATGAGAATTTTCATTCCCAAATAGGAGTTTCTGTTTTTATTTCTGTCTGGAAAAAAAAAAAAAAAAAAAACTAATGGTGGAATTAACAGGAGGAAGGGCTCACTAAAGAACATTCAGTGGGTGGATTTTTTTAGATGATGTCTTTGGCTTAGTAGGGTGAATCAGCACAAAAATCAGCTTGGATGGTATGCAGGGAACAAGGAGTGAGTTTTTTGTTTGTGTGTGTGTGTGTGTTTTGTTTTGTTTTTTTCTATATAGAAACTGTCCCCACAGGACCACAGTCCTCTCAGGGCTAACACCTGAAGGTTGCCTGATGTTTGAGTGATTATTTTTAAATTAATACAAAACTTGTATTGCTTTGTCAAGGACTGTAGTAGATTATATTTGAAGCTATTCTTTATTTGAGACCGACAATTCTACTCAATTTGGGGCCTCAGGCCCACGTTGTGGTAAGCTGACAGCAATTTCAAATATGATTTTAATAGCACTTCTAAGCATGACTTCTGGGGCTCTATAGGCAAATGCAAATGCTTTCTATCTCTCGATGCCACCTCTGGGTTGGAGTGAGAGGTGCTGGCTCAGGTGGAGCTGCTTAATTGGTAACCTAAGATCTGTTTACCAAATCGGATGTGCAAGACACTTTGCTCACCCAGGCCACCCCACAGAGTGGTTTGACCTTAACTAGCTCACAAATCAAATCTCTACTTTTGCAGACAAAAGATTAATTAGCATCCACCAAGACACGTAGTGGTGTGTGGAGATGACATTGCTTCTCTGAGATCTTAGGCAAGTGTGAACGTATTAACTGGCAACTTGACAGAATCTGGAACCATTTGGGAGCTAAGCCTCCAGGCACACCTGTAAGGAATTACTTGGACTCTGGGATACCTTTGACGAATATGTTAATCGGGTTAACGGAGGTAAGAAGACATACACTGAAAGTGTGTGTATGGGGGGGGATTCCCTGACTGGGGTTCCACACTGAAAAAGGAGAAAGCCACCAAGTGAGTACACACAGTCATCCATCTCTGCTTACAGGGTAAAGCGGCAGTGTGAACAAACCCCTGTGACTTTCCCACAGTGACTGGCACGGGACTGTGACCTAGAGTAAACCCTACCTTCCTGAATTGCCTTACTCCCGTGTGTTTATCCCAGGGTGTTTTATCCCGGCAACAGGAAAAGAAACTAAGGCAGCAAGTTATTAAACTTTGTTCTTTCACACACACACACACACACCTGTGTCCGGGACACTGCAGAAAGGGGTGGAATCGTGTCTATAAAGGGTCCCCCAGTTTCCAAGAGAGAGGAGGCATTCAACAATGCCACTCTTTCCCTCTACCCTTACCTCTGCTGTCTCAGGCACACTTGAAAATACTCCTACTGATGAACTCGTGGCAAAAAAAAAAAAAAAAAAAAAACCAACTTGAAGAAGCATCACTCCAGCTCAGCAATTTCCTGGCCTTACAAAGGAAGTGTAAAGTGAAAATTCACACAAACTTGACTCCTGGTTTTGTTTGTCCTGCATCAAACTGTTCTCCTTCATGTCATTATGAAGTGTGATAACCTCACACCACCTTGCTTCTCTGCCTAACACTTTCTCGTAAGACAATGGACTGAAGAGCTTTATTCATTCCACTAAAATTCATATGATGACTCCTAAGCTTCTGTGCAATGGGAGTTAGAAGTGGTTGGTTCATGAAAGCAGGATCTTATGAATAGCTTTTGTGCCCTAATGAAAGGACTCCAGGAAACCCTGCTGCCCCTGTTCCAACCAGAAGGCTACACACAGAGACAATGACAATCTATGAACCAGGAAGCAAGCCTTCAGCAGACACCAAAATCAATCTTCCAGCACCTTCATCTTGGCTGTTCCAGGTTCCAGAACTCTTAAGAATTAAGTGTTTACTCTTTAAACCATTCAGTCCATACTAGTTTGTTATGGTAGCCTAGATAAACACTAGCTTAAAAATGCCTTGGTAACTAGTCATCATTCATAGTTGGAAGCCAGCCACTATATTAGATAGGTAAGTAGGTAGCTAAATAGGTAGGTAGGTAGATCTATAAATAGAGGCGATTGTGTAGAGATAACAAGAAAGTTAAGATAGAAATAATCAAAAGTGGGTATAGTGGGTGCAGGGTTAGCAAATGGGTGGAGAGAGGCGGAAGACTTACATTTGCATTTTAGACTCTCCTAAACTATTTGGTTTTTGCATATGTGTGTGTGTGTGTGTGTGTGTGTGTGTGTGTGTATTACTATTATACTTTCAACTTTCCCACTTTTTGATAAGTAGTGTAGCTCAGAGATACATGAGGCCTGTAGGGGGAAAAAGCAAGGTATTATTGTAGGTACACTAGTTAAGGTTGGCTAGCAGCTCTATTTAATTAACCCGAAAATGTCTAATGGTCCAAACACTATAGATATTTATTTTTCAGTCTCAGAGCAGCTCTGGGTGGTGAGATGGGGCTGGAGAAGAGGGGGGAGGGAGGAAAACCTTGAGTGCAGTCACTCAATAATCAAGGTCGGTGGGCTTTTCCATCTTTAGCTGGTGGTTATGAAGGTCACCTGAGAACCAGCATCCAGAAGACAGGACAAGAACAAACATGAGGAACCATCCAGGAGAGGATTATTATGAGACACTCATACAAGGCCAAGCACTTCTGCCTCCAGTGGTGACCACGCTAACCTACAAGGAAAATATGGGCCCCATGCATTCGCTTCAAAAAGGGAGTGCCTAGTTGGCCAGCAGTCTGTCAGCGGGTTACCACTGATCCTTCTGGGGCCCCAACTTGGGAGACTCACTGTTAGATGTAGTGAAAGTAAGGTAAAACCCTCACTCCATAGACAAGAAGAGGCCCATCTCCTCAGCCTGCCTTAACTTCAGCGAAAGTGCAACAGTCCTGAGTTCACCTTGTCTGGCCCAGTAACCTAGTTTGTTTCTGAAGTCATGGGACATGGGCAGGACGTTCCAAAAGTGCAAAGCAATGATGACAAGGCATGTTATCACAAACCTACGATGCCAGCATCTGGGAGATGGAGGTCACGCTTTGGTACACAGCGAGTCTGCTACACAAGACCCTGTATTCTCTACAGTCCAGAGGATGATCCATATAGCCATATCTACACCTTAACTGAGTGAGTTTATTAAAAATACAGCAAGCTAAAGTGAAAGAATAAATGGCAAGTGCTAGACAGACAGCAAAGAGTCATCAAATCAGATACTCAAAACATTTACCAGGGGCTGGAGAGATGGTTCACCAGTAGCCACCCTATCAGAAGGCCCAGGGTTCTAATCCCAGCACTCTCGCAGCACCCAACAACCATCTGTAACTCCAGTTCCAGGAGATCTGAGACCTTCTAGCTTCCAATGGCACTGCATACACATGGCATACAGGCATACACGCAGACCAAACACACACACACATGCATAAAGCAATGTCCTGGAGAAGTTAAAGCAGTGGGCTGGAGTTCCTGGTTGAGGTTTGTTTCTGAAGATGAACTTCCCCAGGAATAGCTGGGGTGGGCTCCTCTTTCCCACTGCAGGCGCTTTTATATCTTTGGGTAAACAACAGCAATTTCTATTGGAAGTGGTCCATGTTCTAGTTATTTTCAAGGATATGATGTTATTGGGGTTTTCGTTAGTTAGTTAGCTTGTTTGTTTTTGAGTCGGGGTCTCATTATGTAGCCCTGGCTAGCCTGAAACTCACAGAAATCTGCCCTCCTCTGCCTCCCAAGTTCTGGGATTATAGGTGGTTACCACCACTGCTGGCCAACATATTTTCACTCTTCTGCTGCTGTTTTCTACTCTCCCTGTCAGAGTTAAGGGAGCCACCCATCCCTACACAAGGGACCTTGGAGAATACTTTGAAACAAACCTGTGTGCCTCTGAAATGGGGGAGGGGCAAGCCCCCACTTCAAACAGCCGGTGATAATTTAGCAATGCAAGGTATATGCTCCCTGTCTGGGAAAACAAAGCAAAGCAAAAACAAACGGAAAAAGGACCATACCTGGTGGCTGACACCTTTAATCTCAGCTTGGGGTGGGGGTGGGGATGTCAGAGGAGGGTAGACCTTTGTGAGTTTGTGGATAGCCTGATCTACATAGTGAGTTCTAGGACAGCCAGAGCTCTCCATGATATGACCTTTCTAAAGCAAAAAAGCAAGAAAACTGAAGTCCTAATCAAGGGTGACAGAGATTAGAATAGTGATTCCTTCCCAGTGGAGACAGAGTAAGAAGACATAAAACGGAACCTAGATCCATGTGCTGATGGTTCAAGTATGTGCAAACAAGACAATTCATTAAGCAGCCTACCGAGGCTGACAGTTGTATGGTCATGAACTGTTTGGAGAATGATGGGCAGTATTTGCCACACTTTTCATGGAGCTGAAAACAGAAGAAAAGGAGCTTACAGGGCATTCCCCACCATCACCCACTACACCCTGCTAGCTCTGGGGGTGCTGGGCCTGAGAGTACTCTTGGGACACCTGCCTGGAAGGCTGGTGGAGTTGGGGTCCGGGGAGCCTGCCCTGACCATTATTGGATCCTTCAGTGGCATATAAACGGAACAATGAAGACTAGGATGGAACTCCGCAGGTTTAAAGCTGCTGTCTGAAGTTCAATTTCACGGGCATGAGGCAGGGTTGGAGGTTTTATTGCAGTAACCAATAATGAAGAGTGAGGATGCGATTAACTGTCTGAGCACAAACAAGCTCGGATTGGGAGAGACAAGCAGGAGGCCTTCACTTCTGCTATTGTCATCCCAAGACTGCATTGAAATTTGTGGCTGGGGGTGCGTTGAGAGCATCCCTGAAAGCATTTCGTTTATTGAGGAGCTTCGATTTAAATGAAGCAGCAGGCACTGACACCACCATTATTCACAAATCCCTCCATAATGCGGACGTAAGTGGGGGGCACAAGGCAGCCACTGAATTAGACGGCTCCACAGGTAGGAAAAAGGGCCTGTTGGGGATCAAACTGCCAAGGCCATCTCTGGTGGGAGGGTGGTGGCAGAGAGAAGAGCAAAGTGATGGGAAAGCAAGCAGATTTTATCAACAGGTGGGATCTTTGAGCTGATCTTAGGCTGGGAACTAGATGCCCTTGCCCTTTGACCCTTGGGGTGGTTTAAGGGAGGCGCCTGGTAAACAGAAACCCACCTGTACACCTCTGTTTACTCAATCACCGTCATTCTGTACACCCAGCCAAAGTCCTGTTTAGGACATTGTCTCCAGCACTGCCACTGGGGGAGGGGGGTTGCTTTGAACCTTGCACTGAGAAAGTTGGTGTCTGTATTCTTAGAGATCTGTCTCCCGGTAAATCAGGCACCTCGATTAAGGACCCTGAAAAGGACTGTGCACCCCTCTACCCACCCACACATAGTGGTCTGGCTGGAATCACTCAAATTGGACACAGCCACTTACTCACATGGCTGCTGTCAAACTAGGCAGACCCTATCAGCTAGAGACTGGAAGAGGGGACTTTTAACGCCATTAAAAATCTATATTATCTCAGCAATCGGTCTCTTCAATACAGGTGGACTTCTTATCAGTGGCTTGGTATGTGTGTGTGTGTGTGTGTGTGTGTGTGTTTGCATGCACAAATGCATGTGAGGTGAACAATTAACTTACTGGTGTTAAGTATAATTGCAATGCTGTGCAATATACCTTCAGAACTTTTTCATCAGCACTGAATTCTAGGCTCGTTAGATACTATTGCCTCTTCTCCCTTCCCCTCCCCGAAACCCATAGTAACTACCATTCTCCTGATAAAGACTTCCTCACGATACCTTTAAAATGAGAAGAATGTGAATGCAGTGAGAATTTTGGAATTATGGTTTCATTTTACAAAAACAGTATAAGAATGTTTTCTTTTTAATTCCAGGTGTGGGGATATGGGGCTGCTTCGATTGTCCATGACAGCTGACTGTGATTTGCCTTGTGTTCTAGCTGAAGTGTGGTTTTGCCAGCTGCAGGAAGTTTCTGTGGCTGTGTGACTCTTGGAACTCTGGGAACTTTTCAGAGGATGTGTAAATCTTAGAGCCCCAATAGGCAGGGTTGGTGGTTGGTGGTCGTTCAGGGTGGGTGTGGGTGTTGGTAGCAGTGGTTAGTAGTCATGTTTAAAGAAGAAGCTAGACTCAAGGATCTCTCTCTCTCCTGCTCTATCCTATCTAGGATAGGGGGTGAGGCATGACGATGGGAAGAAGAACCCACAAAGCAGGAAAAAAAAAAAAAAAAAGCAAGCTACAGATGTAATCAGACAGTGGTGGCACACTCCTTAATCCTTAATCCCAGCACTTGGGAGGCAGAGGCAGGTGGCTCTCTCTGAGTACAAGACCAACGTGGTCTACAGAGTAAGTTCTAGGACAGCCAGAACTGCACAGAGAAAGCCTGTCTCAGAGAAAAGAAGACAAAGAAGAAGAGGAGGAGGAGGAGGAAGAAGAAGAGGGACATGCAGACTGTATTTTCCAAAAATGATTGCAACAATATTTCCGTCCCCTAGGCTCTTCCAAGCCTTGCCACTTCTCCATCATTACCAGTTCCCATATATATCCTCTCCTTAAAGCTGGGCAAAACTTTACACATGTCTCAGTGAACAGAATGTAGAAGTGACAGTGTATGCTTTTCCAGATTTGTCATTAAAAAGTAACATGACTTCTCTTTGATGTTCTTCCTCCCTCCCCTTCTTTCTCTCCCCTCTCTCTTCCTCCCTCTGTCCCCCTTCTCTGTGTGCCTTTAGAGGTCAGAGTCCTGAGCCACTGGTAAGTCCCTCTTGATATAGATATTTAATGGCCTGAAAAGCCCCCCAGTCCAGTCTCCAGCTGACTGAATCAGCCTAGTCTGACAGGAGACATGTGAGTGACTGGTTGTGTCCAGGTCGGGTGATTCCAGCCACTGACTAGCTGCAGCTTCATGAACAATCCTGACCATGAACTGCTTGCTGAGCCCTGCCAACCACATCAGCCATGAACACTCATAATTCTAACACTGGTTTAAAAAAAATATATATTTTATTTATTTATTTTATGTATATGAGTGTTCTATCTGCATGAATGCCTGCAGGCCAGAAGAGGGCACCAGATCCTAATATAGATGGTTGTGATTCACCACCTGGTTGCTGGGGATTGAACTCAGGACCTCTGGAAGAACAGATAGTGCTCTTAACCTCTGAGACATCTCTCCAGTCCAACACTGATGTTTTAAATCAGGAAATTTTTTTCTGGCTATTTATCTGGAAGATGATTTTGGTCAGATGCCCAACTCATTTTCCCATAACTTCTTAAAGAAATTTTGTTTGATAACTAAACCACACATTACCACCTAGCAACAAACAATACAGAATAACCACGTTTCAGGCCTTAGTAGAGAATATAAAGCCAATGATCGTTCCCACCTGTATTAAATGTCCGGTCCCAGGAGGCGGTGCCAATGCAGAACTACAGAAGGGGCTATTGTGCTTCCCTTCATTTTGTAGGTGCATTCTTTGATTTTGTTCACATTTCAAAAGTTTTCAACTGAGCAGTATTTTCTTAGTGTCTAATAAAGTTGCTTTCAGTGAGCTGTGCAGGTCACACTAGAGCAATGGTTCTCAAGCTATGGGTTGTGACCGCAATGACTCTTTCATGGGAGCTGGTATATCAGATATCCTGCATATTATACATTTACATTATAATTCATAACTAGAAAATTAGTTATGAAGTAGCAATGAAAATAATTCTATGGTGGGGGTCACCACAGCATGAGGAGCTACATTAAAGGGTGGCAGCATTAGGAAGACTGAGAACCACTCTCTGCAGGAGGTTCATACTATAGCACATAGCTGTGGGAAAGCTCTCTAGGATTTGCTACAGACTAGTAGCCAGGGCTGTTTATCATATCCCCATAATGGTCCAAAAATAAAGCAGCAGATCAGAACTCTGTATTAAAGTTAACTTCCTATAAATCTTAAGAAACTTGAATCAGTTGCCTATGTAGTCAAGCTAACCATGCTTGGCTTTCATTTCTTTCAGTGGAAAATCCAGTACAAATCTGTAGCTGGGCTTAGATAATTAGGTGCTGTCTTATTTCTGGCGTATCTCATTCCGTTCCACTAACTTGTGTTTGCCTAATGTATGTATCTCTTGATGCTGGCTTTACTTATTATTTATATTTTCTATTTGGGTGCATGTTTTATCACAAGCTTTCTCAAATCTCTGTGGAGGAAGATATTATAATTATAAGGCAGGAAGCAGATAAATATATAAGTGAACTATTCTTCTGAGACCTCGCCAAATTATAGGCCTCCTATAAGCCTGATTTAATGATTCATTCATTTGCTTCCAAACATGGATTAAGCATCTATTATGTCTAGGCAATTTATTACAGTTGCAGCTGAAATAACACTTGAACCCATTGTCCTTGCCCTTAGCTAAACAGAATCCCTGAGGGTTATCCAAAAGCTTGAGGTCCAGTAGCGGCAGCTGGCGATTTCAAATGGTGACATCTCTGAGGTTGTCATGAAGCTTCAGCTCTTAATATTTTCATAAATAAACCGGGGGGGGGGGAGAAGCTACAAGGTGAATATACATCTCTTTAGGTTCCTTGCCAGGAACTTCAACAAGTTTGAACTTGTTCAATTCAAAATTTTGAAACATTTGAATAGTTCTGGAGAAACTGTTGGTAAAGCTGGTCCCTTGGAGCTCCTTGGCTGTTTCTACACTGACAATTTCTTTATTCTCTACCAGCAGCAGTTCTCAGTCCTTTGGGGATGAATGACCAGTTCACAGGGGTGAACCTAAGATTATCAGAATATTTACATTATGATTCCTAACTAGCAAAATTACAGTTATGAAGTAGCAATGAAAAATAATTTTATGGTTGGGGGTCACCACAACATGAGGAACTGCATTAAAGGGTCACAGCATTAGGAAGGTTGAAAGCCAGGGCTCTACCAGGCTGACACTCATATCTCCCTGGCTTGTGACTTGGCCGCTAGTTTTACTTTTACACTCATACTTTGCTTCCTATTTAAGTCACCTGCAGCCCTCGTTTATACCAGCTTTCACACTGGCGTGCCAGACCTCCAAGCCTGGAAACTCTCGGCTTGTCCTCCTGCCAAGTATGATGATAAATGCAAACTTTCCTGAAACACCCTCCTGTTCAGACTACATCATTTTTCGTGGCATTTTCTGCTGATTGTGCTGACCTTTGCTAGTCTTTGCCAGCAGGGGGCTTTGTACTCTTGTTGCCAATGCCCCCTATCTCCTGGGGTACTTTTTCTCTTTTTCAGAGTGATCATGCCTCACTAGTAAACATTCCTGGCAAATATGATTGCTTCTTTCCCCCATCTCCCACCTTGCGCCTTGGAATCTAGACAACAAAAAAGATGCTTCATTTTCTAATGTAAAATAAAACCATGTTCAAGCAATGCTGTCCACAACATCAGAGAAATATCCACCTCTAAAAACAATTGAGAGCAGTTATAATGCTGGATATTTTTTTGTTTACTTGTTTGTTTTAATTATTTTATGCATATGAGTGTTTTGTCAGCATGCATAACTATATCACATGCATGCCTGGTGCCTCCAGAGGCCAGAAGAGGGCATAGGACCTCCTTGGACTGGAGTCATATAGGTGTGAGCGTCCATGCAGGTCCTGGGAATCAAATCCAGGTCCTCTGGAAAAGCAGCCAGTGTTCTTAACAGCTGAGAGATATGGCTTTAAAAGATACTATGTGCTGGGATGAGGCTGTAAAGGGATGAAAGAAAGAAAAAGAAAGAAAGAAAGAAAGAAAGAAAGAAAGAAAGAAAGAAAGAAAGAAAGAAGGAAGAAAGAAAAAGAGAGAAAGAAAGAAAAAGAGAAAGGAAGAGAGAGAGAGAGAAAGAAAGAGAGAAAGAAAGAAAGAAAGAAAGAAAGAAAGAAAGAAAGAAAGAAAGAAAGAAAGAAAGAAAGAAAGCCGGGAGGGTGGAAACTCCTGCATCGCCTCCTCCCCAACATATTATTTGGAGTCCTCTTGTCTACTTCGTTGGGCACATTAGGTAAATACCGAGACAATGCCTCACGGTGTGCCTCATGGTGTGCTCCTACAAAGGAGACAATTAGATCTATCCCAGAAGCAAAGCAACACACAACATGCTGTTAGGTCTTTACCCAGAATGTTCAACCTTACAGAAACAGATTTCACACCTGCTATTTCCCAATACCTTCAAACACCGCCTTTGCCCTCACAACAGGCCAGAAGCTGTAGCGATATATATATATATATATATATATATATATATATATATATATATATCGCTATATATATATATATATATATTTTTTTTTTTAATGGAAAGCCTGAAGGATAGCTGTCCAAAAGTATGTGATTTTTTTTTGTTAATGAGGACTAAGAAAACATACTTAATGAGGGGAGGGGATATCATGAAGTTGTTTTTCTTTCATAGAAAATTATTTAACCAAGGCAAAGTCATGTCACTCAAAGGTCATGTCACTCAAAGGTCCAGGGTGTGGGCTAGCTTTAAGAGGTGTACAACTGCAGCACCAACCTTATCATGGCACAGAGAGCACGGTTCCTTGCCATCTCACGACTCATCTTTAGTTGGACTCATCTTTAATTCCAACACAGTCCATCACAGTATATTGCCCAGGCAGATGCAAGCACTTTCTCAGGAATTGGCAAGCTTTTCCAGAAACCCTAGAGGACATCCCCTCAGGCCTCAGCTGCAACCAAGATGCATGACCAGCCACTACCATATATCTGATACTTAGCAAACGACTCTGGAGCGGAGAGTGGTTGTCTCAATGAGAGTCAACATGAGAAATGAGAAATGAGTCTGAGAAATGGGAACAATGTCCATTATATTTTCCTACCCTCCATGCACTGATTCTGTCTTCCACAACTCCCTGTTTTACCTAACCCTTTGCTTTGTGGTATTTCTATTTTCAACTAAGGAAAACCCTTTCCCTGGGTTATCTCATCTACTGTCAAAGGCTTAGAATCCACATGCGGGGATCTCTCTCAAGGCTGCATCTTCACGCCAGACTGTTAGAGATGTGGCTAACTGTCTGCTAGAGAACTAGATCTAGTTTTTTTTTTTCTATAAACAATTATTTGAAAGAGTCTTTGTCTTTTAGACATATGTGCTATTTCCACAGAAGAAATTTTCACAGAAGAAATAATATGGACTAGAGAGTTGGCTCAACAGTTAATAAATAATACTTGCTGCCCTTCCAGAGGTCATGGGTTCAATTCCCAACACCCACATGGTGGCTCACAACTGTCGGTAACTCCAGTTCCAGGACATTCAATGCCTTCTTCTGACCTTTGAGAGCACCAGGAAAGCATGTGGTGTGTAGACATATATGCAGGCAAAACACCCATACACAGAACATTTAAAAATAAATTAAATTTGAAAAATAAAAAAATGTGATGTGTGGGGTTTGCATCATAACACTCCAATGGAGGGAGGAAAAGCAGTTAAGAGCATAAATGAAAATTAGATGAAGATGCTTGTTGGTATACATCAAATTTTGTACTAATCTATCTACTTTTGTACACACTTAACACTTTTTACCAAAATAAATAAATAAATATATAAATATATAAATAAATAATCTTAATTTTTTTTTGAGACAGGTTCTCATTATATAGCTCTAGCTGTCCTGGTACTCACTCTGTAGGCCAGGCTGGCCTTGAACTCATAGAGATCTGCCTGCCTCTGCCTCCCAAGTGCTGGGATCAAAAGTGTGGGCTACCACACCTGGCTCTCTTTGAAGCATCTTAAGCACAATCTGTGTATACACATTAAGATAGAGAACCATGATGGCAGATTTATTGGAGAAAATATATTTCTTTTTATATAAAATTCTTGGATAGTACTCCATGGTGCCAGCAGCCTAAGTTCCTTTTCCTGTGACAGTTCCAAGTATCAGATGTCTCATACTTTTAAAAAATGTTTTTAGATTGATTGATTTTATTTTTGAATTTTTCAAGACAGGGTTTCTCTGTGCAGTCTTGCCTGTCCTGGAACTCACATTGTAGACTAGGCTGGCCTCAGATTCCCAGAGATTATCCTGCCTCTGCCTCTCAAGTGCTGAGATCAAAGGTGTGTGCCACTACCACCCGGCTTGATTCATTTGTTTTATATGTGTGAGTGTTTTGATTGCACGTACCACGTGCATGTCTGGTACCCAAGGAGGTCAGAAGAGGGCGTTGGACCCTCTGGAACTGGAGTTAAAGGTCGTTACGAGTGCCAGGAACTGAACCTGAGTTTTCTGTAAAAGCAATGAGTTCTCTCAATCACCACTGAGAAGGTGATTCACATTTTTGTCCAGAAAAAAGGAAGAAAGGGGACAAAAAATTACTACTGCCTTCACATAATACATAATCTAGCTGTAAGCAAAGCAACAGCCAAGTGTATGCCCCACAGCCATGCAGCAAGCTAAGACTTTTTGTTTTCTTTTTAAGATGAAGAATTACTATGCTGCCCAGGTTGGTCTCGAACTTGTGGGCTCAAGTGATCCCCTAACCCCAGCCTAAAGTCCAAGTGCAGCTATAGGCATACAGCACTGTACCTGGGTTTTGAAGATGTTTTTAAGATTAATGTATTTATTTTATGTATATGAGTGTTCTATTTGTGTGTACATCTGCATGCCAGAAGAGGACATCAGATCACATGGCTGTGAGCCACCATTCGGATGCTGGGAATTGAACCTCCAGAAGAGCAGCCAGTGCTTTTAACCTCTGAGCCAACCCTCTAGCCCCAAAGATGTCTTTGCACTTGGGAGAAAGATGGCTTTGCATCATACTGCCCCCTCTTTCTCTTTTCGGCCCTAGCTACCATGAGCAAAGCCGTTCTGCTCCCCGATGCTCCTGGCTAGGATGTTCTGCCTCTTCATAGGCCTAAAAGCAATGGAACCAGTGAGACATTGACTGAAATTTCTGGAAACGTGAGCCAAAACAATCCTTTTCTCCTCTCCATTGATTTATCTTAGGGATTGTGTCATGGTCATGGAAGTAAACATACTGATGACTTTTCAGTTTTCTTTATCATGTCCACATATGATTCTTTTTCATCTGCTCGCTTATATGAGTCATGTAACTCCAATCAATTTCCCCAAGTTATAAAAAAAAATAGATAGGAATGCTTTTTTTTTTTTTTAATTTTCAGATGAGTTTTATTCTGTTGCCTAGGCTCTAACTGTTGGGCTGGAACAATCCTCCATGCTCAGTCTTGCCTCCTCAGCCCATTGGGGAGCTAGAACTAGAAGCAGGCACTATTGTGCAGAGCCAAAAACAAAACAAAACCCTTCAGTGAATCTGCTAAGACCGTATGAAGTCCTGAGTGAATGTGTACTGTTTGACAAGGCCGCAGCTATGCCTAAAAACAATTCCTCAGACCTACAGGAGTGGCAGAGCCCCATGACCACCCCCAGGGTGAGGTTGAGAGGGAGGCCAGAGCCTTCCCTTGGTCCAATTGCAAATGTTGAGGATGTAGCCAACAAGTGTTTACAACCCTTTGATCAGTGTGTTCAAAAACTAGCAACCACAGCTTCCTGCTTTCAGGTGTTTGCACCCTGAGACTGCTGGCTTGCAGAACCTCCCATGGAAACTAGCTAACTCCTCCCCTCTCTTTATCCCTCCCACCACCTCCTCCACTCAGGATTCCCTAGGTATATGGTACACCATATTGATTTGCTGTTGCTGCTGCTACTATAACTACTACTAATTTTACAGGGAGGGGTGTTGAGACAGGGTCTCTCTGTGTAGCCTTGGCTGTCCTGGAACTCACTTTGTAGACCAGCTGGCCTCAAACTCACGGAGATCCTCCTGCCTCTGTCTCCTGAGTGCTGTGATTAAAGGTGTGAGCCACCACCACCTGGCTTACCACTTAACTTTTTAAAAAGAGGTTAAGAAATGCAGAGCAGCCTCTGGTTTGTCACAATCATCGAATTCTGCGGTGCAGTCATTGCAAGGACTCCTGCTCTGGTGATGGAGTAAGTCTCTGGTTATCCCTCCTGGAAGGCTTTTGTCATACAGACTAGCTTCCATTCAGTTAACTCTTTCTGGCTGTCTCCAGTGAGATAGACGCATTCACACAATTGGGTGAGTTTGAGGCTTCTTTGCAAATACCTTTAGACCTGCCAATTGTCCCCTTTCCTGCTGCCCATAGAGGAGCTGCACCCTGCCCTTCTCCACCCAGTTTATCCTGAGTTATTGCTCATTTCGATACATCACAGCCTGTACAGAAACATGATAGTCTAGATGATGCTCTATGATGCTCTATTTTATATAGCTGTTCCTGATAAGTGACCTTCTAGGCTGTGACAATGTTGTTCTCTTGAATATCAAGAGGTAAGGGTTCTGAGCGAGGGCCCGCCGTGCCCTCTCCAACTCAGTGGCATCCTGGATCATTTAATGGTCACTGCTCTTCGACAGAGCAAGTCCAGGACATGCATGCTTGGGTGGAAAAATGATGCCCATTATGATGCCATTTAAAAACATTTTACAGCCTGGCCCAGTGGCACATGCCTGTAATCTCTGCACTCATGGAACAGGCAGATGGATCTCTGTGAGTCTGAGGCCAGCCTGGTCTACAAAGTGAGTCCAGGACAGCCAAAGCTACAGAGAAAAACCCTGTCTTGAAAAATAAAAACAACAACAACAACAACAACAAAATCCAAAAACCAGTTTAACTATTGGATATTAAGTATATAAAATAATGGGTCTAGGGCACTTTTCAGGCATGCATAGACTTTGGTCATAACAATCTCCATCACCCACTATCCTCTCCCTGACAGCCCCATCTTCTTTGTGGTCCCCCTTTCATGTGTCCCGCCCACAGATTGAGAGAAAACACACAGTACTTGGCTTTCTGAGCCCATTACTCTTTTTGGTGCTCTTATTTGTTTTTTGGAGAGTTTAGTTTGAGATAGGGGTTCTCTGGGTAGCCCAGGCTACCTACAAGATTGCTGTCTTCCTGTCTCAGCCCTTCAAGGCTAGGGTTATGAGTATATACCACAGTATCTGGCTAGGATAGTATTTTGCAAAAACAAAATGCATATTTATGCATGTTCAATAAAGTACCCGGAAAAACAGACATGAAGTGTTAGGTTTATCCGTAGTTATAATGCTATCCTTCCTTTTGCTTTCTGCATCTTACACAGATCTCCATTATCGCATATTAGTTTTCCATGGAAAATAAACAGCTAAAAAGTTATTTCCAGTGGTGGGGGGAGTGAAGGGAAATGCTCAAGAAAGCATACATGTTAATAGTAGTTTTGTCTACACAATGATTTTTTTTTCATCTTAAGCTTTTTTATCCGTTTAATCAGTTCTTTGAGAAAGATACACCATTGGTTAATTTTTATTTGTGATTTTTGCCTCTTAAATTCTCTTTAATTTCCTATTAACATAGCTGCACTGCTTCCACTTTGAGTGGTATTTGCTTGCTACACCTTTTCTGTATCCAGTCCTTCCCTGTTTGATGTTGAAATGAAATATTGCTACCTAGGCTGGCTTGTGTGATTGCTGGCATCAGCCCTCTAAGTAACTGCGAACAACAGTGTATGTCACTGAGCCCGGGGCTACTTTATTTTTATTTCGGCTTTGGTTTTTTGAGACAGGATTTCTCTGTGTAATAGCCCTGGTTGTCCTAGAACACAGTCTGCAGACCAGGTTGGCCTCGAACTCACAGAGATCTACCTGCTTTTGCCTCCTGAGTGCTGGATTAACCCACCACCACCATCTCTCACCCTCTTCCCCGGGGTATTTATTGATGTGAAGGCTGTATATTATGTCTGTGATTTAGACAAGTACCTTTTTAACACCGCATTTAGCTATTTTTTTTTTTCTCTAACGAATCCTAAGATTATTCAACAATTATGTCATATTCCAAAATGGAACCGATGTTTAGGTTATTTCTATTCTACCATCTTTAGCATATTGGCTTTTGCATACAATGGTTTTTGTTCCATGATTCTATAACTCTGTTGGGTAACATTGATATTCAAGGACGTGAAAGAGAAGGAGATAAAAAGTTTAATCTCTATTTATTAAAACAGTAAAAATAGTCTCTGAGCATGCAGTGAGGGGAATCTCCTAACTTTCTTATCTTCTCAGCTTCCTGAGCCTTGTAAGTTTGGTTACTTTCCTAACTTCCTAACTTTTTTTAGCTTCCGAGTATTAGAAATCTTTCCCCTCCCTCTAGGAGCCAATGTTTCAACTCAGAGGAAACAAGATTTAAGGTCAGTCAGGAGGGACAGATAAAGGATTTTATTGTCTAGGCTCTCACCATTGTATGCCTATACCAAAGGCTACAGCTGGGTCACATGACCTTTTCCTGCATTCCCCTACCCCACTTCCCATCTTATTTCTCTCCTCACAGTTACTGATTACATGGTGACTCTCTTGTCCCTGAAGGCTCCTTGCTGCTGGCTGCTTGTCCTACAGTTTCATCACCACTCATTACTTTTTTTTAGACCTGACATATACCCTCATAAGTGGTTACTCCATTAAAGTCTCCTCTTATTTCACTCATGGAGCGTGCCATTTACTTCCTGCCAGGTTTTCGCTCACAGGACTTCCTAGGGCTTTTCAAAGTAATGTCTAAGCTCTGCTCAAGGATTATCAGTTCTCATTTAAACACATAGTTTGTTATTTGAGCTGCTGCTTACTAAGCATTTGCCTCAGGGGCTGATATAAATTGCAATGCACTCAATAATTGTTGGCTCTTTTCCATCCCCTTGTCACCAATAAATATTCCACTTGAGGGAGGTATTATCTCTATTTTTTTTTTCTTCCAAACAGGTCAACTGTGGTTAAAGAGCTCTTGCTTAAAATGGCACAACTGAGAGATATGGTTGGCTGAGAAAGGATTGCTTCAGCCTAAAAGTTAGAAATCAGTCTGGAAGCCAAGCATGGTGGTGCATGACTTTAATCCCAGCACTTGGGAGGCAGAGGCAGGCAGATCTCTCTGAGTTCAAGGCCAGCTTGGTCTACAAAGACAGTCCAGGACAGCCAGGGCTATTACACAGAGAAACCCTGTCTTGAAACAAAACAAAACAAACAAACAAACAAAAAAAGAAATCAATCTGGAAAACACAGTGAGACCTGCTTCCAAAAATAAATAAATAAAAACAAAACAACATCCACCCTCAAGAAAAACTAGCAGAGTAGGATCCCAAGCCAAGGTGTATCTTCCATACCGCATCCTGATGTGTCATGAGGGAATCTTATTTACACAGTGGCCCATACCACACCATTACAGTAAAATATCTTTTGAATAGTAAAGTGAATAAATTTTGTCATCATTTAGTTGTTATATATGTTGGGGGAAAATATGCAATATGATTGTGTCTTAGGGTTTTATTGCTGAGACACTATCACTATGGCAACTCTTAGAGAGGCAAACATTTAACTGGGGCTGGCTTACAGTTCAGGGGTTTAGTCCATTATCGTCATGGCAGGAAGCATGGCAGCACACAGGCAGACATGGTGCTGGAGAGGGAGTTGAGAGTTCTACATATTGATTGGCAGGCAACAGGAAGAGAGAGACACGCTAGACCTGGCTCGAGCTTCTGAAACCTCAGAGCCCACCCCTGGCCAGCGGCCAGCTTCCAATAAGACCACACCTATTCCAACAAGGCCACCTCCTAATAGTGCTACTCCCTATGAACTTGGAGAGGGCGTTTTCATTCAAATCACCAAAGATGAGTCTTATTACCCAAAGTGTTTGTTGATGTTGAAAATACACATAATACAATACAAATGTGTATTGTATTATGCCTTTGCTATCTCCACTATTCACTTCTGTTTCCCTACTGTTCTCCCTTCTCTCCCAGATAGCTCTAGCCATGTCCAGTCAGCTTCCTGCCTACCCCCCTTCTCTGGACTCTTCCAGTTGCTTCTAAATATTTTCTCTCTCTTGTCTACAATAAGCCCCATTCCCAATCATGGAACAGCCATTTCAGTACTTTTATTACTGCATCCCTTGTCTAAAGCAAACTAGTTCTCTATGGAATAGTGTTTATAACAGCTCCCCACATTTTAAACTTTTTTTCTTTCCACACATCCCTAGTGCCTAGAATAGTTAAATGTTTTAGATCATACTATGTACCTGTTGTAGTGTTCTTCTAAGCAAAATGGGCTCCATCTCACACAGATAAGAGACCACCAGGAGCAGCCTGTGGGCTGTTTACATTTCCTTAGATTTAAGGGGCAGGAGGATGGCCTTTGGGACTCTCACTTGCGACTCAAGCCCTCCTCCTGTCTATTTGAATGTACTTCTGTCCTAAGGTCTCAGGAGGCAGTGAGATGGTTCTCAAGCTATTGGTCAAGACTGTTTGGCAGTTGAATGACTCTTTTGTAGGAGTCGTATATTAGATATCTTGCATATCAGATATTTACAGTATGATTTATAACAGTAGCAAAATTACAGTTATGAAATAGCAATGAGATAATTTTATGGTTGGGGTCACCACAACGTGAAGAACTGTATTAAAGGGTCGCAGCATCGGGAAGTTTGAGAACCGCTGTGCCAGAATACATAGGTTTGAAAGGGAGCTAGCACCATCTATAGAGCCACGGGGAAATCATCATCCTGGCTGGGTAAGACTTTCCAGTGCCTCTACTTTAGGGCCACCCACACTACTGCCAGCAACCCCTCACTTGTACTCTGTAAGTAAACCCAATAAACTATTTGGTTCCCCAGGTTGAGCATCAGTGAATTTGTACTTTGGTTTGTCGATGGGAGCTTATAAAGATGGGCGAATGGTGTCTACATCTCATCAGGGAAGAAATTCTCACAATAGACACAGGAGCTGTGTTGAGTCAGCATAGCGGCAGTGTAAATATTCAAGAGCATCACTCCTACCCCAAGATTCCCAACAATAATTTACACATACATATGTATTTCCTTTGATCCCAAACGACATGTATGGCATGTTCACATTCCATTCAAATCACTACCCAAGATGATGTTTGATAGATGGGAAAGAAATGGAAAAAGTCGTCTCGAACACACTGTGGGAGATACCGATGAAAAACAAAGGAGTTTTAATCAGTGACATCCTTAGCTTCCTTGTAATCCTTCCTATGGAGAGAGATGGGTGAAGTTCCACAATATTGAATGTTGAGGTGATTCTTTCACATGAGCATAAGATTGTGTGCAAGGAGCACAGTAAAGAAACTGCTGTTACAACTGCTCCATGATATGGTTAAGGTTTTTACTGTGCTATGAAAGTGAGAGAGACGAGACAGAGACAGAGAGAGCAGCCAGAGGCATCTGGAAAAGTCTAGAGAGAAAAAAAGTAGAGTGGCCTGCAGACTGGACATGGCAAGGGCTGGGAAATTGGGAGAGCAAGAGAGAATAGTGGAGACATCAAGACAACACGAGATAGAGAACAGAGCATGGTACGTGAGAGTAGATAGCAAGAGACGAGTAAGTCAGAGTAGGTGATGGAGAGAGAGTAAGTGCATGAGATAGAACAGCAAGGCTAGCTGGGTTATAAGAAAGATGAGTGGCAGAGGGGTTGGAAGCTCACAAGCTGGAGAGGGATTCAGGCAGATGAGGTGCGAAGGGCTGGGATGCTAGTGTGGACTTTGAAATGTGTAACAGGTACTTGTGCTGCTGTGAAGGCCTGGACGTCAGCATGAGCTTTGACATGCTGAGAGGTGTCACAGGCAGCCATGTGCCCCTTCTTCCAGAGATAATGGAAATGACTCCTTTTGGCAAATGTGAATCAACTTGTGAAACTTCACAAGTTTCTGAGGGTTTCTGGATTTTATCTAATCACCAGAAATCCTACTGGATATTTGGACTGCCTATGAGACCTAAGATCAATAAACTAAGTTATAGTGGATTGTGTATGATAACATGGAATGATACTATCACGGTGAATAATCACAATAATGATTTGTGGACTGTAACTATAGCATCATAAAACACACAGGTGATTTTTGTTTATTTTTTTGGTTGGTTGGTTTGTTTGGTTTAGGTTTTGTCTGTTTGTTCGAGACAGGGTCTTACCTTGTGGCCCCTGACTGGCCTAGAACCCGATTTGTAGGCCAGGCTATCTTTGAATTCACAGGGGTCTCCCTGCCTCTACTCCTGAGTGCTGGATTTAAGGTGTGCCCAAGCGTCTTTCTTAAATTCCTAAAAACTATTATTTTTGTTGTTTGCAGCTAATATCAATAGCAAAGGTAAAAACAAAAGACTAAAAAAAAGGACAGGACCTTGGGTATCGCTGTGAAGAGGTGAGAAACCTTGAGTAAATGTGTGAGGAGTGGATGACCACGTCCATCACCGTTGTAGGCAACCATGATGGGGCCTTGAAATCAGGAGAGCAAGCCTTCAGGTTAAAGAGAAGCCTCACCAGAAAACACAGCAGTCTGCACAGCGTGCCAGGGGATCTGTAGGGAAAGAGCCTCCAATTCCCTTCAGTTCTAAGGAATGAAGGGAAGCTTATTGCTCCTGCAGATTTGGAGGGAAAAAGTTTCCACATCTTGTGACCTAGCCCAGGTGCCGGAAGTCACAAGGCAGAAAGGCACTAGCTAAAAATAAAGCTAGGATTCACCCAGCAGTGGTGGCTCACACCTTTAATCCCAGCACTTGGGAGGCAGAGGCAGGCAGATCTCTGAGTTTGAGGCTAGTCTGGTCTACAGAGTGAGTCCAGGATAGCCAGGGCAATACAGAGAAACCCTGTCTTGAAAAAAACAAAAGTAAATAAAACAAAACAAAGTTATATTTCAAGGTTATCTTGGGTCTGGAAGTTCTGGAAACCAGTTTTCTTTAGTTTCAGGAACTGTCAGTTTGAGCAAAATAGAAAGCATTGTAAAATGGTGTGACCATGGCCTACAGGAAGTTAGCCTAGGAACTCCTCCTAAGGAGCTATAAGAGCTAGAGGAGTGTAAGTAATGAAGAACAAACCTTATTCAAAAAGAAGAGAAAAGAAGGAGGGAGGGAGGAAGGGAGGGAGGGAGGGAGGGAGGGAGGAAGGAAGGAAGGAAGGAAAAACATGTGGCATTATGAAAGAAATGATGGGCTGATGAAAAGCAGAGAGAAAAAGAAAGATAACATGAAGAAATGTGGTAGGACACTTTGCTGTGTAAAGGGAAAGAACCCAGAGCCCTGATGGAAGGAGAGCCAGGTAACCCTGAAGAGGAGACTGGCATTTCTGGCCACAGGACAAGTCCACAGCACTTAAATCTTGGGAGGTGATTTACTGTTGCTGAGTGTGGTGCTGCAGGCCTTTAATCCCAGCACTTGGGAGGCAGGTAGATCTCTGTGAGTTGGAGGCCAGCCTGGTCTACACAGCATGTTATCAAAGACAGCCAAAGCTACACAGGTTTTTTTTTAAAACCTGGTCTTGAAAACAGCAACAGCAAAAACAAAATTAAAGTAAGGATATAAGCAAACAGGAGATTAAGGCATGAATTTCCCGACAACAAAAAGCACGGAACCAGATAGATTCAGTGCTGGACTTTACCAGAATTTCAGTATTTTAAAAATTCCTAACATCGTCTGTTCCTCAGACGATCTCATAATTTCATATAAGGAAGAAACATTTTCAAACACAGTCTATGAAACCAACATTATTCTGATACCAAAGAAAATTAGGTTCAGTTTCCCCAATGAGTACAGGTATAAAAATTCTTGGTGTAATACCTTCAATCTGAATTCAACAACATATTAAAAAGATCACAAACCTCAATCATGTTGGTTTCTTTCCAGGGATGCAAGGATAGTTCAACACATGACAATCAATAAGCGCATAGGTAGATGCAGGGGCAGAAAAAAATCACATGATCCTCTCAATGGACACAGAAAGGGCCACTTATAAAGTTCAACATGCCTTCATGATGAAAGTCGTGAAGAAATCAGGAATACACTTAAACACAATAAAGGTTATATGTGACAGGCCTACAGTCAACATACGGTAATGGGGGAGAAGTGAAAACTAGTCCCTCTAAAATCAGGAGTGAGACAAGAGTGCCCATGCTCTCTACTTTGATCTAATATACTGAGTGAAGTTTTAGCTGGAGAATGCAGCAACAGAAAGAAATTGAAGGGGTACAAAATAGGGAAGAAAGAAATTAAATTATTCCTCTTTGAGGATATGATCCCATACATCAAAGATCCTAAAGACTACTCCTGAAACCCTTATGTTTGATAAACATTTTCAGGAAAATAGCAGGCTATAAAAATCAACATACAAATCAGTAGCTTTAAAAATATTTACTTATTTATTAAGTGTGTGTGTGTGTGGATATACAATTGCCACAGTGCATATATAGAGGTCAGAGAACAACTTGTAGGAACAGGTTCTTTTCTTCTAGATCAACCTAAGTTTGTCAGGCTTAGTGCTACCTGGCCAGCCCCCAAATCAGTAGCTTTATTTGTCTATGCCAATAATAAACATTTTGAAAAAGAAAAAAAAATGGGAAAACAGTTCCATTTAAAATTCACACACACATACACAGCACCCTACACACAGAAAACAAAACCCTAGGAATAAACATAACTATGGAGGTGAAAGGCAACTACACTGAAAAAGTTAAAACACTGATGAAAATGTAAGATGCTGCTAGACAGTGGTGACACGCAACTTTGAACCCAGCACTTGGGAGGCAGAGGCGGGGAGATCTCTGAGTTCAAGACCAGCCTGGCCTACAGTTCCAGAGACACCCTTTAAAGAAAAAAAAGAGAAAGAAAGAAAGGAAGGAAGAAAGAGAAAGAGAGAGAGAGAGAAAGAAAGAAGGAAAGAAAAGAAAAAGGAAAAGGAAATAAAAAGATGTTAGAAAATGGGAAAATACCTCTAGGTTCATGTTTAGGAAATTAATATTGTGAAATAGTCGTAATTACTAAAAGTGATCACACATTCAAAGAAATCGCCATCAAAATTCCAATGATATTCTTCATGGAACTAAAGAAAAAAAAACCTTAAAATTTATTTGTAAACACAAAAAATCTCAAAGAGCCAAAGCAATCCTTAGCAAAAAGTAATGCTGGAGGTATCATGCATAATATCTGATTTGAAATTTTACTGCAGAACTTTGGGAGTAACAAAACTCACAATTGACACAAACGTGCACACACAGGCCAATGGAACAGAAGACAGGATTGAAACGTAAACCAGTGTGGCTGTCGCTACCCAAATCTTTGTTTATACGTTTGTTTGTTTGTTTGTTTGCTTGCTTGTTTGTTTGTTTTGGTGTTTTGAGACAAGGTTCCTCTGTGTAGCCCTGGCTATCCTGGAACTCACTCTGTAGACCAGGCTGTCTTGGAACTCAGAGAACTCCCTGCCTCTGCCTCCCAAGTGCTGGGATTAAAAGGTGTGTGCTACCACTGCCCAGCTAGTTTATGTAATGCTTTTTTTTTTTTTTTTTTTTTTTTTTAATGGAGGCAGGGAAGCACATGAATTGGCAAGTGTCATGACAGGACAACTTGTGAGAGTTGGTTCTCTCCTTCCACCATGTGGGTCCGTGGGATGGCAGTCAGGTAGGGGTGGGGTGCTTGGCTGAAGAGATCTTCACCCACTGAGCTTTCTCACTGGACTGATGCACACGTAGGAAAGGTGTGGTCAGATGTTCTGGCTGAAAGCCAGGCCAGCTTCTGGCCCAGAGTAAAGGCCTGAAGTGTCATTGTCATGCAAGGGTCCTCACGAGAGCCTACTTTGTCAATGTAGGCTGCACCAGCTGCTCCAGCAAGTCTAGGTCCTTGTCAGGGAGGAGCAGCTTCTAACCTAGCTTTTTAACCACCTTCTTCAACATATCTTTCTGGTGTTCAGCAAGGGCTTAGGAGGGACATCTGAATCCTGTTGTTTCTGATGCCTCAGCCTCTAGATGATTTGCCAGACCTCAGTGGACTGGGTGACTGCTGCTTGGGTAGAAACAGATCTACACAGCCCTCCTTGCAGGGAGCTGACTCCTGTTTGTATGCCATTTTTCAGGTCTCAAGGAAGGATACTGCCATACTGGATGGGGCTCTGGTTCCCTTTGTAGACAGTCACTGAGGCAGACCTCAGGCACACGGTCCTTGAATAATGCACACCACTCCTAAAGGTGGAAGATGGAATAAAGAGGAGATCCAACAGTAATCCTAGCCATCTGACAAACATGTTCAAAACCACACAGTGTGTGTGTGTGTGTGTGTGTGTGTGTGTGTGTGTGTGTGTGTGTAGACAGCATTGTCAACACATCATCCTGGGAAAGATGAATCTCCACCTACAAAAGAGGACATTAGATCCCTGTCTTTTACCTTATACAAAAGTCAACTCAAAACAGACTAAAAGTCTTAATGTATGACCTGAAACTACAAAAGTACTAGAGAAAAACACTTCAAACTTCAAGATGCAGGGTTTGGAAAGACTTCCTAAAAAGGATTCCAGTATTTCTCAGAATAAAAGCAAGAATGACAAACGAGTTTACACAAAATAAAAGAAGCTTTTGTGCAATAAATGGAAAGAGAGAGTGAAGATGAAAAGACAGTCTACAGAACGGGGGAAAAACTTTCCTAATTCTTCATCTTACTGGGAATAGAATCTGGAATATATAAGGAATTATGAAATTAAAGGATCTACAAATAGCCAATAAATATATGGAAAAAAATGTTCAGCATCTTTAGCCATTAGGGAATTGCAAATCAAAATTACATTTTGGGAGGTCGACAAGTTAGTGGAGCATGGTAGGTAAAGACATTTGCTATCACAGCTGACAGACTGAGTTCAAGCCCTAGAATCCATATGGTAAAGAGAATGCGTTAGCTCCTCTGGTGCATGCCTCTACCCCCGAGCTCACTCCTACCACCCCCAAATAAATGAATGTACGTTTTCAAAATTACATAGGAATCCCATTTCACACAGTCAGAATGGCTGTCATCAAGAATTCAAGCTTTAATCCCAGCATTTGGGAGGCAGAGGCAGGTGGATCTTTGTGAGTTTGAAGCCCCTCTGGTCTACAGAGTGAGTTCCAGGACAGCCAGGGCTACACAGAGAAACCCTGCCTCAAAACAAACAAACAAACAAACAAATGAAAAACTGGCAAGGTTGTAGGAAAGGGCACACAAGTTCATCACTGCTTACAATTGCTAAGTTATGCAGTGAGCCTAAGTATCTCTCAACAGATGGAAGGATAAAGAAATAAAAAGCAGGCCGGAGAGATGGTTCAGAGGTTAAGAGCACTGGCTGCTCTTCCAAAGGTCCTGAGTTCAGTTCCCAGCAACCACATGGTGGCTCACAGCCATCTATAATAACTTTTGGTGCCCTCTTCTGGCGTGCAGGTGTTACATGTAGGCAGAACACTGTATACATAATAAATAAAATTAAAAAAAAAAAAGAAATAAAATACACACAAAATGGAGTTTCATTTGGCCATAAAGAAGAGTGAAATTATGCCATTTGCAGGAAAATGGTTGGATGTCAAATTAATAAAAAGTGAGCCAAATTTATAAAAACAAATATTCTTTTTTTGCTCCTCTCATAAGTGGAATCTAGATTTAAGAAAATAAAAAAAACATTAAAATAGAAGGGATACTACTTGGGAGGGAGAAGGGGCCAGCAGAAGGAGGAAGGGATGTACAAGAGAGGATAACAAGAATGTGTGAGAATGATTAAAGTACATGATATACATGTGTGAAAATGTCATAATCAAATCTCTTGTTTTTTTAAAACAATGAATATATGCTAATGAGACAATTAGTTGCTTTCTCCTTACATTTGTAATGGAACTATGACAGCTGCCTGTTTTCCTGCATGGTGATTATGTGAACCCTGGAACTGAGGCTGCTTTGTGGCATGGCCACACAGATGAAAAAGGAGAGAAACCTCTCTTGTATCTATGGAAACAGGCAGATGAATCACAGAGTAGCCGTGCTACCTTTCAAACTTATTTCTGACTTTCTACAATACTTTGGTAGGCCTTTTGCTGGTTAGTTTTTGTTAATTTGACACAAGCCAGAGTTACTAAGAAAAGGGACCCTCAATTGAGTAATTGCCTGCTAAGATTGCTCTGTGAGAGACTATCGTGATGCTATCGTGATGATGAATGATGTGGGAAGGTACAGCCTACTTTAGGAGACATCATCCCTAGGCAGGTGGATCTGGCCTGCACAAAAACAAACAAACAAACAAACAAACAACAAACAAACACCTTGAGCATGAGTCTGTGAGTAAGCCAGTAAGCAGCATTCCTCCATAGTTTCTTCTTCGAGCTCCTGGGTTGTGTGCCTGTCTTGACATCCCTCAACGATGGACTGTGACCTGAAAGTGCAATACAAATCAACCCATTGTGAAAGTAACTAAAACCTCAAAATGGCAAGGCATACCTGTGGATCTTTGCTTAATTTGAATTGGGAAGATCCACTTCTTTTTTTAAAAAAAATAATTTATTTAATTTTATTTTTGTGCATTGGTGTAAAGGTGTCAGACCACCTGGAACTGGAGTTACAGACAGTTGTGAGCTGTCATGTGGGTGTTGGAAGTTGAACCTAGGTCCTTTGGAAGAGCAGACTTAGTACTTAGATTTTTATTCACGCTCTATACGTTTACTCTAAAGAATCCTAATACACCCTGTCCTCCCTAAGTTGCTTTCTGTTAGAGTGTTGTAACACCTTTATTGGACTCCTGACCTGGTAGGATAATAAATCTGAATTGTTTTGGACCGCTAACATCGTTACTAAGTTGTTACAGTAGCAATTAGAAACTAACACAGGCAGGTGGAAAGGCAGCTTCTGTGTAATATGTAACTTGGTATTGTGGAATTTATTCTAAAGACATTTGGACTTTCTGTCTATGGAGACTTGAGACAAAAAGATTTTAGAACCTCCATCAAGAAATGAGCTGGGCGGTAGTGGCATACGCCTTTAATCCCAGTGCTCAGGAGGCAGAGGCAGGCAAAGCTTTGAGCTTAGGGCCAGCCTGGTCTAAAGTTCCAGGACAGCCAGGGCTGCACAGAGAAACCCTGTCTCGAAATACCAATACCAATAATACCAATAGTAATAAAATAAATAAATAAAAGAAGAAAAAAAAATAAGGAAAAAGAAAAGAAAGGGTTATTTGGCTAGTCAGAGTTGAGTCAGGACGAAAACCCAAGTTTCCAGTCTTTTAGCTAACAAAAAGGCTGGTATGTGGAAGGTACTAAGTGCTTGCTAGAGGGACAGTGAGATGGTTCAATAGATAACGGCTTGTGTTGGCAGCCTTTCCCTAAGTTTTACCCATCCATCCACCCAATGAGAGGAGAGAAATGACTCCCAAAGCTGTCCTCTCACTTCCATCCACGAGCCACGGCACGGCTGCATCTACACACATGCTCATACACAAAATAAGTAAATAAGCAAACATAAAAATAAGTGCTAGAGTTATTATATTTTTCCTTTTTAATTTACACAAACATTTAAAAATTTGAAAATTGTCAATTAAGAAGGTACTGTGAAGGTACACAGTACATTTGTGTGTGTGTGGGTGTGTGGGCGTGCTTTGAGACAGGGTTTCTCTCTAACCCTGGCTATTCTGGAACTCTAGACCAGGCTGGCCTCCAGCTCACAGCGATCCACCTGGCTCTGGCTCCCTTCGTTCTGCGATTAAAGGTGTGTGTCACCATGTCCAGCATAACATTTTCTTAGGACACTGTGTGAGCAACCGTCTGGTGGAGAGGTAGAAGAGAATGGGGTGCTTTTTTGTGTAGCCTGGGCTATCCTGCAACATGCTCTGTTGACTAGGCCAGCCTGGAACTCTTAGAAACCCGCCGGCCTCTACCTCCCAAGTGCTGGAATTAAAGACGTGCTCCTCCAGCACTCGGAGTGATTCTGACTTTTCAACAGGGGTGGCCATCGTAAGTCACGTCTGAACAATGGTCAAGAGGATGGGATTCTCTTCCAGGGGCCAGACTCTGACTTCCGACACCACATGCCACATGCTGGCTCATTACCCCTTTCAACGCCAGTCCTAGTTGATTGATGCCTTTTTATGTACCCTCCCAGGGCCCTGCACATTCGTGGTACACAAGACTATATGCAGGCAAAACACCCTTACATATAATTTTTTTTTTTTTTAAAAGGAATGTGTATCCAGATCATCAAATTAGTCTCTGTGCAAGCTTTTACATCTGTAACAAGCACAGACGTTACTTTAGTTTAGTGATGTTTCAGACCAGTCTGCACCCGGTGCTTTCTTTTTAAATAAATAAATGCTTATTTATTTACTTGTTGGCAGGAGTGGGGGTGGACGTGGGAGTAGCCAAAGGCGCGGAGTAGATCAGAGGACTACGTAACAGAATTTGGTTCTCTCCTTTCTCCTTGAGAGTGCTTCACAGCCAGGACCTTTATCCGCTGAGGGACATCACCAGACCTGGTGAGTTTTTAAATAGGAAGGAAAATATGTGGAGCCCTTGGAAATGGAGAGACATCTCTGAATCATGAGTCGATGTCAAAAGGCGTGCACCTTTACAAGACATGTAACCTCAGTTAAGCCACTTATGTCCCATTAGGCCTTAGAACTCGCATCTGTAAAATGGGATGTTTGGGCCTGGGAACACCTTTTAAATTTCCCTTCTAGCTCAGCATTCTGAATCTAGGAGTTCCTAGATTTACGATACATCTACTCTGTTGTATGAGCTCTAAAACGAAGTAAGAAGCTTCCGAACAGAGAGAACCTGTTGTAGGCACGAAGAGGTAAAAAGCAAGGGCAATGTGTTGAGGGAAGAAGCGAAACGGTTACAACTACATAAAGGATAAGAGATGCAAATATGAAATATGCAGCTAACTCAAGCCAACCTCAAAACTCATTCGTCTGAAAGACACAAATACCTGGGCATTACATTTTGATTTTAATTGTGCACACCTAACTCCCACCTCTCGGAGCCTTGGAAGCAGAAAAACATGGGAAAAACTGAAAATGTAAAATATTAAAAAAAAAAAAAAAAAAGCGCCAGAAGCAGTTTAAAAAGCCTGTATGCAAATAAGCGGGGTCCACCGGCTTGCGAGATGGCGGAGTAAGGCAGAAAAACTGCGCCCCTGCCCGGACCGCGGCCTCAACCCTGCACACAAAGGAACCAGTCAGCAGCGCCCTGGGAGCCGCAGCGCACCCCTGCCCGGCTCCCCGGTCCGCACCAGTGGGCCGCTGCGCCCTGGTCCCCGCCCCGCCCGGCCCTCGGAAGTGACGTCGGGCGCCCCGCCCCCACCGCTAGATCCGCTGCTGCTGCCGCGGCGGGCCGACCTGCAGGAGGCGGCGGCGGCGGCGGCCGAGGCCGAGGGAAGATGGCGGACGGTGTGGACCACATAGACATTTACGCGGATGTGGGCGAAGAGTTCAACCAGGTAGGTGAGGGTCCGGGCTCCGCCGCCGCCGCGGACGCTGCCGCGGCCCGGACGCTGGCCGGGGCCGCTGCGGGCCGCGAGCCGGCTCGGCTGCAGACCGTGCGCCCTTGGCGCCTCCGGGCCGCGCCGCGGCCCCTCACCCCTCGTTCTCGCGCGTCGTTTTGCGGGCCGCGGGGCTCTGGAGCGCGGGGCCGGGTCTCGGTGCAGCCGCCGCCCGCCCGCCCCTTCCCCGGGGCGGCCTCCCGCCCCATTGTTGGCTACGGCGGCGGGCGCTTCCCGCCCAGCTAGGCCGCGTGTGCGGGGCGGGGAGAACGGGCCGCCGCGCCCCCTCCCCCGCCGCCGGCCCGAGCGGGGGGGAAGCCCTGGCCGGTCGCGCGCCGGCCGCCTCCATCCCGGCCCTGCCGCTTCGGGTTCCGATTCCTCCCGGCCGCTCCATTTTGTGTCTCTGTCCGCGCACGGTCGCCTCATGGAAGGCCGCGTTCACAGCCCTTTGTATCCCGCGCGCCGGCTCTCTCTGGGCTCCTGCTCGCGTTGGCGGCAGCCCTCGGCGTGGCGCCCCGGCCCCCGCCCCCCGGCCCCCGAGGGGGAAGGCGGCTGAGGTGTGGGGTACGTCTGCAACAAGTCACCTGACTCTTGGGACCCGCCGATCTCATTGAAGAGTCGGTGCGTTTGGCCCGCCTGGGGTAGTCGCGGGGTGGCGGGGCCTCCGAGGCCCAGTCCTCGGCCTTTGTGAAGAAGAAGAAGAAATCTGTGAAGATAAATGGCTTGCGCCAAAGACTTGGAAGGCGCGGGGGGGTTGGCCAGAACAAAAAGATGGTGGTACCTCGCTAACAGGGCAGAGGGACGGAGAGGAACAGCCACCGCGAATTCTCAGTGTGGCTGACAGATCGGTGTGGACGTGACTGTGGTTTGAAAGCCAAGCGTTTGCCCCGTGGGCTCTGGCTGCTTCACGGTTTTAAAGGCTGGAGAAAGGGAGACCGACCGTGTAAGGTTTCCTGGTCTCACGGGCCGCGGATGCCTAGAGCTAGCCGTGATGGCTCCTGGGTGAGCATCCTTGAAAACGTTGGGTTACCAGAGTTAGTCACGATTATCCCCTTAGACTCTTCACATTTTTACCGCATTTCGTATATTCGCGTTTTTCAAATTACACCCAACCGTAGTGCAGCTACAAGCTGTTTTTAAATTTAATTCTTATGTCTTTTTCTCCCTAAATTCTGTGCTTAAATTTGTTTGTTTGTGTTCGAGACAGGGTTTCTCTCTGTGTAGCCTTGGCTGTCCTGGACTCGCCTTGAGCAGACCAGGCTGGTGGCCTCGAACTCAGAAATTCGCCTGCCCTGCCTCCCTGAGTGCTTTCCATTAACTGCCTTTATGACTAGGGATGCAAGACTTAGAAAGCAATGGACACTCTTAACTGCTTTGTTTTTCAAGAATGATATTGTGCTTTTGGTTTAAATATTAGAAAAGAAAAAAAAAATTTTTTCCTTTTTTTTTTTTTTGGAGAAGGCTTTCCTGGAACTCAGAGGTCCTCTGCCTCCTGACTGCTAGGAGTAAATACGTGTGCCACTACTCCTCGACTAAAAGCAAATTTTTATAGAGTTTAATTATGTAGAAACTATGTATTTATAAATGTAATTAACCCATTGCAATAAAACGTTAAGTTTGAAAAAAATCTGTGGGTTTTTTTTTTTTTTCTCTGCCTGAGTTATGTCAGTTACGACTTAGAAATTTTCTTTGAATGCTACACACATTCCATTGTTTTTGTGTTTTAATCTCAGCACTGGGGAGACAGAGACTGGCAGATCTCTGTGAGTTCAAGACCAGCCTAGTCTACAGAATGAGATCCTGTCTCAGAGTGAGGGGGTGAGAGGAGAGAGATTAAGCTTTCTATAGCATCTATATAAAATTATTTTTAGACTGTTGAATACTTAATTTGGGAGAGACAGTATCCTTATGCATATAACTGTATGAAGTGATACTTTATCTCTGTGCATTAACTCGGGCTAGCAGGAGGCTAAGAAGACATTAAACTTTTTTGACCCTATGAGGAACTACTTTGTATGCCACCTTTTAATAAATGTAGCTTTTCACTAACTTGTACTTTTAGCATTGTATCTGATACATGGTTGTGTACTTATACAAGTAAAATCTTCGTAGGTTTAAATAGATTAATTGAGAGATTTAAGTAGAGGCTTTTTCCAAAACCTGTTTGCTGCTCTGGGCACTGAACCCATGCACATCTGGGTATGCACTCTGCCACTGAGCTATATCTTCACTCCAGAGGCATTACTTGTTACTCTTTGCATATAACTGGCTTCTAGGATATGCTTGCTCTGAATTCCTGAACAAAAAAGTAACCACAAAAAGATTGCCAGTTATTTTGAGAATTGTCATGTTTTCTATAAGTGTTACTATGTATTTCTGAGTTCTTACCAGAATTAGAAGCAACAACAAAATTGTGTTCTCTTTCTCTCTTGTTTTTTGTTTGCTTTTCTTGTTTTTATTTGTTTTGTAGCTCTGGTTGACCTAGAACTTGCTGTGTATTCCTGGCTCACTTTTTTTTTTTTTTTTTTTTTTTAAATTTGTAGTGTACCTGATGCCTCCTTAGTCTCTCCAGTGCTGGGATTACAACCTGCGCATCCTGTTGGGCTCAGTTGCTCCTTTTTTCCCCTCACAGTTGGGAGTTGGCACTCAGGCCCTCGCTCATACTACATCCCTACTAATTTGTTCTCTCTAAATAGGTGGTAGCTGCTATAGTAACCAATGTGATTATTTGATTGTAGTTGAGGAAAATATTTTTCAGAACTAATCATTAGCCTTTTAAAATTATAAACATCTATACATGTTTTGTGTTCAACTTTTTTCTTTTTTTTTGTTTCATTAAAAAATAATTTTATGTGCATTGGTGTGAGGGTGTCAGATCACCCGGAACTGGAGTTAAAGACAGTTTTGAGCTGCTATGTGGGTGCTGGGAATTGAACCTGAGTCCTCTAGAAGAGCAGCCTGTGCTCTAACCACTGAGCCCATCTCTTTAGCCTCTAAAGACTTTTTTTTTTGTTGTTGTTCTCTGTTGTGAGGTACAGTTTTAATTTTACTTTGTAGTTTCTGAAATTCTGTGTAGTCACTAGTCTCTTTTTACTCTTTAAAATGGCATACTTTGATAAAGCTTTTCTGCATTTTGGTAAAGCACAATATTGCAGATGGTATGAGACACTGAGTATTAAGCTTTAGTTTGGGGTGGGCTGAGACTAGCTAGGTTAGTGTATTCCCTTCCTTTTCTAGGTGACTTTAAGAATGCAGAATGAAGATGAGAAGGCACAGAAGCACATTGGCTGCTTAGTACTTTATAAAAGCTTTTGGATGTGGACAAATTGAGAATAGTTGCTTAGTAGGAGAGTATGAACTACTTCTGGATCTGTACATTACTTGTACTGACTCTGGAGTTACACAGAAAGCAGTCCTTCCCACCCCAAGATTTACTTACTCTTTAATGTGTATAAATTGTCTGCATATATGTATGTGTAGCATATTTAGTTCTGGTTCCTGTGGAGGTCAGAAGAGGAACCTCTGGCACTGGAGTTGCAGATGGTTGTGAGCTACCATAAGGGTGCTAGGAACTAAACAAGAATTGCTCTTCTTTGCAAGAGCAGCCAGTGCTCTTAACTCCTAAGCCATCTGTCTAGACCCAAAGTCCAAAACTTCTTGAGTAGCTGGTGCTCAAAAACCTTTAGGGCGGCTGCTGCTGCTGCTGCTGCTGCTGCTGCTGCTGCTGCTGCTGCTGCTGCTGCTGCTGCTGCTGCTGCTGCT
>NW_026596073.1:11532655-11568487 GCF_907164565.1 Psammomys obesus | reverse complement strand
CTGCTGCTGCTGCTGCTGCTGCTGCTGCTGCTGCTGCTGCTGCTGCTTCTTCTTCTTCTTCTTCTTCTTCTTCTTCTTCTTCTTCTTCTTCTTCTTCTTCTTCTTCTTTTTTAAAGATTAAGTATGCTCAATTTATATTCTGCACGTCCAAATGATGTGTATTTTGTTTATCCGGGGGTCAGAAGCTGTTAATAGAGTTCAGTGTCTGCTCTGTTAGGTTCTGCATCATTGATAGCAAGCAGTTTCAGTTACCTGCTCACTTAACTAAAAGCAAATGGAGGGCTGGGGGGGTATCAGTTTGGAATTAAGGATTTAGATATCCTCACAAATCTAATTTTATTGAATGAATCATTTCCCTTTATACTTTGTCATTGTATATGCACTGTAAAGCAACTATTAGTTATCCTGTGAAACCTTATTTATGATATGCTTAATGAAAATAGAGTTTAAAGAGAAATCTATAGGGGTTTGAGAGATGGCACAGTGGTTAAGATCTAATGTAGCATTTTATAGGAATTACAGAATTAATACACTTACGTATTTATAAAGTTTTCTGGGGAAAAAAAAAAGAATCCACATTTTTCTATATCCAAGAATTCAAATGGAGGGTTGGAGAGATGACTCAGAGGTTAAGAGCACTGGTTGCTCTTCCAGAGGTCCTGAGTTCAACTCCCAACACCCACGTGGTGGCTTACAACCATCTATAATGGGATTTGGTGCCCTCTTCTGGCCCATAGGCAGAACACTGTATACATGATAAATAAAATAAATCTTAAAAATGAATTCAGGAATCTAAAATATTGACTGGGTGACATTGTACCTCTTCTGCATATGTACAGACTTCTTGCCATTACAGTATAATCAATCACTCTTTCTATAAGCATTTATATTGTTTTAGGAGTTTTAAGAAATCTAAGATAATTTAAAGTATTATGAAAGGATATATAGTTTATATGTAAACACTGAATCATTTTACATAGGAGGCTTAAGCATCTGCAAGTTTTGGTATTCTTGCGTGGGTTAGGGATATGTTGGAACCAGTTTCTTGCTACTGGGTTTTATGTGCTAATTTTTCTCTTACATACATGGAACACATCTTTTAATACAGAGTATAATTCCCCTTCTTTTTTAACGGAATGGCTGTTTTTTAAATGGAAAGACTGTTAGTGTTTTTTTAATATAGGTGCTTTTTGAAATAGGTGCTGTCCTTCACCAGTACCTATAATGCACAAATAATAGTAACTGTGATTCTAAGAACACCAAGCCAGTGTTGGGCCTATCAGGGAAAAGGAATACTTAATAGCTCTATCAGGATAATGTCAGTAATATACATTATATACAATTTATCTGTGATATTAAAAATGTATAGGGTGTGATTAGGGGAAAACTATCTAAAATTTTGAAGGGAGATAATGATAATGAAAAAGACTAAGCCATTGCCTTGAGAAAATTAATGGGGTGTTGGTCATTTTTCTATCCATCATAACTTTTAAGTGTGGTTTCTTACTGACTACAGTTTTGTTTGTCATAACAGTTTTGTTATGGCAGTCTTCTGCCTCAGTCTCCCAACTGCTAGGATTACTGGATTTTGATACCTTGCATGCCACTAGAATGAGTGTAGTGATTTAGAATAGTAGTGAATGAAAAAGCACTTTTACTTTTTTCACAAACCCTAAAAGCTGTTCTTTTGTTTGTTGTTGTTTTCTTTCTTTCTTTCTTTCTTTTTTTTGAGATTGGATCTCACTGTGTCTTGGAAACCATTATGTAGATGAGACTAACCTCAAACTCATATCTATAGCTACCTGTCTCTGCTTCCAGGTGCTTGAATTAAAGATGATTGACACCATTCCTTGCCTAAGGGTTGTTCTTGCTAGAAGTTAGATATGCACTTTTATTGATGATTAGGTCTTACTTGGAAATATGGGTAAGACTGGGTGACTTTTGGAATCTGAAATGATTAGGATATGTCAAAATTTGACATTTTTGTAAAGATTTATTTATACAGTATTCTGCCTGCATGTGTGCCACAGGCCAGAGGACACCAGACCTTGTAGATGGCTGTGAGCCATCATATGATTGCTGGAAATTGAACACAGAACCTTTAGAAGAATAGCCAGTGTTCTTAACTTGATCCACCTCTCTAGCCTTCAGTTTTACATTTTTGTTGCCATTGATATGTATTTAAAAAAGACTTCACAAAGCAGAACTTGATGCTCTTAACTTTCCTTGTCAAAGTAGAAAGTAGTTTATTTAGTAGGTCTTCAGAGTTCATTTTTATATGTGACCTGTCAAAGGCATATAATTTCGAGTGTGCACATTTTCCACTTGAAGTAGAAACAGTTGAATGTGTTCTGGGTTTTCTTTAAAATAATGAGGCTAGGAAAGGAAGATTACAGACACTTGTAAGAGTATCCTTTAAGTTGCTTTCTTGGAAATGGCAGTATATGTATTTGGATTCATTAATGCTTTTTCACCAAGTCCAATGTATACCGTTGGGGTTAAGAATGCAGTCTGTGGCTTTGGAACACAGTGAAGCTAACTAGTCCACGTGGAGATCAAACCCCAGGACCATGGTCTCAATTAGCATCACTTCAGTCACTTGGAAGCAATCCAACTACCAGACAAAATGACTGTTCCTAAATATTGGTAGAATCATTTAAATATGGAAAATATGGTTAGTATCACCGTAGGAAGTTATAAGCATACAAAAATAGTTATTGTAGTGCACCAGGTTAGTGTAGCTTCAATTACTGCCTGCAAATGATTGTCTACTAATGTAAAAATTTTCATACATTTTCTACTAACTGAAAATTATATGTCTTAATCTTTTCCTGTAAGTGAAAGTAGAAATTTAAATACTTTTAGTCTTGTACTCAATAACCTTGCATTCTATTTTACTTTCCTTTAGACTGTATATTGTGGTTAATCTCTGTTGAGGATGGAAATATAACTCCCTTTGAATAATTATAATAATTTTACTTGATGTACAGAACCAGAGTGCCCACTATCCTTTGTGGGAAGTTTTTTATTTTTAATTTATGTATATTGGTGTTGTGCCTATATGAGGGTGTTGGATCCTGGAATTACAGACAGTTGTGAGCTGTCATGTGGGTGCTGGGAATTGAACCTGGCTCCTCTGGGACAGCACCCAGTGCTCTTAACCACTGAGCCATCTCTCCAGCCCTTGTGGGAGGTTTTTTAAAATCAAGTGTATGAGCCACTGTTGGCAGCAACAGCACCAGAAATTTCAGGTGACATGACAAAGCTTACCCTCCTTTTTTTCTAATTTTTACTGTCAGTGCAGTTTGAGTATGTTTGATTAAAAACTCATTACTAAGATGTTATTTTGTCATTGTTGTACATTAAAATTAATAGCGTTATTCACTGATTTGTCTTAATTTCTGCCTTTTGCTGAAGGTGGCTTTTTGTTGAAGGTGGCTTTTTGTTCTTTGACTTACCTTGCTGTCTTAGGTCTCCTATTAATAAGACTTACAGACATCCTGCCTCATAGTAAAGTCACTATGCAATATATTGGTAATTTAAAAAAGTTACATAATCATTATTAGTGCAGATTACCAAAAAAAAAAAAAAAAAGGAAATTTGAAGTCTCCTTGACTGTGTCTATGAATAGTGTTTTTCCTCCTTGTCTGTCTGTCTGTCTTTCTTTCTTTCTTTCTTTCTTTCTTTCTTTCTTTCTTTCTTTCTTTCTAAAACAAGTCTTATTCTGGCTTTTTGGGGGAATAATGGAACAATAGCCATTGTTTCTATAGTATCTTGGTGTATAGTATAGTTTCCTTGGTGCCTATAGTATCTTATTGATCTATTTACCATCATATAGCAGTGGGGTCTTTTGGTCATTATCATATTAGAGTTCTCAAAACTTGTACGCCATATGTATGACAGTTCTTAGTAAATTGTATACATGGGAGAACTTAAGTTATGCCTGGTTATATCTGAATTAAGTTGTTTTGTATTGTTTTTAATATCTCAAAATTTCCTCATAAGGTAAAATAGTTCACATTGATATAGTTACTTAGTCTTAAAAAGGGATATTGACAAATTGAATTACTTCTATTAAATAAAATTACTTCTCCTATTAAATACCCTCCCATCAGTTTCTTTTTGTTTTCTTCTTATTCCTGGCTTATCACTTAGGCATGTATTAGGCATGTAAATGGCATCCTAGCATTGCTTTAATTCTATTGGTGACAGTGGCAAAATTTTACTAAATCCCATGTGTATTACTTTTCACTTGCTAATGTACTTGTCTAGATTTTAAAAGTTGGGTAAACAGTAGCTCTTTGTGTATTGAGAATAATACAATTATTGCAGGATATTATTTTGAATAGTTTTATTTATATATATTTTTGTTTCACTAGGTAATTAAGACTTTTTGAAGCATATATGTCCATATATATGTATGTATGTGTGTGTGTCCCTTTTATGACTTAGCGTAGAAAACATTAGCTTTCTCAGAGTAGCTAAATGAGATCTGAAAACCAAAGAGAATACTGGATGTTTACTTGTGCTCACATATTAAAACCTTATAATACCTCTTTTTGTGTGTGTATGGCAGTCTTATGACAAATATTCTTTTGAAATTTGTCTATTTTCATTTATGTGTTACTTTTGTTTTTCTTTTTCCTCTCTCTCCCTTTCTCTCTCTCTCTCTCTCTTTTTTGAGACAGGATTTCTCTGTTTAGCCCTGGCTGTCCTGGAACTCACTCACTAACTGTAGAACAGGCTTGTCTTGAACTCATGGATCCTCCTGCCTCTGCCTTCTGAGTGCTGGGAATATGTTATTGTTAAGAATATTCAAGAAAGATATTAGTTAAGGTCACCATTCAGGAACACATCTATTATAAAAAAGTTGAGTGAATCTGTATTCACATTTATTTAGTATTTTGACTGTCATATAATCTGGAACATTATTTCTGTGTCTTAGGAAGCGGAATATGGTGGACATGATCAGATAGATCTGTATGATGATGTCATCTCTCCATCTGCAAATAATGGTGATGCCCCAGAAGACCGGGACTACATGGATACTCTTCCACCAACTGTTGGTGATGATGTGGGTAAAGGAGCAGCACCCAACGTTGTCTATACTTACACTGGAAAGAGAATTGCATTGTATATTGGAAATCTAACTTGGGTAAGTAAAGGTAACATTGTTTTCAGTCATTTCAACTGTTCTGGTAGTCTGTGGTTTTGCCCAGTTTTGAAAAAAATTGACATTGCTATGTTTGTTTTTTTCTTGTTTACCTATATGATGAGAAGGGTAAAACCAAGTTCTTTTAAAGATATTACAGTTAGAGTTTTAAATTTCATAGTCTGGTTCATGTATATACTACTTAAATAGAGTCTGCATTTGTCTTCACTCACACTTTTTATGTTCCTACCAGTTTGACTAAGAAAAATGTTTACATGGGGGTCTCAAATTAAGAATTCAAGATTATAGGAGAAAGATAAAATATCACTACAGCTTAAAAATACTCATTTTTTAATGCGTATTACAGATTTACATTTCATTTCTGTTTTCAAATTTGAAATTAGCTAGTAGAACTTACTACATACTTTATTATATTTGTCACCTGGATATACTTTGTATTTATATTGGTTGAGTGCTTTGTGAACTGAATGTCTACTATATCTATGTTCTATTAGTGTCAAATCTGAAATAGTCACTAAAGCAGTCCTCTAAATTTTTTTTAATATCAACTATTATATTGGAAGCTTAAAAGTTGTAGGAAACTGTTTATAGCATTTTATGTGAAAATATTTTACTTCACATTGCTTCATTTTAATTTAATTATGTGTATATATCTGTATATGTATGTATTTGTGTATATGTGTGTCTCTGTACCACATACATCCCTCAGAGGCTAGTGGAGGGCATCAGATTTCCTGGAACTGGAGTTACAGAAAGTTGTGAGCCATCATGTGGTGCTGATGGTTGAACCTGGTGTCCTCCATTAGGCCGTCTCTCCATTTTTTTTTTCTTTGAACAAAATGACTGAGTCTCCTGTTATCTAATCTGAACAGTCTTTACAAAATTGGAAACAATAGGAGTGTAACATGAGACTGCAGTTGCTAAATGAGAATTGGCAGCTGGGGTGCAGTGGTGCACATCTTTAATCCTAGCACTGGGGAGGCAGAGGCAGGTGGATCTCTGAGTTTGAGGCCAGCGTGATCTACATAGTGAGTTCCAATATAGTCACAGCTACACAGAGAAATCCTGTCTCAAACACAAACAAAACAATTGGCATGTTTGTGTTTTGTGACTTTGAACAAGCTATTTACCCCCTCTGTTGCATCTTGTGAGAATGATAGGACTCCGGTAAGAGCTAAGTATTTGATAAAAACATAGATAGTAGGTATTCAATATAAGTGAGATTGGTTTTATTGAGAATTTAAAATCAGGATTTTAAAGCTGGAAGAAACCAGAAATTTGTAAGGAGTAAAACTGTATCTGTTTTCAATGGTATGTACTTTATAATTTCCAAAGCTCTTATCGGGAAATGAAGTTAGGCACTCAAGGTGTTTTCCTGCTATTTAAAAGTGGAAGGGTGACGGCTGGTAACTACACTTAGAATGTCCTGAACAGAGTCTTCTCCTACTGATTATTTTCCTTTACACTTTAAGTGTAGACAGTAAACCTGAATATGTTTTCATGGCTAATAAACTGAAATGTCTTACAGTGGACAACAGATGAGGACTTAACTGAAGCAGTTCATTCTTTGGGAGTAAATGATATTTTGGAGATAAAATTTTTTGAAAATCGGGCAAATGGACAATCCAAGGGGTAAGAATTTTGTTTTTTTCCTAATATAAGCTGATAGTGATTACAATTTACAGATTAGTTTTTCTTAAGTTTAATGCTGTTTACACATGTAGACATGTGAACATGTTAGTGCTGACAAGATGGCTTGCTGCACAAACCTGACAGTCTGAGTTAGTTCCTAGGAACCCACGTACACACACTAGAAGGAAGATCTTAGGCAGAGGTTCATTCTTGAATTTCATATTTCTTTTTTCTTAAAAGCACACTGAAGCTGCTTGAGATGGGGCTGTGGGCAGATGAGGCCTGTTTCCTGTCTTTACTGAGTACACTCCTTCTGAGTTTGAAATGATAATGCTAAGAAACATTATTTTTGTTTTGATTAAAAGATAGGGAAGGAGCCAGGCAGTGGTGGCACATACCTTTAATTCCAGCACTTGGGAGGCAGAGGCAGGCAGGAGGCCAGCCTGGTCTGCAGAGCAAGTTCTAGGGCAGCCAGGGCTGTACAGAGAACACCCCCCCCAAAAAAAAAAAATCTGGAAGAGCTAGATGTGTAACCCAGTGGTAGAGCCACTTGCCTAACATTTAGAAAGCCTCTGGGTTTGATCCCACCACCATAAATGTAAAAAATGATAGAGAAAGGGGAATAACTGAAGAAAAATGAAACCTAGGTATCTTGTCTCATTTTCCTAATGAGTAAATCACACAAGGGGATAGGATTATTATATGGCCATTATGTAATGGAGTTATCTAAAAGTTAAGAAAATGAATTGTCATACTTTCACTGTTTACAGATAATCACTTCAGTAAATGTGAGTCGACATTTTTCTCTAAAAGATAGTATTATAATTCACATTTTGTCATGTTTAATCAAAAAGAGCACTTTTTGTCTCATAAGTAACATATTAGGCCATTATTAAATCTTTTTTTTCTAATATTTTTTATTTTTAAATAATTTTATACATTCACTTGTATCCCAGCTGTAGCCCTCTCCCTCTTTCCCTCCCAATCCTCTCCTCCCTGCCCCCTTATCAAATCTTTTTTACATTAATTTATTTTGTATAATACAGTGCTTCAAAAATATATTTACAATAAGTTAAGCAACCATCACAGCTCTCTAATTTCAGAACATTTCACACACAAACACACACACCCATCAAAAGAAACTGTGTTTGCTGTCATTACTCCCTGATCTCCCTTGCACCCTTTGTTGACAACCATTCATCTACTGTCTACCTCAGGATTTGCCTTTTCTGGGTATTTGTGTAAATAAATTAATAATGTCTTGTGTGTCTGGCTTCTTTTACCTACATAATGTTTGCAAGGTTCATCTGTGTAGCAGCATCAGCATTTCTTTTCATACCTGAGTAATAATCCCATGTAATGGGATAGCATTAAGAGAGGAATCCATGATCCATTCACTAGTGACTGTTAGGGCAGTTTGTACTTTTAACTATTAAGGGAAAGTCCCTAAGAATATTAGTGTACTGTTTTGTGTGAACATACAGTTCTGCTTGTTTTGGGCATATACTTAGGATTGAAATTAGTAAGTTATTTGGTAAGTCTGTTTAACATTTTGAGAGACTTGTCAGATTGTTCGCATATTTATCATCAGTGCAGGAAGGTTGTAGTTTCTCATATCTTACCAGCACTGAAGAGTTGTCATTTTGATTATAGTGGGAAATTGCATCTCCTTATGGTTTGGTTTGTACTAATGGCTAATGATACTGAGCATTAGTTCAGTATGTGGGTGGGTGTTTTTTGCTGAATGTATGTCTGCGCACTCTGTGTGTCCAATGCCCGAGGAGATCAGCATAGCCAGGTGGATTCCCTGAACCTGGAGTTATGAATGGTTGTGAGGCACCATGTGGGTGCTGGGGATCAAGCCTACATTCTGGAAAAAGAGTCAGTGCTGTTAACCACTAAGCTCGCTCGCTCTCTAGCTCCTCTACTGAACATCTCTTTTTTTTTGTGGCAATGAAAAGTGAAAGGAACCTAAGTGCCTATTAATTGATTGGATTTAAAGCAAAACCAAAAAACGTACACAATGGAACATTACTTGGCCAGGGAAAGAAATGAATTAATGATGCATGTTCTAACATGGCTAGTCCTTGAATGCTAAGTGAAGCTGGTTGTAGAGGATTACTTATTCCATCTGTTTGAAATTCCAAATGAGGCATGTCAGTTGAGGCAAAACAGTCATGGTTCTCTGTGACTAAGGGATGAGAGTAACAGGAGCAGTGGTGGTGGTTTTGCATTTTCTTTTGGTAATGATGAATGTTATAAAACAAGCCATCATACGATGTTTGTAAAACACACAAGTATACCGAAAAGTTACTGGTTTGCACATTTTAAGTGAGTGAATTCTGTAGTATATTATAAAACATAGTTTATGCTTGTATTACCTTAACAAATAGTTTATTTTTTCTGATAAGAGTAAATTAAGACCATGTTTTTTTTAATCAAAGCAACATTTTCAGTTCCTTTTGCTTTTTATTCTTACCCCTTAACATCTTATAGATTTGCCCTTGTTGGTGTTGGATCTGAAGCATCTTCCAAAAAGTTAATGGATCTTTTGCCTAAAAGAGAACTTCATGGTCAGAATCCTGTTGTAACTCCATGTAATAAACAGTTCCTGAGTCAGTTTGAAATGCAGTCCAGGAAAAGTAAGCAAATCTCTCAGCAGCCTTTTTTTAAAAAATGTATTTTGAGCAGTGTTGCTGGCATTTGTTAAAATTTATACTTAGGAAGCTATGTTACTATTTAGATTATTGGATGAACTTGATTTATCATTGGTTGTGACTATGGTCTAGTATACTGGAAACCCACTTCCATTCCTTTTTTTATCTAGATGTCATAGACCCAGAGTATGCAGTAGTTTGAAAGCTATATAATGCTGCCATTCTAGTCCTGTTACTCATCTTAGAGAAAGGAAGCTGTGTTCCAGCCCTTAGAGAGGAGACATATATATATATGTTCTGATGTTGGGGGGAGAGGCTAATGACAACCAGGATATAGTTACTGATTTTTCTTCTTGGCACCAAGAAGAAAATATCGAAGAGACTTGTTATTTATACACGTTTTTAAAGAGATAAGGTGGATAACCCATTTAATTAATAGAAATTCAAGTGGTTGTTTTTGTTTTAATTTTTTTTAACATTTAACACACTTAACTGAAGAATGTATTACATGGGATAAAATAAATAATCTGTTATTGAAATTAAGATTTCTGTCGACGGCCTGGAGAGATAGCTCAGAGGTTAAGAGCACTGGCTGCTCTTCCAGAAGGCCTGAATTCAATTCCCAGCAATCACATGGTGCTTCATAGCCATCTATGAGATCTGGTGCCCTCTTCTGGCTTGCAGGTGTACATGCAGACAGAACACATTGTATACATATTAAATAAATTAAAAAAAAAAAGTTTTCTGTTGAAAAATTTCTTGTCTTGGTTCCTGCAGAGTACTGGTATTTTAAACACAACTTGTTTATCTATTCAGCGGGAATACATTCAAACTTGAATATTTTAATACTAAGAAAATATTTAAATAAATGAATGTTTTCCTAGCCAAATACTTTGTGTAGGTCCAAGGCATCTTCAAATTGATATAGTATGAATAAACTTTGAAATAGTTTCTAATAACAGTGGTTACAATTCAGAAAACTGTTCTAATAAGTGCTACTTATGAGTATTTGGATGTTTGCAGCTACACAATCAGGACAAATGTCTGGGGAAGGTAAAGCTGGTCCTCCAGGAGGCAGTTCACGTGCAGCATTTCCACAAGGTGGTAGAGGACGGGGCCGTTTTCCAGGGGCTGTTCCTGGTGGGGACAGATTTCCTGGGCCAGCAGGACCAGGAGGGCCACCTCCACCTTTCCCAGGTAAAACTTTTAAGTTTATCATAGAGAAAACATGTCTGCCTAATACCTCGTTTCCTTTTCTCTCTTTTTCAAGTAATGCATTATTAATGTGACTTACTCTCCTTGTTATGCTATTTTTGGAACCCAGGAAATTTGATCAAGCATCTTGTTAAAGGAACTCGGCCTTTGTTCCTGGAAGCTAGGATTCCATGGCATATGGGGCACAGCATAGAGGAAATACCCATTTTTGGCCTAAAAGGTCTTTATTTTTCTCCAAACTTGCTTGACTTATATATAGAATATTTACATCCGTCTTATTTTCTTACCTCTTAAAAAAATCCTTTCAAGACCATTTTTCCTTGTTTCACTTTCTAGCTTGGCATCAGAGTAGAATATAAGGTGGGTGATTTCACTGTAAGAAGTGTGTGTATGCTGAAAGATGGAAACTATCTCTAAGCGTTAAAATCTTAAAAAGTTTTTGTTCTAGTAATTTTTCTTAATCATTTGCACTAGTTAAATTTGTAAGGATATTCTTCACCTTTGTAGTTATTAGAGCATTACCATGTGGGTTTCATTTAATGAGAGAGTCATGGTTTATAAGTTCTGCTTTAGAAATATATTCTTGACATGTAATACATAATTACTTTATTGAGTTGTTTTTCTCATTTTCTCTCCTTTATTTTGTAGCTGGACAGACTCCACCACGTCCACCTTTAGGCCCTCCAGGCCCACCTGGTCCACCAGGACCTCCACCTCCTGGTCAGGTTCTGCCACCTCCTCTAGCAGGACCTCCTAATCGAGGAGACCGCCCTCCACCACCAGTACTTTTTCCTGGACAACCTTTTGGGCAACCTCCGTTGGGTCCTCTTCCTCCTGGGCCTCCACCTCCAGTTCCAGGCTATGGCCCCCCTCCAGGTCCACCGCCTCCACAGCAGGGACCACCTCCACCTCCAGGCCCCTTTCCACCTCGACCACCAGGTCCACTAGGGCCTCCCCTTACACTTGCTCCTCCTCCACATCTTCCGGGACCACCTCCAGGTGCCCCACCACCAGCTCCACATGTGAATCCTGCTTTTTTTCCTCCACCAACTAATAGTGGCATGCCAACATCAGATAGTCGAGGTCCACCACCAACAGACCCATATGGCCGACCTCCACCATATGATAGGGGTGACTATGGTCCCCCTGGGAGGTAAGTTCAACATGTAGTAATGAAACCGTTTAGTTAGTGAAAGATAAAGAACTGTTAGTGAAATCTATAATGCTGTAAAAATGTAAAACTAATTTCTGTCCTGCAGAAAGATCAGATTTCTAAGCTGCAGTTTTATTTCTGCCAGAAGACAGTGAAAAAGGGAATTTTGCTTAAACTTGATCTGGTAAAGAAAATAGCATTCTCCAATCTGGAAAAGTAACAACTGTCTCTAAGGCACATGCCAAAAACTATTAGTGTGGAGTTGTTTACATTATTACTAACCGAGAACTTTTAAGTAACAATTTAATGTTTATTTGTCTTTTGTAGGGAAATGGATACTGCAAGAACACCACTGAGTGAAGCTGAGTTTGAAGAAATCATGAATAGAAATCGGGCAATCTCAAGCAGTGCTATTTCAAGAGCTGTGTCTGATGCCAGTGCTGGTTTGTATAGTGTTAATTCTTATTTATGTTAAGAATAACCCCAGACTGGAGAGATGGCTCAGCCATTTAGACCTGGCTGCATTTACAGAGGACCCTGGTTTGATGCACAACCCTCACAATCCTTTCAGTTCTTAAGGATCCAAGGCCCTCTTCTGGCTTCTGCAGGCATCACATGCTTATCATGTAAAGACAGACACAGTCAAAACACCCATACACATAGAATAAAATTAAAGAAAACAACAAAAAAACCAAACCAAAACTTCAGTGCAAAACCCAAAAGCTTAAGTGCAGTTTGTAAAGACAGTTTTCTTAACTGTATATATCTCTGTATTCCCAAATCATTATCTCTCACTTAATATTAAGGTATTGAAGACCACTAATTTTAAGTTACTCGATTTAGATTTAGATATTAATTGGGGGTAGAGAGGTTGTTCTGTGGTTAACAGCGCTGACTACTAAGTGCTGGTATCCAGTATTCTCTTATTTCCTCATTGGGTACCAGGCACATACATGCACGCATATATCCATACATATAAAAAATTCCAACTTTGGGGATTGGAGAGGTAGCTTTGGAGTAACACTGTTTGCCCTTCCAGAGGATCTAGAATTGATTCCCAGCACTCATGTGGTAATCAGTGGGCTTAGTCTTGCTTGTGATACAAAGACATATATAGGCAAAACACTTTTACACATAAAAAGATTAAATACTCACAAAAGATTACATGTTCACTTGGAGGCAGAAGCAGGCGGATCTACAAAGTGAGTCTAGGATAGCCAAGGCTACACAGAGAAACACTCTTGAAAAACCAAAAAAAAAAAAAAAAGAGTTAAATACTAACTTTGGTATTTAATAGTTCAGAATCTTAAATATATCATATTTATTCCCATATTTGTGAAATATTAATTGTCCCTCTTTATGAAACAACAATCAATTGCATTAACTTTGTAAAAATGAGAGTCTTGGAAATTTCAAAATACTGCACAAAAGTCATTGTCTGGTCATCTTAAAAGACACTTTCAGGTCAGGCGAAGGTGGCACAGGCCTTTAATCCCAGCACTTGGGATTTGGGCAGATTTCTGAGTTCAATGACAGACTGGTCTACAGAGTGAGTTCCAGGATAGCTAGCCAGAAGTATAAAGAGAAACCCTATCTCAAAAAATCCAACTCCCCCCTTCAAAAACAAACAAAAAAAGACATTAAAAAAGTGTGCAGCATTTTAACTCGCAAATGGTTTGATGAGAATTTGGAAACAAAAATTTGTTTCATTATTAATGTTTTCTTTTTCCCTGCAGGTGATTATGGGAGTGCTATTGAAACATTGGTAACAGCAATTTCTTTAATTAAACAATCCAAAGTATCTGCAGATGATCGTTGCAAAGTTCTTATTAGCTCTTTGCAAGATTGCCTTCATGGAATTGAGTCCAAGTCCTATGGTTCTGGATCAAGGTAAAACTTTCCTGTCTCATGTATTTTTAAAACCTTTAATTAACACAAGGAAAAAGAAAGTAGAACTTTTAAAAACCTGGGACTGAGTTTATATACTGTGTGCCCAGTGGTCAGTGGAAATTTTTTTTTTTTTTTTTTGTAAATTCTAAATGCCATGCTGTTGCTTTCCAAAATCCTTAAAAGATGTCACTTAGAATAAAATTATACACAAGGAATATATGGCTTTTCTCTACTTTTAGACTGCTGTACACACTCAAGCACATTGTTTAATGTAATCTCTTCTTTGATTCTCCTAACTCCTGTATTTATTCACTGTTCTCTAGCCAAGTGGGTCTCCCTTCTCATGGACACATTAAGCATTTGACCACCTCACTAATTTTTGTGCTGATATGTCTTCTTGGAACCATTTTTCTTCTTTCCTTCTCCTCTACATTTGCCTTTGTATTTTTCATGTTTTAACTAAATCTAGTCTGTCACATTCTATCTCTTTTGTAGTATTTACTATAACCATCTGTTTTTCATTATTGATTCCTATTTCTTATTAAACACATGTTGTACAATGGTAGTGGCCTTAGCTGTTAAACTTTGCTTTATACAGGAGTCAGGATGTTTTTGAAAGATGACGTTATGAATAAATGAAAAAGTGATTATATTTTGTAGTAGATACCATTTTATTTTAGGTTTACTTATATGTATCAGTGTTTTGCTGACATGTGTGTATGTGCTCCACATGTGTGCCTAGTGCCCGAGGGCATCAGAAGAGAGCATTCATTGAGTCTCAGGAACTGGAGTTATGGATGGCTATGATGGTTATAAGCCATCATGTATGTTACTGGGAATCAAACCCTGGTCTTCTGTAAGAACAGCAAATGCTCTTAATCACTGACCCATCTTTTCAACCCCTGTAATCGATATAGTTTCCTAAAGGTTACTTTTAAAAGCATTTTTACTAATCTTAAAATTTTATTATTTTGAGAGGTAACTGTTTAATTTTTACATGATGTTATCTCTTTTGAGGCAAGTTCTCACAATGTAGACCAGGCTGGCCTTGAATATTCTCAGTGTTGTGCTTCCATACCTAGCCACATTTTTAGTATTTTTGTTTCATATGTGCAGGTATTTTGCCTGCATGGCTGGCTGTGCACCAGTCATGCTAGGTGCCCACAAAGGCTAGAAAAGGGCCTTAGATCCCCCAGAACTAAAGTTAGAGATGGTTTTGAGGCACTGTGTAGGTGCTGAGACTTGAACCTGGGTTCTCTGGAAGAGCAGAGCCACCTCTAGTTCCCTATATTACACTTCTATCTGTCCTTAGAGTGTACTTTTTCTAGAGTTAGTACCTTAAGGAAAAGGAGTTGGACACAGTCTTTACTTTGTTACTACCTTTTGGGCTCAGTGTAAATATCTCTGAAGAAATTTGTCATAGTTAGAGACATATCATTCATTGTCTTAATTGTGGGAACATCTAACTTGATCAAAGACCTTAGCATTTAATAGTTTAATAGTTCAGAAGTTACATGATAAAAGAATTCTTAAACTAATAGAATGATAAATTTTGTCTATGGCTTTTGGGTTTTTAAGATGTGGCAACATTAGCATAAATTTATTTTTTTCTTCATTATTTCATGGGTCCTCATTGTAAACCTTAACAACTTCAGCATGACTTTTTTTCATTTTCATTTTTTCAATTAAAGGAACAATATCCAAATTGCCTGTCAGCATCACTACTTCACATTTGGGACTGTTACTAAGTAATCCATTCCAGCATAAGTACTGCACTATACTGTGATACTTAAGACATACTGAATAAATAATGGGCATATAGCATATGGTGGGAGTACACTGGGCAGAGGGATGGTTCACAATGCAAGCAGGAAGGAGCCAAGATGATGAAAGATTTCATTATGATTACTTCAGTCTAGGTACCATGGGTCCTGGAAATATGACTAGGGGCTGCAAGTGAATGAAGAAAGGACAGATAGACTTCCAGAATCAGGGTTCTGCTATGGCTTCAACCCGTAACTTAGAACTTCACATATATTAGGTGCAATACTGGGGGAGGGGCTAGCTAGTCTAGAGAGGAGATCTCTATAGAGTAGCAGTTGCTGTCTGAAAAATAAAATGTCCTAGAGGAAGCTGCCTTTGTTACTCATTGGTCAGTCCATAAACATTCATACTCAGACTTCTGAAGATAGTTTGCTACCCCTCTTGGCCTGGCCTTAATGAGAACCCCCTTTGTCAGTGTTCCATGGGGTTCACAGTTAAGGCCTTGCAATCCCCACATGGCTTTGGCCATGTCAACAATACACAGTCATTCAAAACTTTACTCAGTCAGGACTTCCTCTACTCCTACAACTAATCAGAAAGGCATAAACGTGTTTTATATCTGAAATCTTACATTTAATATTTTCAGACTGGTTGACTTGTAATTGAAACCATGGAAATAAAACTAGTGATAAAAGAAAACCTATTGAATGTCTTTGAAGCTCTACAGCTATGGACAGCATTAATCCAGTAATTTCTTTTAGAAGACGTGAACGATCAAGAGAAAGGGACCATAGTAGATCACGGGAAAAGAGTCGGCGTCATAAATCTCGGAGTAGAGATCGCCATGATGATTATTACAGAGAGAGAAGCAGAGAGCGAGAGAGACACCGCGATCGTGATCGGGACCGTGACCGGGAGCGCGACCGAGAGCGAGAGTACCGTCACCGTTAGAAGGTGGGCATTCCTTTTCATTCTTTTACTTAGTGTGTGTGTGCTATCAACAGTAATCATGACTCCAAGGCTGTTGTTTATACAGTAAATATACCTACATTTTAAGTGGTCCAAGTACTTGTTCTGATTTAATCTTCTGGAAACACCCGAAAACAGGTAAGCCACTACAGGTAAAAAAATTTTGACCTTTTTCCATTGAATGTTGTATTCCTGAGTTATCTGTGACTTTTAGATTTCAGATTGTTTGTGGTCTTAAAGCAAGAAAAATAATCAAGAGGACTCATTGTGTACTTCTAAAATTTGAAAATTGGATTCTGCTAATCACATACATTGTTTGCATGTGATTTAAAATATTTATAAAATACCAAGGGATTGCTTCAGATATGAATTTTATATGCTTGGATTTTTAAAAATAAAATTTCTGTCCTTCCTTCCTTGAACTAACTTTATTTGTCCCTGAAACTTTTAAAGAAAATCTAACACTGTAATAGGTTACAATACAAAAGGATGTTTTTCCGCATTGAAAGAGGGTTTTTTTCCTTAAAAAATTTTTTTGGAAAAAAAAAATTTCTAGCACTTCATTTTTGTTTTTTTAAAGGAAAATTATCTTTTTAATTTGCAAAGAAGGTGTAAAGTGGGTTAAGGGTACATATCTAAAAAACTTTAAATTGCCAAGTAAGTGCCAAGCTATACATCCCAAGTTATAAATACTTGGAAATAATTTTCTTTGATGTTTCATTCATAAGCCATAATCATTGTCTTTTTTTCTGTATTTTAAAAATTTCTTGTGTACATTTTTTCATAAAGTAAAATGAGTTGTCTGTTTATATTTCATTTTTACATGTAATTTTATTTTATATTTGTGGACAGTGTTTACTCATGAAGAGTGGGGAAAGAGCACTGTGAATCTTTTGCATGTGGCAGATTATTCTAAACACCTTCGCTTCATATATTGATGGCATATTTGAATTAGGCTTAAAACAAATCCTCTATAAGTAAATACTTCATAGAAACGTACTGAAAATCCAACCTTGAAAATTGTTAATATACAAATTGTAATTGGCTTTGTTGTGTATGTAATTCTGCAGCTAGCAGTTTCTTTAATCACACACATATGCACACACACACACAATCCTTTTTAAAAAAGAAGACAGATGTAAGTCTTAGTTTTTATGGAACACAAGTATTACTCTATGGCTTACGGGTTTTTTGAAATGAGAAAGCCCCCCCCCCTTTTTTTTTTAAAGATTTATTTATTTTATGTATATGAGTGTTTTATCTGCATTTACATCTGCCAGAAGAAGGAATCAGTTCACATTATAGATGGTTGTGAGCCACCATGTGGTCGCTGGGAATTGAACTCATGACCTTTGAAAGAGCAGACAGTTCTCTTAACCGCTGAGCCATCTCTCCAGCCCGAGAAAGCCCATTTAATACTTGTCTTACATCTTAAATATGCCTCTTAATATTTATAAAAACTTTACTAATTATGTTGCATTACATTTTTAATTCTCGAAATATTTCTTTATTTTAAAATTGCTAAAATCAGTACTGTTTGGATATTTATTTGTTTGTTTATTTTAGTCTTTGTAGTTTAGCAACCATTTTTATAGTTACCAAAGATATGATAGTGAAACTTGGATAAAATTTTCAGTAATTTGGTGCATCCATCCAGGGGCCTCTAAAACAGTTCATATGTAGAGTTAATTAGTAGCAGTTTTCTTATGGGTCTTCATAAAATTAATCCAGTCAGCCAAGTATATTCCTTTTGATAATTTCATTGTTAATTTTACATAATTTGAATTTACACTCCAGTCAAGAGTATACACATAAATAAATCATGATTTGAGTTCCATGTCATTCAGGCATTAACTACAATTTCTTAGTGTGCAGTTGATGTTTTTTGCAATTAGTGATGTACCATACCCCAAATTCTATGTTTTGTTTGTATATTAATCAGAATTGAGTTGTAATATTGTTGTGTGCCTTCATCCAAGCCAAATTTTACAAAAGCCTTTCCAGTGCAAAAAAAAAAAAAAAAAAAAAAGAAAGAAAGAAAGAAGGAAAGGAAAGGAAAAGGGAATAAAGATATGTTTTCCTGGATTACTGTATCTTTGCTATATACCAAGAGGTATTGATTGTGTAAGCTGATGTGAGTAAGAGGGTGGGGGCTGGGATTAAATACATATATCAAGTGCAAACCTAGTTACAAATTTTATTGCCATTTTAAGGTCTGTTGACCTCTTTAGAAGTTTTTAAATATGAGTCCTTTTGAACTTGTAATTTTAAATGGAATAAATGGAATAAGAAGTACTTCAATAAATTAAATGTCAGTCTTTGTGTAAATTAATAATGTAATATGCTCTCAAGTGATGATGGTGGGTAAAGGGCAGGTTCTGGAAACTTAATGTTGGCAGCTGTTAATGTCTGTCTCATCTTAAGTTTTTTGTGTTTGAACTGTTGGGTAACGTTAATTGCATTCTCATTTGAAAAATGTATTAGTTTTTCTAAAAGCATTCCATATCCAAGTTCAAATAGGTAATACAATACTTAAATGAGAAAAATAAGTTTTGTAAATTTCAGTGTGTAAATGCATTGTGCTTCATATACTGTAATTTTACCTTTATTCTCAGACCACTCTGAGCAAAATAAAAGATGTAAGGTTGTATTCTTACAGAAATAATGTTACTGTTGCAGTTACAGTTGTTCCTTTCTTTAAGTTGTGTTCCTCTCACCACTTTTAGAATAGCCCCACTCAGCAGTTTCTGTTAACAACTGAGTTTTGTGTACTGAAGACTAATGGGAGAAAATTCTTTCTCTAGATGCTTTTTAATTAGAGTTCTCTTCTTAATTTATGAGATTCACATGTTCTCAAGTGATTACCTTCTTTTTGCTACATACTGTGTTTGGAATCTGCGTTAAATAACTGTAAGAGTTGGGCTGTTGTGATTCCTGCTGGCATAAATGTCATAAACTTGGGTTTAATTACTGCACAGGATTTAGGATGCTTTGTGTTGGTTATTCAGATTATTATAGCTTGTGTTAATTTGAGGGAAAGCCCAAAGACAAACATTTCTTTTATATTAAGATGTTCCCATCTCCTTAGGAGTGTTATGTTGAGGCTTTTGTGAAAATTAAATTCTCTTCATCGCCTGGTGAATGATAACTGTTTCAAAATTACTTTTACAGCTCTTAGATCACGTGGTCCCTGCCTAGTAGTCCCAGCTTTGTTTTCTTAAGTTCTCCTATATATCTCAACTGCTCTGCTTCATCTTGCTTTGCTGGCTCTTATTTCTTCTCTCATTTCTTAGAATTTTAGTATTTGTAAAATCTGACTATACTCTGACTTACTTGAGTGACAAGAGAGGGTAGGAGGTGATCCTTTGGATGTATGTATAGTGTTTTGCTCACTGTGGTTTAAGAATATAGTTTTGTTTATAAATGATGTTCTCTGTCTTAAAAAAACTCAGTGCCAATGTGAGTCACTTTGCTCTCTCACCTTCATTTCAATGTGGAACCCTTCCATTGTTTAGTTTGCGTATTGGTTTGTTTTGAATAAGTAATGTTTTAAATGACTATTCAGTTAGCATTGTTTAAAAGAAACCTCATAACACGAGTCTCATTCATGTTATTCAAATTTATGCTTTTGTTTTCTGTGGTTAGCAAGATCTAACTCTTGACCGTGGATGAATTCTAAATAACAAACAGCTTATTTTGAAATGTCCATATTTTTTGGGTGACTTTTTGGCACAAATCTTTTTTTCTTTCATTTCCTGTTTTGTGATGGAGTTTATTTCTATGTAGTCAATTGCATAGTGCACTTAATTGTGTATTTTGGAGAGTAATAAAAATACTTTATTTGAAATGGGGTAAGTATGATGTTCAGAGAAAAACAGGAAAATATAAGCTTGTTTCAGTAGCTAGGAGCTTTTTGTGAATATCAGTAATAAACAAAATTGTTTTTTATGTACTGTGTTCTAGTCAATATAAGAAAAAATTTAGGATTAATATGTTCATATGCTTCTGTTGCCTACCTCATCCCCATTCCTCAGGAAGCAGAAATTTTCAGATCTGGCAGGGTAAATTTTATTTATTTAAAAGCATTGCATTTCTAAAATTAATTTGAGGATCCTTTTAAATTCAGCACATTAATATGAAAATCTGTAAGAGCTGGCTGTTATAGTGCACACCTGTGACCTCAGTACCTAAAGAGACTGATACAGGAAGATCCTGTGAGATCCAGGCCAACCTGGTTTACATGTAGAGTTTGAGGCTAGCCAGGCCTTTGTACTAAGACCCTGTTTTAGAAATAAAAACACTCAACATAAAAACCTTAAGAATTCCTATCAAATAAATATTCAAATGTTTTATTTAAAAAGATAAATTTACCATGAGTTTTAAAATATGAATAATACCAAGATTGCATCTATAAGTACCAAACACTCAATTTGAGTTGTTCATAATGGTTTGATAGTACATTACTCAGAGCATAGGTGTTTCACTCTGTATTGAGATTTTCCTGCTTGCTTTAGCTTGCAGACTTTAAAGCTATAGTTTCATTGTCTTAGTTCATTTAACAGCTGTTTACATAGATTCTTTTTTATAACTGACAGCTAAAGCAAATAATTGTGTGGCTTTGACATTATAGATTTGATCAAATGCTATTTTGAACATATGGACATTCAATGTATGTGTTACTTTTAAGCTCTTTGATAACTTTGTTTATGTAGATGTCTACTTAGACATTTGACTATAATATGGAATTGGATTATTGGAAATGGGTTGTATTGCCTTCAAATTTTTCTTCCGTTTGAGATTGTAAAATTTGTGTTTACATATGTAAAGTGTTTAGAAATAGAAATAAACGTTTCTAAACTATTCCCTAAATATTATGTCTGTATGGTGAAAATTTAAGATTCATCAGTTAGTAAAGACTTATCTATAATATAATGAAGCAAAAGAGGAGTGCCTTAGTTCTGCATGAGGGTGTATATTACGACCTCACAAACGGGATTTCCTGTATAAAAGTAGTAAGTTTCTATTGGGGTCAGTTTTTCTTTTTCTTATTCCCACACTGTGACACTGAATATTTTTTCTCTCAGTGATTGATTCATTCTTCACAACACAACAAAAATATTAGGGAAGAAAGCATTTCTTTTTTCGTAGAATTTACAAAATTTCCTACAGTCTTTTTTATAGATTAAAACATGTGCCTTTTCTTTCTCTAATTTCTGTTTTTAAAACTCACTAGTGCTACAAGTATTAGTGTAGGTCATGGGCTTAGCATGTGTGTGGAGTCCTGGATTTAGTTCTCAGTATCAATCCCAGGAAACAAATAAACAAAAAACCTACCAGAATTGTAACCTGTAAAAATAAAACATTTGAAAACTGACATTGTAAATTTTTTTCTGTTGCATAATTCCTCTATATAAGGCTCATCATAAAAATCAAAGGTATAAAAGGTGGCTACTATAAATAGCTTAAATGTCTCTAAAAAGGCAGATACATAGAAAGTATTTAGATGAGAAAGAACCTTTTCTATTGTACTTTTAAGATTTAAGGGAGTATGAATATGTGGAATGCATACTGATACTCTTAAAATTCTTCCAGTAGAGAAATGAACACAAAGTTTAAGTTGTCACAGAAATTGTTCCTAAGTATAAAGCAAAGAATCTTTTAAAATTATTTTTATGACAGAATGCTACTAAAAAGCAAATTGTGTGCTTTTGAAAAAATATTAAAATACCCTTTTAGTATTTCTAGTTAAATATTTGGTATTTCAATGATCATTTTTTTTTTTAAATTAATGTTTCCTTTTGGGGCATTTACTTGAAATTTACATAAATGTGTATTCCTGAGACTATAGTATCAATTTTATTATTGGCTTCCCCTCTATCCCTTTAAGTTTTTAATGAAATTTATCAGTGTAGATTCTCATTAGTTTATATTTGGTTAGTGGATATAGGTGAAATAGAGTGAAAGTAATGTCTCAATTTTGTACTATGTCTAAAGATTTGTATGTGGATGTCATTTAATGTTCATACTGAGGTATTGATTTATAAATTTTGTAACATGGAACTTTATTGGTTTATAACAAATTGACAGAAGTTCATGTATGCTGTCAAATACAGTTAATTTGTAAATTTCATTGCATTTTATATTCAGTTCAGCATCTGTTAAATAAATTGGTTTGTGGATGAATGAAAAATATCTACATTCAAATCAAGCATTTTCCCATTTATTTTTGTAGTATGCATATTTTAGAAAATGACTTACGACTGTTCTCATCACAGAAACAGTAGCTGCTGTGTTTTCATTTGTTACTGATTGTTTTCTTTATAAAATTAGCATATATTGTATGCAACAGTGGTCTTCATTTGAGAATCACTGAATTTCAAAGATAATATGTAAAAAGAATGAAATGAGAATTTCATATTTTGAATTTGTAAATTGGGAGCATTTCTCCACCATACAAGCAGCTACTGTTTGAGTTACTCTTTATTTTGTGTTAGAATACCTAACAGTGAGTAGATGCACGACTTGTGTATGTATAGCTAAGCCAACATTTTTCTGTGTATTCTGGGGAATAGCAAAATCTACATCACAAATTTTGACACATTACAGCTGAAGGAAGAGGAACACCTTCCAAGACAAAACAGTCTTCATGGGGGAAAAGTGACGCTTGTCCAGCAGTTTGCTTCTTGTGATTGAACTGAACCTGTAAGGATTCATGGATAAACTGAGCAGGAATAGATCTGAATAAAGCAAATCTGCATAAATGGTAACCAGTAGCTCTACTTTATTTTTTATGTTGCTTAACTGTTTTATTTGAAGGAAACCTGTGTGATTTAAAAAGTTAATAGCTTTTGCAACTTTATTACTGGTTATATATATTTGGCCATTATAATGTGCAAGCAATTGGAAACAAAAAAGTCAAGTAAATGCTTGTTTTTATAGTAGTTTGTTCTTGTTAAAATGTTCATATGATAATGTCTGTAAACAGCACCACTTTGATTACAATAGATGTAGTGTTGTAATAAACTGTTTAATGGGGCTGATGTGTAAAGCTGTTCAAGTTATTTGATGTTTACACCTCAGGGAAAGTCTTGTGTTCAGCAATATCTACAGATAATGTTACTATGACAACATTTTTACTGTCCTTTAAAAAAGCATTGCAATAGCGTGTTTGGATATGCATCAATCTAATCTTGGCGTTCAGTGAATTAAACATAACTAATTAAGTGTCTCTTGCCCTTGATTTTGATATTAGAATAGGTGATTACATGGGTATTTAATATTTCTATATTCTGCTTTTCTAGCTGTTTTTACCTAGTTAGCTTGTGATTTTGCTGAATGGTATGTAAACTTGTAAAAACTGAAATTTGACAGATATAGCAATCTAGTCAATGTGTTAGGGGTCACAGAATTTGAGGTTGTTACATTTTGGTAAAAAATCATGTATTTGCTACAGTAGTACAGCTTAATTACAACCCAGATATACAGAAACAATTAATTGTGAACTGCTAGCACTTAAGAGAGACTTTGATAATTCTGATTTGATGCAGTAATTTTCTGTTTCATGCTGATGGTGCCATAGGCAGTGTAAATACAGCCATACAGCATGTAAAAATGAGTAAAGAAAGCCCGAGTATTCTACTTAATTGAGATTTCTGAGAGGTGTGATGTTTACTAACATTGGGTTGTATTCAGTGTGAGTAATGAGCAATTACAGTTACACCCCGTCTTCATGGTTCAAGGAATTGTATGTATATTCCTGTAACCTCGTTGATTTATGTTTGATTAGAGCTAATCAGCTGAATTTTTTTCAGCCAGCTGTAATTAATGAAAGGCTGTACTAAAAGCATCTGGCTGGCATATGTTCTGCACACTTAGCAGAAGCAGACGCTCAACTTGATTACTTATTTTTATAGGAAGGTAAAAATCAGAATACTAAGGAAATTTGAGATAAAATCCTTAAGCTAATTTGTTTTGAATATATTTTAAAGATCTTATTACCAATGAGAGATCTTTGGTGGGATGCATTGGCTTTTAAAGCTTGTCTAAATTAAAGGGCAATGCTTAAGGTATGTATAATAGCTAGAGATAATGTGTAGCTCAAGAGATTTGTACTTCTTCAGCTTCATCCCTTTCTGTTTTTAAAGTACTCAAAAATTAGTTTTAAAATATCCATACCACTGCCAGTTCATTTTAAAACATTTTGTGAGCAGAGTATTTTTGCAAGGGATCATTGGTGTTTACTAGAACTGTTGTTAGCACTCAGAAATGATTTTTAAGTGTTTAATCTTGTTGAAATGTAGTTGCCTTTTAATTTGAGAGTTGTATCAAAATCTATTTTCTTGTTTTGTGTATAGGTATTGTAAGTTTTTGTCATTTCTTAGCTTTTTTAATAGTTTAATTACAATACCCTAATGTGAAGACATTTGGACATACATATGTTTACAAGGGAAATTAGTTAATAATAAGATTGAAAGGTAAGTAAAATGTCCACAAGGATAAATTTTCTCTGAACATTTTAAAAATGGAATCACAAATACATATACTTGAAATGAAACTGGAGATTTTGTACTAATTTTAATCCTTCATTACCTTTTATTTCTTTTTTGTTTTTAACTCAGTTGGAACGGTTAATTGCGCCCTTTATGTCATCCTTCTTTTTGCTTGGCTTATTTCATTAAGTGACTTTGGTTGCAGGTAGTGTGAGTGTACTAGAGTTGTTTGCTGCTGCTAGGTGATTTTTTTTTAAGTGTTGTCAGGAAGAAATAAAATAACTTTTTGTGTAATTTTGCAAAGTCTCCTACCTGATAACACATGAATGTATAGCAGTAAAAAATTACAAACTTTGTTTTATTTGTCAAAGCCCTTCTGTTGTTTTTGGAGCCAGTTTTATTTGAAAACTTGTTTTTAATGTGTAAAAACAATCCAAAGATACACATCTTTGCAAAGACACCAAAAAAAAAAAAAAAAAAGAGAGAGAGAGAGAGAGAGAGAGAGAGAGAGAGAGAGAAAGAAGAAAAAAGGACTTAGGGAGAATTTTAAGAGCTACACTTCATATAGTGGCAATGAAAACAAGCTTGAGTTTATCTTGAATGCTATCATTGCCTAGTGCTGTGCAGTCACATTCCTTAACTAGTAGTAAAGTTACAGATATGTGGTAAGCGCCCACATGGTATTTCTCCTGCAGCAGCGTTTTTGAATTCCATTCACTGCTTTGAGGTAAAGGAAATACTTCTGTAGAAAGGATTATTTCAGTGTAATTTATAAATGTTTATGTTTTGTTAGTTTTCATCAGCAAGATTTTGGGTGACTTGCTATAGCTGTTGATCATACTTGTTAGCTCATTTACTGGCTCCTTTACCTAGAATATTCTTAAGCAGTTAACTACAATTTGGAAATTCACAATAATATGGAGCTTAAGATATTATTTTCATTTGATTCTCCTATGGAGACTGTTGATTTAGCTTTTACTAGTTTAAAGTCAGTTCTAAAAATAAACATGGAAGTTTTCATGAACGTTGCATAATATTTTATGGTAAAGGGAAAAGTTGTTGGAAAGGGTAAGAGTGTCTCTTTCCCTGTGTATTTGAATGTGCCAATAACCTAAGTACGTTCTGTTACATATAATGAGATGCTACTGCAAGACTCTACTGTTGGAGTGCTCTTGGCATTTTAGTTTTGTTACCCAAATGGTCATTGCATTATTCGTGTATCTTACAAGGTGGCCCCGATATTGTGTTTTAAGCTTCATCTTGCGTTATTTTAAGGGGAAGTTTATGTTCTGATTCTTTCCTGAGCACACAGTATTGAGATTCTTGTGATTGCACAGATAACTGATTTTTAAATTTTATTCATGAAGTTCATTTTGCATCCCATAGCCCTCTGTAAATGTTTCCCCCAGTTGTATGTACTTACTAAATGCACGCTTATTCATTGTACATACTAGAAATTTTTGTGCTAAAATATATTAAGTAGGATTTTTGTAGCAAAGCATTCTATTTTTATGTTCTTATAGTGTATGTGTTAACATTAATATTCAGTTTCAACACTGGTGTATTTATTTTTTAGCAACTTGACTCCTAGAAGCCTTAGACTGACTTTTAAATAAACATTCAACCAAAAATTATGAATTTATTGAGATGTGGCCTTATATATGGTGTTTCTGTGTTCATAACATGAGATTTTTTTAAATTTAGATTTTATTTAAATAAAGATTTAGAATTAGTTTCACTTTAAGTCAAAATAGAAAATGTATTAAGCATCTAGGCTTCTGGGAGGAAGTTCTTATACTCTTCTTTCTTGGCATTAGAAAGAAGCAATATGAATTTATGAATATTCCAAATATTCAGGCCATTGTATTATGTTCATATTGGGTTAGGTTTGTTTTAGCCCAATGTTTCTTTAAAGTTCTAGGTTGTTGGCATTCATTGAACATATAGCTACTATGGTTTTTGTATGGGATGTATGAATTCTTGGTTATATACAGGCAGATTTCAGTGTTTTAAAGACTTCCTGCTACATTAATTATATTGTAATGGGAGGCTTTTAAAACATTAGGTAAAATTTAATTGAAGTCACACAAATATTGAATGGTATCTGTGGATAGTAAATACTACGAGCATTTTTTTTCATGTCAGAGTACCCTAAAACTCCATGGGAGTAAATTACATTCATTTCAAATTGGACAGACCCAAAATATTTTATTTTGAAGGTGCATTTTTTTTTTTTTTGCCTCACTGTTGCTGCATAACACTTCTCAGCATTTCTGTATGCACATTATTTTAAAATACAGTGATAAATTCGTGTTTGTTTATTTTTTTACTTTGGCAATTATAGTACTGAGGTGATATTTAATGGGAAATGACCCTTTGGGGGTGAATCATAATGTATTTTGAGGACTGCAACTATATAACATTTATGACTTTAGCCTTAAAAAAGGTTTATTACTCCTTTCTTTGCATCCCATGGTATAGTAGCAAAGTAGTTTACAGCCCAGCACAGCCTTACAAAGTTATTTTACAATTTTTTATGGAAAACCCCTAACAACAAAAAATTGTATCGTATTATAGTACCCATGAGTTATTGCATAATCACTCTTTGTAAATAAGTTGTCTAATATCAGAAGGCCAAAGAAAGTCTTGAGATTTTAGCTATTGAATGTGGTGACTTCATAAGATTTCTGTGCAAAAGGTAAGGTGATAATCCATCAAACAGGCACCCTTTTGATGTCCATGAAAACTAGACTTCCATATTAGCTTCTTTCAAAGGCTCATTCCCATTTTATTAAAATGTTTGTACTTGCAATTTTGTGTTTAATGTTTACTTTGTCTTTTCTTTCTTTAGCATTTAGGTGACTGTTCAGCAGTTTGCTATATGGCCATTGTTGGCCTTAAACTGCACTAGTAACAAGCATGGTATTTATCTTGTATTGAAAATAAAAACAAAGTTTTGATAATACTTTGCATTTTGTCCTTTTTGTTTGACTTATAATTTGTAAACTAATTTTTTAACCTTAAATAGTAATCTACTGGGGAAATGGCAGTATTAACAGAGCTTAGGTGATCATATTTATTTTGTCTAAGCCAACCTCCTTGAAAGTGGTTATTTTCTCCTGACATAGTTTAAAAGTTTTAATTAACTTATTTTGTATGCATGCATGTGTGTGCCAGCCACGGCCCATTTGTGGAGGTTAAAGGACAACGTTGGCAGCATCACCTTTACTTGCTGAGCCAACTGTCTAGAATTATGATTGCCTCGTCTTAAGATTTTGAACTTCACCGGTCCTTCAGAAGTAAAAACATTTTCTGATCACAGCAACATACTATACCAGTCAACTTGGGAACATTATAGGACATACTTTTAAGTAGTAACGGATTTGTTCTTCAAATATCTGATCCATTGGCGGTAGAGATACAACTCAGTGGGTACAGAACTTACTTGCATGCAGTGCAAGAAGTCTGGGTTGGGTTCATAGCACCACGTAAGACAAGCTACAGTGGGACACATTTATAATTCTAGCACTCAGGATCAGAAATTCAGATTTATCCTCATCTCATGAGATTCAGGCCACCTGGGCTATGTGAGAGTAAGCTTTTAAAAAAGAGAGACATATCTGATATACAAATGTTGAATTAGATGCAATTTCTTACATGCAAACTCTGAGTAACAATGCTAAGCAATTTAGATAGAAATAATACAGGTTACCATCATGCTTATGTGGCATTGTTAGGTTTCTTGTTAGTGTTTATGCATTTTTAAAGTTGCTTTATCATTGGAATAATTTGAGGCTCTTTGTCTATAGCCTTTATATAACAACAGAGAGCATGTAACTGAAAGTTACTGGGGATATCTTGAGTAGAGAACATATTAAACTACCAGAGAAACAATCACAACCTGCATTGCCTCAAACTTAGGCTATAGCTAAAGATGACATTGAATTTTGGATCCCTCTGCCATGTTTGAGTGCTGTCTTGAAGGATGTGGTGCCATTCTCAGTTTCCACAGTGCTAGGAATTGAAACCCAAGGCTTCCTGCATGATAGCCAAGTACTCTGCCAAACTGATTACGGCTCCAACCTGGGCAGAACTGTGTCTGTCCCCTGAACAAGGGATTTAAGATGATTTTTCTAGTCTTTGTACTTGTGGTTCCTAACTCTAATGGTGAAATAACTACTTCTAATGCTACTGTGGGCCTTTATCAACTTTTATCTTCCAGTAGCAGAGTGCTTAGGAACTCTGAACATTGATTCTGATCAGGTATGCAGGATTTTCATACTTCAAAAAACACACACTTAGTGGAGTGTGGTACGGTGTGCCTGTGATTACCAGCACTTGGAAGTGGAGGTAGGAGAATCCATAGTCTGAGGCTAAACTAAATTACCAGTTAGTCCTGTACATATGTGTTTCTGTTGTGTAGACACATGCTGTCAGATCTGAGGACAGCATAAAGGGTTCTTCCTTTCCACCTTTGAGATAGCATCTCCCTTGTTTCTGCCATATTGGCACATTCCAGGCTATCAGGCTTGTGATCAGATGGGTGAATCTCCTGTGTGTGCTTCAAATTAAGCTGTGCTTAAATCTCATACTGAGATTTAAAAATGTGTGCTACCCCAGGGTCTAGTTATACCACTCCTGGGCACATATCCGAAAGATGTACAACCATAAAACAAGGACATTTGCTCAACTATGTTCAAAGCGGCTTTATTCTTAATCGCCAGAATCTGTAAACAACCCAGATGTCCCTCAACCGAAGAATGGATACAGAAATTGTCGTACATTTACACAGTGGAATACTACTCAGCAATTAAAAGTAAGGAAATCATGAAATTTGCAGGTAAATGGATAGAACTAGAAAAGATCATCCTGAGTGAGGTAACCCAGAAGCAGAAAGACACACATGGTATATACTCACTCATAAGTGGATATTAGCCATATGATATAGGAACTAAAATCTATAGTCCTAAGGAAGCTAAACAAGGAGGAACCTAGGGAAGATGCTTGATTCTCATTCAGAAGGCCAAACAGGATAGACGTCGGAAGCAGGAGAAGACAAGAAGCAGGACAGGAGCCTTCCACAAGAGGGCCTTTGAAAGAGTCTACCCAGCAGGGTATTGATGGTGAGACGTATGGCCAAACTGGGCAGAGTGCAGGGAATCTTAGAAGAAGAGGGAGATAGAAAGACCTGGGAGGGACAGGAGCTCTACAAGGAGACCAACAGAGCCAAAAAAATCGGCCCAGTGAATCCTGCAAGAGACCATGCATGGAGAGGACCTAGCCCTCTGAGATGGGCTCAGATGTAGCCCATAGGCAGCTCAGACTCCAACTGGATTCCCTACTAAGGGGATCAGGGGCTGCCTGTCATGAACTCAGTTCCTGCCTCTGCATTCTTTATGACAGCCCATGAACTAGTTAGTTACTTCTTTTCTAAAAGGAGAGCAGGCATAGGCATTGCATTTTAATTTCTGCCTAGGGCTTTGTGTCCTGTTAGCAATTTGAAGATGGCACAAGCCAGAGAGACAGTGTCCTTACTGATAAACAAGACAATGGTTCCTCCAACTTCTATTATACCCATCTCGTCACAGACCAAGAAAATGGGAGAGCAGGGGCAGTTGCTGCCATGAACATGGTTGCCTGTTCTTTTATCACCTACTCCTGGTGAGGCGGCCTTATTAGGCCAGAGAAAGAGGATCCAGACAGTCCTGATGAGACCTGATAGGCTAGGATCAGGTAAGGGAAGGAGGACCTCCCCTATCAGTGGAATGGGGGTTGGGGGAGAGGAAGGGAGGGTGAGACAGGGAGGAGATGAGGGAGGGTTAAAGGCACTTGAGCCATTCCTGAAGACCTGAATTCCATCTCCAGCACTCATGTGGTCTAAGAAGAGACCTAACTCCTGTGGATTGCCCTCTGTACACAAGCACAGCCTAAACATTGACTGGACCAAAATTATTTGATGCTGTGTTGTGTGATTCAGTTAGCTTTATAAGGAAAATGCTACCTTTTTGTTACTATTATATGGTCTAAAATTTCAGTAGAAAAAGTGGTCTCTAGCAACATTGGCACTAATGGGGCCAGAAGCTGAATTTTGCATTTAACTATAATTCCCAAGAATATACGTTAAAGGTTTATAGGTTTCTCTTTTCATTTTTTGCTTGGTTTGGTTTGTTTTTTTTTTGAGGCAGGATTTCTCTGTGTAAACAGCCCTGTCTGTCTTAGAACTCTTCTTAGAACTCACAAAGATCCGCCTGTCTCTGCCTCCTGAGTGCTGGGACACCTGCCTGTTTGTTGTTCTTAAGATAAGGTCTCATTCAGGCTTCTTTTGAACTCAGAAACCTTCTGCCTCCTAACTGCAAAGATTATAGTCCTGAGCTACCCCACCCACACTATAGTATCTTTATCTTAGTTAGGTATCTTATAAAAGTCATATCTTCAAAGTACTTGGTTAAGAAAATGAACAGTTGACAGAAGAGATGGCTCAGTAGTTAGGAGACTGACTGCCTGCTCTTCCAGAGGACCCGGGTTCATTTCCCAGCCCCCACATGGCAGCTCACACCTGTCTGTAACTCCAGTTTCAGGGCTTCTGACACCTTCACACAAATAAAAATGCAGATAAAACACCAATGAACATAAATTATACGTATAAAAAGAAAATGAAACTGGGCAGTGGTGGTGCACATCTTTAATCCCAGCACTCAGGGAGGCAGAGCAGGTAGATTGCTGTGAGTTCAAGGCCAGCCTGATTTACAAAAAGCAAGTCCGGGACAGTCAAGGCTACACAGACCCTCTCTCGAAAAACAAGAAAACAGTTCAGAGTTTTGAACACATTAAATGCCACTGATTTACCTTTATAACTATATGTAAAAAGCTACATATTTCTTCTTTTTTTTTTTTTTAATGGTGATTTATATGTTTTGCTTTGTAACAGATCCTGGTCTATGTCCTTCCAATTCTAGGCAGGTACTACCAACTGAGCTACAGATAGCTTTTCTGAAAATGTTAGTAGTGGACTGCCATCTAGTGGTAGGCAAGTAAGTCCAATAATTGTTCATTTGGGAAAAATTTTCAGTTAAGAGATTAGGAATCTGCTGGGCGTGGTGGTGCACACCTTTAATCCCAGCATCCAAATGAATCTGTGAGTTCAAGGCCGATGTGCCCTCCATAGTTCCATGAAAGCCCGGGCTGCACAGTGAGACCTTATCTCAGGCCAACAAAAAGAGAGTTGATACAGAATCAACTGGTGGGCAAATCCTCACCGCATGCCTATGAGGGATTATCTAGATGGGTACTGTAATTTTCGGGGGGGGGGGTCACCATTTCATGAGCTGGGGTCTAAAAGGAAAAAGTGACCCGGTCACGGCGACTGACACTCATCTTCCTGACTGGGGATGCAGTTTGACCAGCAGCTTTATGTTCCTGCCTTAGTACTTTCCTGGCCATCTTGGGGTTTCCCCTATACTAAAATAAACATTTAAGTAGTTTTGCTCAGATATTTTGTTTCAGCAACAAGGAAAGCACCTAACACAAATCCTACACTAAATGACCAACCAAGGGCAGGTTCATGTACTTACAGCCTAGAACTTCCTTAAAAGTTCTTTTAAAATCCAAAGCCTCTACTAAGAAGATGTGCATACTCCAATAATGTGTCCACCATAATGCGCTGACTTTCTTGGTGAAGTCACTAGGGTCCTTCATACTTGTCGTATTTATTTCTAAATTCATCTAATATACATGAAGTTGTTTAAAAGATTTGTTTGAAGGGGTTGGAGAGATGGCTCAGAGGTTAGGAACACTGGTTGTTCTTATAAAGATCATGAGACAAATTCCCAGCAACCAATGGTGGCCCATAACCATCTGTAATAAGATCAGGTGCCCTCTTCTGGTGTGCAGGCACACATACAGACAATACTATATTAAAAAAATTAAGAAGGAAAGTGTTTAAAAATATATTTGATATTTAATACATTATTGCCTATTGCCTCAATTAGAGAATACTTAAAAGACAGGGTTTCTTTGTGTAACCTTGGCTGTCCTGGAACTCACTCTGTAGACCATCACAAAGACCTGCCTGCTTCTGCCTTCCATGTGCTGGGGTTAAAGGCATGCATCAGCACCGCCTGGTCTAGAGAATACATTTAACATTACTTGGGGATTTTGCTCATTTTGTGATTCTGGGGCTCAAACCCAGGATCTTGAAGGTGGTAGGCAAGTAATCTACCACTGAGTTACATCTTGGGCTGTCATTTAACATTAAAAGGTAAGCTTTTTAACATTTATCGTGTGGTGGTCAGAAGACCATTGGGGGAACTGGTTCTCTTCTAAATGTGGGGGGTCTCTGGGATTGAACTCAGAACACTGGGCTGAGTTTAAATCGTGGTGGTGGGGGGACAATGTACCTTTACCACTGAACCATCTTACAGGTTCTCATTGAGGGTTTGGTTTTTGAACAAATGTTTGCAGTTCTAAATTTTGAGCAAAATATAAGAGTCTGGACTTGTTGCATGTGGGAAATTAGTTTGTTCTTAGCCCTAGGTGAAAGTGTATATATTTGTCTTCTTGAACCACAAAATGAGATAATTCTCCCAATGACAAAAGTGATGAATGTGCAGTGTGTTTGAGATTTTAGCGTTGAGCTCTCTAAGAAAGGTGGTCAAGACTAACATATACTGGCCACTTTAAAGAAACATTGGCTGTCAAAGAAAGTAGAGACTATACATATTGTCCACTTTCTCAGTGCTATTGCATATGCACATCAAAACCCATTTGGGTTCCTCATTTTGAGAAATACAGTAATTGATTTGCTTTACCTTGGAATCAAGCGGAAATGTGACAGGAATTATTTTTAGGAGACATTTGAAAATATACAATGTGAATCTACAGCTAAACTAGAATCAAAAAATTGAGCAAGCTCAATGACTACAGAATCAGTTTAGAAACCAGTGTAGCTAATGTTTAATAACTGCAAGGACCTTTTTGATGGAAGTATTGAACTTACTGGAAGATGTTAAGATAAATGAAAATCAGAACATTGATCTGCTAGAAAGAGAATAGCATTTAATAAAACACTACAGTTTCTTCTAAATTGGGATTTGGAATCATTGTAAATTGAATTACAATCCCAAGACATTTTATTATGGAATATAAGGTTCTAAACTTTATATGGGAATTGAGAGGCAAATGAATGCCAAGAAGGGACAGAAGAGGTAGGACTTGTTCAACCAGGTACTATGATTTGTAGGTTCAGGACATCAGTAGGCAGATTCCAGGAAACAATATGGAGAGAAAGAAACCGTATGTATGTGGACCTTTGATTTATGGTAGGATGGGAATGGCTGCAGACCATTTTGAGATGCTGATATTATAACATGATACATACCTCATGCTATATATAAATATCAATTCCAGGTGGGCTAAACAAGTACTTAATATTAAAGGCAAAGGTAGACTACTTTGCATTTTTTCATGACCTTGGATTTCAGAAGTTTGGGGCATTTGTTTGCCTATTCACACAGGTCTGACATTATAAATTAATTCCCAGTAGTCCTGAAATTGGCATTCATGAGCTACCACAGAAGTATGTTTTTAATACTAGTAGTAAAAAGGGAAACCCTGGATATTGGATATATTAAGAATTAATGATAACTTAAAAGAGAATTCTATACTGGGAAAAGATATTAGAAATACACGACTCACTAAAGACTAATATCTATAACAGGGCTGAGGCTTCAGCAACAGTAGAGTGTTCGTATGCATAATGGCTCAGGTTTGGTCTCCAGCACAGATTTATCATAGTAGGGAAAAATCTAACTGCAACTTCAATAACAAGCCAGGTGGGGTGGTGCTCCACTCTACTAGTGTTTTGGAGGATGAGACTGGAGGAACATGAGTTCAAGTCCAGTCTGGGGTGTGCAGTAGCACATCTCAGAAAGAGTGTGAGCGGCAGAGGGGACAGAAGACAGGAGCCGACACTGCGGAAACAGTCTGTAATGTTAAGACAACCTTATTAGAAATTTAGGAGACGCGTGTTAAGATCACAAGTGCTACTTTACAACCGTAAGATTGCACAAAAGGCTTAAGCACTTATGTATTTTGGCACAGATATGGTTCAGGAGGGAAAAATGTTGGAAATGTAGATTGGTACAGATAATGTTGGAAAAACCAGCTTAGCATTTCCTTGTGATGAATATGCTAGAGAAATTTGTTTTCTTACTTAGGAGATACTTATTATATATAACGATATAAGAATATAGTGTTATAATAAAAAACTGGAAACAGCTCAAATATCAAGAATAAACAGTAGAGTCATAGAATAAAACATTTTGTAGCCTGATAACAAGAATTCTTAAATCAGCACACCAATATGTAGATGAGCTGTGAAATTATCTTGGCTTCAACAAGTCAGGAAAACTCTCAATATTCCATTTACTTATGTTCTCAGAAAGGCAAACGTGCAAATGTTGTAGGGTTTTTCCATTAGGGGAGTAGTGCAAGAAAATGATTAACAAAATTCAGCATGTTAGTTGGAGGGCAGGGAAGCAGAGGAATACAGCCAAGGAGGAGATTCTGCAGAGACTATGTGTGTGTCCCAATGTGGCTGGCACAATAGTTGGCTCTCGTCTTCTGTTTTATTGTCTGGGCTGTAAATAAACATTTTGACACGTACATGGTAGATACAGGCAATAACCTGTTACATAATGGATCTAGACAATTTAAGCTGCCACTACACCTAGGAAATGGCAATAAAAATCTTAGGTGTGTCTTCCAAAGCAGGACAAAAACAATCCTGCTTTAAAACTGTCTTCTGCTCAGAGAATTTAAATGTGAGGAAAGATGTGAGTTGAAAAAGTTTACTTAAAATTTACAATTGTTTTGAGTTTTGTTTTTTTTTTT
>NW_026596073.1:11507070-11532645 GCF_907164565.1 Psammomys obesus | reverse complement strand
GGGGGGGTCAATGTGGGTTGCAGCCCCTTTTGCTTCTCAGATACACTGCATATCAGATATTTACAATATAATTTATAATAGTAGGACAATTAGTTATGAAGTAGCAACAAAGCCATTTTATGGTTGGGGTGTCACTACAACATGAGAAACTGGATTAAAGGGTGGCAGCATTAGGAAGGTTGAGAAACACTGGAAGAGAAAATACAGCAACACAAAATAAAATAGGAATTACAATGAATGCTTTATCAATCAAAGAAAAATATCACATGTACCACTGTTTCGTCCTCTTTCCTGCTTTGTTCATTGGCTTCCATCCATACAGTTTTGGTTGACTGTAAATGGTCTTAAGTTACAAGGAACTGAATGGAAAATGTTCAGGGTGAAGTACACAAGAGGGAACTGAGCAGAACTTGATGTTCTGGGCCTGAATGTTAGCAACAGCAGGTCTTTTGTTCTACTTCAGAAAGGGTGAAGGTGCCCAAAACTCAGAAAAGGCTGACTGAAAGTAAGGGGCTTTGAGGCTCACATGCAATCCCAGTATGCTTAAGGTGAACTCCATAGTGAGTTTCAGGATAGCTTGTACTAGAGTGAGGGCTTGTCTCAATAACATCAAAGGAAGTGGGTGAGGAGATGGCTTGGGGCTGAGATTGTGGACCTCTACTTAATTTTCCTATTTACCATCTGCCCCTTTTTTGTTACTCACTCCTCTTTTTTCTTTCTAAGTGTTTGCGTTTAAAAACTACCTCATGAAGACAGGCAGCACTATGCCACCAACCTACACTGTAGCCTGTGTAACGAATGATTGCCAAGTCCAGGATCTATGTAGCCCAGCATCTCAAAGGCTGACTGCCTGTCTTTCACTACAGACTGAAGAGTCAGCAATCTGTTCTGTCCAGGGGTTTAAACCCAAAACACAGAGACTCCCAGCCAGTCTTACTACTCACAGACTGCCGTAAAGTGTGGCTTCTACTCACCTAGAATTTTCTAGGTTGTAGGTCAAGAGCCAGCTTGATTTTTCTTGACCTTCCATTCTGTACACACTTAGGTGTCAGCTTCCCTATACCCTAAATATGTCCTTAACTACCATCTTTCTATCGTGATCACAAAGGGCTTTTGTTTTATGTTTTTCGCCATCTCTTGTCTGTCCTCATAGCTTCTGTCTTCCATTGCCCTTCTCGGCTTACAGACTTAAAAATATTTATTTCTTTTTATGTATATATATATATATGTTTTGCCTGCCTGCCTATCTGTGCTCCACATGTGTGCCTGGTGTCGTGGATGCCAGAAAAAGGTGTCAGATCACCTGGACTGGAGTTACAGATGGTTGTGAATTAGCATGTAGGTCCTGGGAACTGAACCTGGGTCCTTTGCAAAAGCAGCCAGTGCTTTTAACTGCTGAGCCATCTCTATAGCCCTTTTGTTTATTTTTTGATAACATCTCTCACTATGGTTCTCAGGCTGCTCTCCAACTCCTGTGCTCAATTGAACTCCCACCTCAGCTTTCAGAGTATGTGATAGTAAAAGACAGTTAGTTCCACCTGACATATGCATTTAAGAATCTTTAGTAGGGAGGGAGGGTGGGACTGGGAGGAGACGAGGGAGGGGGCCACAGCTGGAATACAAATTGAATAAATTGTAATAAATGATAATAATTTTTTTAAAAGAATCTTTAGTTAGGGCTGGTGAGATGGCTCAGTGGTTAAAAGCACTGTCTGTTTTTCGAGAGGTCCTGAGTTCAATTCCTGGCAACCATATGGTGGCTCACAACCATCTATAATGTGATCTGGTGCCCGCTTCTAGCCTGCAGGTAAGTGTACATGCAGATAGAGTACTCATATACATAAAATAAATAAATCTTAAAAAAATAATCTTGGGCTGGAGAGATGGCTCAGGGGTTAAGAGCACTGCTTGCTCTTCCAGAGGTCCTGAGTTCAATTCCCAGCAGCTACACAGTGTCTCACAACCATCTATAATGAGATCTGGTCCCCTCTTCTGGCGTTCAGGTGAACATGCAGGCAGAACATTGTTTACAGAATAAAATCACTAAATCTTAAAAAAAAAGAAAAAAAGAAAAAAAGAAAAGAAAAGAAAAGAAAAGAAAAGAAAAGAAAAGAAAAGAAAAGAAAAGAAAAAGAAAACCACCTTTAAAAAAAAATCTTTAGTTAATATTTTAATGGCATTTGTAAGGCAGCAGAGTCAGAACTGAGCACCCAGCCCTCAGCTGGGCACCACAGGGAACCCTTTAGAAACATAAGGAGGAGCAGCCTTCCCAGGCCACAGAGGAGGACAATGCAGCCAGTCCTGATAAGACTTGATAAACTAGGGTCAGATGGAAGGGGAGGAGGACCTCCCCTATCAATGGACTTGGAGAGGAGCATGGGAGGAGCTGAGGGAGGGAGGATGGGATTGGGAGGGAATAAGGAAGGGGGTTACAGCTGGGATACAAATCGAATAAAATATAATTAATGTAAAAGAATAAAAAATTAATTAAAAAGGAAACATAAATTGTGACAAAAATCTTTGTCTCTTACAGTTGATTTTTGACATGGTCAAAAGTCAAAGAGAACCTTCATGGATTCCCTCTCCTAAGCCTGAAGCCCCACTGCTCAGCATAAGGAATTATTTTTCTCTACTTTTGACCACAAGGAAGCTGAATTGACTGTGAATCAAGAATAAGCAAGACATAGCTATGCTGTGTGTTGTGGAAATGTCCATAATTTCAGCACGTAGAGACAGAGGAAGGAGGATTCCTGCAAACTCTCAGCCAACCAGGACTTCATAACAAGGCAACATGACAAAAAAAAAAAAATCTGGGAAATATCACTATCTTTCTTAAGATAGCAAAATTCATATAATTTTCCAAATAAAACATGTAGTATATAGCAAATTTCCCTGGGGACAAACTCTACCCAGAAAGAATGTCAATTTGCTATTTTATTATTGAATTCTTTGCTCAGCCTATTATCCCAAAGGAATAATAAAATAAGGTTAACTCTCGTCACTGTTCCTATCTCTTGCCCCAGGTCAAAAAATTTAGGACATCAAAATCACCTCTTCCATTTCTAATAGTCACACTACCTCAGTGCGTTCAGTGTTCAGTTTGTCTCAGGGTGACAAGTACTGAGGGACTCTGCCTGACCAATCTAAAAATTGCCACTAATGAAAATTAGGTGACTACAAATCAAAGGGATGGCTTTGTGTGTAGCAGAGAGTCTGCCCTCCAGTACAGATCCACAGCCTGATGCTTTGGCTTTCTGAGAGTGTCACTCGAAGGATACCCACAGGGCCTGAAAAGATGGCTCAGCAGTTGAAACTGCTCATTCTTCCAGGGAACCCACGCTCACGGTGGGTACACGGACATACGTGAAGGCAAAAATGCCTGTACGTGTAGAATGCAAATAATAATTGAAAAGTTCAAAGAAACACTCCATTTGTTGTCTTTTGTATCAGGAAGCGAAAACTTCACTAAAAAGAAACACCCACACCTGGAGGTGATCACCTGTAAAGGTTTACACAGTTGGATTTATGTGTGTGGTCCAGTTGGACTCTCTATGTTTTAATGTGGAGAGGGGAGGCAGAGTACTGTGCAAAAGGAGCTGGGGATGATGCTCAGAGGAGCCTCACCTTTACTAGTAACACAACGTGAACACTCTCCATGAAGGCGTTCTAGAGTAGCGGTTAAGCCATGTGGTGACACGCGACACATCCACCTAGAGCAGGTACATGTGATGCGTCTACTCTGGGGAGATCATACACATAGAATGAGTCAATTAAAAAAATCAGTGCCAAATGGTAGATGCACACAAAATAATTTAATACGACGGACTGTTGGTGAAAAGGAGTTGCTGGTTTTAAATGTAAATATTAGGTTTGGTTTGGTTTTTAGTTGCTTAACTTCACAATAAAATGGGAAAAAAAATCCTCTCTCAGAAACAGAACTGCCCCTCTCCATTCTTTTCTGTTATTGCTCTTGATCCAGTTTGAAATAGGTACTGTGCAACTTATTCATGGACTGCCAGAATTCCTCTTATAAAACTTACAGGAAAAAAGTCACATGCTGAAGTTGGTAGAACTGTAAAAACTTCCTGCTTTGCACACAGCTCCAAAAGTGGAGGCCACAAGCTGTGAGAGAAAGGAGGAACTTGGAAGGTGCTTAAATAGCAGGCTGGTCTTCTCCAGTCAGCCAGCAGCTGATCCAGCTTTGAGGTCAACATGAAGGCTCTCCTCACCCTGGGATTCCTCCTGTTCTCTGTCACTGTCCAGGCCAAGGTCTATGAACGCTGTGAGTTCGCCAGAACTCTGAAAAGAAGTGGAATGGATGGCTACAGAGGAGTCAGGCTGGCAGACTGTAAGTCTCCTCTTGATACCTCTAGATCAGCTTTCAGAACAGGGACAAGGGAGCAGTGAGTGATCAGAGAGAGGGAGGGGGAGTCAATACAATATTATGTTTCCTGTGTGTTTGAGTTAATTTGAATAAAAGCATTACTGCTTATCTTTGAATCAGAGATATTGGATGAGGGCAGGGGAGGGGAAATTCTGTGCCATGCTAAGCCATAGGAACCGAGGTGCTCTTGCACGGTCACTAGGTTTTCCAGTCGCTTCAGACCAAATATCCCAGGAGAAAGGGACTGAGAAATGATCGGGGGGGGGGGGGGATCACTCAGTCAGAATGTGGGATCTGAGATCCTGGATGACATGGTATTTGTCTTCACTTCTCCTACCATGGTGTGCAACTTTTGAGATAAAAATTTTAAAGTTTTTTGAACTTTCTACACAGGGCAGAGGGATCCTACTGGCCCCTAGTTGCTGCATAAATGAGGTCCTCTGAAATTGAGTGTAAAGTGATTTAGGACTGTTCTTCACTCTGAAATGGCCTTCTGTTTCACACCACGGAAGATGTGGATGAGGAAAAGTTCTTCATGACTTACTTCATCTCTGTTATTGTAACCAGTGTTCTTTTCAGATCCAGTTCAAGTGGTTACTGCTCAATAGTTAGTTTTCCATGAATGAGTAAACAGAGACATGTATGTGTGGACAGATGGATGAAATTGCAGAATAGCCTTTCCTGTCCTAAAATTCTTGATTTCAATAGTCTCTTCAGCCATTTGTGATGGTGCACACTCCTGAAATCAAGGCAATGGGATAATGAGGCAGGAGATTGCAAATTCAGTGCCAAATTAGGATACTTAGTGACACAGAGAAGAAAAAAAAAAGAATTCTACTTAACATGCAAATTCACCTTGGTTATAAGAACATCTTCCTGAGAAAAATCCTTATTTTTCTGATACTAGCATCTTCTATCAGCATATGTATTTGACATTAATTTATAAAATCCACCTAACTACTATTTGTGTTCCTATCTTAGACAGAGGTATCTTGAAGGATGAGACATGGGAGGGTAAAAGCAATAGAAGAAACAGCTATTTTATTTGATGCGAGGGCATGGTTTCACTATATATCATTGGCTGGCCTGGAACTTGCTGTGTAGACCAGGCTGGTCTCAAAGTCACAGAGAATCACTGGCCTCTGCCTGCTGATGGCTGGGAATAAAAGTGAGCACCGTTGTGACAGGTCCATCTATTGTGATCTTATAAAACGATCTTATCCTGTTTATTCCTCATTCAAATTTATTTGTCCTCTCAGGGATTCTGTTTGTGGCACTTGAAAACTGCTTGCAGCAGTTTCACCTAGTTGAAAGGCAGAGGCAGGAGGATCACTGGAGAGACTATACTAAGCAACTCAGCCAGACCCAGGCTGAACTAGAGGTAGCATAATGATACCATTTAATCATATGATTGTATGTATAACGTAAATCACTTCTAAAATACAGCCAGCTCAAAGAGAAGACTTTGGTATCAAATACAAATCATTTGCTGTTGCTGCTTATTGACAAACACTCTTTTCTTTTCAGGGGTGTGTTTAGCTCAGCATGAGAGTGGATATAACACACGAGCTACAAACTACAACCGGAGAGACCAAAGCACCGACTATGGGATATTTCAGATCAACAGCCGATACTGGTGTAATGATGGCAGAACCCCAAGAGCAGTGAACGCCTGTGGGATACCCTGCAGCGGTAAGACAAGGCAGCTTTACAGTGAGAGCAAACAGCCCATCTGCTCTCACTGTGAGAGCAGAGATTCTGTGCAGGGACATAGCAGTGGAGGAAGCATCGGGAACCTGGGGAGATTTCCTACTGTTAGAAAGTCATTGCTAAGCACATCAAAGTTAGCCAAGGAAGACAATAGGCTTAGGGTGGAGTTTGGTGGTATAATGCCCTGCCTACACATCAGAGGGCCCTTGGTCTCCCTGCCAGAATTAATAAATGGATAAATGAAATCAAAATAGAGTCTGGGAAGATAGCTCAGACAGACGAGATCAGGTGCGTTCAGAGTGGTATGGCTGTAGACGATAGCTCATACAGAAGAGTCACCTAACCCAAGGTTGACCCTCAGCAGCCACATAAAAGCTGAGGTTGGTGGTATACAATTTTAATAGCAGCACTGGGGAGTGAGACAGGCAGATCCATGGGGCTCAATGGCCAAGCAGCACAGCCTGGTCTGCAAGCCAGTTCCCAATGGCAGACCCTGCCGCAGAAGCAATGTGGACTGTTCCTGGGGAACAGCTCCCGGGGCAGACCTCTGACCTTTACATACACATACACACAGGTGTAAGTTCACTGCTGCAAATACCACCACACCCATAGACACTCATGTTAAAGTAATAGTTAAAAAATAAAGAGCTGGTTTTATTAAAAGTTGGTGGATGTTTTCTTTAACCTATTTTCACATAAACCCAGCCATACACAGATACAAAATTTAAATTAATAAAAAATAAATATTTGTAAGAAGTTGTCATAACATGTTAAAGTTTTTGAAATATGTACTAGTTAATTGTAAGTGGCCGTATTGATGTCTTGTTCTGAGGATTTCCACTCTACGTAATTAGTTATTGTTGTAGGGTCACTTTAGAGTTACTGCATTTTATTATAAAGATGTCTAATATACACAAATGGAGATATTACTGTGGTGAAGGCCACGTGGAAGCGTACCACTAAGTCACTGGCATTTGTCCAGCTTGCTTTTATTTGCATAGATTGATGTGCTCTTCCTGTTGGCAGATTTCAGACAGAATTAATAATACCAAATTTTATTTTTAAACATCTTAGTTTGCATCTCCAGACAATCTAATTCTTAGATGGACATTTGTCTCATCTAACAAAATAACATATATTTTATTTATTTAAGATGAAACTGATTTTTAAGAAATTCGTATTAATTTATATGAAAGAAAATGTATATGAAAGATAAAATTCATATCAGGATTGAGGCCCTGGAAGTTTAGATCTTGAAATCATGTCATTGTCAGTGCATGAATTAAATTGGTTGATATTGTTCTATCTTTCCAGTGTGGGAATTGAATCCAAGATTTGCTATATTTTAGTCAAGCACTCTACACAGTGAACTATATAATTCTCTATCTGTTAAATTTAGTTGTTAAATTTTCCAAGAGAAAATGGATTTTGGAACATTCTCTGTAACCTACTTAGTCTGCCTTTAAAAGTGTTTTTTACAGTCCTCCGTAGTCTTTAAAAAGTATTAGAAAATACAAGAAAAAGGAAATATTACTCCCAGAAATGCCATTCAGAAATTTGACATAATTGGAAGCCATTGGAAAATGCTGTTGTAGAGTGTAAATCTATGTTGTACATAAAACATCTAAAGTTATATTGTGCACATATGAACACCCAGGAAAACATGTAAAGATTTTACACTTTTGCATTTTTTGTACAAATTAAGTTACACTTACACAGCTGCACAATATGGCTATCACCCAAAACCACATCCACAGTAACAAATACTGACCTGAATTCTCATCTCAAACAGGGAATAAAATTACAGTAGCAATGTTCTGTGCTGATAAACACCACTCTTAAGTATTATGTCTTAAAGCAGCTGGGCTTATAAATCACCAGGAAGAGCTTTATCCATGGAATGCTTATACATTTTTTTTTCTTTTTTAAAGTATTAATTTATCTCTTAAGTGTGCAGATGTTTTGCCTGCATATAGTTCTATGCAGCTTGTGTGTAGCTGGTACCTGTGGAAGCCAGAAGAGGGCTTCAGCTCTCCTAGAACTGGAGTTATAGACAGCCGTGAGCCGCCATGTGGGCGCTGGGAAGCAAACCTCTGGAAGAGCATCCGTGCTCTCAGCCACTGAGCCCTCTCTCCAGCCCCTGCTTTTTTCAGTGGTAGATACTCAGCTGACAGTTCCCTGCTTGTTCTGTTCCCCAGTGTGAGGAAGAGGGGCTTCCCTCACTGTAGCCAACAGTCCCACACCCTCCAGAGCCTCCTCACTACTGCGGTGGGTTCTTTACTTTGCAGCAGTGCTGGATCCTAAGAACACAAGCACGTGCACACGCTTAAACACCTCTACAACTCAAGCATGCCCCAGCCCTCCAGGGACTGTATGTGTGAGAAATAGAGAGACAGACACCTTGTCACGTAGAGAGAATCAAGAGACTGTCGCCCATAGTCACAGACTCATGGACACGTGGAAAATAATTTCTTGTGTTCACTGCTCAGTGTCACAGAGGCTCGCTGGCTGGATGTGAACAGAAAGTGTGTTCTATAACTGTCCTTGTCATTCCTCACCCTTGTCTTTTAGCTCTCCTGCAGGATGACATCACTCAAGCCATACAATGTGCAAAGAGGGTTGTGAGGGATCCTCAAGGCATTAGAGCATGGTATGTTGGAACTCTGGAAGGGAAACTGCTGGTTCTGTTGATGTGTGCAGTGAGTCTCTCTAGGGCCCACGTGTCATTCTGAGAACTGCGGGTCCACTTGGGGGCTTTTCCTACATCATTACTTTCAGGGAATTTCTGCTGATTGTGAGAGTTCCCACACATGACTACTTCCCGGTCAGCCTCCAGAGTAGCTGCTGGATCAGTGAACTGTACAGTACATGTGATTTGACACAGATCTTCAGCATCCTGTGCTCTCCTGAGGGTTGGGAAGGCATCAAACTGCTGTGTAGACATAGCTCCCCCAGTCAAGAGCAGTTTCTGGTGCAGCGATGGCCTGTGTTTCACACTAGACCTTGGCCAGAGGCCAGTCTCCATTAGTGTAACAGTTACACCATTTCCTCCCCCGCCCCCGCTGAGGTTTGAGTATGTGCACGACAGAGGAGACAGATGTTAACCATTTATCCCCCTGTCTCCCTTTCCTCCACAGGGTGGCATGGAGAAACCACTGTCAAAACCGAGATCTGTCTCAGTATGTTCGGGGTTGTGGAGTCTAACCACTGTGTGCTTCACTTCAGCTCTTGCTGTCTCTTTCTCGCTATAGGAGTAGTCATGAGAAAGGTCACTCTTGCTTTCCCCTTCAAACAAACAGGATTTAAATAGAAACAGGAGCTTAAATGGGACTTTTTCTTAAGAGGCTTAATGCTGACATCCCTGTTCATGTGTTACACAAAGCCTCCAGGGTTCAGTTCGCTCGTGCAATGGATGCAATTTGGTCATCACACACATCTCCACACATCAGTTCTTCACCAATGAAGTAACTTAAGTTTAATCAGAATTAATCTAAATCTCCCCTGTGTTGGATAAAAATACAAGTATTTACAGGAGACAAGATGGACTTAGGTCAAATGGCAGCTGTGTGAGCTCCAAGGCTTTGTGTGTGGGCTCAGCATCCAGACACTTAGAACAGCCACTGTGGTGGTCAAGGAGGGTTTTAAGGGAACAGAACTCTGAGTGGATGACAACTGAGACTCCCTGAACTCAGAACCTTGTTGTCATGAAATGTGTGACTTTTCCCAACAGTACTTTCTTAGAGCTGCTCCATTTATACTGCTTAAAAAGTAAATTCTCAACCCATGTGCCAGTCTGTTTTAACCCTTGAGAGAATGTTCCCATGCCTCTTGCTGATCATGAGGGTATTCAGGAGGGACTAGTGAGCTGTGCTTGTCCTTATCTTTCTTAAGTAGCTTCATGCCTGTGAACTAACCCTGAGACAGAGGAGCTTGTATCAGCAAATAACCGCAGGAGCAAAACAAAGCACATTGTGAAAAACTTCAAACAGCATTAAATGATTCTGAATGCACACTTTGTCTTTGTTTACTCTGAAGTGGTGTCTCTTGAGGAGAATATTTATAAATTGGGAAAAATCAGCATGGTGCTCTTGATGGGGCCTACATCCTCGCCTACACACAGCTTGTTGCCTCATTCTCACCTACACATTCCATTGCCTTCATCCTAACCTACACATATCCAGTGTCTACATCCAAGACTGGAAACCTGAGTTCAAACCCAGGATACACATGATGGAAGGAGAAAATGAGCTGCAGCCAGTTGTCCTCTCAACGCCATATGAGCACCACAGCACACATGTCTGTGTAAAAACACATGTTATGCCAGGTTCACGGGACCCTCAGAGACCACCAGGAGACGACTCGATGCAATTGCAAGAGAGCTTTATTACGAGAGCGATAGAACTCGGGACCCAAGTCTCACTGGCACAGCAGTAGAGAAGTGGGGCCCTGAGCTCTGAGTGAACAGGATTTTTAAAGGGAAAGTCTGTGAGCCGGGGGTTTCCATGGCAGCAAGCAGGGGGGCACAAGCCTTGGCGTTACAGAATTGGGTAAAGTTTAGCAGGGCGGGGTGACCTTTTCTGAGGCACATAATCACAATGGCTAAAACATATAATCACAATGGCTATTTTTCTAAACCATATCTGAAACATTGGGGAGAATTTTCCCACCTGATTCTCAACCAATTCCCATTGATTATTGCCAGGGAGTTTGTCTCTATTTTCTATGAAGCATTTATTCTGTTATATTTCCTGGAGGCTGTTGCTAGGAGAGTTAACTTTGTTTTCTGCCAGGTGTACACTCTGTGATATTTCCTGGTACCTGAATTCAGTTCCCAGTCAAGATCTTTATTTCAAAATGGAGTTATATTCAGGCTATCTTAAGCTCTTCACACATACACACACACACACACACACACACACACACACACACACACATACACACACACACAAGCAAAAAGTAAAATTAAGGTATTTTTCTTATGTTTATGAGTAATTTCCTGCATTCATGTTTGTTCATCATATATATGCCTCATGCCCTCAGGATGCAAAAGAAAATAATGGATCCCCTAGGACTGGAGTTTTATGAGTTATTGTGCAGCTCTGCTAGACAAGGTTGACATCTGACATCTCCTGATAGCCATTTATTTACACTTGGTCAATGATAACACACTCCCTTTTCTCATCGGGGTACTAAAAGTTTCCCCTGATCTGGTGACCCCAGGTCTTGCAAGGAGTGTCACATGGCCCTCAGGGTAGATTACAGGCTGGACCCTTTCCTGATAAGAAAACCAGTCTAGCAAGCAGCTGGGACTTCTTAGAAATACCCCACCCTGCTAAGGATCTTAGTCTTCAGCAGTGACCTTCAACTGTACTTGGAGATTCCCTCCCTCCACACACAACACCTATAGGATAAATAAGTTCCTGTTCTCCTTCTTTGTGATAGGACCATGCTAGTGCATGGAACATTAGACACATGTAAATCAAGTATCTCTGAGCCAGCATATCAAACACATTCACCCTTGAAATTCCTCCCAGTACCCAAGGTTTATAAATGCCTGATTTCAAATAAATGTGCTGACTGGCTGCATGATTCCATCAGCCTTCCACCATGGCCATCTGAGATTCCTCATTGTGCCCTGCACTGCTTTGTCTCACTGGGCCTGCCCTCTGGCTCTTTGGGCCTGGGCCTCACCAGGCCTGCGCCTTGCAAGGGTGGATCTTTTCTGCAAGCCCACCAAGCATGGGCTTTGGCCTGCACCTCTGTTCTGCTCAGCACAGCAGCTTAAGCAGAGCTGTAACACTTTGGTACTGCCATAGGCTTTGCAACAACTGAGTTTCCACTGCCACTGGGGATCTCATTCTAAAAGAGCGAAAATGTAACACCCTATGGAAAATCTTTTCCACACCCTGGCCAGGTGCCCTAATGCACACTAGTTGTCCGTGAGAGAAGCAGAACCTGAAAGACCCCATATCACCCTGAGTTAAACAGAGTTAAACATAGCTAACGCCATGCCATTTTGTGGTGTACCACAGTTCTGGGAAAAATAGTAAAGGCCGGATGGGAACTAAAAATTACTCTGAGAAAATCCAGCTAAGTCACCCCCCTCAAGATATCTGCGGTCAAGGCTGCCCCAACTGAGCCAAAAACAACTTTGTCCTGACCACCCTCATGGGATATCTGACAGGTGATCCGGCTGAGATAGGAGTCCTGAGAAAAGCAACATATGGCGGCACTAGTCAAGGTCGTCATAATTGTTTTGACCACCCAGTTCCTGGAATTCTGGTGTCCCTGCCAACCTGATTCATGTTATGGTTTCATGTGAAAGAGCCAATCAGCTCCCTGTAACTATGCTTCTCGCTTCTGTATCAGTGCTTCTGCTCTAACCCTATAAAAACCCCAGCTTTCCACCCGGAAAGGCGCGTAAAGTCATCTGAGTGGCTTTCCGCCCGGGTACCCGTGTATCCAATAAAGCCTCTTGCTGTTTGCATCCGAACGTCTGGACTCGCTGATCCTTGGGAGGGGGTCTCTCAGATGAAAGATACCCTCAGGGGGTCTTTCAAACCCTTGGTCTCTGCATTGAAAAGGAGCTCCAGGCCCCCCTCTGAAATCCAAGAGCCTGCCAAATGGAGAACTACAGTTATGAGTTGCATGTGGGTGCTGAGAACTGAACCTGGGTCCCCTGGAAGAGCTGTCAGTTGGTGGTATAGTGGTGAGCATAGCTGTCTTCCAAGCAGTTGACCCGGGTTCGATTCCTGGCCAACGAACCAATGTTAAAAAGAAAAAAAGAAAAAGATGCAGGGGGACAACTGATATATTCACTTTGAGAGGTTTATTAGGGAGGTATGGAGGAAGTGGGTAGCGGGACATGGTGGGGGAAGAGAGAGGGAAAGGGCAAGGGAAAGGGGGGTGCCCCAAGAGAGAGAAAGAGAAGAGTGTAAAGAGAGTAAGAGTAAGAGAGAGGAAATGAGAGAGGGACCACATGTGGGTATCTGACCTTTAAGGGGGCATGATAACCATGCCTTCCAGGTGTGGCCACCTGCTTGGCGACACATGATGACGTCATAGGTTGCTGGGTAACTAACACAGGAGTAGGTTGTGTTCCAAAATACTAACATTTGGATTTTACCAACAAATACTCAGGAGACATGCTGGGGTGAAAGCCTTGCTAGCTCAGAGATGCAGAGGAATGCAGAGATGCCCAGCTGACAACATCCCCAAAGCAAATAACAAGTGTTAAGCCTCCCTGCTAAAGGGTGTGGCTGCCATACCCTGCCCTGCCCTAGGGGCAGAGCTTCTCCTGCCCAGAGCCCCTTCACTATGTAAGCCAGACATTTAGGTTCTCCAGGCCCTTATTACCTTTTCTCCCCTTTTCTCCTTTCCCGACTTCCTGCTCTCTCTCTTCCCATTCCCTGTTCATCCCCCACCAACGTGCTCTCCCTTTTCTCCTACACTGCTCCAATAAACCTGCGTTTTTATATAATATAGCTTTGTCTTGCCATCAGCTCATTCCATTTTATTTCTTAATCAACAAGTTATCATTCTTCACAAGGTCTCCAAAAAATTCTCCAAACTGAATGTCCCTCCAGTCTACTTCTCAAGGGTCTCTATATTCGTCCACCTGACTTCCTCTTACTTACTCCTGTTTTTCCTATGTTCACTCCCTCTCAGCTAGTTTCTTGCTCCACCTCTCCCCCTACAGTTAACTTTATTTAATCCTATGTACAATACTTAAGCAGAAAGCTCTTGGATTAAAGGTGTGTGGCAGGGCTGGACCACACCACAACTAGAAACATTTTTTTTTCCAGTAAAGAACACATTCTTGGGGTTCACATGTGATTAGATATCCTGTAGCACAGCAGAAGAAGCATGAAGGACAGGGAGAGAGGAGAGAGGCAGGGCCCTCTACGTTGTTAAAGAGAACATAGCAGGCAGAGGGGGTGATGGTGGATCTTCAGCACTGTAGACTGAGGAGACCACAGGAGGAGAGGCAGCAAGGAGAGGGAGGGCACATCTGAAGTGCTTACCAAGAGTAGTTTTAAATATGAGAACATCTCTGCGTAGGAACACTGAATGTTCACCCATGTCTACAGCCATATTGAAGTGTCAAAGTTTTTGTGAAAGGCATCCTGGGTCTTAATCTCTTAACTAAATTTTATTTTGTTTTGTTTTGTTTTTCAAGACAGCTGTCCTGGAACTTGCCCCGTAGATCAGGACAGCCTTGAACTCAGAGATCTGTCTGTCTCTGCATCCCACCCAGTGCTGAAATTAAAGGTATGTAACACCCCGTCTGGCATTCTTAACTATATTTTTGTTAGACATTTAAAAAAGTATTTCTTTTATTTTTGAGATCAAAATGTCATTATACCATTTCCCCCTTCCCTTCCCTCATTCCAAGTCATGTCATATACCTCTCTTTGCTCTCTTTCAAATTCATGGCCTCTTTTTAAATTAATTGTTATTATATACGTGTGTGTGTGTGTGTGTGCATATATATTCCTAAACGTGACTTGCTCAGCCTCTTTTGATGCATTTACTTTTATTGCATATGTATGAACATTTTTTATGCATGCATGTATGGGTACTATTTTTAGGCATGGTACCCTTAGATATCAAAAAATGATGTAGGATCTGCTAGAATGGGAGTCACAGATGGTTGTGAGCTGCCATATGTGGGTGGTGGGACCTGAACCCGAGGCCTCTGAGTGAACATCAAGTGCTCTAACCCACTGATCATCTGTCCATCCTCTTAACTAGCTTTTTAAACATCTTGCTCCATTTTCTTACTTGTGTTTTTAAGCTTTATCCTTTAGTTGTAGACCATTACATAAAGCCAACTATTTTAACAAGGTTTAAAAACTAATATCCTCTTCTGTGAAAGACCCCTGCCTCACCCTAAGTTAAACATAGCTAACGCCATTTTGTGGGGCACCACTGTTTTGTAAAACTCTGAAGGCCAGATGAGAAACTGAAAAATTACTGAGAAACCTAGCTGTGTCACCCACTTGGGGTATCTGCGATCAGGCTGCCCCAGTTGAGCTAAAACCAACTTGTTGTGACCACCTTCATGGGATATCTGTCAGAGATTGTTCCAGCTGAGATAGGGAAAAATAAAACAACAGGTGGCGGGCCACGTCAAGGGGTCATCATGACCATTTTGACCACCCAGTTCCTGGAATCTTGGTGTCTCTGCCAAACTTTGATGCAAATCGTGGTCTCATGTAAACGTTCCAATCAGCCCCCTGTAACCATGCTTCTCGCTTCTGTACCCACGCTTCTGCTCTAAAACCCTATAAAAACCCCAGCTTTTCACCCAGGGGGCGTGCAAAGTCCTCCGAGTGACTCTGCTGCCCCGGGTACCCGTGTATCAAAATAAAAGCCTCTTGCTGTTTGCATCCAAATGGCCTCGTTGCTCCTTGGGAGGGGGTCTCTCAGACGAAAGATACCCTCCGGGGGTCTTTCATTCTGGTAATTGTAACATTTCACCATGTAACCACTGTTTAACTTTAACATATAAATATTTAGCAATATCAATGCTAATGCATACTTCATGAGCTAACTTGGCCATGTCTTTCTTTCTGATATGCATCAGCATTAATATTCCTAAATTCAGTACATTGTTCTTCATCTAAAAAATAAATGTCAGTTTTTCCAATCCATAAACTCATAATCCAATATTCTTTTCTTTTCTTTTTCTAATTTAAAACACCAACTGTATATTTTGTTCATTGGTTTTGTTTTTTGAAATAGGGTTTATCTGTGTTATAGAGGCCTGGCTGTCCTGGAGCTTAGTCTGTTGACCAGGCTGGCCTTGAACACAGAGATTTGCCTGTCTTTGCTTCCTGAATGCTGGGAATAAAGCATGTGCCACCATGCTCATAATTCAATTTTTAAAGAGCTATAATCATTATGAAGGAGAGTACAGAGTACTCTTTGTACAAAGTACAAAGTACTTTTTTGGAGATACAAAGTAAAGAATTTAGGAATAAAATATCAAAGTTATATATTGCCTATAGCATATGTATATAAATATGTATACATATACATATTTATATACAACTTTTTTATATAAATTTATATACAACATATAAATATGTATATGTATACATATTTATATACAACTTTAAAGGGAATTAAAAAATACTATGTTTGAATGCTTATATATATAAGCATTGGGCAAAATACTAAGGTTTATTTAAAATGTTAGTCACATGGGTGTTTACTATACTAATATCTAATTTTCTGTGCTTTAAGAGCATTTTAAAATAAACAGACATAGAATCCAATTATCCGTGAACTACTCCTAAGGAAATAGGAGGAAGGCATTGTTCAGAACCAAATAATAGTAGGAGCAAGCCACTCACAGATCATTTCAGAAACATTTGTATGTTAAAGCTCCATCTTTTTATTATACCATTTTTGTTCTTTTTTTTTTTTTTTTACTTGCCTGGGGACAGAACCCAGGACTTTATGGATACAAGCAGAGGCTCCATGTGAATGTCACCAGACCCTCAGTTCTTACTTGGGAGACAATAGTCACTACTGAGAGGTTGAGGTGGAAGGCTTCTGGTCTGGGATGAAGCCAAAGTTCTGCCATCGGTGCTGAGTGTCTTCCTTGTGAGTATCCGCAGAGGGTCTGTGATATCCTACAGTATTGTCTTGTCTTCCTCCTGCAGGGTAGTCCGCAGGCATTCAGTGCTGACAGAGTTTGGTCATTATTACATGAGTATTGGCTACTGATGTGAAATATCCCATAGTCCGTGCTTTACTCTCTGTTTATAGCACAGAAGCTATAAACTACAACTTGGCCAAACAAAGTCATGAAAAGAAATGATTTTAGTAATAGGTAGCAAGACTCAATGCTTTACACTGTACACACTGTAGGTAACTGATTATACCTTTATTAGTAACTTGCTTTGTAAGTATAAAGATATATTCATTTAGAACATCTTAATACTTTACTATCTTTTGGTAGGTTTCTAAATGTGTGTGAGTGTGTGTGTGTTACATGCACAAATAGAGGCTACAGGACAACTTTAAAGTCAGTTTTCTCCTTCCACCATTACTTGGGTTCTGGCTTTCATACTCAGGTCTCCAGGCTTGTGTTGCAAGTGTGTTTATCAGCCTTACAGTCTAGTTGGCCTCTCTTTTCCTCACTGTGTTTCCAGGCTAGTTTTCTGGGATCCAGTAAAATTTCCACCTCAGCCTCCTAAGTAGGTGAGACTACAGTTGAGGGCCACCATTTGTGGTTCAAAACCTTAGCTTTTAAGGGGCCCTGGGAGAATGTTTGTATAATGTAAGCAATTTTGTGATTTTAAGCACTATAAGGTGCTTCTGAAACCACCAAAATAGTGTTTCTTCTGTTGCTTTTATACACAGCCCCCTTTCTGGTCTCCCCTTCCTCCCCACACATGCTCAGTAGTAAAATTTCTCTGAAGGTCTGAAGCCAAAGTCAGAGTTTTCCATGCTGATTCCTTGAAACCATCTAGTCCCACTCCTTTAGCGTTCTGGCCAATTCTCCACTGCAAGGACAGTTAGGAGATGTTCTGCACCCAGTTCTACATGAGAACCAGGGCAATGGCAAGAAGCCTCCTGGAGGCACACAGCTGCTGGGGACACTGAGCATGCATTGCTCCATCCTGTGGGCCAAGAAGCTCAGGAGAGGAGCCTACAGCTTCTGAATGGCCTCAGCCTCAGCAATAACCACTCAGTGTCCATCTCAGGCAGAGACTGGATCTAGTCTCAGGAATCCCCTGGATTTTTTTTTTTTTTTGACGTAGTTTCTTAAGAAACTTGGGGAAAAAAAAGAAACTTGGAAATTACTGCATAAAGAATGTGGTTTGTTTGTTTGTTTGTTTTCCATTTTTAATTCAGAAAGACCGTGAGTGCCTCCCCACTGAAGGAGAATTGACTCTCAGAGATTGAGGAATTACAAACGTAGTGTGAAATTTCCATTTACAGTGAACAGTGTACTCCCACACATAGATGCATTAGATTGGCTTGCTCTGAGTTTTCTGATCTGAATGAGAGTGAGAACGTGGAAGTGATACGGTCCTTGAGTACTAGGCCCTGCACTCCCCCAACTCTTTTATTTTCTATTTTTCCTTTTTTGTTTTTGTTTTCCTGAAAATGTTTTCTGGCTGCCCCAGTTTAGATCACGGATCTGTGAGGACATCTTAGGTGTTTGGGTTGCAGTGATCCTCCATATTTACTGTCGTGTTTCATTATATTTATATGACCACTTTTTGAGTTTGTTCTGAAATACTGCTTTCTCTGCTTGTATTAATAGGAAAATGAACAGGACATGAGAAACTGCATGAAAATGGCATTGCACATTCTGTTCTTTTCTTTATTCCTTCCTTCTTTCCTTCCGTCGTTACTTCTTTATTTTCTTTATTTTTCCAGACTAGGTTTTTCTGTGTAACCCTGGCTGCCCTGAAACTCACTCTGCAGACCAAGTTCAAAAATGGCCTTGAATTCCCTGTAGTACCCAGGTTGCTAGGAAACAGCACAAAATTTGGGTGTGCCTAAACCAAGAGCAGTGCACTTTCACTTGAAGATTGATGGTCACGTTCTGGCCTTTTGCCAACCAATGTCTCTGCAGCTGAACTACTTACTCAATGAAAATTAGATAAGAGGAAGTAAAGAATTTCCTTCCCAAGTCTTCAAAGCCCATCCCATCTCTGGATATCAGCTACACTTAATCCAGAGTATATAGTCTGATGCCTGCTGCCCTTTGCAGCAGGAAACAGCTTAATAATATTTTTTCAACATGTATTAGACCGAGTAAGCAGTTTTAATTCTGTCATCCTGCCAGTACCAAGCTAGTTGCTAGCCAAAAAGAAAACAAAGCAAATCAGTGTGTTGCAAACACATAATTGATGATGCAGCCAGCGTAAGCGGCAGCATTCTCACTGGTCTCTGCTGTGCGTTTTCCCCAGGCACATGAGAGACTTCTCTGTTTGTGCCAGCTCTTCTGCTGTTTTCCTCATTCTCTTTGACCTGCTTCACCCATTTCATCTATGGGAAGCCTAACGAAGCTCTGACTTTCACCCAAGAGCCACCAGAAAGAACCATTGTTTTCTATTTCCTTGAATCCCTGCTTTTCTCTTGCTCTGCGATAGCAGGTTCTTGTATCTGTCCTTCTCCTCCTGGCTTCTAGCCATAGTCTCTAGTGATAACTGTCAGATACGACTGACGGCGGACAACCACAGGTGCTGAGATGTATCTCAGGTAAGCAGGTCCTTCTGACAGTGCAGGCCATCACAGCAGGAAAGCCATCTCAGGCCCCAATGGAAGAAAGGGGGCAGGGGCCAAAAGGAAGTCCTTATTTTCACATGACTCCTGATGGAGAGGGTGTCAAAGATCCATGGCTTTCTTGTCAGGAATAAGGCCATAACTCAAGTGTGTGGGTGGACCCTAGGGCTGTGCCTGCTTGGGGATTAACAGGAAAAAAAGGAATATTTATTTATATTGTTGGGTCAACTGAAGAAGGCAGAGACCCAAGCTGCAGGGAAGGTATGGGAGCTGTGTCTGTCAAAGCGACCACACAAAGAGCATCGGGGACATGCTCTAGCATTCCCCACCTTCTTGTCACAGCGGATGAAAAAAGAACTCTATAAGATAGAAGGTAAAGGAAAGTGGGGACCAAGGAGTTGAGACATTACCCTGAGACCTAGCTTCTTTCACTTGGGCTGGCGTGCTGTAGGGCTTTGTCTCCTTCCCACGGCTGCCCGGTGCTTATCAGTTGCTGGTGCTTAGGCCTGAGGCTGCCATCTGCATTCCTGCATTAGTAGACGTTATACACAAGTGTCCAAGTCGCATGTTGAACAGTATTCTAGATCAACTGGATCAGCATGGGGATTAGAGAGGGTTCTAGAGATACAAAAATCAAAAGGCTTATTAAGGGACCAGCCATAGGTATAAGCCAGGAGACCCACAAAAGTGGTTTCAAGCCATCTGCCCCATGACTCTGATACCTGTTGTCAGATTCTGATTCTTAAATCACAGTCAGTTAGCTTGTTTTTGGCTCTCTTACCCGGCTACATTGGCAATGCTATTCTCATATCCAGAATGAGGAATACAGGTTTTAAACTGTTTACCCAGCAGCTACACTGAGCCTGTGCACAGGCTCCAAGTTGAGAGAGGAAGCAGGCTCATGTCATCCTTGTCTGTAAGCAATGGGTATGTGCGGGTGAGGATGTAGGCGATGGCTTTGTGTAGATGAGCATGAAGGCAATGGGTATGTGCGGGTGAGGATGTAGGCGATGGATCTGCTTAGAAGAGGGTGCAGGCACTGGTCATGTGTACTCTCTGCCCAGGCCTGCATGGTACCAGGCTGGGGGTCATTTCAGGCTCACTCTGCCTCCTTGGACTATGTGGTGCATGACTGGGGATCGTCTTGGGTACAGTCTCACTTCTCCATTCTTAACGACCAGCATCATTAAGATATTTAAAAAATAGCTACTAGGCACTTATTAGAGGACTACCAGAACATTTCTCATCAAACTGCAGGAAAAAGAAGCTCAGATGCTCATGTCTGCTGAACTGCAGAACTTTCCTGCTTTGCACACAGCTCCAGAAGTGGAGGCCACAAGCTGTGAGAGAAAGGAGGAACCTGGAGGATGCTTAAATAGGAGGCTGGTCTTCTCCAGTCAGCCAGCAGCTGCTCCAGCTTCCAGGTCAACATGAAGGCTCTCCTCACCCTGGGACTCCTCCTGCTCTCTGTGTCACTGTCCAGGCCAAGGTCTTTGAACGCTGTGAGTTTGCCAGAACTCTGAAAAGAAGTGGAATGGATGGCTACAGAGGAGTCAGGCTGGCAGACTGTAAGTCTCCTCTTGATACCTCCAGATGGGCTTTCAGAGCAGGGACAAGGGAGCAGTGAGTGATCAGAGAGGGTGGGGAGACAATACGTTTCTATGATTTCTTTGTGTTTGAGTTAGTTTGACTAAAAGCATCACTGTTTGTCTTTTGAATCTGAGATCATGGGCGAGAGCACAGGAGGGGAAATTCTGTGCCATGCTACGCCATAGGAACTGAGGTGCTCTGGATGGTCACTAGGTCTTCTGGTTGCTGCAGACTCAATAGCCCATGAGAAAAGAGGCTGAGGAAAGAAAGGTGGGAGGACTCTTTGAGCCAGAATGTGGGATCTGAGGTCCTGGGTGACACGGTATTTGTCTTCACTCCCCTTTGGTGTGCAACTTTTGAGATAAACGTTTGTAATTTTTTAAAAACTTTCTACACAAGGCAGAGGAATCCCATGTGTTCTTAGTTTCTGCTTAAGTGAGGTCCTCTGAAATGGAGTGTAAAGTGATTTAGGACTATTCTTCTCTGAGATAGCCTTTTGTCTCACACCATGGAAGATGTGGGTGAGGAAAAGTTCTACAAGGGTTGCTGTGTGGTTTTCAGATGCATTTCCAATAGCTATCACTTAATAACTAACTTTCAGTGAGTAAGTGAATATATGGATGGATGACGGATGGATGGATGGATGGATGGATGGATGGATGGATGGATGGATGGCTATAATCATAGAATAGCCTATCTTTGTCTAATAGTCTTGTATGGGAGATTCTAAGTAGCCATTTGTGATGGATGCCTCTCTAATCTTAACATCTGGATACTGAGGCAGAGATCTACCAGTTTATGTCCACATAAGTTACTTACTGACATTTTGTTTGAAAGGAAAAATATTTTAACTTGACTTGAAAATTCCCTTGGCTATAAAAACATTACTCTGAGAAAAATTTTATTTTTTAAATTAAATTATTTTCATCTTCATATGTATTTCCTATTAACCTTTTAAATCTACAAAATAAGTTATGTTCCTGCTCTAGGCTGAGGTATCTTGAAAAATGAGAGCAGGGAAAGGATAAAGAAATAGAAGAAATAGTTATTTAATTTATTTAATAGTGTTTCACTGTGTAGCCCTGCTTAGCTCAGAAATTATTAACTAGAAAAGTCTGGTTTCAAACTCACAGAGATCCACCTACCTGCCTCTGCCTTCCAAGTGCTGGGATTAAAGATGGTGTGCCACTGTGCTAGGCTCATTTATTTTCTTCATCTTCAATCATGTTTTTATTTGAATAGGCTGTCTCCATGTGCTCTTTACAGAATGAAGCAGGATTCAACAGTGTGCGTAGCGACTTCTTTTCTTCTGGGTCAGTTTCTTCCCTGCTAGTTTCTTCTCAGCTGATGGTTTCTTGATAGCTGCAGCCATTATTGGGGCTTCTGTAGCTTCTTTCCATCATCAGGCCTCTTTCCTTTTCTGCTGTGTGTTGGCTCCTTGTATGCAGCGGCTGCCCTGGTTGTCTGGAGCTGTGGATTCCACATTCTCTCCTGGAGCTCCTGATTTCTGGCCAGGCCAAGAGTGGTAACCTGCTAGTCTTTGCTTGGACCTCCTTGCGTGCTGCCTGGAGGGTTCTTTGGGTCTCTGGGATTTTCAAGATTCTGCTAAGGTTCATCCTCCCATGCATGGGAAGGTTATAGCTACTTTGAGGAAAGCAGCAGCCTTTCTAAGTGCCAACTACTCACCAGAAACTAATGTCAGAACTCCCTCTTGCCCTCTAGGAGCAGCTTTTAAAATACCCAGCTTGGTCCCATGAAGCAGAGTCATAGCAGGGATGCTTCTGAAGGCTCTAAGGATGTCACTAATTTCCTAAGATGATACAGGGACCTATATATGGAATATGACATCAGATTCTTAATTTTGCCCCTGCAAGCTCTCACTGGCAGAGAGACATAGACTTGATGTGACCCCAGGCCTTCCCTCTCTGAAGCAGAAAGCAGCTTCCCTGGTCTTCTTGTAATCTTCTGCGTTATGTCCAACCACCAAAAGCAGTTCAGGGACTTTCTCAATACAGTGACCTTTAGACCTCATCCACCCTATGGAGATTGAGGCAGCCATTCATGGAAGAGCAGAGGGCACATCTCTTTGGAGTTGTGTTCTCTCTCTGGTGCCAAAGGTCCAGGTTTTAGTTGGTACAAACATGTGGTCTTCCTGGCACATGTTTCTAAAAATAACCCCCTGACCAAGTGATGAGTCTCACTAGTCCAACTCTGGGAGTCCATCCAAGTCTCTGCCAACAACAGACAAGAGAGTGGTCTGTTCACCTGCTCATTCATGACAGCATAGGGACAAATGTTGCTTGTGTACAGTTGGTGAGAACAGACTTCACAATACCTGGTCCTTTGGGAGCTGTGAGCACATCTGGCAATTTTGCCAGATGAGTTCCCCTTTTCAGAGTCTATACATTGAGGGGAGAGGCACATGCCATGGTGGGGAGAGAAGGTGACCCTCCTCTCAACAAAGGAAAAGGAAGTACTTAGTACCTTCTACTTTTGAGCACCTATTCTTGTTTATTCCTGTACAGACTGATTTGTCCTCAAAAGGAGTCACTTTGGGGCACTTGAATATTACTTGCTGACTGGGGACAGAAGTTCCACCTGATTGACAGGCAGAGGCAGGAGGATCACTGGAGAGATTACCCTGAGCGACACAGCCAGACCCAGGCTGAATTAGTGACAGCATATTATACAATTTAACGATATGATTGTACCTATAAAGTAAATCAGCCAGCTCAAAGAGCTGATTTTAGTGTCCAGAGTAAGTCATTTGCCTTTGCTGCTTATTGACAAACACTCTTTTCTTTTCAGGGGTGTGTTTAGCTCAGCATGCAAGTAATTTTGACACAGCAGCTATAAACTACAACTCTACAAACCAAAGCACCGACTATGGAATATTTCAGATCAACAGCTGACAATGGTGTGATGATAGCAAAACCACAGGAGCAGTGAACGCCTGTGGGATACCCTGCAAGTGTAAGACAAGGCAGCTTTACAGTGAGAGCAAACAGCCCATCTGCTCTCACTGTGAGAGCAGAGATTCTGTGCAGGGACATAGCAGTGGAGGAAGCATCGGGAACCTGGGGAGATTTCCTACTGTTAGAAAGTCATTGCTAAGCACATCAAAGTTAGCCAAGGAAGACAATAGGCTTAGGGTGGAGTTTGGTGGTATAATGCCCTGCCTACACATCAGAGGGCCCTTGGTCTCCCTGCCAGAATTAATAAATGGATAAATGAAATCAAAATAGAGGTTGGGAAGATAGCTCAGACAGAAGTTTCACCTGAACCAAGGTTTGACCCTCCGCAGCTACCTAAAAGCTGGGTTTGGTAGCATCCATTTGTGCCACCAGCACCGGGGAGCGAGACAGGCAGATCCATGGGCACATAACGTGGTCTGCAAGCCAGTTCCCAACGGCAGATGCTTCCTCAAAAACAAGGTGGACTGTTTCTGGGGAACAGCTCCTGAGGCAGACCACACACAGAGATCTGGAGTCATCGCCACTCTGCAAAACTTGGTTGTTAAATCTTCTAAAAGAAAGTGGGTTTTTGGAACATTCTTTGTAACCTACTTAGTCTTTTTTAGGAGTATTTGTCCACTCATCTGTATTCTTTAAAAAATATTAGAAAATACAAGAAAAAGGGAATATCACTCTCAGTTTCAGAACTCAGAGATTCACTTAACTGGGAAACTTTGGAAAATACAGTTGGAGGAAAATACTGTAAATCTATGCTGTAGACACATCTTTATTATATGGTGCACATATGTACACTCATGAAAATATGTCAGGATTTTACATTTCATACACAAATTAAGCTACACTTACACAGCCTCCTGATATGGCTATCACTCAAAACCACTGACAGTCCCACACCCTCCAGAGCCTCCTCACTACTCCAGTGGGTTCTTTACTTTGCAGCAGTGCTGGATCCTAAGAACAGAAGCACGTGCACACGCTCAAACACCTCTACAACTCAAGCATGCCCCAGCCCTCCAGGGACTGTATGCGTGGGAAATAGAGTAACATACGCCTTGTCACATAGAGAGAATCAAGAGACTGTCTCCAATAATCACAGATTCATGGACATGTAGAAAATAATTTCTTGTGTTCACTGCTCAGTGTCACAGAGGCTCGCTGGCTGGATGTGAACAGAAAGTGTGTTCTATAACTGTCCTTGTCATTCCTCACCCTTGTCTTTCTGCTCTGCTGCAGGATGACATCACTCAAGCCATACAATGTGCAAAGAGGGTTGTGAGGGATCCTCAAGGCATTAGAGCATGGTATGTTGGAACTCTGGAAGGGAAACTGCTGGTTCTGTTGATGTGTGCAGTGAGTCTCTCTAGGGCCCACGTGTCATTCTGAGAACTGCGGGTCCACTTGGGGGCTTTTCCTACATCATTAATTTTGGGGATTTCTGCAGATTGTGAGAGTTCCCACATCTGACTGTTTCCTCCAGAGTAGCTGCTGGATCAGTGAACTGTACAGTACATATGATTTGACACAGATCTTCAGCATCCTGTGCTCTCCTGAGGGTTGGGAAGGCATCAAACTGCAGTGTAGACATAGCTCCCTCAGTCAGTAGCGTACCTATAGTCTGTGTTTCACACTAGACCTTGGCCAGAGGCCAGTCTCCATTAGTGT
>NW_026596073.1:11468579-11492070 GCF_907164565.1 Psammomys obesus | reverse complement strand
TTCTGTTCCCTTAAAACCCTCCTTGACCACCTCAGTGGCTGTTCTAAGTGTCTGGATGCTGAGCCCACACACAAAGCCTTGGAGCTCACACAGCTGCCATTTGACCTAAGTCCATCTTGTCTCCTGTGAGTATTTGTTGTGTTTTTCCTACACAGGGAGAATTGGATTAATTCTGATTAAACTTAACGTGAACTTCTTCAGGTGAAGAACTGACGTGGAGATGTGTGTGACGGCCACAGTGCTGGCTGATGTCCCCAGCATCCATCGCACGAGCGAACTGAACCCTGGAGGCTTTGTGTAACACGTGAACAGGGATGTCGGCATTAAGCCTTGTGGGAAATGTCTCCATTCTGCTCCTGTGTCTGTTTAAATCCTGTTTGTTTGAAGGGGAGAGCAAGGAAGTGTGACCTTTCTCATGACTGCTCCTATAGTGAGAAAGAGACAGCAAGAGCTGAAGTGAAGCACACAGTGGTTAGACTCCACAGTCCCGAACATACTGAGACAGATCTTTCTCCTTACAGTTATTTCTCCATGACACCCTGTGGAGGAAAGCAAGACATGGAAAGAAATGGTTAAAAACTTGTCTCTGCTGTCACCCACACATATACAAACATTGGCGAGAATGCAGTACAACAGTGACACTAATGGAGACTGTGTTCTGAGTCATTCTCAAGTATGACACACAGGCTAGAGCTGCACCCCAAAACTGTAATGACTGGTGAACCTCTGTCTACAGGGCAGACTGATCCTCTCCCATCCCTCAGGAGAGCACAGGATGCTGAAGATCAGTGTCAGAACACGTTCCCTGATTCTGCAGCTAGTCTGAAGGCCTCACAAGAAAACAGTCATGTATGGGAACTCTCACAATCTTCAGAAATTCCCTAAAAATAATGATGTGGAAGAAAAAAAAACCCAAGTAGATCCACAGTTCTCAGCATGACACATGGGCCTTAGAGAGACTCGCTGCATCTATCAACAGAACCAGCAGTTCCCCTTCCAAGACTTCCAACATACCATGCTAAAAGGCTTTGTCCATGCCTCACAACCGTCTTTACACATTCTATGGCTTGAGTGATGTCATCCTGCAGCAGAGCTGAAAGACAGGGGTGAGGAATGACAAGGACAGTTATAGAACACACTTTCCGTTCACATCCAGCCAGCGAGCCTCTGTGACACTGAGCATGAATTTAAGAAAACACACATTTCCCATGTAATAATAATCTGCTGATTATTGGAGATTCTTGTTCCTCTGATTGTATCTATGTGACAAGGCGTATGTTACTCTATCTCTCACACATACAGTCCCTGGAGAAGCTGGGGCATGCTTGAGTTGTAGAGGTGTTTGAGCGTGTGCATGTGCTTGTGTTCTTAGGATCCAGCACTGCTGCAAAGTAAAGAACCCACCGCAGTAGTGAGGAGGCTCTGGAGGGTGTGGGACTGTTGGCTACAGTGAGGGAAGCCCCTCTTCCTCACACTGGGGAACAGAACAAGCAGGGAACTGTCAGCTGGGTATCTACCACTGAAAAAAGCAGGGGCTGGAGAGAGGGCTCAGTGGCTGAGAGCACGGATGCTCTTCCAGAGGTTTGCTTCCCAGCGCCCACATGGCAGCTCATGGCTGTCTATAACTCCAGCTCCAGAATACCTGAAGCCCTCTTCTGGCTTCCACGGGTATCAGGCACACACACGGTGCACAGAACTACAGGCAGGGAAAACACCCACACACATAAAGATAAATTAACACTTTTTTAAAAGCAAAGTATAAACTTTGTACGACTAAATCTCTTCCTAGAGGTTTATAACCAATAAAGTGGAAGCAGCTAATGCGTTTTAAGATTGAACACTGAAGAGTGGTGTTTGTCAGTACAGAATAATGCTACTGTAAGTTTATTCCCTCTTTAAGATGAGAATTCAGGTCAGCATTTTCTTACTTTGGATTTGGTTTGAGTGATAGCCATATTGTACAGCTGTGTAAGTGTAACTTAATTTGTGTTAAAAAATAAAATTTTTACATGTTTTTATGTGAGTAACATGTATGTCATATAATTTACATGTACTTAATTTACATGTTACAGCCTAGATTTACGTTGTAAAACAGTACTTTCTAAAGGTTTCCAGTTAAGTGAATCTGTGAGTACTCAAATGGGAAGTGATATTCCCCTTTTCTTGTATTTTCTAATACTTTACAAAGACGACAGATGAGTGTACAAAACACTTTTAAAGACAAAGTGAGTTACAAAGAATTTTCCAAAATCCATTTCCTTGTGGCTATTTTAAGAACCAAGTTTTATATGGTGGATCACATTGATGGATTGCCATATATTGAACCACCCCAGCATGCCCGGGTGGCTCTTTAATCACCACCCCTGAGGGGGGAGCAGCCTTACCAGGCCACAGAGGAGGACAATGCAGACACTCCTGAGGAGACCTGATAGGTTAGGGTCAGATATAGGGGAGGAGGACCTTCCCTATCAGTGGACTTAGAGAGGGGCATGGAAGGAGATGAGGGAGGGAGGGTGGTATTGGGAGGGAATGAGAGAGGGGCTACAGCTGGGATACAAAGTGAGGAAACTGTAATTAATATAAATTTTTTTTAAATATCTAAGCTTTACAAAGTAGAAATTAATACAGATCATTGCTGAGGTCTGCCCCGGGAGCTGTTCCCCAGGAACAGTCCACATTGCTTCTGGGGCAGGGTCTGCCATTGGGAACTGGCTTGCAGACCAGGCTGTGCTGCTTGGCCAGTGAGATCTGCCTGTCTCGCTCCCCAGTGCTGGTGTTAAAATTGTCTACCACCAAACTCAGCTTTTATGTGGCTGCTGAGGGCCAACCATTGCCATAGGGGACTCTTCTCTCTGATCTGTCTTCCCATTTTATTTTATTTTATTATGTTATTTTATTTATTCATTGATTTTAGCAGTGGGACTGAGGGTCCTCTGATATGTAAGCAGGGCCTTCTATCACTGAACTGCACCCTAAGCCTAACATCTTCCTTGGCTAACTTTGATGTGCTTAGCAATGACTTTCTAACAGCAAGAAGTCTCCCCAGGTTCCCGATGCTTCCTTCACTGCTATGTCCCTGCACAGAATCTCTGCTCTCGCAATGAGAGCAGATGGGCTGTTTGCTCTCACTGTAAAGCTGCCTTGTCTTACCGCTGCAGGGTATCCCACAGCCATTTCGTGGGTTTTTGTTTTTGCCGTCATCACACCACAATCGGCTCTTTATCTGAAATATCCCATAGTCTGCGACTCGGTTATGGTGGGTTATAGCTTGGGTGTTATATCCGCTCTCATGATGAACTAAACACAGCCCTGAAAAGAAAAAGAGTGTTTCTCAGTCTGCAGCAATAACAAATGATCTGTATTTGATACCAAAATCAGCACTGTGATCTGGCTGTATTTACTTTATACCTACGATCATATGGTTTAATGGTATAATATGCTACGACTAGTTCAGCCTGGGTCTGGCTGTGTTGCTCAGGGTAGTCTCTCCAGTGATCCTCCTGCCTCAGCCTGTCAATCAGGTGGAACTTCTGTTCCTAGTCAGCAAGTAATTTTCCAGTACTCCAAAAAGACTCCCTTTGGGGACAAACCAGCCTGTACAGAATAAACAAGATTAGGTGCTCAAAAGTTGAAGGTACTAAGTACTTCCTTTTCCATTGTTGAGAGGAGGGTCACCTTCTCTCCCCACCATGGCATGTGCCTCTCCCCTCAACTCGTAGACCCTGAGAAGGGGGACAGCAAAAATGTCACTTTCCCAGATGTGCTGACATCTCCTGGAGGACCAGGTATCGTGAAGACTGCCCACAGCAACTTGTGCACAAGCAACATTTGTCCCTATGCTGTCATGAATGAGCAGGTGAACAGATCACTGTCTTGTCTGTTATTGGCAGAGATGTGGATGGAATCCCAGAGTTGGATGTGGTGGGACCCACTGCTTGGCCAGGAGGTTTTTGGAAACATGTGTCAGGGAGACCACATGATCACACCAACCTGGGCCTTTGACACCACAGAGTGAACACAAGCCCAAAGAGATATGTCCTCTGCTCTGCCCTGGACAGTTGCCTCAGTCTCCACAGCTTGGGTTAGGTCTGTATTGAGGAAGTTCTTCAACTGCCTTTGGTGGTTCAATACACGGTTGAAAGTTACAAGAAGACCAGGAAGGCTGCTTTTCTGTTTTAGAAAGATAAGGCCAGAGATGACATTTAAAGGTCTATGTATCTCTGCCAGTGAGGCCTGAGGACATCAAGAAACTGAAGAAGCCAAGATAATGGCTGCAGCTACCCAGAAACCAGCGGCAGAAAAGAAAACAGCAGAGAAGAAACTGCCACAGAAGAAAAGAGGCCTGCTGCACACACTGTTGAATCCTGCTTCGTTCCATAAAGAACAACCGCAGCAGACTATTTGAATCAACATTTGATCAGAGAATAAGAAAATAAGACGGGAAAAACCGTGAGCCCAGCATGGTGGCTCACACCTTTAATCCCAGCACTTGGAAGGCAGAGGTGGGTAGGTGGAGCTCTGTGAGCCTGAAACCAGCCTTTTATAGGTGACAAGTTTCAGGCAAACGAGGGCTGTATACTGAGACCCTGTCTTTAAAACAAAATCAATATAGCTACTTCCTTCATTGCCTTAAATCCTCCCTGATGTCATCTTTCTAGCCATCCTACAATGAAATAAACCTTACTACATTCACTAAATCAATAGAAAATGTGTATGAAGAGGAAAATCACTTTTTAAAAACAGTAAGTGTTTTTCACAGTAATGTTCTCATAACAAAGTGAATTTTCAAGTCAAGCTAAGTTTTTTTTTTTTCTTTTGAGATCAGATGTCTCTAAGTATCTTTGGTGGACAGAAAACTAGTAGTCCTCTGCCTCACTATTCAGATATTAAGATTAGAGTTACAAGCATCACAACAGGATACTCAGAATCTTCTCTACAAGACTATTAGACAAAGAAAGGCTATCCAATGATTGCATCCATCCATCTGGCCATCCTTCCATCATCCATCCATATATTCACTTACTTATTGGAAGTTAGGTATTAAGTGGTAGCTGTTGGAAGTGCATCTGAAAAGCACACAGTAATCCTTAAAGAACTTTGCTTCATGCACATCTGCCACTGTGTCAAACAAAAAACCTTCTCAGAGAAGAACAGTCCTATACCCATTTTGAGGTGACCTCATTTCATCAGCACCTAGGGGCAAATATATAGCTCTGCCTTAGCAGAAAGTACAAAAAAAAAAAAAAAAGTCAAAATTTTTTATCTCAAAAGTTGCACACCATGGTAAGAGAAGTGAAGACAAACACCATGTTATCCAGGATCTCAGATCCCACATTCTGACTGAGTGAGTCCCCCATCTTTCTCAGCCCTTTTCCTTGGGCTATTAGGTCTCAAGCAACTGGAAAACCCAGTGACAGTCCAAGAGCACCTCAGGTCTTACGGTCCTAGTATGGCACAGAATTTCCCCTCTAATGACCTCACCCAGCATCTTGGATTCAAAGACAAGCAGTGATGCATTTAGTCAAATTAACTAAAACACACAGGAAACATAGAAATGTATTGACTCCCCCTCCTTCTCTAATTACTCACTGTTCCCCTGTCCCTGCTCTGAAAGCTCATCTGGAGGCATCAAGAAGAGACTTACAGTCTGCCAGCCTGAATCCAGCATGGCCATGCATTCCTTTACTTTTCAGAATTTTGGCCAACTCACAGCGTTCATAGACTTTGGCCTGAACAGTGGCAGAAAGCAGGAGGAGTCCCAGAGTGAGGAGAGCCTTCATGTTGACCTGGAAGCTGGATCAGCTGCTGGCTGACTAGAGAAGACCAGCCTCCTAGTTAAGCATCCTCCAGGTTCCTTCCTTCTCTTGCAATTGTCTCCTCCAATGTTTGAGATGTACACAAAGCAGGAAGTTCCTACAGTCCTATGAACTTCAGCGTTTGACCTTTTCCCAGAAAATTGAGGAGAGATGTTCTGGAAGTCCATGAACAAGTGTGCAGTGTTTGTTTTAAATTGCTTAGCAATGTGGGTCATTAAGAATGGAAAGGAGGGGCTGGAGAGATGGCTTAGAAGTTAAGAGCACTATCTGTTCTTCCAAAGGTCCTGAGTTCAATTCCCAGCAACCACATTGTGGCTCACAACCATCTATAATGAGATCTGGTGCTCTTTTCTGGTATGAAGGCACACATACAAGTAAAATGCTGTTTAAATAATAAATAAATAAATATTAAAGAAAAAAAAAAAGAATGGAGAGGAGAGACCACAACAGACACAATCTCCAAACATGCACCACACAGCACAGATAGACAGAGCAAGCCATGAAAGCTGGGGCAGGGAGTATACCTAAGTACTTCTGGACCTTCTCCTAAACAGAGCCATTGCCAACAACCTCACCTACACATAACCATTGCCTACAGACAAGAACAATATGTGCCTACTTTCTCCCTCAACCTGAGTCTGGCACAGGGCATGCCTAGCTCAGTGTAGCTGCTGGATAAACACTTTTGAACAAGTATTCCCCACTAAGGATGTGAAAATAGCATTGCCAATCTAGCCAGGCAAGAGAGACAAAAAGCTAACTGACTATGCTTTAAGAATCAGAATCAGACACTAGACATAAGAGTCATGGGGCAGATGGCCTGAAAACTCTGTGGCTCTCCTGGCTTATACCTATAGCTGCTCCCTTAATAAGCCTTTTGATCCTTACATCTGTAGGCATTGCCGGATATTTGATTACACCGTGAACCCCGAGACTGTTGACTGGAAAAGTCTGTTTCCAGTTAGAGTGTGGCCTTGCCCTCCCACACATCCTTAATCCAAGAATTTTATGTTTATTGTAAACAGGTAATTGTGCTTGGCCCTAGCACACATCTATAACCCAAGAGCGTTCTGTAAACAGGATTAAATAAAGTCAGCCATATGTCAAGAGGCAGAACCATCAACCACTTGACATAAAATGAACATAGGAAAAAAAATCACAGAGAGTGAGAGGATGGATAGAGAGATACGTGGGAAGTAAAATGGAGGGTCAGTCTGTTTGAAGGGTTTTTAAGTGTGGAGAAGGAGCTTTTTTTTTTTTTTTTTTTGAACATGGGCTGAATAGGAAGGAGAACTGGGTACTGGGTAGGGTAGTTTCTCTATCTGTCTAAGCTAGTAGACATTCATCTGAGCGTCTGGCTTCTGAGTCCTTATTAGTGAAGTCAAACCTTTGGGATTTTGTTTAAAAACAACGTTTAGGCTCCTCCCTAATCCACATGCTGTTCCACTTACTCTAGAATACTGTTTCACATGCTACTTGTACATTTGCATATAATGTCACCTAGTGCAGAAATACAGATACCTCTGGCCTAAGCACAGGCAACTGATATGCACAGAGTGATGGCAAGGAGAGAGACAAACTCCTACATCATGCCAGCCCAAGAGGAGGAAGGCAGGTCTGAGGGCAATGTCCCAGTTCCTTGGGCCCTTACTTACCTCCCTTTACTTTCTGTCCAATAGAGTTCCTTTCACTCAGGTAGTAACAATAGGGCAAGGAATTTTTTTTTTTTTTAGAAGTTATTTATGTTTAATGCTTAAAAGTCTGACTGCACAAACAATCTACCATCATAGACGTACTGGTGGTCAATACGAGTTAGAACTATGTACAATGCACAGTTTAGTATCAAAGTGCAAGGAATGTTCCTAATGTGGTCGCTTTGCTAAACAAGGCACCCACACCTGCAGCTCGGGTCTCTACCTTTTTTAGTTGTGACAACAATGTAAAATAGTCTTTTCTTTATCTCTGCCTCCACAAGCAGGCACAACCCTTATGTCCGCACACACACTTGAGTGATGGCCTCATTCCTGACAGGCAAGCCATAGATCTTAGAACACCTACTCCATCAGGAATCATGTAAATATAAAGACTTTTGTTTGTCCCTTGCACCCTTCCATCTGTTGGGGTCTGGAACAGATTCCCTGCTGTGATGGCCTGCACTATCAGAAGAATCTACTTACCTGAGATATATCTCAGCACCTGTCTTTATCAGCCATCATCCCTATCTGGCAGTTATCACTACAGGCCATGGCTAGGAGCCAGGAGGAGAAGGACAGCTGCATATCAGCTGATGTGTCTTGCTAGCCTAGAGTAAGAAAGAGGAAAGTGGGGATTCGAGGAAATAGGAGAGGATAGTTCTTTCTGGTGGCCTTTCGGGTGAACTTCAGAGCATCAGTGGGGTTCCAATATATAAAATAGGTGGGAGAGAACAAAGGAAGTGAGGAACCAGCAGAAGGGCTGGCACAAAGAGAGTGGGTGCAGACAGCATCTAGAACATAGAATTTTCTCATGTGCCTGGGGAAATGCATAGCAGAGACCAAGTAGGCTGCTGCCGCTTACAGTGCCTCAACAATGACATGTTTGTAACACAGTAATCCTCTTCGGTTTGTTTATTTGTTCATTTGTTTGTGGCTAGGAACTAGCACAGTAATGGCAGTATGATAGAATTAATATTGTTTACTCCGGCCTCTGGCATATGTTGAAAAATTATTAGCAAGCTATTTCTTTTGGCAAAGGGTAACAGGGAGGCATCAGTCTAAAACTTGGATTAAATGTAGGTGATATCCAGAGATGGGATGGGGTCTAAAGACTTATCTAATTTTCCCTGAGTAAGAGTGTTAACTGCAGAGAAATTGGTTACCAAAAGGCCAGAAAGTGGTCACCAGTCTTCAAATAAAATTTCACTTCTTGGGTTTGACACACTCAAAATTTGTGCTGTTTCCTAGCAACCCAGGCACTATAGGGAGTTCAAAGCCAACCTGGTCTACAGAATGAGTTCCAGGACAGCCAGGCTACAAGGAGAAACCCTGTTTCAGAGAACAACAAAAAAGAAAAGAAAAATAAATAAATAAATAAACAAACAAATAAATAAATAAATAAATAAAGACAAAGAAAGAAGAGAAAGAATAAAGAGAGGATTAAAAAGTATAATGCCATTTTTAGGCACTTTCTCATGTCAAGTTCATTTTAATATTAACACAGAGAAAGAAGTATTTCAGAAACAAACTTAAAAAGTGGTCCTATAAACTACAATGAAACAAGATGGTGAATATAGAGGATTACTGCAAACCAAAACACCTAACATGCCCTCACAGATCAAATATGATTTAAACTGGGGAAGCCAGAAAACATTTTCAGGAAAAAAAAAAAAAAAAAAAAAAAGGTGGGAAGGGATTAATGCTGGAAACTCACAGGGAATATATCACTTCCACATTTTCACTCTTATTCGAGCCAGAAAAATCAGAACAATCCAATCTAATTCAACTACTTGTGGGAGTACACTTGTCCATTGTAAATGGAAATTTCATGCTACGTTGGTAATTTGTCAATCTTGCCTGAGATTGAATACTCCTTCAGTGGGGAGGCAGTGATGGTCTTTCTGGGTTAAAAACTCACAAACAAACAACAATAACAAAAGACATTCTGTAAGCAGGAATTTCCAATTTTCTAAAGAAACTACCATCAAAAACAAAACAAAAACTGGATTTCTCGGACTAGATCCAGTCTCTGAGATGGACATTGAGTGGTTATTGCTGAGGCTGAGGCCATAATTCAGAAGCTGTAGCTCCTTTCCTGAGCTTTTTGACTCCCAAGATAGAGCAATGCATGCTCAGTGTCTTCTAACCTGTTCTGGTGTCCACGGGCTGCCATAGAGTGCTGCCTCCAGATTCTCTTAGTGTCTTCCAGGTGGTCGAGCAGGATCCAGGCTCCTCCTCCTTGATTTCTGTGGGCACCTGGGGATTTGCTTCTTCCTGCTCTTCTTCCTCTATGGGTTACATCTCCTGAGCTTTTTTCATTGTTACTGCCTTTCCCAAGTATTTTTAGATGAATTGGGAGGGTTAGGGCCCTGTGTCCAGCACACTTCTTCCAACACAGGTTCCAAATATGTTCTATAAACTATCATAAGTTGTGGGAAAACTTAGGCCTTTAAAGTTGGTTTAAACTGTGGAGGGACAACCAGATAACTGACAGTTCCACAGTCAGCTCCCAACGTCCTGGCAAAAAGTCCACAGTACTCATCAACAGTAATTTCTTTATCTTTGGACACAAGATGAGTTATTAATTATGAACACGTTGTGCATTCTTTTTCTATTGTAAACCAACAAAATTATCTGGGATTTATATGTATGACAAAAATGCATATATCCTACAAAAGGAGAGTAAAAATCTCTGTCCAAACCTATGTGTCATTTTTCTTTTATTTATACATGGCTTGTTCACGCTTTCAAATGAAGCAAAACTTTGAGTTGACTATCATCACTACGTCTAACACCAGGAGAATAAACTTTTGAGATGGACGCACCCCTTGCCTTACAAGTAGTTTCTCTGAATGGTTGATAGCATCTTGGCTCTGGATGATAAGCAAACATTTGCTTATTCCACCACCAAGAAAGCACAAGTTCATGACTGTTCAAATGTTTGTAATGACAAAATAGTTCTAAAAACTGAATGAACAAAGCTGTACAGATATCGACTCTATGATCTTGAGCTCTGGGTTAAGAAGAGCACAAAGGAGATGGGCCAGTAATCTTTTTCTGATTTCTGTCATTTAGAATCCCCCAAATCCATCTCTGTACTTATTATTAAAGAATCAAAATTAATCTGGAAAAAAAAGTGGCATTGAACTTGATTTTGAATAGGATGCACAAATAATGACTTGGGCCAAAACTGGTAATATATAGGGCCAAGTAGAGAAGAACTACTATTATTGGAAAAAAGGTTTGACTATAAAGTTGCCATTTTGTATGGTTCGGGAACATCCTTCCTAGGCCGATCCTAGTTCTGGTGGTAGTGCTAAAGAATGTGCACAGCTCCCTGAGTTGATGGCTTGGATTTTTAAATAGAATTGGACTTTAATTCTTAAAGTTCCATTGCTTCCTAATGACCTTTTATGCTCTAACATGGAAATGAGTATGGGGAGTCAAGCCCCTGTGTGGAAGATATTAGGAAAGTTGTTCATATGAGCCTTATTTATAAGTTGTGATATAGAAGTTCTTCACTTATTTCCTCACACTGTCCTGAGGAGTGAGCATGATGACAGTTTTTCTGAAGTCACACCATTAAAAAGACATGGGATCCAAGTTCATCACTGTTTTAATCTCTGCATCAGGACCAAGCTGTGTCTCTGGGGAGATGACAACCATAGTCTCTCTTTGATAACTTTCATGTGACTTGGCTTCACCCAGCTGCAAAGATGAATAAAGGAAATCCCAACATGGCCCACAGCTCTGGTTTGCACAATTGCTTTTGTTATGAACCAGAAAGCATGCAGGGCCTTACTCTTTCCGGTTTTTTTTTTAATATTTTTATTTTAATTTTTATTAATTACACTTTATTCACTTTGTATTCCCCTGTAGCCCCCTCCCTCCTCCCCTCCCAATCCCACCTTCCCTCTCCCTTCTCCACTCATGCCCCTCCCCCAGTACACTGATAGGGGAGGTCTTCTCTCCTTCCTTCTCATCCTAGTCTATCAGGTCTCATCAGGAGTGGCTGCACTGTCTTCCTCTGTGGCCTGGTAAGGCTGCTCCCTCCTCAGAGGTAGGTGATCAAAGAGCAGGCCAATCAGTTCATGTCAGAGACAGTCCCTGTTCCCATTACTATGGAAACCACTTGGACACTGAAATGCCATGGGCTACATCCGTGCAGGGGTTCTAGGTTATCTACATCAATGGTCCTTGGTTAGAGTATCAGTCTCAGAAAGGACCCCTGTGCCCAGATTTTTTGGATCTGTTGCTCTCCTGGTGGAGCTCCTGCCTCCTGTACAACCACTCTGGAAATCAATCTGTTGCTTTCTCAGACAACTAGGAATAGTGCTTCCTCAAGATCCAGCTATACCACTCCTAGGCATATATCCAAAAGATACTCAAGTACACAATAAGGACATTTGCTCAACCATGTTTGTAGCAGCTTTATTTGTAATAGCCAGAAGCTGGAAACAACCCAGATGCCCCTCAGTTGAGGAATGGATACAGAAATTGTGATACATCCACACAATGGAATATTACTCAACAATTAAAAACAAGGAAATCATGAAATTTGCAGGCAAATGGTGGGAACTGGAAAAGATCATCCTGAGTAAAGTATCCCAGAAGCAGAAAGACACACAAGGCATATACTCACTCATAAGTGGATATGAGACATATAATATAGGATAAACCTACTAAAATCTGTACACCAAAAGAAACTAATCAAGAAGGAGGACTCTGGCTAAAATGCTCATTCCTTATTCAGAAAGGCAAAGAAGATGGACATCAGAAGAAGGAGAAAACAGGGGACAGGACAGGAGCCTGCCACAGAGGGCCTCTGAAAGGCTCTACCCTGCAGAGTATCAAAGAAGATGCTGAGACCTATGGCCAACCTTTGGGCAGAGTGCAGGGAATCTTACGAAAGAAGAGGGAAATAGTAATACCTGGAGAGGACAAAAGCTCCACAAGGAGAGCAACAGATCTTTCTATTTCTTATATCAAAGGATGACCAGTATAGTGATCTTCTATTTCTTTGCTTATGTTAGTAGATGACATAAATAAGTAACCTAAAGGAAAAGAAAAGAATGTTGGTTGCTGGGTGTTAAAGTCTTCTGGTGTCTGATTGCCAAATTCTCTCTGCTTTGGCAACATTCCAGGGTCCAGGCCAGGATCTGGGACGGGATGTAGGAGTTTCCCTGTTTGCTTTATCTCTTAGGTCACTGAGCAGAATGGCTCATGCAACCGATCAGCAACCAATCATGAAAGATGACTGAAAGAAAAATTAAACTGCCTCTAGTCAAAACTGCAAGAGGTTGTAAAAAAGGGGAGGGCTCTTTGATCTGAGTTAGCTCCTGCACAGGGGCAGGCCACTGCAGAGGCCTCCACTGGCCAAGGTAAACTTTTTCCTGCTTATCCAAGGTGGATTGTTAGATCCTGAATCACTGTTAACTTGTTTGTAAATAGGTAAGAAAAAGAAAAAGAGGGGAAAGGTAAGCAAAGACCATTCACTCACATATGGAAAAGAGGTGGATGAAGTTAAGAAATTTAACTTCAATGAATTCCCACAAGCTTACATATGCTAACATCCCCTCTGCAGAAACTGCAGAAAGATTAGGCTGCCGGTTCCATAGCATCAGCCTATATGTACACATAGACAATCAGACATATAGACCTGTACATATTCATACATACATTGAATGGACAATACAGAAGAAGCTCTTTATATACAGCAGACAATTGACATACACGCATGTAACATACATACAAAGAACAGACAGACTACTTATATTTAAACCCATATTCATTTACATATTTACAACTCATGTATGAAGCAAGTTCCAGCCAGCTTTTATTTAATGGGCTTCCAACACCAGGCTTCTGCCAACAGTGTGTTTGTATGTGAGTCTTCTGCCGTTATTTATTATACCTCTCAGACAAAGCTCCCAGAAAAGGAATTACCTCATAGTCAAAAAGGCAGTTAATCATAAAAACAGATGAATTCCAAAATACAACAGGTTACATGTTTTAAAACTAAACATTTCTTATCTATGTATCCATTACATAAGTTCTTAGTGAGGTAAGAATGACAAAGGTTGACAAGGCCTAAAGGTTAACAGGGTCTAAACGTTACAAGATTGTATGTCTTTTCAATTAGGAGTAACTTGGCTACACATTTTTCAGCTATCTTTGCAATGATAATCTTATCTGACTTTCACTTCAAGAAACAAAGTAAATTTAAAATGACAGTATTTAGTGCCATAAGGTGACAAGGTATAAGGAAATACAAAAGAACAGTTTGCATAGAATGACATCAGTGTTTGTACTTAATTAGACATTGCTAATTATAATTTGGGTTCATGGGAAGTTTAAACCAACTTGCTTATATTTATGGTGTATACCAGGATTCCGGAGTGAAGGCTAACTGAGGCTACAAATCTGCCTAAAGCCTGTCTCCTAGGGAGGTATCCTCAAGGTCCACAAAGGTATTTATTGTAGCCATAAACTTTCTATAAAGTTGCTTAAGAAATTGTAAAATAATTTAAATTTTTTACATTGTTTGAATCAAGTCAGGAATTCCATAATCAGGAATTAATTCATCTGAACAGCAGTCAATATCCAGAAAGTGACGATTCACACCATACCAGATTATAGAGAGATGCAGCCATGCACAAAGAATGAGTGTCAAAGACTGACATTTTTTTATAAGAACAATGTGCCAAAGTCCAATAATATGAACCTGACACATATTAGAAAGAAAGAACATGGCCCTGTTAGCTCATAAATATACATCCACATTGATATTGTTAAATATTTAAATATTAAAATTAAACAATTGTTAAATGGTAAAATGTTAAAATCACCATAAAAGAATATTAATTTTTAAATCTTGTTAATTTACTTTTTAAACACTTGGCATTATAGAATAATCTATGACTAAAGGATAAAGCTTTAAAATACAAGTAAGAAATATAGCAGCTACAATGTAAGTTTCCAGTGGCTTACAAACATTACTGACTTTTGGTTTGTATTCTTCTGGAATGCATATCAAGCATATGTGTATAAAGCAAATTATTCATACACATACAAATACTTAATGTGTGCTTGATAAAGTTCAATTCTAATATATATTTGACTATCACCACTCAAAATTATTGCCATATCAACAAATACAAAATCTGTATTATCATGTTTTTAAGTGGGAATAAAATTCTACTGTATGTTCACTCTGTCATTTTCTGACTCAACTGTTACAGTTAAGCATTTAGATTGTTTCCATTTTCCCCTTTCATAAATTGCTATGGACAGATACCTGCATATGGATTTGGGTATTTTTCATATCATTTCTTTTAAAATTTTAGTTATTTGTTTTGTGTGTACAAATGCTTTCCTTGCATTTGTACACATGTGTACTGCATGTGTGCCAGGTGTTTAAAGAAGTCAGAGGAGGGACACAGATCCCCTGAGACTAGAGTTATAGATGGCTATGGGTTGGAGCCACCATGTGGGTGCTTATAGTCAAACCCTGTCCTCTGCAAGAGCAACTGGTGCTCTTAAACACTGAATCATCGCTCTAGTACCTAACTAGTTCTCTGGGATAAGCATTCATTGCAGAAATTCTGAGTGGGAAAAAGCTATAGCATGTTTTACTTTAGGATGAAGGACAAAGAGAAGCTTCCATCATGTTGATTAGTAATTCCAGAACTTCAAATGATTTTATTAAGTGACAAAAAGAATCCTTTGTATCAGGTTAAAAGGGACAGAACAAAGAAAATTGTGCCTTGGACAGTCACAGATATATGGACAATGGAGATAGTAATGTCTTGGTATTCTTGCTCAACAGAACAAAACAAAGCTGACTAAATCTAAGCTGAAAATGCATTTCCTGTGATGTCTCTTTCATTCCTTCTCCAGCTTTGCTCCAGGACAACATCTGGATGTCCATAGCTTATGCAAGGATAATTGCGAAGAATCCACAAAATTTTAATGCATGGTATGTTTTCATTGTTAAAAGTGGTAACTGTGTTTGGGTGGTGGTGGCAAGTGCCTTTAATCCCAGCACTGGAGAGGCAGAGACAGGTGGATCTCTTTGAGTTCAAGGCCAGCCTGGTCTAAAGAGGAAGTTCCAGGACAGCCCAGGCTACACAGAGGAACCAGGTGAGGTGGGGGTTGGGGGTGGACTATTTCAAGCTTCCCTACTGCTGACATCTGCTGAGAAAAGACATTGGAAAGCCCGTGTCAATCTGAGAACTAAAACTGGCAGTTCTTGGCTTCAGTGAACTAATGTACTACTTTCTTTTCCTCTAAGAAACCATCTTGTAAGAAACTCAGAATCTTACACGTCTATTCCTAGAATTATCTTAGGATACTTTGAAATTTCCCACATTTAAGGGCTGAGGTGATTGCTCAGTTAGTAAACATGGTTGCTTCACAAGTATGAAAACTTGTGATTGTTTTCCAAAACCCATATAAAACAGCCAGGCTGGAGGTGTGTGCTTGCAGTTCCAGGGGAGGTTCTGCCCAGACAGCTTAGCCAACTGGATGAGTTCCAGGCCCTTCAAAAGACCTGTCTCAAAAACAAAAACAAACAAATAAACAAAAACCTGGCATCCTGCTCTGTCCTCTGCACACACATATGGACATACACACACACACACACACACACACACACACACACACGAGAGAGAGAGAGAGAGAGGCACCTGTCCTCAACACAGAAACAAAAAACAGTAGACAGTTCCTGCAGAATGGGAAGCATATACACACATACCCTACTCCTTCTTTGCCATATCTTGACACTATTTGTAAGAAAGTGCAACGCAGGACTCAACATTATACCCATTGTTTGGCACTCTACTGAGGGTGTTGGACAAAGCAAACTAATTTGTGCACACACTGAGTTACTGATTTCTGGATGCACCTATGGCTTGTGTTTTATTGTTTCTTTATTGTTGTGGTCTTCTAGAGTGTTCAAATGTGCGTATTATAAAGAACTATTTCAACGTTTTCCTTTTTACTTTTCTCTACAGGGATGCATAGAAAAGACATTGTCAAAACAAATCTCTTTGAGTATGTTTAGGGCTGTGGGCTATAACTGTTTCCTTTTTCAGATCATTCATCTCTTTTTTCATATCATGGTAAACATTTAAGTAAAAGGTCACACTGCTGTAGTTTCCCCTTCAAACAAATTTTCCCCTTCAAAACTTTAAACAAAGTTTCCCCTTCAAAACTTCAAGCAGTTTTACAGGAGCAAGAAATGGAGCAAATTAGAGTCATATTAGAACAAATTACCTTAAGATGCTTCGTGCTAACTAGAAACTTCTTGTTTCTCTGTGTAGCCCTGGCTGTCTTGGCACTCACTCTGTAGACCAGGCTGACCTAAAACTCACAGAGTGCTGGGATTAAAGCTGTGTCCCAGCTAAATATTGAGTTTATCATGTTAAAGCTACATTTTCAGCTTGTGAATGAAACTGAAACAGATGAGCATTTATCTAACACCCTGATTTTCAAATGCTTCTCTAGTGTTCCATTCTTCTTAAACAAAAGAACTCAGACTTAATCTTGGATGACAAACTATTCCCCTAATACATGTTTTATATTTATAATATTACATATATGTATATATAAACCAAACAATCTTAGGCAAAAATCTCAGCTCTGGTGGCATCTAATCTTCATCTAATCTTCTCCAAAAACTTTAAAGTTGCCCCCTCTGTAGAGCAAGACAGAGCTTTAATGGAGACTTCTACATGTCTGAAATCAGGAGACTTATATTAGACATTTGTTTACTTATGCTGACCTGTGGCTTAAGAGTTTGCCAGAAATGCTTTATTTGTATTGCTTCAAAATAAATGCACACTGTGTCAATTGTTCTACCCTTGAATGAATGTTTCTGTGAGTCTTACTGAGAATGAAGTTATTCAAGAGGGATTAATGAGCTGTGCTGTACTTCATTTTGTTAAACTTACATTCAGGCATTTCATCTAAATCTGGGGTACACGAGTTTACATTGGTAATTAGCAACAGAAGTAAATTATTCATCTTTTAAAAGTGAATGTATTATAATTAAAGGGTTTTCAATGAACATATTCTCTCATTTATACTCCTCTAGTGCCTATAAAGAAATAATTACATATAATATGTAAGTATATATACAACATTTTGAATTTCTTCTCGATCCTCACCTACATGTAGTAGCTAGTCACTGCTGTAGGAAAGGCCAATGGTGTGCTGTATTAGTTTTTTTTCTGTGATAAACACCATGACCAAAAGCAATCTGAGGAGAAAATGGTTTCTCTCAGATAACACTTCTGAAATAAAAACCATTCATCACTGAAAGAAGTTGAAGGAGAAACTAAAGCAGAAGCAGAGGAAGGTTCCATAGAGTCAAGCTGCTGTTGGCTCAAGTTTGGTGACTTCCTTACACAGCTAGAGCCCAGCCATACTGGATGGGGCAATCCTACTTGAATTAGCAATCAAGAATATGCCCCCACTGACACAGCACAGGTCAGTCTGATGGTGGCAATTTTTTCTTCCCAGGTGCATCACATTGACTATCAAGTTAGCCATCACACACATTCATCTGGTATTAAAGATATAAGTACAAGTTGGGTAATGGTGCCACACACCTTTAATTCCAGCACTTGGAAAGGGAGAGACAGGAGGATCTCTGTGAGTTCCAAGGCAACCTAGTCTTTAGAATGAGCTCCAGGACAGCCAAGGCTACACAGAGAAACCCCTGTCTAAAACAAACAAACAAACAAACAAAACAATCAAGCAGGCAAACAAAAAGATATAGACACAAACTTCAACGCAGCCATCATTCTGTCAGCCACCTTAGTCACTACTCAGCATTGGCGTGGTGGTGTCCCTGCTCTCCAAAATGACTTTGTACACCACTCTTCTCTCGGCAAATAAATTTAAAAAAAAGAACCCTGGAGAAATTATATAGCTTATTACTTGAGTAGATTATTTTTTACAAACATTTGATACACAGAAGCTATCCTAGATCCTTGTAAACACTTCATATACAAAAACCACTATTATTTCCTTTGGTCTCTAAGTGCTCTAGAGAGTCACCAAGGACTCGCTTTTTACCTTCTGAGGTTGTTCCTCACCTCTCTGAGCTCTCTCCAGAGCCCAGTGTCATCAGCCACTGATTATGTGTCAGCTTTCTAGAAGTCCCCAAACCTCAGTCTAATCTACAGTGGTTTTTCAATTTTTGTTAACATTTACTTATTTATTGGGCCGGTGTGTTTGTCCCAGTGTGCATGGGGAGGCAAGAGGACAACCTTTAGAGGGATTTAATTCTAGATCCCACTGCCACTGGGGTTAGCAGCCAGGCCTGGCCCTGCTCCCTCCAGCCCTGTGTCTTCCCATTTTCAGCAGACACTTCTGCACTTCTGGGAGTGTCTTGCTCTTGCCTTCCAGTCTGAAATGCTTTCAGTGCCACATTGCCTCGATTACCATGTCTCTCTGCTTTGGCTGCCTTCAACACATCATTCAGGTCACAGGAGGAGCCTCTCACCCAGGATTGTCGCCTCTGCCTGCCCATTACTCCCGCTCCCACTGTTGCTCCAGTTCTATATGATTTATGACAGTAAAAAGTTGCTTGGAGCCACAACATGCTTTCTCTAAGGCCTCTAAGGGCAAGAATAAGTGCCAGCAAAAAGCCTGTCTAAAAGATAACAGCTGCTGGATAAACACCTGACTAGGATTTCCAAACAGAACACAGGACCAAGACCTACGGGGAAGACTGTGACTGGAGGAAGATTGTTAAAAGAAGCTGAACGGGCTGGACAGATGATCAATGGGTAAGAGAACTTGCCGTTCACACAGAGCACTTGGGATCAGTTCCCACCACCCACATGCTGGCTCACAACCATCACTGATTCCTGTTCCAGGGGATCCCACACCATCTTTTGACATCTAAGGGTACCATGCCTGAAAATGGTACCAGTACATACATGCAGCCAAAACAGTCATGCTCATACAATAAAAGTAAATACAAAGACTGTCATTTAATGGTCACACTGTTCCCGGTTTGTACAGTGAGACCATGGAAACTGCCATCCTGGGCATTTTGATGTAAGCCCCACATTCTCTGAGCACTTCTGGGTTTTCTGGCTCAAGATAACTCTATGGATCACCTTGTTCTCTTCTTGCTTTAGATCCAGGATAGCCATTTCTCCAAGAAGTCCCGACTTCTAATAATGAATAGTCATAGTTTAAAAATAAGGCATGGGGGATCAGCAAAATGCCTTAATGGGTACAGACTCTTGCTGTACCCATATGGTGACCTGACTTGCATCCCCTGAACCCACATGGAAGGAGAGAAATAACTCCTGCAAGTTGCTCTTTGACCTCCACACGCACACCATGCACGTTCCCCACTCACACCCAAGAAAAATGAAAACACCAGGCCACTCAGATGTCATTATTTTTGGGCTCTATTGGTAGAGAGACCTTGAGGACACATACTTGTATGCTATACTTATCACTAAACCTTTCAGATTAAAAATAAATGTACACCAATACCTCCACCACAAAACTCAATTCTAATTTTTTTCTTTTCCATCACTTGAGTCCCTTCTCTGGCAATTATAGACTTGGTGTAATCACTATCCCAGCAGTGCCCTGGTGTACAGTAGATGCCCTCCACTCAGGCCCCAATCTCCTCCGTGGCGAGCGGGCCATTACCTGGATGCTGTCTTTAATGTGTCACTTTTCTGTAGCACTATGCCAGATATTCTCAACCTGTGGGTCATGACCCCTTAGTGGGAGTCAAATGACCCTTTTATAGGAGTTGCATATCAGATATCCTGCATGTCAGATATTACATTACAATTTTTTTTATTTTTATTTTTTTAATTATTTATAACAATTTGTTCTCTTTGTATCCCAGCTGAAGCTCCCTCTCTCATCTTTTCCCAATCCCATTCTCCCTCCTTCTTCTCCCTCTATACCCCTCCCCTAGTCCACTGATAGGGGAGGTCCTCTTACCCTTCCATCTGACCATAGCCTATCAGATCTCATCAGGACTGTCTGCATTGTCTTCCTCTGTGGCCTGGTAAGGCTGCCCCACCCCTCTCCGGGAGGTGATCAAAGAGCCAGCCACTGAGTTCATGTCAGAGACAGTCCCTGTTCCCCTAACTAGGGCACCCACTTGGAAAATGAGCTGCCATAGAGTACATTTGTGAAGGGGTTCTAGCTTATCTCCATGCTTGGTCCTTGGTTGGAGTATCAGTCTCAGAAAAGACCCCTGGGCAAAGATTTTGGTTCTGTTGCTCTCCTTGTGGAGCTCCTCTCCAAACCTGGAGGGCTCTTTGGGTCTCGGTGCTTTTCAAGATTCTGCAAAGGTTTGTTGTCCTGTTCCCTATCTTCTCCTGCTTCCGATGTCTACTGTGTTGGCCCTTCTGAATGAGGATTGAACATCTTTCCTAGGATCTTCTTTGTTGTTTAACTTATTTAGGAATATAGATTTTAGTATGCTTATCCTATATGTCTAATATCCACTTATAAGTTAGTAAATACCATGTGTGTCTTTCTGCTTCTGGGATACCTCACTCAAGAGGATATTTTCTAGTTCCCATCATTTGCAAATTTCATAATTTCCTTTTTTTTAATAGCTGACTAGTATTCTGTTTTGTAAATGTACCACAATTTCTGTATCCATCCCTCTGTTGAGAGACATCTAGGTTATTTCCAGATTCTGGCTATTATGAATAGAGCTGCTATGAACATGGTTGAGCAAATGTCCTTGTTGTATAATTGAGCCTATTTTAGATAGGAGTGGTATAGCTGGATCTTAAGGAAGCACTATTCCTAATTTTCTGAGAAAGAGCAAGATTGATTTCCAAAGTGGTTGTACATTAGGACCAGCAATGGAGGAGGGTTCCCCTTTCTCCACAGCCTCTCCAGCATGTGTTGTCACTTGAGTTTTTGATCTTAGCCATTCGGATGAGTGTAAGGTGAAATCTCAGGGTCGTTTTGATTTGCATCTCCCTGATGACTAAGGACATTGAACATTTCTTTAAGTGTTTCTCTGCCATTTGTTATTCCTCTATTGAGAATTCTCTGTTTAGCTCTGTACTCCATTTTTTAATTGGATTTTGGTTTGTTGTTGTTTAACTTCTTTAGTTCTTTATATACTCTGGGTATTAGCCCTCTTTCAGATATAGGGTTGGTGAAGATCCTTTCCCGATCTGTAGGCTGTCATTTTATTTTGCTAACAGTGTCCTTTGTTTTACAGAAGCTTTTCAGTTTCATGAGGACCCATGTAGTGATTGTTGATCTTAGAGCCTGTGCTGTTGGTGTTCTGTTCAGGAAGTTGTCTCCTGTGTCGATGAGTTCCAGGATCTTCCCCATTTTTTCTTCTAACAAGTTTAACATGTCTTTATTTTTATGATGATGGTTTTATGATGATGCCTTTGATCTGCTTGGAATTTAGTTTTGTGCAGGGTAATAAATATGAATCTATTTGAATTTTTCTACATGTAGATATTCAGTTAGATCAGCACCATTTGTTGAACATGCTATCTTTTCCTACTGTATTGTTTTGGCTTCTTTGTAAAAAATCAAGTATCCATAGGTGTGTAGGTTTATTTCTGGGTCTTCTATTTGATTCCATTGATTCTCCAGCCTGTTTCTCTGCCAGTACCATGTAGTTTATATTACTGTTGCTCTATAGTACAGGTTGAGATCATATCTGGAGATCCCTTCAGAAGATCTGTTATTGTACATGATTGTTTTTGTTCTTGTTTTTACACATGAAGTTGAGAATTTTGCTTTCTAGGTCTGTAAAGAATTGTGTTGGTAATTTGATGGGAATTGCAATGAATCTGTAGATTGCCTTTGGTAAGATGGCCATTTTTTCTGTGTCAATCCTGTCAAGCCATGAGCATGGGAGATCTTTCCATCTTCTGATATCTTCAGAGATTGGAATTTTTTTTCATACATGTCTTTGCCTTGCTTCATTAGAGGTATACCAAGGTACTTTGTTATTTGTGGCTATTGTAAAGGGTGTTGTTGTTTCCCTAATTTCTTCCTCAGCCTTTTTGTCTTTTGTAGACAGGAGGGTTACTGATTTCTTTTTTTAGTTAAGTTTGTATCCAGTCACCTTGCTGAAAGTGTTTATCAGCTGAAGACATTCTCTGGTAGAATTTTGGGGGTCACTCATGTATACTATCATAGCATCTACAAATAGTGATACTTTGACTTCTTCCTTTCTAATTTGTATTCCCTTTATCTCCTTTAGTTGTCTTATTGCTCTATCTAGGACTTCAAGTACTATTTGGAGAGAGTGGAAAGCCTTGCGTTGTCCCTGATTTCAGTGGGATTGATTTAAGTTTCTCTCTGCTTAGTTTGATGTTGGCTATAGGCTTGCTGTATATTGCCTTTACAATGTTTAGGTATGTGCCTTGTATCCCTGCTCTCTCCAGAACTTTAAACATGAATGGGTGTTGTATTTTATCAAATGGTTTTTCATCTAAGGAGATGATCATGTGGTTTGGTTTTTTTTTTTTTTTTTTCTGCTTGTTTATATGGTGGATTACACTGATAGATTTCTGTATATTTAACCACCCCTGAATGCCTGGGATAAAACCTGCTTTGTCATGGTGGATTGTATCTTTCATGTGTTCTTGGATTCTATTTGTGAGTATTTTGTTGACTATGTTTGCATCAGTGTTCATAAGAGAGATAAGTCTGAAGTTCTTTTTTTGTTGTTGTTGTTAGGTCTTTGTGTGATTTAGTTATCAAGGTTACTGTGGCCTCATAGAATTTGTTTAGTAATGTTCCTTCTGTTTCTATGTTGTGGAATAGTTTGAAGAGTATCAGAGTTAGCTCTTCTTTGAAGATCTGGTAGAATTCTGCGCTGAAACCATCAGGCTTTGAGTTGTTTTTTTGTTTGTTTGTTTTTGTTTTGTTTTGTTTTGCAGGAAGACTTTTGATCACTGCTTCTATTTCTTTGGGGGATATAGGACTGTTTAAACTATT
>NW_026596073.1:11410234-11468569 GCF_907164565.1 Psammomys obesus | reverse complement strand
TTTGTGGCACATAGATTTTTGAAGTAAGACCTAATGATTCTTTTAATTTCCTCAGTGTCTGTCATTGTGTCCCCTTTTTGTTTCTGATTTTACTGATTTGCATTGTTTCTTTCTGCCTTGTAGTTAGTTTGGCTAAGGGTTTGTCTATCTTGTTGATTTTCTCAAAGAACCAGATCTTAGTTTCATTTATTCTTTGAATTGTTTTATTTGTTTCTAATTTATTGATTTCAGCCCTGAGTTTTATTATTTCCAACTGTCTACCCCTCTTGGGTGTGTCTCCTTTTTTTCCCCCCCCTAGGGCTTTCAGTTGTTCCATTAAGTTGCTTGTGTGAGAAGTCTCAAGCTTCTTTCTGAAAGCACTTAGTGCTAATAACTTTCCTCTTAGCGCTGCTTTCATTGTGTCCCATAAGTTTGGATAAGTTGTGCCTTCACTTTCATTGAATTTTAGGAAGTCTCTAATTTATTTCCTGATACAGCTTTCATTGCTTAGAGGTTGTTAAGTTTCCAAGCATGTCATGACCCAACTTGTGGGTCACTACCCCACTAGTGGGGGTCAAATGACTCTTTTTACAGGGTTTGCATATCAGATATCCTGCATGTCAGATATTACAATTTCTCACTAGCAAAATGACACAATAATTTTGTGTTTGGTTTTGTGTTTCAGACCCTGGACAAGTGACTGAGATACCTATTTAACCAAAGTGAACCTGGCCTCCACGTTCTCCCAGCATCCTTCAGCCCCTACCTGTTAAGGCTGGCGTACCACACCCTCTCTGCTGAACTTTCCAGTCCTGGAGCTGGGCTTCCTCTCACCCAGAGGCTCTTCACTATATACTATATAATCCAGACATTTTAACTCTCTCTTTTCTGTCTTCGAGCATTCCCTACATACCCCATCACACACCCTTTTCTGTCTCCCCATCTACATGGCAACTTCCCTGGCCTCATTCCTTGGAACTAGTGGACCTGCCAAAAGCTGCCCCAACTGAACCTGCCTTTATACTTTAATTTGCCTTGAATTGGCTCATTTTGTCAGCTGAAAATACCTATCAGTTGTGGTAACCACAACCTGAATTGTGTTAAAGGGCTGAAGCAGTAGGAAGGTTGAGAGCCACTGCACTATGCTAAACCACTGTCTTGAGAGGAAGGAGGGCTTTTTGTTTGGTTGGTTGTGTTTCTTTGCTTTTTGAGACAGGGTCTCCCTACACTGCTCAGGCTGGGTAAAGTGAAATGTTATTGTTTTGTTCACTCTATGGCCCAATCTGGTCTTGAACTCTCAGCTAACCTCTTGCCTCAGCTTCCTGAATGTTGAGAATATAGTGCTAGCCTACCATGCCCGGCTTGGCTTGTAATTCTCTATTTAGCTCAGACTGGCTTTGAACACTTCCTGCCTTGTTGCAGGACATTTGATCCCACTGTGAACCCCAAGATTGTGTTGTCTACTGGAAAAACCTATTTCTAGTTATGGTGTAGCTCAACCTTAGCACATACTTTTAATCCAAGAGCTTTCTGCTTGGATATTGTAAACAGAATTAAATAAAATCAACCATAAATCAAGAGGCAGAGCAAGCAACCAGTTGACAGGAAGTGACCATAGGATTATTAAGAAAAAAGAGAGAGGAAGAGGAAGTCAGGAGGATGGATAGATGCACTGGAAGTAGAGAAGAGCGGTTTCTGAGATGGTGTGGGAAAGAGGGATTCCTTCTGGGACACAGGCTGAGTAGGAAGGTGAGCTGGGTGCCTTCTGTGTCTCTCTGACAGGCTTTCACCCCACTGTCTAGTTCCCAAGTCTTTACTGGTAAAGTCAAAAACGATTGAGTTTTGTTAAAAACAACACCGCCTCTGCCTTTTGAGTGCTGGGATTACAAGTGTTCACCATCATACCTGGCAGATTTCTTTACTGTTATTCCCTCATTTCAAACACCTAGAGTAATGACTAGTACAGGGTGGATGCTCAACAAGTAGCAGATGAGTGGAGTCTCGTGCTGATTATTTTGTATAGTCCATGTTGAGCATTCCAACATTTTTTTCTTATTCTTCAACCTCACATGGTTCCAGTACAACAGCTTGAAGAAGTCAAGTCTATGTAAATGTAGAGCACACATCAGCCATGAGAAATGTCATAGGAGACCTTTCCTGAGGAAGAAACCAGTGGCAGACCAAAGCAACAATTACACCAGAGTCCACCATGGCAAACCAATGTGCTGGGGTTACTAACGAGAATATGTGAGGGATCACAAATAGGAGCAGGGCTGCCTCAAAGGCAGCCACAGCACCGAAAAGCCCGGAGCAGCATGGGTCATGACTCACAGCCTCTACAGCCTTGAACTTGCTGAGAGACTCTCTAGCAGCTCAGTAAGACAGACAATATCCTCCAATCAACCTCACAGGAAAAATGTGGGCTTTCTCTAGGAACCTCTGCCTCATCTTTCCCCCAATTACCATTTACTGCTGCTTCATCCTTGGGGGAGGGGCCTCTGCACTTGCTGGTTTCAGAACTTGAACCTGTGTGTTGTTTACTTCCTGGTACTCAGGGACCTCCTATTCTATTCCTGGAGTATAGAGCCTCTAAGAATATCAAGATACCCTGTAGTATAAGGAACATGAACAGTGATCAAGGAAGGGGAATGGCATTTACATAAGAGTTAAGATAGGACATACCCAAGAATTTCCTGGATAGATTCAAAATACAGGACAACACAAACAGCCAAGATTATCCAAAAAAAAGGAGACTGGCAAAATGAAAGACACTTGCTATCAAGTCTGATGACTTGAACTGGACCTCTAGAAGACTGTCACAAGGTGTACTCTCAAGTCCAAAGATGCTATGTGCATGCACATGCCCACACACACGCACAGACACACACAAACGTAAAAGAAAAAAAAGTTGTATTAAAGATTAGCAAAAATCAACTGAGCATGCTGTCAAATTGCCTTCTCAGTTTCGTGATTATTCCCAGTGCTGTGCCCAGCCTTCATCAGAGAAGTTTACAGCAATGAGCAGTGGTTAATGCAAAAACTCACAACTAACCAAAATGCCAGGGGATACGAGATGGTGGGGTGTGCAACACTAAATGGGACAGTTGGATCACTCCTTCAAGGTTCAGGGAATACTTTGGAAAAGGGGCCGTGAAGAAAGAGTCAGAGAGGGAAGAAATGCAGAAAACAAACAAACAGAAAACCTTCTGGCCATGACATGGCCATGCACTCATGCACGCACTACAGCTCTGGTTATCTGGATAAGCCCTGAGATTGGCATGTTAACATTCCATCATGGATGGGAGGAGGGGTCCATAGGCCTCAGCCTTCGCTGAGAGACTATTGCCAGTTCACAGCCGTTTGGGAAAGGGGCGGTTAATTGCTCTTGGTAAGGGAGTGGTTTTTTTGTTTTGTTTTGTTTTTTTCCTTTGGTATGGTAGCCACTGATAAATTACCCTTGCTCAAGTAAAGAATAACCCATCCATGCTAGGCCAAGAAACTCAAATTAAGCCCAGTAGATCACTAAAAGAGGACATGAAATAGGAGGGTCCTTGTAGGAAAGAAGGGTTTTGTAAGACTTGGGGGAGTCCTACGTTAAAGTGAGACACGGAGACAGAGATCGATGCAAACAGCAAGGGGCCATCTTACTCCGTGAGGAGAGTCTACCCCAAAGAAAGGATTCTTTGGGTTTTTACATATTAAAGCATAAGCAGACTTTGGCAACAGCAACAGGCAGTTTTTCATTGGTGGATATTTTGATCTTTAACATGATTGGCCATTTAGGATCAGGGGATTTTTGAGGTCAGACTTCGGGTGGCCAGGGTCAAGCCGCCCGAGTGGTGGTTTTTCCAGGAACTGCCTGCCTTATCTAAGTTCTTGGGAGGGCAAGATGTACTCTGCCTCTGGAAATCAGTGTCAAGTCCCCAGTATCCTTGGTTGACCCCCCAGCTAGGTTCCTTCAGTTCCAAGTAGAGGAGGGAGACGAAAGAGGGGAAGAGTGAATGAAAATATGGACAAGAGTGCTCCTAGGTACGGTTTAGAATTTTATCGCAGATATGACTGATTGGGCCATTGGGGAGGGGGCTAAGTGGTCATAGCTCAAGTTCCACCATACTGGTCCTGGGAATCGAACTCAAGTCTTCAGGCTAGGCAGTAAACTCACCTCCCACTCCCTCAACCCCCAGTCACCGGCCCCGCCCAACCAGAAGTTTTGATTCCAGAGTCGACAATCTTGAAATGGTGTGGGATTATCTGAACCCTAAATTTACAAACGTTCACTTTTCTGCTGGGGTGCTTGGTGGCACCTTGGCAACTCCCTATCCTTAACTTCGGGAGCTCTTGCTAAAATTTCTGCCATGGTCCCTCGTCTGCTCAGGTCTCTCAACAACTCCCCGCTCTGCTGCGCGTGCGCAGTGTGCGCCTGAGGCCGTTGCGCCTGCGCGGGTGTCGCCATCCCACCGCTCCTTCCGCTCGGCTCTTCCACCGCGGGGCTGAATGGCCGACCCCGACGCGGTGGGTGTGGAGGAGGTGGCTGCTCGGCGCCGCGAGCACAGGTGACTGGCCCTCCTCCAGCCTGAACCCCTCGGCCCCGGCTCGCACGGGAGGAGCGGGCCTGTGAGGGGAGCGGCGACCCCGCCTGCTCGAGCTCTTTCCCTGGCGGCCGCGGCTCCTTCCCTGGGACAATATGTTCAAGAGAATGGCGGAATTTGGGCCTGACTCCGGCGGGAGAGTGAAGGTCAGTGCGCAGCCTCGGCGCGCAGAGCGGAAGCTCGGCGCTCCTTGGGCCCCGAGTCCCGGCCACCGCTTCCTGTCCCGCCAAAAACAAAGGTTCCGTCGTGGCTGGGACAGCCTGAGGCGCTGACAGTAGCTGCGCTGTCCGAGTAGATTCGCCCAGGCTTGCCGTTCCCGAAGCACTTAGCTTCTTTCTTGTTTACGGAGCTTTGAAATAGAGTCCCAGCATAGGGTTGGACATTGTGACCCTCGATTCCCTCACATTTATTTCAGCGTTTTACATGTATTTTTAACGGGATGGAAGTCAAAGGAGGGTTGTCTGGTGTTACAGGTCCTTAGAGTCTGTGTTGTCCAGTGTGCCATCTCTCCAGCTCCCTCCCTACCACCTTCCTACATCCGCAAGTTAATTTTTAAGGGAGACCAAATGGTTCCTGATGCTCTTCTGTGCCGCTTTTAACTCCCACATACAGAGCTTATCACAGAGAGGATTTTGTTTTTCTCAAAAGCACTTTTACACCAATCTACTTAGTTTTGTCAAATCTCTATCGGTGTCATTTTTATATTACCTAATCATAGTATCTATACATCCATAGCTGTTTTACCATCAAATGTGGCAAATCCTCAAAAATTGTAAAGCTCTGAAATGTAAGAGGAGAAAGAAGTGCCAGGTAAAAGCTCGAGCTTCATAGAGCTATACATTTGCACAAGCTTTTAGGTAAGGGTTTGGGCTGGTAGGAAATGATTACTGAGCAACAGGTTGATGTGAAAACTTCTGTAGTTGGCACATCTGAGGTTGTTAGGTTCTAGAAGGTTGTAATTTTCAGTATAGGATAACTTGAGAAAGTTAGGACTGCAGTCCTCAGATTTTTCCTCCATAGTAGCTGGAAAAGGGATGAGGGAGCCAAGAACAAGATAGGCCCTTTAGACAGACCCAGCCCAACTGGCCCTGCCTCCTATGGCTCAGTGTTGAGCTCATCCATGTACTAATTCACTGGTAAGGTTGGTTCTTTGTGATCCTGTCACGTCTCAGTGCCACCAGCTGGGACCAGGCTTTCAACAGTAAGCCTTTGTGGGGCATACTTCATAGCCAGACTGCAGTGTACATAGTAACAGTGACGGTGGAAAGTGTTTGCCTTGAAGTTCGCTCATAAACTGTCCTTGGTTTTCATGCTGTGCTCTGGTAAACACTGCCATAGGCTAATTTAAAAGCCTCTCCCAACAAATTGTGCCAGTCAGATCTGCAAATTGTATTCAGCAGCCCAGCTAGTAGCTTTTGTAAAGGTATTTTGTCCTTCTTGAATCAGTGCCTTTACATGGTGATTTAGCTTAGATCATTTCAGGCCATCTTTCAAGCTATCAGGTAAAGAGCCTTGCTGTCAAGCCCAATGACCACAATTCAGGCCTCAGGACCCAATTGGAGGAAGAGAATCTGCTCCTGCAAATCATCCCTGACCTCCACATGTACGATGCATGACACAGAGTGTGCACACAGACACACAAAATAACACACATTTTGATGGTGGTCAGTGGTCATGCAGCATCTGTAGGGAACAGCGTATGGTTGCTTTGCTAATGGGATTCTGCTGTGGCAAGGCCCTCGGAGACCCCTTCCTACTTGGTGAGAACCAACAGCGAATTTTGGTGGCCTCTATGCTTATTATTTACATCGTGTGTGCTACAAGCTCTCCTTGCTTTCGCTAGGCTTTTTATACTCATAGCAATAGTTTTATTTTGTCGGTCACAGGCAGGGCCAGGACCTGAAAGCCCTGCGGATCATTCTGTTTTTCTCAGAGGGGCAAAACCCTTCCTTTCCTCTCTCTGCCTCTATCAAACCTCCAGATGTGATCATTAATCATGGCTATTTTGGGACACATAATCATGTCCTTAGAGAAACAGCTGCAGTCACATTGAATAGGCCTGTGGCGATTGTGGAGAGCATTGGGTCCTTCTTGCTTAGCTGTTCTGAGAAAGCTGTGTCTAATCAACAGAGACTTTTTTTTATCTTATTAGCACAGACATAAAAAAATGTGGATACTGTGCCTACTCTATAAGAGACTTAAAACTTGGCTTTAGAAAGATGGAATCAGAAATTGATAGGTGCCTATCAGGAAAGGTTGCTTGATACAATGGCACATCTCTGTCAACAATTTAAAAAGTACTGTGACAGAGGATGCTATTTGATAAATGGACTTATACCCACAAATGGTTAACTTGTCTCACACCTTGTACAACGTGTAACCACATTTGGAACCAGCTGGGTATATGCTCTTGTCCACAGGACATGCCTGGCTAGACATTTATTTTTGGCTTGCTGAAATTGTGCTTTGTAGTACAAAATATGTACTTCAGTGTCTTCATTTTATGTCCACACCTCTTCCCCGCCTTGGGACCCGAACCCTTGAAGCTGGAGCTGGTCTCCCGCAACATCTCAAATAGGATGCATTGTGAGCTGGCAAGGAGGGAACCAAACTGTAGTCCTCTGCAAAAGCAGCAAGTGTTTCAACTGCTGGCCCATCTCTCCAGCCCCTCAAATGGGAAGCATTGTGTTAACATCAGAGGAGGATGAGGGTGCTTTGAGGAGCTCCCTGTTCTAGCTAAACCCATAAGTAGTTAGACTGTCGTTCCTAAAACAGGTGGCCGTTGCTGGTGCTGTTAGTTCCGTGGTGGTGAAGTATTTACTGATTTTAAACTTGCTGTTCTTTTAGGGGGTTACCATCGTTAAGCCAATAGTTTATGGTAATGTTGCCCGGTACTTTGGGAAGAAAAGAGAAGAAGATGGGCATACCCACCAGTGGACAGTGTATGTAAAGCCATATAGAAACGAGGTAGGCATTGGTTTATTTGCTAGTAAATTGTGAAACTGTGTATATTTTCCGACTATGAAGTGAGCCCACTAGAGAATTTCCATCCCTGTCCCCACTGAAACAATACAATGAAAATCCTCATCTTCATGTAATTAATGTAAAGTTTTTCAAAAATGTCTTCTCATTAAAATTAAGGTAAGGGGCTGGAGAGCCGACTCAGCAGTTAAGAGCAAGTAATGTGCTTGCAAAGGATCTGAAATTGGTCCCCCGAACCTGCGAAGGCCAGCTCACAAGTGCCTGTAATTGCAGTTCCGGGGGATCTGGCACCTCTGGCATGGGCACCTCCACGCACAGCAGACACAGTCACGTGTGTACTCACATCTGCACAACCGAGTACATACATACACATCGCATACATGGCGGGTCTTTAAAAAGAGTGGGAGGAGGGGGCTGGTGACATGGCCAAAACCAGGAAAGTGCCCGCAGTGCAAGCATGAGGACCTCAGCTCAGATCTCCAGCACCCAGGGAGAAGCTGGCTGAGGGGTCGGGTGCCTGTAACCCGAGGGGGAGGGGGGTTGGGGTGGAGAGTGGAATGTGGAGACAATGTGATCACTGGGCTTCTTGGTCAACTAGTCTTGTGTAATTGGTGAACTCCAGGTTGCGTTCACCCAAAATAAGATGAAGAGCAATGGAGGAATACTCTTGACCTGGACCCCAGGCCATGTGTGCACACATTCTGCTTCTTTCCATACACAGATAAATTGTTTATGATGATTGACTAAGATGTGATTTTGTTTGTATTGTTTCTATAAAAATACCCAAACTATTACTGTTGTTTCTGATGGAAGTCGAATTAACTGAAAATATTATTTATTGCTGCATATAAAAGCAGAATTTGAGCCAGATGGTAATGCACATGCCCATAAGCCCAGCACTGAGGCAAGAAGATGGCAAGTTCCAGGCCAGCCTGGTCTATATAGTAAGAAGTGTCTCAATACCCATGCCCCCTCAAATCCCAGGATTTGCAAAACAGGCGATAGGAAAAAATTTGGTACAGGCTGGCAGGCTGGCCGGCTGGCTGGCTGGCTGGCTGGCTTTCTTTCTTTTTTTTTTTTTCCTTAGCTGCTTTTCAGGCATAGTTCATGGTTTTGTTTTTTGTTGTGTGTTAAATTATTTTGGAGTTTTGTTGTTGGGTTGGTTTTTTTGTTTTGTGTTTGTTTATTTGTTTGTTTTGGCTGGTTGGTTGTGACAGGTTCTCACACTCTCTAGTCCTGTCTGGGCTGGAATTCAACTGTGTAGACGAGGCTGACCTGAAATAGAGAGCCTCCTGCTCCTGCCTCCTGAGCGCTGGTGTTGAATGTGAGTGTTGGCACACTGGCTTATTTTGTTGTGTTTGCTGTGTTAGGAAAAAAAGGAAACATGACTCCTGAATCGTGTCCCCACCCTTTTTAAACATTTGGTTTTGAAACAGGGTCTGGCCGAGATGCCCAGGCCGCCCTGAAACCTCGTCAAACCTCGCCATCCTCAGCCTCTTTGGTTAGCTAAGTCTCACTAGGTCAGCTCACTTGTGTTTTGCTTTAATTATGTTCTGTGAACTTTTATAAAATTGTGTGCATATGCTAAATGTGTTTCTTTTGGACAACTAATTTCTCTCTATTTTAGGATATGTCAGCATATGTGAAGAAAATCCAGTTTAAATTACATGAAAGCTACGGCAATCCTTTAAGAGGTATGCTGCAGTTCTTCATCTGCATAATTACAAGGGGCTAGGGAACAGGAACTGAATCAGTAATTTACAGTTGCTTTGTTTTTCTTCCCTCTCTAGTTGTTACCAAGCCTCCCTATGAAATTACTGAAACAGGATGGGGTGAATTTGAAATAATCATCAAAATATTTTTCATTGACCCCAATGAAAGACCCGTGAGTAACATTAACCTTTGTAAGAAGAAAACAGATCATTTAATAAATGTGCAAATATTTTACTTACTGACAAGCTGGTGTTTGCTCAGACAGTCTTCACGTGCACTTAAGTCTTACTGTTCCTGCCATAAGTAAAGATTTCCCTTGTTATTTAGGATCTTTCAATTTTACATGCATAGATCTAAACACCATTCAGGCCCCTAAGATGTAATTTGAAAGTGCTGTTGACTGGGTTGGGGGGTTAATGTCCTAGCAAAAATGAATGTAAATAAATCTTACAACGATTTAGAATCCTGCTTCCTTACCGTGACTTTAGCCAGCCTTTTGGGAAATTCCGTGTCTCTGGACTGGTTTGTAAGGTTCAACATGAGCTGTGCTGCTGTGCCAGCTCTCCTGTTTGGGGGCTGATGGCGCAGGGGCCAAAGCACCAGGCTTCTCCTCAGGCCTTAGTACACCTGCCACAGACAAGGCACTCTGCCGGAGTGGGCTACCTGCAAGCTGTTCGTTAGGCCTCTCACCTCTAACCCCCGAGGTGGAGTATCTTTCTTGCTAGCACTGAAGATTTTACTATTGATTATTCTTTTAGAAAACTACCTCCCCCCCCCCCCGACAGTCTCATTATGTAGCCCAGGCTGCTGACGTAGAATTCAAACACTCTTGCCTCAGCCTCCCATGTGCCAGGATTACAGGCATGCTCCACCATACCCAGCTTCAAGTCCTTTTTTCTCAGGTAAATTTGTAAACTCTAATCTTCACAGAAAACTATTAAAATTCCCACAGTTTTATTTGTGTTGTTTCAGGAGTACACTTACTCTCTAGAGGGGCTTGAGTAGACCCTTAACTAATTCTGTAGAATGTCCCTATTGAAATGTGGGCAGTGTACCTGGTAGGAAAACAAGATGGGAAGTTTGAGCAGCTTGCCATCTAAATTACAATTGAAGCAACACCCAGAATTTGGTATGTTAACTAATCCCATCTTCTAATTCAGCTAAAGAAATGAGTGTCAGGCAGGTGGGCTGGTAGCACATGCTTTGTAATCTTGCACATGAGAAGTGGAGGCGTGAGGTGCAAAGACTTCCTTCTGCTACATAGTGAGTTTGAGGCCAGCCTGGAAGGTCTGGAAAGCCCAGGAAGGAAGGGCTCACTGACTGTAGGAGTGTTTCATGGCAACATGGAACCTCTGAATAGAGTGACCCCTGTTTCTTTTTTATAGGTAACTCTGTATCACTTACTAAAGCTGTTCCAGTCTGACACCAATGCAATGCTGGGGAAAAAGACAGTGGTTTCAGAGTTCTACGATGAAATGGTAAGAGTTTATAAGGAGAGGGCCTTTAAAGACATTTTGGGGGGGTCAGAGTTCAGCTCTGGGGAGTTGGTGCTCTCCTGTCACTCTGAGGCTGAAACACTTTTACCTGCTGAGCGTCCTCACCGGCTCTTAGAGTGAGCTTTAAGAGACTTGAAGTTGGAGACCTTTGGAGTTACTGAGCCTTTTTTCTTGTCTTAACCCTTAAGATATTTCAAGACCCAACGGCAATGATGCAGCAACTATTAACAACATCTCGTCAGCTAACATTAGGAGCCTATAAGCATGAAACAGAATGTAAGTGCTTTAATGTAATCTGTAATGTGAAAGAATTCTTTGAATGATGGCTAATTTTCTTTTTTTTACTTAAGTTTCTTAGGCATTAAAGAAACAAGACATTAATTACCATAGATGACAATAAAGGGCTGAGTAAGGAAAGTAGTTGCTAATGCTTACTTTGAGTTTTTTTTGGTGATGGTTAACTTTAGTCTCAGTTCCTTCTTGATCCTCATAAACCCTTCAGAAATGCCTGCCCTTCACTGTCATGTGATAGAAGAAATGGACGAGACTTAGAAATAACTGAGTTCAGTTAATAGGGAACGAGGGTGTGTTTGAACTCAAGTCTGTGATTTCAAGGTTAGAGTCTTTGTGTGGCCTTGCTGCCCATTAGCTGCCCGTCTGAGAATAGCTGTACTTTGTGAATGCCAGATTACCTAAGGCATCCACAAGGTGGCGATGTTGGCTGCAAGCAGGAATTTAGCCAACAAGCACAGGTAAGTAGATGCATCTTATTCTGTAACTTTCAGTGACTCCAGCTAGACTTTTATGTTGATTTTTGCTTTTATATTGCTAGGGTTAAATCTAACACGTCACCTCGGCACACATCACCAACCTCTAGAAATTTTCAAATAGCAGCATTCTTTTGTCAGCATGAATACGTGTAATAATAGTTAAAATGTTTTACATGTCACATGGTGTTCACAGTGGCTCATTTAAGGTCTTCTGAACGGGGCTGGGAAGGTGGCCTGCTTGGTGAGGTACTTCTGTGCTCACGGGTCTGAGTTTGGATCCCCAGCACCTCTGCAAAAAGCTGGATATGATGGCAGGAGCCTGAAACCCTAAAACTCGTGACGCAAAGATGAGAAGATCCCTGGGGCTTGCTGACGAGCGGTTCTCGCCCAGTCAGTGAGCTCCAGATCCAGTGAGGACTGTCGAAACAGGAGAGCAGTGGAGGAGATGTTGCTCGCTGGCCTCCATGCACATGCGCATACATGCACACATATATGTGCACACAGTCTCCTCAACAAATACTGTGAGAGCTGTGTCATTGTAACTCATAAATGAGGAAGTCAGTGTAGAAATGTGAACTTGTGAGCTAACAACATCATGGCTAGTGAGCTAGATTTCAAATTTAGTCACTTTTGTTCTCTTTTTGGAAAAAAAGCTAGAGGCTTATTTTGGTAGTATGATTTTGTTATGTAAATTGTACCTGTACATTACTTCAGAATATTTTCGGTTGGTTCACTGTCGTTTCTTGGGTTTGTATGCCCCATATTCCAAAGTAATCTGTATCTAGAGAAAAACAAAGAAATAATGTCTCTAAGCCTTAAGTGTGAGTTAGAAGCTGCAGTTTCATTTTAGAAAGCAGTATGACACCTCTGTGAGGAATTTATACTTCCTACCTTTTCTACCCGTCGTGTTCAATGTTCTGTGTCTCAGATTGTCCATGGTTCGTCCTGGAGACAGTGGCCTTAGGAAATGCTGTCTGCCTCTCTGTGGTTCATCTTAATGTGAGAGGGAAGCATATTCAGCTCAACTATTCTTTTTCAGTTGCAGAACTTGAAGTGAAAACCAGAGAAAAACTAGAAGCTGCCAAGAAAAAAACAAGCTTTGAAATTGCAGAGCTTAAGGAGAGATTAAAAGCAAGTCGTGAAACTATAAATTGTTTGAAAAATGAAATCAGAAAGCTTGAAGAGGATGATCAGACGAAAGACATATGAGCAGCTGGTAGTAAGATAACCGGAAAGCAGGCCTCAGCAGGAGGGACTTGGTGCAGACGCTGCTGCCTGTGCGTCTCCTGGCCCTGGGTTTCTCGGCGGTGAAGTCAGTGCTCACACTGCTCAAGCCGTCTTTCCTGGGACATACATCTCTGTTCTAAGACTTGATGCTGGGTAGCATTCCATGATATGAAGCACAATTTTTAAAGTATTTGTTTTTTTATTTTTTTTTTAATTGAATTATGTGTGTAGTTTATTTTCCTTCAGGTAGGCATCAGAATTCTGTTGTAAAGTCTTAACTTGTGCAGATTTTGTACTTCTCTACTAATTAGAATTAGTGGCAGTATGTGTATTTAGTTCTCCAGGCCGTCTGCCCCAGTCTACCTCTTTTGTATGTGATGTATCTGGTAGGGAATAAATGCAGTTGACTGCTCCTACATCTGCCTCGTGTGACTTCTCTAGTCATTTCCCACCTGCGGTTTTACATAAACATTTGTCATTTTCTGAGACTGTCATACAATGCAAATTTGGTTATATTCACCCCTACCTCCTCCCAGACCCACCCTGACCCACTTACTCTCCAGCTTAATGTTCTCTTTTTCATTTTTATGTTAACCCATCAACCCCAGTGTGTGCTCTCCATGTGCTTCAGGGAGTGGAATCCTGACACAGCCTTAAAGAAAATTGACTCCCTCTCCCCCAGAAGCCATCATCTGTCTGTAGATGGTCAGTTAGGGGTGGGGGCTCTTCAGAACACTTCCTCCTCACACCTGGATCACAGTACAGCAAGTCACAAGTGGCCTGGCAGTCTGTTAGCTTTAGACACTTTTAATTATTTTTTTTTTTAAATCCTTAAAAGTGTAAGAGATGATCATTGGCACCCTAGATGGTAGCAACCATATTAGCATACTGCTTGTAAATTCTCAGTTTTGAAGAGGCCTCCTCCATCACTGAATTTTCGCCCTGTTTCCCTGGCCAGTTGGCTAGGTTATCTGTTCCCTTTCTTCAGCAAGGCTTTAGTCCTCCTTAATAATTCCTTAGTGGTGGGCTGGAGAGATGGCTCAGTGGTTATGAGCATGTCTGCTCTTCCAGAGGTCCTGAGTTCAGTTCCAGCAATCACATGGTGGCTCACAACCATCTATACCCTCTATGGCCCCCTTCTGGCATGCAGGTGTACACGCAGATAGAGCACTCATATAAATAATCTTTTTTTTTTTTTTAATTCCTTAGTGAACCATTACGGTTTAAATTTTTCCAATCAACTGAGTCCACACTGGCTCAGCTCACCAAATGAGCACTGCTGTAAGAAGAAGGAAGCTGATAACATAATTAAGTCTTGAAAAAAATTAAACTTCTGAAGTCATAAAATCTGTCAGGGCCAGTGGCAGAATTTGAATCTAGCATTCCCTTCCTGAGCCAGCATGAACGTTCAGGTATGCTGCACAGTGTGTGATGTGGGAATCAACCTGGAGGTTTGCCTTCCAAGGAAATGAGCTTTTCAGGGAAGGCTCTGTAAGCTGGGACTTACTGTACCTGATACACCCCAACTCCTGTCACCAGAAAGTTTGTTTATTCTTTTCGTTCATCTGCTCAAATAATGTTCTCGAGATTAATGAGAGCTGTTACCCCTGCCAGGTTTAACTGAGTGCATAAATTGAGACCACAGCTTTTTAAAAAACTGTATTATGTTTTTGTTCTGTGTGCATGTGTGTGGGGTCAGGTGTGCTTTGGCATCAGAAGATAATTCGGAGGAATTGGTTTTCTGTTCCACTTTGTGGCTCATGAGGATGGAGCTCAGTTCATTAGGCTCGTCAGCAGCTGAGAGCTGGACCTATCTATCTCTATCTATTTGTTTGAGACAAGGTTCCTCTGTGTAGTCCTGCCTGTCCTAGAACTCTCTGTAGAACAGGCTGGCCTCAAACCAAGAGAAAACTGCCCCCTGAGTGATGGGATTAATGGCATGTGCCACCAAGCCTGGCTGGACCCATTGATTCTTATTCAGTGTGTCAGCAAATACTCTCAGTAATAGATGGCTCAGCTGAAAATTGGGCATGATGGTTCAGAGAGCCCTGCAGGACAGGAAGGAAATGTTAGTCCAGAGTTTGGCATCTCTAAAATTTCTCTGGTAGGGACTGAAGAGACAGCTCCATGGTTAAGAGCACTTATTGCTATTGCAAGGGACCTGGGTTCCCAGCACCCACATCCTGGCTCACAACCAATTGTAACTCCAGTTCCAGGGGAATCCAGCACCCTCTTTCTACATCCACAGGCAGCAGGCATGCACTCAGCACACATACATGCCTGAATGCTCATAAATCTTTTTTAATTTTTTTAATGATTTATTTATTATGTATACAGTGTTCTGTCTGTATGTACACCTGCACACCAGAAGAGGGCACCAGATCTCATTATTGGTGGTTGTGAGCCACCATGTGGTTGCTGGGAATTGAACTCAGGACCTTTAAAAAAGAGCATCCAGTGTTCTTAACCTCTTAGCCACCTCTCTAGCCCCCATCCCCTTTTTTGTTTTTACATAGTTTCTCTATCCTGAACTCACTTTCTAGACCAGGCTGGCCTCAAACTCAATGAGACCAGCTGAGTGCTGGACTTAAAGGCATGAACCACAACACCAGTCTTTTTTTTTTAAGACTAAGCCAGGGGTGGTGGTGCACGCCTTTAATCCCAGCTCTTGGGATGTGGATCTCTGTGAGTTGGAGGTCAGCCTTGTCCACAAAGCGAGTCCAGGACAGCCAAGAGAAACCCTGTATCAGGGGAAAAAAAAAATCAAAAGACTAAGAAGACTCCTTGTAGCGGTGGGGTGGTGAGAGGGCAGAGTCCAAGCTGTGGTAGCATGAGTGATGACAGGACAAGCTTTTAGCGAGTTGCTTCCACTCTGACAAAATATGAGAGCCAACCAGTTAGTGAGAAAGGTAGACACAAAGTTCTTTCCCAGGACACGGAGGCACCAAAAGTAGTTCTGGACCCTCAGGTTATCTTTACTTAGAGACGGTGACATTCTTGGAAAGTATGTCGACCAAAATCACTGTTGAAATGGTGTCACATGAAGCTGCTTGTTCAGACATTCTGAGCTATTTCATCATGTAAATAATTTCCATGCCTCTTTTATAATAAACTGGTGACACCTAAACCAATGGCATGCATTGTCTCGGAGGTTTGGTTTTGCTGTGCTGTTATTAACATTTCCAAGAAAAATGTTAAACAAAAAAGCCTCCTCCGTTGAAGCAACTTACACTCGGGGAATCTTTGTGGCTAGCCCTCTTTAAGACTAGCATGCCTAAAATTAGCACTAACGGTTTTCCAAACTTTCCAGCCGGGCCTCACGTGCACTTAGCCACCACTCTTGCCAAGAGATGCTGAAGACGCCTGTGCTAAAACACTCTCCCCATCTGGCCCAGGGCTGTTCCTGCTTCGGACTGTGGTTTCCTAGGATAGACTTTAGGATCTGACACAAATTTATGTTTTTGTTGAGGTTTGGTGACTATAGCTAAACTACAGTGATTATTTTTCTGTGTAGAAATGTGTCTCTGTTTTTACGTGTGTGTGCAACTTGCATGGAGTTGCCTTTGGGAGACAGAAGAGGTCGTTGGGTCCCCTGGGACAGGAGTTACATGCTTGTGAGCTACCATGTGGGTGCTAGAAATGGAACCCAAGTCCTCTGGCAGAGTAACCAGTGTTCTAACCACTAAGCCATCTCTCCAGCCCAAAGCTAAGCTAAAATTTATATCTCTAAAAAACAACATCCCGGGACCCCCCTGTCTCCCTCCCCACCTTTTGTGTTTGTTTTTCAAGACAGGCATTTACTGTGTAGCCCGGGTTGTCCTGCAACTCCCTCTGTAGACCAGGCTGTCCTCGAACTTACAGAGATCCACCTGCCTCTGCCTCCGGATTCATGGGATAAAAGGTGTGCACCACCACTGTCCAGCTGTGCCCCAACTTTTGAGTTGAGGATACAGGAGATTTTTCTGAAGACACGCAGAGAATAAACATCTCAGTTTTTGTCAGTTGTCGACATCTGCTGTTACATGAAAAGTCCCACATAGCAAATAAATGTAACTACCCAATAAAGACAGGTTCATTAACACTGAAACTTGAATATCATATGGTTTTACATGTCAAAATATTTTCCTTCCTTTGTTTTTTCAAACGTTGAAATATATATAATTGAAACATATATAATAAATATATTTAATAAATTGTGTGTGTGTGTGCGCGTGTTTGAATGGAAGGGCATCCTGGCACACACAGCTCTAGGGGGAGACGGTATCCTCAATGCATTCACCATTCACAGGCTGCATAAAATTAGGCAGCCAGCCAGGCTAGTCCTAAGGGCTTGTTTTTCACCACCTCTCTAAATTAGAATTGCACCAAGGTATGTTGGCCACAAGAGGGCGAGCTATGATTTTCTTTGGAACTCAGCAGTTTGTCACTGGGCCCTTGGCAGTGTCTGAGCTACCTAAAAAAACAATCGCTAGAGACAGTGAGATGGCTAAGTAGATCAGTCAAACTGACTCACTGAGTTCAGTCCCTAGAGACCACATTGTAGAAGGAGAGAACCAACACAGACAGACAGATGGATGAATTGACAGACAAGTGGATGTAATAAAGGCCAAGGTGGTTCTGAGGAATCAAGAAGCACAGGGACACCGACTGACTTTTTCCAGTGTTATGGCACCAGAGACTTTCCTCTGCGCCTTCCTGAGCACTGTGAAAGTGTGCTATCATGAAGAATTTGCTGGCTTTTGCTTTCCTCTGGTGCCCACACAGTGGGGGTATCCAGAGCTTATCTGACCCCTTTGCATCATTTGGAGGCTTGGTTTGTCTGTTTTTGAGATGGGGGTCTTGGTATGCAGCCCATGTTGGACTTGAACTCAAGACAGCCGTTCTTACTAAGATGGATTGCAGGTATGAGCTGCCACACCTAGTTGGCCAGCTTACTTCCTTTCTACCTCTTTCCAGTTCTGCTGATCAGCTCAACCTCTTTCAGCATTTCTTCTTCCTGTATTTAGTCTATTAGTGTTCAATTAATTTATTTTATTGGTTATTTGGGGTTGGGTTTTGTTTGAGTCATGTTAGCCAGACTGGCGGAGAACTTGATGTATAACAGAATGGCCTTGAACTCCTTAACCTCTGTTGACCTTCCTGTTTGAATGGAAGGGCATCCTGGGACACACAGCTCTAAGGGGAGTTGGTATCCTCAATGAAAGTATTACAGCTCTGAGGAAGGGCATCCTGAGACTCCAGGGCCCAAGAATCACACAGTTCGGAGGTGGAACCATGATACGGGAGCCCCAGGAACCACACAGCTCTGAGAGGACACCTCAGCAGAGGCGTTGCAGCCCAGAGGGAGGCTATCCGAGGCTGAGCTGGAGTGCCATAATGTAATAGCTCCCCATCACAGCTCTTTTTCTTCAGCAGCCTTGCCACTCCCTGGAGAGGCTATCTCCAGAGCTGCTCATGAGCTCAGGAGCCTCAGCCCAGCTCTACATCCATGCGTCTTCCCTTCTCTTCTTTGCTTTTGGGGCTTCTCCCAATGGGAGAGTCACGCCAGGCAGCAAATCTCAAAAGAGAGTTATTGGAAGGGACGAATCCAGGACAGCAGGGAACTCAACTGACATAGAAACTGAAGTGACATAGGCATTGTATCGGGTTTCACAGGCAGGAGCCACAGGACGCCACTTTTCAGAGCAGAAATTCCCAGAGTGAGGATTGACAGGATTTCGGGTCCTGAGCTGGGGAGCTCAGATACTGGTGGATTTTCCTGTTCAGGGATTAGTGGATTTTTGTGCTCAGGGATTGGTGGGATTTTTTTTCTGTTTAGGGATTGGTGGGGTTTTGTTCAGACTTTTCACCTAAAATTAGCATAATCTGGGAAGGGTCCTATTGTGGGGCTGGAGATGACTTTTGTGACAGTTTCAGAATCTGGAAATGCTGTTATGACAGAGAGGTCTGGAGGAGGGGCCAGCTGCTGGATCTCCTCAACTGGGGGCCTAGCCCCTCTCCTGCCTTGAGGGTTTATACAAAGTATATAAAATTCACAAAGGGAGTCCTGCTCAGGGAAGCCAGTCCCTTCCTCTTGCATCTGTGGGAATAGCCGACACCTTTTTGTCTCAGCCTGCCAAGTGCTGGGATTACAGGCTTGTATTACCACATATGAAGAGTAATTTTTTAACAAAAACTCTCCAATTGTCTACCCTGAACCAGCTTTTAAGGAATTCTTGCTTATCCATGCTTTTAAGTAATATTGTATGCTAATCATTCAAAGCCTACATGCCTATCCTGAGCTCTGGACCATATTAAACTACTTCTAGATAATATGTTTGGATATTCTGTAGTTGCTTCAGTTAGAACGGTCCTATTTTAGTCTTCCTCCATCGTGAACTCCCCATGATGTGCTGTGCTGGCACACAGCACCAGTTGTCTTGTTATCCGTGGTAGACAGGATCTCTCCAACATAGGCTTCTTGGGTAAGAATACAACCCTCCCTCACAGAGTGAGTCCCATGGCCCTGCCTATGTCACGTGACCCTTTTTGTTTGTTTGTTTGTTTGTTTGTTTGTTTGTTTGGAATCAGGGCACCTATAACCCAGGCTCAGCCATCGTCATCTTTGGGGATTATCTTCAGTCATTATCTGGCCTGTGTTAGGGTTGGCCCGCAACTGTGTGCAAGGAGAAGAATGTTGGCACAGGGATTCAAAGTGTGGGCTCTGGAACTGGACTTCAAAGTCTGAACCAGGCCTCTGTTGTTGGCTTTGTGACCCCAGGCAGCTTATTTAGCCTCTCTGGGTCTTACTTTGTTGGTGCTTAAAGTAGGCATAATTATCGTGACCTCATAAAAGATCAAATGAGGTGATGCATGTCAAGAACCAGGCGTAGAACTTAGAATGCAAATATATATATATATATATATAAAGTGTGTTATTTTTCAAACAGCTTTATTAGAGTATAATTTATATATTGTTTTGGGCTGACTTGTGTCCCCTCCAAAATTTGTATGTTGATTCCCTAGTCCCCAGTACCTCAGAATGTAATTATAAGTCTCTAAATATGTAAGTAAGTTAAAGTGAGGTCATTAGAGTGGGATTTAATTCAATGCAACTGCTGTTTTTATTTTTTATTATTTATGTATTTATTGATTGATTTATCTTATTTCTTTGTTTTTTTTGAGGCAAGGTCTCACTATGTAGCCCTGGCTAGCGTGGAGCTGGCTATGTAGAACAGGCTGGCCTCAAACACACAGAGACCTGCCTATCTCTACCTCCCAAGAGCTAGATTTAAAATTGTGCTACCACACCAGGCTGGCTAGTGTCCTTTAAAAAGTTGGGTATTGTAGTATACTTGTAATTCTAGCACTTGGAAGGCTGCGATAGGAGGATTCCTGAGAGTTCAAGGTCAGCAAGATCCTATCTCAGAGAAGACCAAAAGCAAAAACAGTAAGAAAAAGAAGAAGGAGGGGGAAGATGGAGAAAAAAAATGGGGCAGAGAACGGGGATTTGGAAACAGACACCTACAGAGTAAGATGGGCCACAGACATGAGGGAGATGGCTGCATACACCCAAAGAGGCCTGGAACAGGCCCTCCCTCACAACCGTCTGAGGGAATGGGCCTCACTGGCACTTTGATCTCAGCCTTTCTGCCTCCAGGGTTTCGTAAGAATAAATCACTGTTGTTTAAGCCACCCAGCATGTGATGTTTCATCAGCCCCAGAAAACTAGCACATGCACCATAAATATCACCCACTTAATGTACAATTCAGGGATTTTGTAGTAAATTTAGAATTATATACAACCATTACCACAGTCTAATTTTAGAATATTTTCATTGCCTCTAAAAGAAACCTTGTGCCTATTTGCAGCCACTGCCTATTCCCCTTCAGCTCCACGGGAGCTGCTTTCCTTCCTGTCTATACATTTGCCTTTTCTGAACATTTCCTTTGTTTTAAGGTTCATTTATTTATTATTTATACATCATTCTGTCTGCACACCAGATCTCGTTATAAGCTACCATGTGGTTGCTGGGAATTGAACTCAAGACCTTTGGAAGAACAGCCAGTGTTCTTAACCTCTGAGTCATCTCTCTAGCCCTTTCTGAACATTTCTTGTAACTATCTTCTGTGGTCAGGAAATTTTAGCTCAAAATCAACTCACTCTATATCCTTCCAGCTCCTTAAAACTTAAAAATAATGAGCCTGAGTCTTAAGCCTTGTGGCTACTATACAATTACACACTCCTATTATAGTTTATTTGTTAAAAAAAAGAAAAAGAAAAGAAATGTAAGAGAAAACATATATGGGTCACAGAAAAGTTGGAATGAGATTGAAATACTCAAGTCTAAGGGCCTGCAAGATGGCTCAGTGAGTAAAGGCACTGGCCACCGAGCCTCACAGCCTGACTTCCATCCCTGGGATCCATGTGGTAAAAGGAGAAAACTGACTCCTGAAAGTTGTCCTCTGACCTACACACACACACACACACACACAAATAAATATAGTACATTTATAAAGAATAGACAAAAAATAGTCAAAATGACCATTGTGATCATTTTGAAATAACCACTCTAGCTCAGGGTCCAAATGGCCAAGATGATGTTGAGGACATGCAAAGAAAGATGCATTGCACAAAGAATCTGTGCTGGTTAGCTTCTCTCAACCTCACACAAATTAGAGTCACCTTGGAAGAAGAAACCTCCAGCTAAAAAAAAATCTCTCCATCAGACTGGCCTGTGGACATGTCTATGGAGTATTTCCTTGGGTACTAATGGATGTAAAAGGGCCCAGCCCACCATGGGCAGCACCATCCCTTAGGCAGGCGGGTCTGGGCTGTGTGAGAAAGGGAGCTGGGCATCAGCTTGGGGGCAGGTCAGTAAACAGTGCTTCTCAGTGGTTTCTGCTTCACTTCCTACCTCCAGGCTTCTGCCTTGACTTCGTGCCTTTGCCTTCCCTGGTGATGGATTATGACTGGTGTGCCCAACAAATCTTCTCCTCCACAAGTTGCTTTTGGTCACGGTGTTTATCACAGTGACAGGAAAAGAAACTAGGACAGCTCCTTTTGTAGAAACGGAATTAAGACAAACAAACAAACAAACAAACACGGGCTTTCATGCAGCACAGCTGGTTTCAAACTTGCTGTGTAGCCGAGGGTAACCTTGAACTTCTGATTTGCTTGCCTCTACCTCTCAAGTGCTGTGACACAGGGTTGTGCCACTGTGCCCAGCTTAGGCAAAGCACAGATTGAATACAAGGCTTCACAGAGGCTAGTCAAGTATGCCTCACACTGAACTGCAACCCTTATGTAAAAGAGAGGACCATTTAAATGAAATCTTTCCATAGCCCTATATCAAACCACAGCTATTGAAATCTTTGCTTTTCTCATCTAACAAGATTGGCATCCCAGCCAGGGGTGGTGGCACACGCCTGTAATCCCGGCATTTGGGGAGGCAGAGGCAGACAGATCTCTGTGAGTTTGAGGCCAGCCTGGTCTACAAAGTGAGTCCAGGACAGCCAACGCTACACACAGAGAAACCTTGTCTCAAAAAAAAAAAAAAATGTAGCTATATATAGACACAGATGTTAAAGCCAGATTGATTGATTGATGGTCATGTAATGGTTGGTTCCTGATCAGTGGCGGGAATAGGTTTGCACTGCTTTGTAAGGAAATGTTTGCTACCAGTAGTTTTGTGGGACATTGATAAAGTGGCAGGGAAGACTGTCTCCAACAAAGGATCACAGTGAGAGGGAAGCCAAAACACTGAGAATTTGTACTATATCCATTACTTTTTCTACTTGCTGTGATCAAAAATATGACAAGAAGCAATCTGAGGGAATAAGGCTTTATACTGGCTCACGGTTTGAAGGCGCAGGTCATCATGGTGAGGAAAGCATGGCAGCAGAGAGGGCTGGCAGCTACAGTGATAGGGGCTTGAGGCTGCTTGCTCATTCACATCTCTGCTGACCAGGACAAGATGTGAGACTTGACTATAAGCCTCAAGACGAGGCAGCCAGAGGTCCACTTCCTCCAGGTAGGTCCTACCTACCTCCCAAAAGGTTCCAGACCCCTCCCAGAATAGTCCCACTAGCTTGGGACCAAGTGCTTGAAAGCACGAGCCTGTAGGGGCTGGTTTAAAGGTGAATTACACTATCACCAAATTCTTGTCTGTTGTATACCGACATTGACAAATAAAATAGAATGAGTAATTCTAAAACCACAGACTAATGTATGATCCAAGCACAATTTCACATACAAAAGGATCAGCACTTGGACACAGGAGTCAAGAAGCCAAGAGGCATGAGAGTTGGTTTTGAAGCTGCTATGTGGTATTAATTTTCCCTTTTTAGCCCAGACATGGTGGTGCACACCTTTAAGACCAACACTCAGGAGGCAGAGGCAGGCAGATCTTTTGAGTTCAATGACAGACTGGTCTACAAAGTGAGCTCCAGGACAGCCAGGGCTACACAGAGAAACCTTGTCTCAAAAAACAAAACAAAATTCTCTTTTTAAAAATTTCAGGTACGTTTGAGTACTTGCTGTACAAATGTGATGGGCGCCATGGTGCTTATGGGCTGAACTTGGGTCCTCTGAAAGAGCAGCCAGGGCTGTTAATCACTGAACCCTCTCTTCTTTGCTGTCCTTATTTATTTGTTCCTTTGAAGCAGTATCTTACTAGATAGCTCTGACCAGCTTGAAATGTGTTACATAAACCAGGTTTGCTTCAAATTCACAAAGACCTGCCTGCTTCTGTCCCCCAAGTGCTAGAATTAAAGGTGTGTGCCACCATGCCTGGCTAGTATTTCTAACACAAGTGCTTTAGATTCAATGTATTCAATAGGGGCATGAGCAGATGTGGAATGGGTGCCAAAAAGGTTCTGTGGCAGGGGCTGGCCAGGGACTACTGCAGGAATGCCAGCCTTTAATGCTGTGAGCGCTGCTGCCCGAAGATGGCATCTCCCACGCTGAAGAATTCATTCAGAGGGTAAGAAGACTTGAAATACATTTTTAGAAGGTCAGTTCACATCTGTTTTCTATTTTGTCATGTTTTGTCAGCACTTCTGTGAGAACAGAGCCATCACACCAGCCCAGGAAACCAGAGGCAGCCAGATCCTGCAAGCATGGCATCTCCCACGTCCTTGATCTGTGTCCGTCTATCTCCACTTCCCCCATATAGTAAAAGAGCTGAAAATGCTGAAATATCCTTAGTTTCTGCCAGGGTCACTTGAAAAGTGCCTCAAAGAGCAAGCGTGAAGAATTCAAGCTTGTCAATCAATTGTTCTCCCTCACCACAGATCAAATCAACAACAAACAATTTAGAGGCCTTGGTCCCCTGATGTGTTTATCATCTGGCAAGCAAGAAAAAGAAAATTCCCCTAATTTTTTTTTTTTTTAATTCTATTTACTGTCTTCACTAGCCAGGGACTTGGAATCTGTCCAAGAGACATACAGCAAAGCAACTGGCTTCAGGAAAATCCCCGAGCAAAGCAGCATCATTGCCTAGTAGTGCTTATCAGAGCTAAGATTTCCCAATAGAGCTTATCTTGAAGCACTTATCAGGAACAAGGAGAGCTTGCCACAAATGTGGTTCAAAGAGCAGCTGAGCAAGCACCCTGGGTCACATTCTCTCTTCGCCTCCTTGAATCCTTCTATCACCATGACCAGACTGGCTTCAATGGGGTTGATTTGAAATTACAAGGCTTCCATGACAGTTTAGTTCTCCTGTAAGTCAGGAACAACAAACTTCTAGCACGCCGCTTCGATGTGAAGAACATATTTAGTGAAGCACTCAGGAATTCAAAGTTATCCTTGGCTACGTGGCAACATGAGGTTCTTCTCAAAGTAGAACAAAACAAAGGCAACGCTAGGTATTTGGTGAGAGAGAGAGAGACAGGACCGTGTCTGGGTAAAGCTGAAGCACCAACATTACGGGCAATTTTGTCATTGTTTGCTTGTTTTGTTTTGTTTTTGGAGACAAGAGTTTCTCTGTGTAGCCCTAGCTATTCTGGAACTTGCTTTGTTTGAGCCTAGCCTCGGACTCAGAGATCTACCTGCCTCTGCCTCCCGAGTGCTGGAATTGAAGGCATGTGCCATCACTGCCTGGCTATGGGCAAATATTTTTGAGGCATCCAAGCAGAAGACCATTGATAATCAGGACTGGGAACGTAGCTCATTTGTTGAGTGTTTGCCTAGCTTGCTCAAAGCCCCAGGCTTGATCTTCGGCACCATACAAAATGGGGTATAGTGCTACATGCCTGTAATCTTAGCACTGGCAAAGCGGAGGCAGGAGGATCAGAAGTTTAACGCCCTTGGCTCTGTAGAAAGGTTGAGGCAGACAACTCTACATGAGGCTTTGGCTGAAAAAGAAAGAAAAGGAAGGGCCAGGTACCGCTCATAACCTGCCTTGTCAAGAGGCAAGTGTTCTGTGATCACAAACCCTTTGCTCTTCAGGCCTGACTACCTGTGTTTTCTGTTGTGGTTAGAGCTAGTCTAGAAATGAAGAAAATGCTTTATCGGTCACAGTTGGTCAGAATTGCTCATTGGCTCTGCTGGAAAACATAGTAACCACTCATTGTTGTGAATAAGGTCTCCAGGGAAGGAATGGGATTTGGTTTAATGTCAGCTGTTTCTCTCTTTCTCTTTCTCTGTCTCTCACCACAAGCATCTGAAACTAGACATGCCTGAAAAACAATTGCTCCGGGTAAGACCGTGTTTCAGGGTACAGAAAGCATTCAGATAAGAAAGTCAGCCAAGTGAACAAGTGAAATAAACTATATTTAAAGCTGCTGGCTTTCTTGTCTACCTTCATCAAACAAAGCTGTATTCTAGAGAAGATCTCGAAGATTGTTCTGGTGGAGGCAGGTTCTGGGGGTCGTCTTGTACCCGTGCAGCCCTTCTCGAAGCATATGCAGCTTTGGCAGACGGTAGCAGACCTCTGCTCGTGAACAGAAGTTTCAAAACCTAGGTCACATTTGGACCGCAGACCCCACGCTTGCAAGATGCAGGAGACAGTTTACGAATTTTCAGATCTATGTAGAATCTCAACTGCTGATTCTCTATCCTTTTGTTTTGTTTCCCTTCTTGAGGAGTTTGGGAATTGAACTATGGGCCTCATACCTGCTGGGCAAGCCATTGAACATGTAGCTCTCTACATGTCCAGCCCTGTATCTTTTTTTTTTTTTTTTCTGAAATGTCAATAATACATAAATGTCCCGCTAAAACATTTGCCTGTCAACAAAGGGATGTGTGTGTTGCAATGAGCCAGCACCAAGAATGGGGATGACCCAAGTTCTTCCCCCTCTGCATTTCACTTGGGAAACTCCATCCCTGTATATTAGAACTGACTCTTATTTGTTTTACATCTAAAAAAAAAAAAAAAAAAAAAAAAAAAAAAAAAAAAAACCCTTACATTTTCTAAATACAATTAGGACAATCTTCACTACTTCTATCTCACTATCCCTCTAACTTCCCTGAGTTGTTTTAAAGTTGGATGTGATGGTACAGATCAGTAACCAGTAATCAGTAATCAGTAATATGGGAGGCTGAGCTCAGAGGATTGAGTTCAAGCCCAGCCTGAGGTATATACTGTGGAGTCCCAGTCTAGGCTGGTTTGTAGGGTTCCACAGATAGATAAATGTTTCACTCCAATACTTTCTTGCCGACCTCTTGAATGATCCTCCCTTTAATGTCAAGTTCAAATGTCACAGCCCCTGGGCTTCACTCTCCCATTGTAGGTCAATAACCATAAGTGAAGCCTCTCTATATATGCATTTCCAGAGCTGGCAAGATGGCTCAGTGGGTAAAGGGGCCTGAGGCCAAGTCTGACAACTTGAGTTTGATCCCTCATCTCTGGAATCTACATGGTGGAACGAAAGAACACACTCTGGGAAAGTTGTCCTCTGTCCTTCACATATATGTGTGCTTACACACACACGCATACACACACGTAATAAAATTACCTGTTGTGCTCACTATACTTTACTGTCCTGTTTACTAGTTTGAATGAGGGGGTGGTGGGTAGGCGGCATTGTCAGTCTGTCCTTGAGATGGCTTCCTGGGATGCTGAGAGGAACTCAAAAAAGATGGACCTACAGGAATAAAAGAAGGCAGGAAGCAGGCAGGCCAACAGAACGGCTACCCTGGCCTAACTTTTCGATGGGTGACGAGGTGTAGGCAGGCTACCCTGGTCTAATTTTTCGATGGGTGACAACGGCGTAGGCACAGGTGCTTGCCGCTGTGGGTCACGTGGGCTCTGCGGTCACCTGGCTGCAAGGGCACTTTCCGAACCACTTTGCTCACCGCTGCCACCTGCCACATCCTTGGAAGCACTTGAATTGTGATCTGATTTGTGATTATATCCCTTCTCTTCATTTGGAGCTGCTGTTGTGGATACCACAGGTGATTTACAAGTTATGAGGAGAACATGCTGGGGAGGTTAAGCTTGTTGACGTGATTGGCTGAGAGAGCCTAGAGGATTAGTGGAGCACACCTCTGGGTGTGTCTGGGATGGCATTTTCAGAGACAGGTAAACCAAGAGGGCTCTGACGGCCTTCATGGGTTAATTCCTTGATAGGGTTGTATTTTTGTCTAAAAAAGGCTAAAATCTTTATTTCAAGGTGAAATCCCCCCCCCCCTTTTTTTTTTGTTTGAGCAAAGGTGTCATTGTATATCCTAGGCTGCTTTCAGTCCAGTCTGAGCTGGACTGAAAAAGCAAGATCCTCTTTTGTCTGTCTCTCAAGTACTGGGATTACAGCTATGTGCCCCCGAGCCCACTGGAAATTACCAATTATCTATGAAACATCCTATGGATTGTGTCTGTTATTTGAGCTACCAGTTTTAGTAATTCTTGCTCTTGGGGTTTGGTTTGCGGCATTGTTGACAGGCTGGGGATGTTTCCAGATGTAAGACACTAAAGGGGTAGCCAGCCAGATGTGCATTTTAGGGCTGGGATGAGTAGAGGGTGACACAAAAGGGAAATGGAAGATTCTGTGCCCCAAGGATAGATTGAAGATCATGAGACTCTTGGAAAGAGACATCTTGGCCCTTTAGGTGGCAAAGGTGTTGGGCAATAAGGAGGAGGGCTTTGGTGAATGGAGGAGGATGAAAGACCTTAACATCAGGGTATAAGCAAACTCTCAAAAGTACTATTGAGTTCTCTCAAGCCCCCGAAAGAATCCCCCAAAGGAGGAGGAGTAAATTGTTTGGAAAAGACAAAGGCGATGTGCACATATCCATTTCATCGGCTGTACCCTATGTGCGTCCAAGGACAAGGGCGTTAAGTTCCTCACTGGAAACACAGTAGAGGCTGCAGTTGCCAGCCACAGCTAGCTGTGACATGGGCGTCTTGCACATCTGCATGCACCAGCCGCTTGTGCTACAAGACTGCATGAGGTAGTGTCAACACCACAGCTAGGAATTTTTCTCATGGAATCCAACAGGACCAGAGAGGCTGCAGATGTGCAAGCGCTGCCCCCTGACCTCCACTAGGTCCGTGTAAGGAGCTGACCCTGTGGGACACTCTCCGGGTAAGAGATACTGAAAATTATACTTCAAGATCATTTACGTTTGGATCATTTATGTATGGATGTGTGCCTGCTGGTATCCTGGGTGCACCTCTTGCTTGTAGGTACCTTGGGAGGTTAAATTAGGGGCTCAGATCCCCCAGAACTATGATGACAGACAGTCGTGAGCTGGGTCTTCTGCTAGAGCACCAAGTGCTCTTAACCACTGAGCCATCTCTCCAGCTCCAGACATTATACTGGAGGGGAAGGAGGAAGGGTGGGAGGGAGGGAGGGAGGAAGGAAAAGATAGTCAGGTGGAGGTGTAGCTCAGTGTCGGTGTACTTACCATATGCAACACCTAGATTTGAGTTCCAGCACCAAAGAAAAGAAAAATAAAAAGGTGTAAGTTCAAGTGTCCTACAAAACGAGGGAGGGGACATAGACCAGGCTGTGGGAAGTGGGGGGGGGGCAGGAAGTGTTAGAAGAGTCCCCTGAGCTTGGATTCAGTACACAAAGGCTACCTGGAGTTGAGAGCACACAGCTGGAGGGATTTTCCATTCAATCAGCATTTTAAAATTTCTGTTATTCTTGAGGTGTTTTTTTATTGTTGTTTTGAGTCAGGGTCTCCCTCGTATCCCAGGCTGGCCTTGAACTAACTGTCCCCTTGCTTCAGGCACCAAAGTGCAGGGATTATAGGTGCATATCACCACGCCCAGCTTGGTCAGCATTTTTAAAGTGTTTTCTGCATTCCGGACACTGAGCTAAGCCCTAGGGATTTTCAGTGAAATGGAAAAAGATGAAGAAACAAGTAATTGCCACAGGGCTATAGATATCATAAAAGGGTTATTAACAGGACACTATTGAGAAATCAAAGGAGAAGCATTCTGGAAGGCTTTGCAAAGAGAAGGCATTAGAGTTTATGCTTAAAAGAAGAGTAGATGTCATGAAGCTACTGGGGAAAGCCCAGATGTCTCCCGCCTTCTCATACACACACACAAACACACACACACACACACACACACACACGTGTGTGTGTGTATTTACATATATAATTTATAATTATAAATCATGCATGATATATACATATATAAATATACATATAAACATATGTGTGTATCTATGATATATGATTTATATATTATAAATCATGTAATATATACATATGCATATATATGTTGAGTTAGTGTCAACACAGCAGTTAGGAATTTTCCTCCTGGAATCCAACAGGACCAGAGATGCTACATATAAGATATAGGAGTATTTAAGAGATATGAATATACGAGTATATAAGAGATATGAATACATCTTATATGTAGCATCTCTGCCACTGGAGATAAGGACCAGCAGCATTCATCCTGAGAATTTCCATAAGTCTGAAACACAGTGCTCCTGACAGAGCAAGAGAGGATGAAATTGAAAAGTTGACATGAGGAAGAATGAATGGTCCAGAAACTTGGTCTTGACCTATGGGATAGAAGAGCATGGCAGTGACATCTTCAGTTTGTCAGGAGAGGTACACTGGAAGCAGGAACATCAAGGGCAAGTGGTAGCCCTTAATGGCTCGGAGTCAGTCAGGTCGCCCTTAAGTCTCTTTATCCACCGATTAATCCCAAGGTGTACAACCATCTCTGGCCAGTATGTTCTTTTTTTTAATAAAGTTATTTATTTTTATTGTACATACATTGGTGTCCTGCCTACATGTATGTCTGTGTGGGGATGTCAGATTCTCTGAAACTGAAATTACACAGTTGTGAGCTGCAAGCTGCCATGTAGGTGCTAGGAATTGAACCCCCGTCCTTTGGAAGAATAGCCCGTGTTCTTAACCATTGAGCCATCTCTCTAGCCCCTCTGGGCAGTATGTATAATGGGTGCCTACAAGACGCTTCTGGTAAGTGTTTTTATTTGTCAGAAAAATAGTAAAAAAGAAAGCTTTTGTTGGCTCCCTTCTTTCCCTTTTTTTATCTATTGCTCTGTAAAGATGTAATTGTTGGAGCTGCAGCAACCCTTTCGGGATTATAAGACAACAAATGATGGCAGAAATGGTAGAACACAAGAAGGACCATGGGTTGTTCGTGACATTTTTGCTTTCCAAAACATCTTTGGCTTGGCTTGCCTTGAACTTCCCAAGTTACCGTGGAAGCTTTTAATGTTTTCAAGCATAAGGAGTTGGATTGTTGTTGTTGATTATGATTACTGCAATATATTATCTGTGGCCATCAGAGTAGAAAGTTTAGGAGCAATCTGTTGGGTTTCAAGCCCTCTTAGAACACAGGCAATTCCACTGCCCTGCTCTCAGGGGCCTAGCAACCGCTTATGTGATCACCTGCTGCTGATGGATAACTTATCCTAATCTTTGAACAGGATCGCTCCTGTGTTGTCCTGTTTCCATGTGCAAGGGGATGTATAGAGATGTACTCTCTTGGTCCAGCTTCACCTCTCACCAGTTCTGTCTTTCATTTTCACGTCTTACCTAGATCTCACGAAGGTGAAATTTTACTCATCTGTGCTCTTTTCTTTGAAGTTTTGAACTCTCCTAGAAGGGACTCACTTCTCTCATCTAATATCCCAGGCTCTTGACACTTACATTAAATTATTATTGATCACAAGGCCAGGAGTCTTAAATTTCTAATCTTACCGATCATGGCAGAAAGACTGGAAACTGATGGACCCACTACCCCCACATGGTGGACTGATTTGTGCTCTTGAGGGCTCCAGAGCAGGCTGCTAAGGAGTTGCTAGGGTGCTTATGGCTATCTGAGGATCAGGTCTTCCCACCCACACAGCTGGAGTTCCAGCAGAACCAGTTATCCAGACAGCCCACTCTGGTGGGCGGGATCTCAGGCTCTTCCTCCCTTCAGGACTCAGAAGCCTTAGGCCAAGGCTCCCCTGGTGTCCCTGGAGTACTCTTGGCTGATAATGTCTGGAGCCTGAGGGTTATCACCCTGGAGGGTCTTTCTCAACTGGGAAGACTATGAGAGGCACGCAGGAACCAGCTCGCTGGCATTCCTCTAGCTTCTTGGTAGATGGGCTCTTGCTCCAACTGCTAAGGTCTAAGGAGTGTTCAGTGTGCATTCTCACAAAGCCATAGCTCCTAACACATCCCTGGGTCTTGGCTTTGTTTCTGTCTCTGTTCGTTCGATTTCTTTATTATTCATTCTTGTTGACCTAGAATCCTAACCTTTCCCTTTTAGTGAAACATTAGCATAGATCTTGCCTCGGCCTTTTGTTTTTAAGACCAAGATAAAGAGCATCTATTGTTCAGGATCCGTGTGTGTGTGTGTGTGTGTGTGTGTGTGTGTGTGTGTGTGTGTGTGCGCGCGCGCAGAGGATAGCTTGATGGATTCAAGTCTCTCCTTCCACCTTTTTGTGGGCACTGGTCATTGAACTCAGATTTTCAGACTTACTCAGCAAGCACCTTTACCTGTTGAGCAGTCTCACCAACCCCTGAATAAAGCATTTGAATTACGCATCTGTGGATGCTTCTTCAGGTTAAAATCTTCTTGAAGCTGGAGGCTGTACCTGCTTTTAGTCCTGCCCTTGGGAGCTGAGACAGAGGGTCCCAGGCTGAGCTACCGAGTTGTTTACTGTCTCCAAACAAACAAAAATATTTTTTAAACTTTTTCTTTTTTCTTTTTTTTTTTTTTTTCAAAATATAAGCAGTGGGGGAATGCCAAAATGATACAGAATCTTTCAAATGTCATTTGTTGAGTTAAGCCATTAAAAGCATTCCTTAAAATTAGCAGTGGCCTGGGCTTGCAGTCTCAGCTACTTGGGAGGCTGAGAAAGGAGGATCACCGGAGCCCAGGCAGGACACTGAGACCAGCCTGAACAACAGTGTGAGACCTGTTCTAAAAAGAAAAACTATCTGTTTAAGAATCCTCTTAAACAATGTTACAGAAGGTGAAAGAGTCTCCAGGGGGGTCAGTTAACAAGTAGAATCATCAAACATTTAATTGTCCTTGACTTTCAACGTTGAGTTGTCAGTTTGAGTTTGATAGTAGCTGCTTTAAGTACATATTTCTCAATGCACCAAGCCTGTGTTGACAAGTTTTCTTGAAGGCATGTTCGAAGAATAATTGACACATAATTATTTTTTCCTTGATGTTTGGTTATCTTAATGCCATCTAATATCAATAAAAGTTACAGCAAATGATGAGTGTCTAGGTTATTTTCTTCTGACAGACATGAAATATTAAATTACTTTTAAGCATTATTTTGCTTATCACAGAGACATCTTTTTGATGCATTTGTTTCATATTGAATACATTGAGGAATAATAGAACATTAATCGAAAAATTCTGAGGGGAAAACAAGCCTTGAATCCCAGTGGCAGCATAACTATCTTGAATTTGTGACTGTTTCTGTCTCTAAGAGGCTGGGATCATTAACAATGCATTAAAAAAATAGCCAATAAAGTTAGTAACTATGTAATCTTACTTGATATAAGAAACAGACTACAGATTTTGGCTTATTGCTAAGTCGGCTAGAACAGTGTCATACAAGCCCACTGAAAAGTAAGATGTTTTAAGACAGGGGTTTCTCAACCTATGGGTCAAGACCTCTTGGGGACAAATGACCCTTTCACAGGGATCACCTAAGATCATCAGAAAACACAGATGTTTACCTTATGATTCGTAACAGTAGCAAAATTACAGTTATGAAATAGAAATAAAAATAATTTTATGGCTGGGGGTCACCACAGCATGAGGTACTGTGTTAAAGGGTCACAGCATTAAGAAGGTTGAGAGCCACTACCTTAAGAGGCCTGAAATACGCTCTGAGAGAGACACACAGGAGAATTGCACACACTGAAATAAACCAACTTTTAAAAAATGAAATACAATCCACCTACTAAAAACAATAGCTTTGGTCATTTGAACTTTTAACTTTTCTGCCATACTCTTTAGAAAGAAAAACAACAACAAAACACCTCCACCCAAGACTGAGGAATCCTAGCATTCATACTGAAATACACCTATGTTAAACACAGCCAGGTGTCACCTTCCTGGATGGGGGCCACAGTCAGTTACCAAACATATTTTAAATGCTAATATGGGTACTGGGGAGGTGGCCCGGGGCTTTAAGAGAACACACAGCCATGGGCAGTGCTGGCACATGCCTTCAATCCCAGCATTTGGGAGGTAGAGTCCAGTGGATCTCTGAGTTAGAGGCCAGCCTGGTCTACAGAGTGAGTTCCAAGACAGCCAGAGCTATACATAGAAAAACCCTGTCTCCAAAATCGAAAGAGAGAGAGAGAGAGAGAGAGAGAGAGAGAGAGAGAACATATTGCTTTTCAGAGGTCCTGAATTGGGTTCCCGGTACCCATGTCAGGCAGACCACAACCCTCTGTAGTTCCAGGCCAAGGGTGTCTGTCCAATGCCTACTTCCGGACGTGGAAGACACCTGCATTCATGTGCATACACCCACACACAGATAGACACATATACCCAGAGTTTAAAATAAAATATTAAAAAAAAAATCTAATGGTGGCTATTAAAAAGGAAACTTTCAGCCAGGCTGTTGACAAGGGCTTGTATCCTCTGTTATGTGTCAGGCTTGCTTCAGCGATTGAGTGATTTTAATGCCATCCTGGGCAATATAGGAGACCCTGTCTCTAAATAAAAACAAGAAAGCCTGGGGATATAGTTTAGTAGTTTAACCCACAATACCATACTCAATCAATCCATAGACTTTTGCCTAGAGACCACCTCAGTTCCTGAAATAATGTTCCAGGATCAAAGGGGACATCAGCCCTGATCTGCATTGTGGTTGAGCCTGCCTTCTCACTCAGATGGCTACTAGAGGTCTATACTCCATTTCTAAAGGATCTGCTGTGTCTTCGGGATCCCACAAATGCTTGCACATACTCAAACACACACGTATACATTCACACAGACACACAAAAATAAACAAATAAAAATCTTTTTTTGTTTTTTGAGACAGGGTTTCTCTGTGTAGCCTTGGTTGTCTTGGAACTGACTCTGTAGACCATATTGGCCTTGAACTCACAGATATCCATGTGCCTCTCCTTCCCAAGTGCTGGGATTAAAGGTGTGATCCACCACCGCCTGAGAAAAATAAGCCCTTAAAAATAAAACAAGAAACTTAAGAAGGCAGTGGCCAGTGACTCAAATGTTACCCTAAGAACAAGAAGGAAGAAGAAAACCTTTGGATTTACCTAGAGATGGTTTCTTCCAAAGCACGGGTTTTCCCATTCCAATTCCTAGCCATTGTAGACTAAGCGTATCTAGAATTTCAGACAAGTACAGAAGGGAACAAAGGGATTAAAAAGAGAAGGAGTAATTCTTTTCAGACTCTGGACAGCAGGCAGGGTGCTGCTGTGATCCCTCCGCCAAGATGGCCCTAAGATCACCTTGCCTTTCCGCCTGGAGACTCGTGCCTATCCACGGGATCCAGCAGGGAGGCGTGGTGCTGACACCCTCACTTCAGACTCCAAAACTGCGAGAGAATAAACGCGTGTTGTTCTAAAGACCAGGCAGGGGACGGTGTGTTGTTAGGAGATGAATGCAGGCTTTATAATAGAGACTCCGCCTCGGGTTAGGAAGGGTGATTCCACCTACCCATGGAGAAACCCCTCAAGTGCCAAAATGCCCGCTAGGTGTGGAGACCCCCTCTGAGAACAAGTTTCCAGCGGTGTCTGTTGTCACGGGAAACCAACCCTACTAGAACACCAGCCATTGGGAGGAGCTCGAGTGCTCGAGGAGCATGCGTGGAAGGATACTGAAGAGAGGCTGACGTCAAACTAAGGAACACTATGGTACTGCAGTGTATTGGCTTAAACGGGAGCTAAAAACACGGAATAAGGAAACAGTGCTGTAGCCCCTGTTCAGCCTGGCTGTTGTTCCTCCACGAGCCTGGAAAAACCTCTGTCTGGGAACCTCTGAGGCAGAGAATGGGTGTCCACACCAGGCTGCCTCACGTATCCCTGAAACCAGCTCCTCTGCCAAGGTCATCTGGGTTGCAGCCTGCTTCGGTCTGCTTGGGCTACTGTGACAAAGTACCATGAGCCAGCAGGCTTAAAGGACAGAAATATGTTCCTCACAAGTCGGTCCTTGTGAGGAAAGGCAAGCCTAAGGTGCCAGCTGATTCTTGTCGAGAGCTTTCTTCGCGGCGAGCAGATAGCTATGTTCCCATTACGTTCTCATAGGGCGGGTCACGATATTACTCTCTCTTCCTCCAATTCTATTAGATTAGGGCTCCATCTTTATTACCTTATTTAGTTTTAGCCATCCCCTGAAAGGTCCCCTTTCCACCCGTAATTACTCGGGGAGACTATTGTCAACATTTAAATTAAAATTTAAATTGTATTAAGTTGGTTAAAGTGGTACTTAACTAGTACAGGCTAGACCAAAGGTGCTCATGTGTGAATGCAATAGCCACAGTGGTTTAACGCCTATTTGAAGGGGTTGGGGGGAGGAAGCAAATGAAGCTACCCTAAACATTACCACCACTTCCTCCTCCAGCAGCAGTGACACTGCATGAAATCCCTAGTTTTCTGAAGTGGAACAGGGAAGTCTCCCAGGGAAGGGGAACTTAGATTATGGGACTGGCCCAGCTGTGCCAAAAGACTATATACATATATATATGTGTGTATGTTCTGGGAGTATGGGTACAGGGGCCAAATTTGTTTTCTCCTTAATATCTTGCTCAAATCTTTTCACCAGTTAGCAGGGGGCATACTGAAAACAAACAAACAAACAAAAAAAACCCCACAAAAACAAAACACCTCATAGAACTCCTATCTCCTCACAAAAACATAAAGTGCTTCCAAGTGCATGAATATCTTATGGACCTGGCTTCTGTGCCGAATGATTTCTCTGGGCACACCAGTTGACGCCAACCTTACTACATCACCGTGAACCAAATTGCTCATCCTTGCTTACTGGGCCAGAAAACTGAAGCAGAAGGGTTAAGTCACTTGATAAGGTCATACATATATCTAGCATGTGCTAAGATGGTCCCTGACCCTCACAGTATGGCTTCAGAATCCCCACCCTTAGCTACTCCACTTTGCTTCCCAATAAGCAATGGCACCAGTTTTAGGGAATAATTAGTACAAACAGACGTTATGCAAAGAGGTGATCAAGGGAAATGGAAGATAAAACTGTAAACAACTACAGAGCAAGATGTTTAAAACACCACAATAGAGATACAGAGTCATAAAATTGTTGTGGGCAACACATTCTTTTGGATGGACTGTCTTTCATGCCATTAGCCTCCATAGAGTTTAATGGCCACATGGCAGCGCCAGACATAAACCTAATTGGCATTGAATGAGGCTGTAGCAGTGCATGGCATTAAACTAACCTGTCTCTGGCACATGAGGAAGGAGATTCGAACTCTTTCTGGTCATATTCTGACCTTCTGAGCACAGATCTGGTTTCCCTGAAGTTTCGTCCCCAGGGCAGAAAAGGAAGAAGATTGTATTCCTATCCATTGCTCCAACAAACTGAGCCCCCTGTGTGCCCCAACAAGAGGCTCTTCTTAGTGGCATGAATAGATGTGTAGAGAGGCAAGAGGCCAGGACTTATGGGCTCAAGGATCTGTAAGATTTATTGGAGCTGCTGGTTAGAGCATTGCTGTTTTCATGAACTGGACCAAAATGCTCTCACACTGGGCTTTCACCAACAAAATAAATAGCCTCAGGTGTCCATCGACCTAAGGGGAACTGCTTGTAGTTTATATAATTGCCAAACCACTGGCTAGGACCTCGACAGATGAGTCCTTTAGCTTTCAATCTGAAGTGAGAATATACACCAAGAAAAGGAGACTAAAGTCTTTCTTTCATTTTTTATATGTGTTTGTTTGTTTTTGAGACAGTGTCTCACTCTGTATTATAGTCTGACCTGGCACTTATTCTGTAACCACGGCTGACTTTAAACTCCCAGCAATCCCCTGGCCTCAGCCTCCTACGTGCTGGCATTGCAGTCATGTACCACCATGCCCGGTTAAAACAAATGCTTTTTAAAGGAGAAATACAAATCCCAATTTGCTTGCCCTTTTATTGGCTCAGCAACTTTCTATTGAGCACCCACTATGGAACAGGCACCTTTCTGAGAGATGAGAATGTATCAGTGAGCCAAGCAAAGATTCATGCCCTGTTGAACATAAGACTTGAGTGAGGGGAGATATGTGATTAGTCAAGGACTAACATTCTGTGTGCCCGGAGATGATAGGTGCAATGGAAAAACAAAAAAAACAAATGTAGAACAGAATAAGGAGGATTCAAGGGGCTAATTCCAACCTTGACAGAACCCCCAACAGAGGATCATTGAGAAGATGATGTTTGTGAAAGAATTTAAAGGATATTGAAAGGATTAACCATGTGACTATCAGGGGAAAGATATACTAGACAAAGGAAACAGCAAGGGAAGGGAATGCCTGGCATGTTTGAAGAAGGAGACTAGAGCAAAGGTAGTTAGGGGACAGAAGGTCCCAATGATGTGGGCTTGTAACCTATACAGAGACATCTCTTTGTGCATAACAGAACTTTACTCTAAATGAGATGGGGGTCAACCAGGAAGTTTCAGCAGGAGGGTCACTGCTGTGTTGCAAGTTGAGAGCAGGTAAAATGGGAAAACAGTGCAATGATTGCAGTAGGAGCAAGTTGTGGGGTATGCAAGCCTTGAGGGCAGGAGTAGAGTGCATTGTAGACACAACTGTGGGAGTTATTGGCATATGGGCGGTATTAAAGCCAAGGGGATTAGTGTAGACAGAGACTGGCAACAGATCCATTGAGCACTGGTAACACTGGGAAAGGAGGAGAGCAAGATGTTACGAGCAATGGGGTAAGGGGAAAATGTGATGCTGAATTCTGGAAAATCAAGTGAAGAAAATGTCCCAAGGGAAAGGCAAATAGCAAAATCCCTGGGAAATCAAATAGGATGAAGACTGAGAATTGACCATCAGATTTATGCAAACGGAGACTTTGTTAACAAGCCTTTTGTGAGAACAGTGGAGGCAAAGCCAGCATAGAAACAGACTGACAAGTGAATGGACCCCATATATGATACATAAATTATATAACCATGAGGTTGATTTAAACGCTTAACAAAAAGGCTCCCCTTTTGGCTATAAACGACAGCCAAACTCGGGAAATAGCACATAAATCCAGCCATAAGAAATGAGTTTAAAATTATGATGCGTTCATTTTGTGGGCTTCTGTTGACTCAGCAAGCAACAGCAGACTATACTTCCAAGGTCACATGGGGCACGGGGCCAGTTTTTGCAAGGTTTTGCAGGACAGCCTGGGTCATTTGCTCACCTATTATCTTTAGCTGCTCTTGTGAGCAAAGCTGTGGCTGAGATAGACTTTATGGCTCCCAGAGCTTAAAGTATTTACTATCTGATTTTTACACACAGTTTCCCAATCCCCGGTCTAGGACAATCGGAATGAGTCAGCCGTTGCTATTTGTAACAAAATGGATCAATTCTCCAAGTAGACTGTTGAGAGCACGAAGCAGGATAGAATACAGTCTTTCACTGGATGCAACTGGTTGTAGAAATCTCAAAAACAAAAATGTACTGACAGTACAAGAATGCGGTTTCTCTGAAACTAATGACAGAGCAGCCCGAGGTGAGCTTCTGGGTTCCTGATAAGAGCCTGTTTCTTGAGCTAGGGGCAAGTTACCAGGAATGCTCACTTTGTGAAAATTAACAGAGTGCGTAGGACTTTGTACACATTTCTAAATGTCTAAATAAAATGTACTAAAAATTAAACATGCTAAAGGGAAAAATAACCGGTAAATTTCTTCCCTGAAGTTTTGCTGCAGGGGAAGATAGGAAAGACAGCACACAATGGAAACGAGTAAAATAAGGTTTGGTTTTGTTTTTCTAAGCTGGGAAAATTAGTGTTCTCTGGCAGCTCCTTCCAGCACTACGAAAGCTAACCAACAGAGATGAGGTTTCGAGGTCAGTGTCAGCTTAATTTCCTCATGTTCTCTGTGTGACACAGTATGTATTGTTGTCGGCGGTGGCAATAGGCACTTTCTTTTTTTAAAGATTTATCTACTTATTTTTTTGTATATGAACACGCTATCTGCATATACAGCTGCATGCCAGAAAAGGGCATCAGATCACATTATAGATGATTGTGAGCCACCATGTGGTTGCTGGGAATTCAACTCAGGACTTCTGGAAGGGAAACTGACAGCGCTCTTAACTGCTGAGCCATCCCCAAACACTTTCTGATTGTATTTAAGACCTGCTGCTCAAAATGAAACCTAGATCTGGCACCATTGTCAGGGCCAAGACCCTGGGACTAGACAGGTCATAAGTCCTACTACTATTCTTCAGCTAAATGGACATAATATTAACCCAATTCCTAATGACTTATAACATATCCATACATTGGTGCATTTCTCAAACCATCATCATCACAGAAACCTCTTTCTATAGTAGATGGCAATTGACACAGAGACCCACTACTGGTCAAGGTGCATTAACATAAAAGGCAGGACATTTAGGCCCTACATGAACATTACACTGGACCTCATCCTCCCAAGGCTAGGGCGTCACTTCAGAAGAAGGGAATGAAAGACTGTAACAGCCAGGGGTGATGGATGATGACAACGGAACAGCGCTTTCCACACACAACAGGGCCGTTGCACACATGAACTCATGGCAATTTTAACAGCACACACAAGACCTGCGAGAGTTCAAGCCAGACAAAATCCTAGCACGGACTGGGAAGGTGGGTAAGGAGCCTCGCCTCCAGCTGAAGGGCTGGTGGGAGCTCACAGCTGCTGGGAGAATGAGAGTCTGTTTCTAAGAACATTGGTCCTGGTAGGTTGATCAGGCTCCAGTGAATGGTAACCCAAGAATAAATGGGTGGCACAAGTTAGACTGCATGGGTTAAGAAAATTGACAAAAACAAAACAAAACAAAAACAAAAAAACACCAGGTGGGTTGGAGAGCAGGGGTAGATCCGCAAGCAATTTGGAGAGGGGAAGGTAAACATGATCAGAATGCACTGTATAAAATTTTCAAATAATTTAAAAAAGAAAATTTGATAAATACTAAAAAGAAAAAAAAAGCTGGGAAAATTAGTAGGATGTGTTAATATGTTGATGGAGGGTTGGAAAGACGATTCAGGGGAGAAAATGCTTGCAACCATGAAGACTTGAGTTTGATTCCCCAGAAGCCATGAAAAAAAAAAAGTCCACATGATGCCAGCACTGGGCTGGCAGAGGCAAGAAGAACCTGGGGTTTGCTGTCCAACCAGCCAAGTCTAAATGGGGATTCAAGCCAATGGGAGCCTTTTCTTAATTTTTATTTTTAATTTGCTTTTCAAGATAGGGTTTCTCTGTGTAGCCCTGGCTGTCCTGAACTCGCTTTGTAGACCAGGCTGACTTCAAATTCACAGAGATCAGGCTGCTCCTGCCTCCTGAGTGCTGGGATCAAAGGCATACGCCACCACGCACAGCTGAAACCCTTTCTCAAAGGAAGCTGATGTTCCTGAGGATAAAGTTGTTCTCCAGCAACACACACACACACACACACACGAATAAACATAAATACATATTTTCATTAAAAAAAAACTGATGAAGAAAGGGAGTTTAAGATTTAGACAAGAAAGGCTGGGAGGCTGGAATAAAGGCTTGAGGAGAGGAATAGGGTGAGTTAATTCTGTAATACAGTAATGGGTCAGATTCTGACCGGGGTCGGGGAGCACAGAAAATTCCTTTACGCCAGTGATTTTCAGCCTTAATGCTGTAAACTTTTTTCTTTTATTATTATTATTATTATTATTATTATTATTAATTACACTTTATTCATTTTGTATCCCTCCATAAGCCCCTCCCTCCTCCCCTCCCGATCCCACCCTACCTCCCCTTTCTTCATGCATGCTTCTCCCCACATCCACTGATAGGGGAGGTCCTCCTCTCCTTCCTTCTGATCTTAGTCTATCAGATCACATCAGGAATGGCTGGATTGTCTTCTTCTGTGGCCTGGTAAGGCTGCTCCCCCCTCAGGGGGAGGTGATCAAAGAGCAGGCCAATCAGTTTATGTCAGAGGCAGTCCCTCTTCCCATCACTATGTAAGCCACTTGGACACTAAACTACCATGGGCTGCATCTGTGCAGGGTTCTAGGTTATCTCCATGAATAGTCCTTGGTTGGAGTAAGAGTCTTTGGGAAGTTCCCTGTGTTCAAATTTTCTTGTTCTGTTGCTCTCCTTGTGGAGTTCCTGTCCTCTCCAGCTCTTGCTATTTCCCACTTCTTACATAAAATTCCATTCACTGTGCCCGCCAGTTGGCCATCAGGCTCAGCATCTGTTTTGATAGTCTGCAGGGCAGAGGTTTTCAGATGCCCTCTGTGGCAGGTTCCTAGGTTGTTTCCTGTTGTCTTCTTCTGACTTTCAGAGGCCCTCTGTAGCAGGTTCCTAGGTTGTTTCCTGTTTTCTTCTTCTGGCTTTCAGAGGCCCTCTGTAGCAGGTTCCTAGGTTGTTTCCTGTTTTCTTCTTCTTCTAATGTCCATCCTCTTTGCCTTTCAGGATGGGAATTGAGCGTTTTAGTTAGGGTCCTCTCTTTTGCTTAGTTTGTTTAGATGCACAGATTTTAGTGGGTTTATCCTATGTTGTATGTTTATATGAGTGAGTATATACCGTGTGTGTCTTTTTGCTTCTGGGACAACTCACTCAGGATGATCCTTTCCAGGTCCCACAATTTACCTGCAAATTTCATGATTTCCTTATTTTTCATTGCTGAGTAATACTCCATTGTATAGATGTACCACAGTTTCTGCATCCATTCTTCAGTTGAGGGGCATCTGGGCTGTTTCCACCTTCTGGCTATTACAAATAAAGCAGCTACAAACATGGTTGAGCAAATGTCCTTTTTGTGTACTTGAGCCTCTTTTGGATATATGCCTAGGAGTAGTATGGCTGGATCTTGAGGAAGCGCTATTCCTAGTTGTCTGAGAAAGCGCCAGATGGATTTCCAGAGTGGTTGTACAGGTTTACATTCCCACCAGCAGTGGAGGAGGGTTCCCCTTTCTCCACAACCTCTCCAGCATGTGTTGTCCCTTGAGTTTTTCATCTTGGCCATTCTGATGGGTGTAAGGTGAAATCTCAGGGTTGTTTTGATTTGCATTTCCCTAATGGCTAATGAGGTTGAACATTTCTTTAAATGCTTCTCTGCCATTTGATATTCCTCTACAGAGAATTCTCTGTTTAGCTCTGTTCCCCATTTTTTAAGTGGATTATTTGGTTTGCTGCTTTTCAGCTTGTTTAGTTCTTTATATATATTGGATATGAGTCCTCTGTCAGATAAAGGGTTGGTGAAGATTCTTTCCCAATCTGTAGGCAATCGCTTTGTTTTGATGACAGTATTCTTTGCTTTACAGAAGCTTTTCACTTTCAGGAGGTCCCATTTATTGATTGTTGCTCTCAGAGCCTGTGCTGTTGGTGTTCTGTTCAGGAAGTTCTCTCCTGTACCAATGAGTTCTAGGGTATTCCCCACTTTTTTTTCTAGCCGATTTAATGTGTCTGGTTTTATGTTGAGGTCTTTGATCCACTTGGACTTCAGTTTTGTGCAGGGTGATAAGTATGGATCTATTTTCATTTTTCTACATGTAGACATCCAGTTGGACCAGCACCATTTGTTGAAGATGCTATCTTTTTTCCATTGTATGGTTTTGGCACCTTTGTCAAAAATCAGGTGTCCATAAGTGTGTGGGTTTATTTCTAGGTCTTCTGTTCGGTTCCATTGATCCACCATTCTGTTTCTATGCCAGTACCATGCAGTTTTTAATAACTGTTGCTCTATAGTACAGCTTGAGATCAGGGATGGAGATACCTCCAGAAGATCTTTTATTGTAGAGGATTGTTTTAGCAATTCTGGGTTTCTTGTTATTCCATACGAAGTTGAGAATTTTTCTTTCCAGGTCTGTAAAGAATTGTGTTGGCAATTTGATGGGAATTGCATTAAATCTGTAGATTGCTTTTGGTAAGATGGCCATTTTTACTGTTAATCCTGCCAAGCCATGAATGCTGCAACCTTTTAATACAGCTCTTCATGTTGTGGTGACCCATGCTCCAGCCACAGAATTATTTTGTTGCTATTTAATAACTGTAATTTTGGTACTGTTATGAATTGCAATATAAATATGTCAACCCCATAAGGGGTTTTGACACCCTGGTTGAGAATCATTGCTTTACCCTAACAGCACATTTCCAGATAACAGCAGCCCATATGTAGTAAAGACTAATCCATCCTTGGTTACTAAGAGTCCTTGATGACCCCAGAACAGCTTCCTATTCGCCTCTTGTTGACCCTGGGCTACAGTCAACTCTTTACTGGGGTTCTCAAAGCTTCTGGACAGTGCTCCTAATGAAGGAAACAACTTTGTTTTTCTAGTAAGATGGTACAGAGCAGAGAAAGCAATCATTTACACTTCCCAGGACCATGCCAGGATCATGCCCAAGGTTTCTGGATTTGTTAGCTTGGATAAACCTAATAAAATGGCTTAAGGCACAGACAACTATTGTCACACAGTTCTGGGAACAAGGGCTAAGATCGAGGTGTAGGCACAACGGTTCCCTCTGGAATTTTTGAGGGAGATTCTCTTCTCACCTCTCCTGAGAACTGGTGCTGCTCTCTGCCTGCATGGTCGCGTGGTATTTCCCAGCCATACGTGACTGCTGTGTTCAACTTTCTCTTTTGTATAGGCACCAGCCATAGTGAATCAAGAACCATGTATCAACATGCGACTTTAGTGGTGACCCAGTTCAACCCATAACCGTCTTTTAATGTTGCAACCTGTGTCAACCTTGACAGGAACAGCTTAGGGAACTACAGAGCAGTTGGGATTTGAGGGTAAGGAGGACTAAAAGGTCTTTCTCGTGTGTGCCTACAGCCTGTGCTTATGTTGTTGAACCCGTTGTTTTTGATTAGACCTTTGAGAATCAAGCAGACCCTTGGAGAATAAGAGTAAGAGTGGAATGGTGAAAAGTCAAGGATTTTTAGGGTGAGACATTCCTCTAAGGCGGCCTTCAGCCAAGGGCCACACATACTGAATACACACATGAAACCTTATCTCTTTCATACCATTAAAATAGTTCTGCCCGTAAGATTTTGATTCTGTAGGCATAGGACCTGGGAATCTTCATTTTGGAAGACTTCCAGCTGATTCTAATGTCATCTTAACTTTTTTTTTTTTTTTAGATTTCTTCACTTTTATGTGTGTGTGTTGCCTGCACATATGTAAATGCACCGCATTCATGTAGTCTCTGAGGGAGTCAGAGTTCCAGGAACTGGAGTTACAGACAGTTGAGAGCCTGTACCATGTGGATACAAGGAAGCAAACCTTCCCCTTCTGCAAGAACACGGTTTCTTAACCACTAAGCCACTTTCCAGCCCCAGCTGATGGCATGCTTTTATAACAATTTCCCTAAGAAGATAATGGTTTGTGGTGTGGGAAAATCAAAGCATCAGGACATCAGGTCAGTAGCCTGTGCTTCCCATTCACTTTGGAAACTAGAAAACATGGTGTCAAAAAAAAAAAAAATTATGGCGGGGTGACACACACCTTTAATCCCAGCACTCGGGAAGCAAAGGCAGGTGGATCTCTATGAGTTCAAGGCCAGCCCGTTCTTTGTAGTGAATTCCAGGACAGCCAGGGCTATGTAGAAAGACCCTGCCTCAAAATAACAAAATAAAATAAAAATAAAATTACAAAGTGTGACTGGCAGACTTTTCCTACCCATAGATTTTGTATCTTTGATAAAGGAGCTGCATAAGAGACAGTTTGCCCATTATATATTTTATGTATGTGTAGAAACTTTTAGTCTAACACTAGTGATATGGTTAACTGGTTAACTGGCTTTAACTAATATTAAGTTATGTGGAAGATGGGTGCTTGAAACTGACCCCCCTTAGCTGGCTTACATATGGACACACAAAGGTGACATAAAGATGTTCTTGTGGAAGATATGGAAACTTCAAAAAGTGGCCTAGGTGATTTAAAATTTCTAGGAGTATAAGAAATGCTGAACTATCGCTGCTGGATAGCTCGTGAGTTCACACTTAGGAAAGGCTATGAGTAAAAATTGTAGTGGGAGGAAAAATACATTGGGTTGGAGCAAGACTGAGTCTTGCCATCCAGAGAGAGTGGGAAGAACCACAGGGCCATGACCCCCAGAAACAGCCAAGATCACCTCTTCATTTTCTAGGCCAAAGGGAGTCCATAAATGGTGGAGCCAGGACATTCTGAGCACTTAAAAAGACAGAGAAACAAAAACAGAACTTAAATATGATAAGAGGATTACAACGGATCAAATGAAAACAGAGAAGAGAAATGTGAGATGCTGTCCCTTAAGCCAGTGTCTAGACTAGATAATGTCTCCCTTCTCCCTCGCAGGTCACAGACATTGCCATGCTTCAGTTTCAGCCTTTACTTCCACACTTCTGAGGAAAGCCCATGCTCCTACAGCAGCAATTTGCTCATAGGGTAAAGAATAGGTCTTTTCTGAATGGCCATGTGTGCTGGGCACTGTCTCTTACGGCACAGCATTGTGGCAGGCAGAGGTAAAAGAATAAACCCAAAAGGGCATTTGATAAGTATGATAAAATTCATCAGTGTAACTCAGTTTACCAGGATTCTTCATAGTTAGACTGCCTGACAACACTTTGACTATCACAGCGTAAATTGCATAGTTCTTCACAGTGCTGTTACCATCTTGGCGCACTGTTTGCAGGAATCTCATCACGGGTATGATATTACCATCACTGGGTAGATACTTTGGAGACAAAAATCTGATCACACCCTTTCTTGCTTATGGCCCTCTTCACCATCCACCTGTGAATGAATTAATTCCTTCCTCACACAGTTAACAACTGAAGAGGAAAAATGGCTGTAAGAATGTATATAGCAGTTTAATTCGAAACATTAAACATCTGGAAACAGGGATGGAACAGTGGTTCTGCAATCAGAGCACTGGCTGCTCTTCCAGAGGACCCAGATGCAATCCCCAGCCCTCTCGTGATGGCTCACCACTGTCTGTAACTCCAGTCTCAGAGGATCCAAGCCATTCTCCTGGCCTTCACGGATGCTGTGCATACCTGGTACACATACATACTTGCAGGCCCAGCATCCACATATACAAAATTTAAAAAAAAGAAAAAAAGAATTTCTTCTGAATTTGGAAACAAACTAAATCCCTACAATAAATGGCAGGGCTAAGCAAATTCTGCTCTATCTACACGCTGGAATACTCTGGACCCACATGAACTAATAAGAATCTAGTCTATTCTGAGACATGAGAGTGTGTTTGAGTATCTGTGTATGAAGATTTAGGAAACAGACTCAGTGAACAACTTGATTTCAGCTGGGACAAATCGTGGATGCACACAGTGACAAAATAGTCAAAAAAGCCGACAAGTGTTTGATATTCGTGTAAGAATTTAAATAGGGAAAATTATGTCATTTCTTTTGTGGGCCTTCACCTGGTATTTGGGGGTGATCAATACAGATAAAGGCCATAACATTTCAGTGCAGCCGGGTGGGCTAAGGACAGGATGACAGTTTAATGTGGAATGTCATGATTAGGTCAATTCGAATGAGAGCAGGGGAGGGGCCTGAGAGCCCACTGTGGCTTAATTTAGTGTGCTTCCATGCCCACACACACCCTTGGCCACAGCGGCTTGAGCTGGTAAGAAAATACAGCAGGAAGAGAGCAAACCTTTTAACCGAGAGGGGCAAACTGGTCAGACTTGATCAAGCTGAACATCAGTGTGTGATGTCAAAACGAGCATATGTGGGGTTTCAAAGAGGCCCCAGAGACCCATATACAGTTCTCTTCCCTTTATTGGGAACGTTTGTGGTCAAAGGCTTTTGATGTTTGTTTGTTCGTGTGTTGTACTGGGGATGAAGTTAGGGTTTCACACATCATGGCAAGCGTCTTACCACTGAGTTGAATCCCCAGCCTTCTTTTTACTTTCTGGTTTTGAGACAGGCTCTCACTAAGTTGTGTGGGTTGGCTCAACTCACTGCAGTCCAAGCAGACCTTGAACTTGAGTCCCTCCCGCTTCTGCCTCCTGAGTCGCTAAGATGGCAGCTATTAAATGCACACAGGTCACTGCAGTAAAAGGTCCTTTTCCCCCAACACACCTAAATCAAAGGGTATTTGTCTTCTGTTTCTGTCTGTGAACAAAACTCTCACTGACTCCTTATGGGTTCTGAAGGTTTTCTGCCTTTGAAAGTTTACAACCTCAATTGTGGCTTATCCTGGGTCGACCAGGCTCTAAGAAAAACTGGTTCATGTATCCAACTCATGCATAATCAGAAAGTCACTTCACTCATTTGCAGTGAGAACCTTAACAGCCCGTGGGATGTTATTTATATTGGCCTATTTGTGAGTTCTCTTCCTACCGAGGAAACCAGGCATAAATTAGAAGGTTGTCTCTGTGTAAGCATAATAAATTTCTGGTATAGGAAGGAGGTCTTGATTTTTATTTATAAATTCATCTCTCCAGAACTGCTGGATTCTCCCTCAGTGTCTACTCCTATAAAGATCTGATTCACATCTCGCCTGCTCTAAGAATTTTCTCCTTCCCATGAGCTTTAGGGAAAAATTAGTCTCTGTGCCTGCTAGGCTAGCATAAACTTATATTCCAATAGTAGCTCATATATTTGTTTCCACCATGATTTGAGTAACTGAGACAGTGACTCTTATCTGTTCTTACCAGGTTCTGTCAAGTGTGGTAAAGTATGACTTTCATCCCAGTAGGCAAAAGAGGCAACAAAAATCTCAAGGCCAGTGAGGGCTACATAGTGAGACCCTCCCTTGAAACAAACAACAAAAATAATAAAATAAAATTGGATTTTGTTAAATAGATGTGGAGAGATACTGAGAATCATTAAGGCTACAATGAGAGAAACCCCTTCCCTGACTAAGTTTATTTTCTTTCTTTTTTAATCTTTATTTTATTTTAAATGGCGTGTATGTGCGTGTTATATGCTTTTGAGTGTAGGTGCCTGTGGAAGCCAGAAGTGGGCATTGGATCTCTTGGGGCTAGAGTTATAGGTAGTTGTAAGCCACCCAACATGGCCCCTGGAACAGAACTCTGGTCCTCTGTAACAGCAGAAAGCGCTCTTAACCACCGAGCTATCACTGCTAATCTGTGTTTCTGGCATCACCATGGACACTGTCTTTCTGCATGTGTACCTTACATTGCTTCTTTGTTTTAGCAAATAATTTGACCTTCACATACTCGCATACTGCTTTGGATTTTTTCTATGTTGCCTTTCATCCATCTTCTTTGCTCTCCACTGTCCAAGCAGGTGCTTTTCATTCTTATCACTCCATGCACATAAAATCAACAACATGGACCCGACCTGAAATTTGTCACAAACATAGAACCTCAGACTCCCCAGGAGTACTGAACCCAAATCTGCCAAGAAGCCCGAGTGATCTGTATCGTAGTACAGTTGGAGAAGATCTGCCTTAAATCTCTAGCAATGACCACTGTCCTGGCCTCCCTACTCCCTAGTTTTCTATCATTCTTAAGACATCAGCCTCCACTGTATTAGTCATCTGTGACTGTCCATAGTGTCTCCATAATTTACGGGGCTGGAGAGGTTGCTCATCAGTTAAGCCTATTAAGTGCTCTTCTGCAGGGCCTGTTTCAATTCCCAGCACCCACATGGTGGTTAACAACTGTCTGAGGAAACTGGATGCCCTCTTCTGACCTCAGCAGGCACCAGGCATGCATGTGGCACACAGACATGCATACAGACAAAACACCCATATTTCTAAGATAAAAATAAATAAATTTTAAACGTAATTAACTGTAACTTAGTTGCTCAAAACAAACTTTCACATGTCTTACAGGTTTTGTGGGTCAGGAATCTGAGTAAGACTCAACTGAGTAAGCCCTGAATTTGAGAACAGTAGGGCAATATAGTGAGACCTCTTTTGTTGTTATTGTTGTTTATTTTAAAAGAACAACAATTAAGCTGAGCGTGGTGGTACATGCCTTTAATCCCAGCACTTGGGAACCAGAGGCAGGTGGATCTCTGTGAGTTTGAGGCCATCCCAGTCTACAAAGCGAGTTCCAGGACAGGTAGGGCTATTACATAGAGAAATCCTGTCCCAAAAAGACAAAAACTAAACCAAACACACAATCAACAAGAAAAACCAAAATAGTTCTATACAGAGCTTTGTATGGTTGGCTACTTACATATGGCTACCCCCTTTGACTTATGTGATAGCTGCCTTCCCTTTTTCCACGTTAGGAGAAATCTAGCATCTATTACTTGTGGGTTGATGAACATGCCTGACAGAAAACAAAACCATATCAATCAGGCTCACTATAAATGCATGTTGACCTCATTGGGGAAACACATCCATTCAGAATTTACCTCCCAGTGGAAGGGCTTCCTCAGCTTTAGAATGTTCTCATGTTCTGGTCAAACAGCCTGGATCTAAGCCCTCTTCACTTCTCTTAAAGCCCATCCTATCTCAATTCCTTGACTTTGACCCATCAGCTCCTCCTTCTTTTTCTTGGTGGTTCCTATTCCTTATCTTTCAAACATCTCACAGTAAAAACAACCTTGACTCAGTTACTAGGAGCTACAATTTTGTCACTCTCTTTCCACCACTAATTATTTTTACTATAATTTTCAAACATGTGGAAAAGTAAAATCTCATGATAGACAACAACACACCTGCACCTAGATTTAACAGCTTACCATCTTTGCTTTGTGCTTCGTGTCCTAAAATATGTTACATTAAATGATATAGACCTGACGGCCGTGTGTGCTGGTACACATCTTTAATTCCAGCACTTGGGAGCAGGGGCAGGCAGATCTTTGTGACTTGGAGGCCAGCCTGATCTAAACATCTAGTTCTAGTCTAGCCAGAGCTACATGGTAAGACCCTGCTTCAAAGAAATGTTATAGATACCATGACATTTTACCAATGAATATCTTAGAATGCATTCTGAATATCTTATCAGATATGCATATCTTATTAGAGTGCATAATTCAGGATATCTTAGATATATTCTGAAACATTACTATCACAACTAACAAAATCAAGAATAATGCCTTTGTGTTTACATACAATGGGCATATGTATGTATGTCGTGGTAAACTGTGGGTCTAATCAGGGATTGAGGCAAAGGGATGTTTTCATTTTACTTTACTTTTCATGTTTGCATTTATTTATGTACAATTTTTGTTGTTGTTTGGGGGTTTGTTTTGTTTTGTTTTGTTTTGAGACAGGGTTTCTCGGTGTCGTCTTGGCTCTCCTGGAACTTGCTCTGTAGTCCAGTCTAGTCTCAAACTCAAAGATCCCAAAGGTCTGCCTGCCTCTGCCTCCCAAGTGCTGAGGTTAAAGGCCTGTGTCACTACACCCAGCTACTTTTTCATTTTAGCTTAATGTGAATGGATGTTTGACCTGTATGTATGTCCATACACCACATGTGTGCCTGGTACCATGGAGGCCAGAAGAGGACATTGGAATCCCCAGTACTGTAGTATGGATGGTTATGAGCTACTACGGGGGTGCTGGGAATCAAATACAGGTCCTCTGAACAGCAGCCAAGGGCTCTTAACTGCTGACCCATCTCTCCAGCTCCTCCTCCTTATTAAGATTTATTTTTGTTTATGTGTATGTTGGAGAGGACCTGGCTTGTGGAGGCCAGAAGATGACATCCGATCCCCTGAAGCTGGAGTTACTTGTGGTTGTTAAGTTGCCCGGCTTCGATGCTACCAACTGAACTTCCAGTCCTCTGCAAGAGCTGTGCATGCTCTTAATCACTGAGCCATCTCTCTAATCTCTAAACAGAGGTTCTGAAAGGCCTAAATGAGAAAGCTTACGTTAGATGTTTTGAAATAATACTTCTTGGACACAGTGGTCAATAACAGCAGTGGCATCAAACATGGTTAAACAAATTCTTGTAAAACTACATTTTGCATAAGGCTGTGGAGTCCCTCGTACAGAGCTGTGGTCTAGCAGGGCCCTTTGTGAAATCTACTATAAACCAGGCATGAATACATGTGGTTCTATTTGCTTCTTGTTTGGGCTGTGAAGATTGACACAAGAGATTCCATTTTGATTGTAACAACCTTCACATTTTATTGGCACCTTGATATCACATTATGCACATTTTCCAAGTTGTTTCAAAAAGTACCTTTAGAGAAGCTTTTATCAGATGAATGACTGAACATGGCAGAAATGTTTTTTATATTTTCTTTTTCATTTCAACGCTGTTCCTTTCTCTTTTATGTTGAATAGTTTCTTTTGGGGTATCATTGAACACATCTGTCACCTGTGTTTTGGGAACTGCTTTATAAGACTTATAAAGGCTGATTTCCTTTCAGGATTATAGTTTGGTTAGAATATACATAGCTACTGCTTCCATAGCTGTATACTTAATGGGATATCACACTTCAGGCACATTCCTTTTCACTGTCCCATTTTCAATAATGCTAAGATAGGTAAATGAAATAAAGAGCCAGCGGCTAAATTGCTCCTTCTTTAAGCTACAATTCATTTTGTTCCTGTTTTTGTGGCAGGATTGACTCAAGCTTGAGGCTACCCTGAGTCATTCAATAAATATCAGGCCAGTCTGGGATATATAAGAAGACCTTGATTCCCCCTTGTAACTGGAACACAACAAATCATGGGGTAACCCTCTGATATCATGGAATACTTGGAAATTCATAAAAGATGTTCATGTTTCTGTGTATATCCAATTCACAAATTCCTCTGCTGCTAGACTAAAACTCCCCTAAGAAGGTCACTACAGTCTTCCTTCTCATCAAAATTAAAAGCTTCTTCCTATCTTTTTTGAACTTCCTGAAGTGTTTTTATATGCACTCTTTCAGATTTATTCTTTTGCCCCCTCTTCCATATATATATATATATATCCATATGCTCAAACCAAACTCTCTCTCTCTCCATATATATATGGACAGGGTTTCCCTGTGAGTCCTTGGCTGCCCTGGAACTTGCTCTGTAGACCAGGCTGGCCTGGAACTCACAGAGGTCCACCTGTCTTTGCCTCCTGAGTGCTGAGGTTAAAGACATGCATTAACCTTTCCCAGACTTCCATATGTGTTTAAATTTCATGTCTTCTACTTCACTTAGCTATTCATTTACATCCTTACTGAGTGTCTCTTTAACAGACTCCAAAGAAGTACAAAGCTCCCTCCTTGGTTTCAACTTGTACTCTACATTGCCCATACTAGTAATCTTATACAGCTCAGGTAGCTCAGACAAACATGTGTTCTAACTTTACCTACTGTTGTGATGTGTCCGCCAGGAGAGCTACTAGCCATAGCTTATGGAGAGCTACCACAAACACTGTCGTCTTTCCCCAGAACTGCTTTTCTCTTATTCCTTTGTTAAATTACATTTTAAATTAGTTAATTTGTGTGTGTGCAGGCCATGTAGAGCTTAAAGGACAACTTACAGAAGTCAGTTCTCTCTTTCGACCACGTGGGTTTTGGAGATCAAATTAAGTCACCAGGCTTGGCAGTGGTTTAACCCTAACAGGCCATTTGGCAGACCCCAAAACTGCTTTTCTTGATTCTCCTACATCATAATAGCAATAATATTCTTCTAGTTATTTAAATTCAAAATTGTGGCATCCTCTGCCTACATTTCTTTCTTATTTCCTCTACTAGACCATTTTCAAACATATACTTCCATTTCATTATAGTGAACTAATTTTTATTTTTCATTGGATAAATGACAACAATTTCCCCAAGTCTACCTTAAAATCAAATAAATAATAAAAAATTAGCAATCACATTTTCTCGATTTTGAAAATCACTTCAGCCAGGCGTAGTGGAACACTCTTTTGGGAGGTAGAGGCAAGCAGATCTCTGTGAGTTCAAAATCAGCCTGATCTACCGAGTGAGTCCCAGGACAGCCAGGCTACACAAAGAAACCCTGTCTATAAAAAAAAAAAAAAAAAAAAAAAGAAAGAAAGAAAGAAAAGAAAAGAAAAGAAAAAGAAAAATAAACAAAACAAAGCAAAAAAAATTTCAGATAGGCAAGCTTTCAAAAACCTATTTAATGGAAACCCTTATTAGGAAGCTATTAAGAGATGGTGTTTTATAAAACAATGCAGAAACCAAGAAGAAACACACATAGAGTCAAAGAAAATGAGACTCTTACAAAGGAAGAAAGGAAACAGAGTCTTGAATGATCAGCTATACAGCATATCTCAAGAACAGCCAGGAGGCTGAACAAATGGAGGCCTCCATTTTCCTCCCCTGCTCCTAAGAAGAGAAACAGGAGACTCGAGACAGATAGAGTATATGATGTGTTTAAATACAAAGAGGATTTTTACAGTTTTGGGGAGGGAAAAAAGGTAAATTGTGACAAGTGCACATAAAACAAAGCAAATAGAAAAGACAACTTATTAAAGTATTTTCATAAAAAATTAAATGTGACTACAATGTGTTTTGTGTCTCAGCAGTTGACGATATTTGGTTAGTTCTTGGATGGAGAATGACTTCCTAGTACTCCTGCCAGTCTAGAAGAGTGACCATAGATCTTTGACAAATAGTTAACCAAAGCAGAAGAGGCAACATATTCATATGTGGCTGAAAGAGCAAAATCTAATGGTCAGTGAGTGGACAACTAGTAAAGGTAAAAATTTAAAGGTAGGGGCAGGGTTCAGTGGTTGAGAGCACTGATGCTCTCTCTTCCAGAGGATTCTAGCTCCACTCCCACCACTCACTTGGTGGCTTGCAACCATCTCTGACTCCCGTTCCAGGAGATCCAAAGTCTTCTTCTGACCTCTGCAAGACACTAGGCAACATGCACGAAGGTGGAATACTCATACGCATAAAAAAAATACTTAAGTAAAGATTTGAAAATATTTTAGGTTTTAAGATAAAAAAAACGTTAAAGTAAATAGGAGAAACCACTGAAGAGGACAAAATGCTCTTACTTTTTAATTTTTTTTTTTTTTTTTTGAGACAGGTTTTCTCTGTGTACCTCTGCCTGGTATGGAACTTGCTATACAAACCAGGCTGGCCTTGAATTCACAGAGATCCATCTTTCCCTGCCTTCTTTTTAATCCCATCTGATGAATTTGGTAACTCTTAATTACTTCAATATACTTTCTGTTACCAAAAATATCTGGATCCTGAATGCTAGGATTAAAAGCGTGTGTCACCGTAACTGACTGAGAACACATTACTCTTCTAGGAGACCTGAGTTTGGTTGTCTGCACCCAAGCTGGATGGCTCACAACCTCCTGTGACTCCAACTCCAGAGAATCTGACTTCTTCTGTCTTCCACAGGAACCTGCACTCTTTTGCACATGCTCTCTCCACATGCACATAATTAAAAAATAAAAAATAGTTTTTTAAAATAGAAAGAGTGCTGGAGAAATAGCTCAGTCATTAAAGTGCTCACCCTGAAGCATGAAGACCTGAGCTTAGTCTCTAGAAACTACATAAAAATGTGTGGTGTCACATGCTGACATGTCACGGTGGGAGGCAGAGGCAGAGGAATCCCTGGGACTCACTCACCAAACAGTTGAGCTCCAGGGCAATGAAGGACCCTGCCTCAAATGGCAATGGACACACAAGATAGATAGATAGATAGATAGATAGATAGATAGATAGATAGATAGATAGATAGATGATAGAGAGATAGATTGATTGACAGGTAGATGTGATACAAGATTTTTTTAAAAAATGTATTTCTGATCTTGAATTCTATAGAATAAAAGCATTTCAGGCCAGGCAGTAAGAGTCATTAAATTCTATACAAATACCTAGGCCATATAGGTATATAGGTTCTTTTCTGACTAGCTCATAACTTAAAACAACACATTATACTAATGTACATTCTGCCATGTGGCTGGTTACCTGAGCTCAGGCACCATGTGTCCACCTTCCTCAGTATCTTGCAGGCTGACTCCTTTGCTCTTCTTTCTATCCCAGAATTTCTCTGCCTGCCGGATGTCCAACCTATTTCCTGTCTCAGCCATAGGCCATAGGTTTTTTTTTAATTGACAAGTGTTGCATCCATACACTACACAAGAGATTCCTTCTACACCTGTGTCCTGACGATCATCAAGCCACCTCCTCCACACTGCAGCTGTGTTCTTGTAACCTCAAATCTAAGACCTGGAACCATAGCAGAAATTCCCATCGCTGTGCCTGTGCTGGAGGCAATAGCAAAAGGAATAGGATGATGAGCCCCATGTAACTTTTCCTACCCAAATGTATTGAGTTGTGAACTGCAAATTTATATTTCAAAGCCTAGATGCAAATCAGTCTGATAAATGTACTGGTTTTGTTTGTTTTAAGTTTGCAGTGCTGATCACCAGGATATTTATGATGAGTTTCTATCAAGGCAATTTCCAAATTCTCTACAGAGGGGCATGGCCAGTGAGAGGATCTGGGGCTCTAATACCCCCACTTAGTGGAGACGTCTAGAGTTTCGTGGCAGTAATCAGAATGCCTCTTTAGGTTTCATTGTATTCTCTGTTCATCAGAAATGAGTCTCTCAATCCAGTCTAAGAGTACCAGGAAGCAGAGATGTTGGGCGATCATCTAGAAAGTGCCTGCCATACTCAGAAACGTCAGCTTTCCTCCACATGACAATCATTGCTTTCTGTGCCTTTGTCTTTTCACCCTTTCCTACCTTAGAACAGCTCAGATGCACACCATTTCCTCCGTGCAGCTAAAAAGGCTCAGGCTGTAGCACTGCAGTAGAGTTTACACAGCAGAGAACGAAAGGACAGACTTCCGGCACGCTCGTGCGTTGGGGATGGGGGATCTGAATCTGTATGTGCCGGCTCCGGAACCTTCCAGATGTGTGAATTTATTAACATATGTACATCCCTCTCTGAACTTGAGTTTCTTCTCCTAAGAAGTAAGGATAATGAAGATACCGCCTGGAGTTTCTGTAAGGATGAACTTGACTGGTGCATAAAGAGGTGCTATCATTGTGGCTGGAGAGATGGCTCTGGTTAAGTGCACTAGAGAACTTGTTTGATTCCCAGCACCCACATAGTGACTTGGGATAAGACAATCTGTAACTCTAGTTCCAGGAAATCTGACAAACTCTCTGGCCTCTGAGCACACCAGACAAGCAGATGATGCACAGACATACAGGCAGTCCAAACACACATACACATATATATTTTTTTTAATTTGTAAAAAGAATAGTGACCCACCCATAAAAATCTTTGACTCCAAATTTGTCTCGCCTATAAGAAGTATAGGGATAAAGATGGAGCAGAGATTGAGGAAATGGCAAACCAATGACTGGCCCAACTTGAGACCCACCCCAATGGGAGACAGCCAGCCCTTGTCACTATTTATGATACTCTGCCATGCTTGCTGACTGGAGCCTAGGATAGCTGTCTTCTGAGAGGCTTCACCCAGCAGCTGATGGAAACCGATGCAGAGACCTACAACCAAACTATAAGATGAACTCAGGGGGTCTTGTGGAAGAGTTGGAGGAAGGATTGAGGGAGCTGGAGGGGTCAAGGACTCCACAAGAAGACCTACAGAGTCAACTAACCTGGGCCCATGAGGGCTCACAGAGACTGAAGCACCAACCAAAGATTACATGGGCTGGACCCAGACGCACTACATATGTAGCAGATGTGCAGCTTGGTCATCATGTGGGTCCCCTAACAATGGGAGTAGAGGGAGTAGAGGCTGCCTCTGACACTGGTGCCTGCCTGTGGATCACTTTCCCCTAGCTGGGCTGCCTTGTCTGGTCTCCGTGGAAGAGGATGTGCTTAGTTCCTGCTGAGAACTGATGTGCCAGGGTGGGTTGGTACCCATGGGGGTTGGGGGGAGCCTCCCCTTCTCTGAGAAGGAGGAGAGGGAAAAGGGAGCTGGGAAGTATGAAGGTGGGACTTGGGGGAGAGGAGGGATGGGGCTTCGATCAGGCTGTAAAGTAAATAAATAAATAAATAAATGGAGGAAAAAAAGGAAGAAAAAAGATATTTTCAATAAAAGGAACTTAGAAGAAAAGATTAGTGGAAAATGTAATGTTTTTCATAATAAATATACACACCCCACCAAACTAATCAGTATATAATTACCAGCTTATTTCTTCACACATTTAAAAAAATTGTATTCTCCCTGCCTCCCAGGGGTCTCGTCATGGAGTCTTGTCACTACTGATGAGAATCCCTTTTCTTAGGGTTATTGATTACAGATTTTACCCATGAATTCATAGCATTGGCTAATTGGTCAATTGATATTTTGGTCTCCCCTCACCTTCTCTGAACTGGAGAAGAATTCTAGAATTTGGTGTATCCTAGGCAAACATTTTACCAGTGAGCAACATTGCAACCCTTATATTTTTTTTTGACATGAAGTAGCTGTTTATATATTCTGGATAGTATACTTGGTTAATTATACTGATTTTCTTGACAATCATTTTCTGACATTTTCTGAGCGTTTACCATTCTCAGAATTTACAATAAAAAAATAAATAAACAACAACAAAAACCCCCTTGAAATTCATGAAGCATTTTACATCCTAGTGTAGGCATGGAAACAATAAGCAGAATATATAAGTGTAATTTATTATATATTAAATTTTATGTACTCTATGATAAATGCTATAGAAGGGGAAAGTAGGGGTGCAGGATAGTGAGTCTTGGGCAATTTAGAATAGTGGTCAGGAAGTCCCCACTGTCAAGAAGATTGTAAGTAAAATCCTTAAGATTAGAAAGCAGGTCAGAGAGATACTTGCTAGAGGGCACCTTAGGGGCTGGGTGTGGTGGCAGGTGGGTCAGGAGTTCTAGGTTGTTTATTGCTGGACACAAGCAAGTTTCAGACTGACCCAAGCTCAAGAAAAACATAAGAAAGAAAGAAAGAAAGAAAGAAAGAAAGAAAGAAAGAAAGAAAGAAAGAAAGAAAGAAAGAAAGGAGGGAGGGAGGGAGGGAGGGAGGGAGGGAAGAAAGAAAGAAAGGAAGAAAAAGAAAGAAAGAAGGAAAGAAAAGAAAAGGAAAGGAAAGAAGGAAAGGAAAGGAAAGGAAAGGAAAGGAAAGGAAAGGAAAGGAAAGGAAAGGAAAGGAAAGGAAAGGAAGGAAAGGAAAGGAAAGGAAAGGAAAGGAAAGGAAAGGAAAGGAAA
>NW_026596073.1:11390893-11410224 GCF_907164565.1 Psammomys obesus | reverse complement strand
AAGGAAAGGAAAGGAAAGGAAAGGAAAGGAAAGGAAAGGAAAGGAAAAGCCACCAACCAGGTGGTGGTGGCAGCACATCTTTACAGCACTCTGGAGGCAGAAGCAAGATCTCTGAGTTTGAGGCCAGCCTGCACTACAGTGAAAGTTCCAGGATAGCCAGGGCTACACAGAGAAACCCTGTCTCAACAAACAAAACAAAAACAAAAGAAAACAAAAAGATCAATAATAAAACAATACTAACAACCACAAAGATTGTAAGTACAGGAGACACAAAAACTAACAACCACAAAGGCCTCGGAGTGACATCATAAACGGGATGTATAAGGAACAGAGTAGATGTCATGGTGGCCTCAGCTGAGTGGGAAAACTGTGAGTCATGACAGCTGAGAGCGCAGCAGTAAGCTGAGCTCTGTGGGCAGAAAGAGAATAATGCTGTGAAGTAGGCCATTACAATGACTTTTTTTTTTTTTTCTTGACAGAATAGGAAGCCATTTGAAGAAAGGAAAGTTTGAGCAAAGGAGAGGTACAATATCACTGCTTTTTAAAAATCCCACTAGGAGGGACAAACAGGAGTAAACTCAGTGGCTTTCAAAATGACCCAGGAGAAGATAACAGTGGCTTGAACCAGGCAATAGTAATAGAGGTGGGAACTTGTGATTAAAGAGAGTTCAAAGACAAGCCATTATCTACAATCCACCTTGAGGTGAGTAGCATTCATTAGGTAGTTGCTGATTAACTATTGTTTTCCTTATCTGGAGAAACTTTCTCAAGAAATGCTAAAGAACTCAGACTAAGACAGATGGAGAAAAGCTTGCTATCCTGTTGGTGTGTCACTCACAGTGATAGGCAATGAAGATCATGCCTTGAGCCACTAAAGTAGTAACATTTTCAGAGCCTGGATTGATTTTCAAAATAGAAGCAGCAAGATTCATTGATGAGTGGACATGGAATGTTAGCAACACTAAGAAATCAGGATGACTGTAAGGTTTTTTTGTTGTTCGTGTTTCTGGTCTAAGAACATTGAGTTAGTATAAAGACTCAAAGCAGGTCATACTTGACTGGAAACAGTACATGCTTACATGAAGATCAACTGAGTTTGATAAGCCTTTGGAGGTCAAATGCAGATTCTGTGTTGGCAACTGTATACAGGAGCTTAGAATTCAGGACAATAAAGGCAGTTTCACAAATGGTGGTGCACACCTGTAATCCCAGCATTTGGGAAGGAAAGACAGGGAGATCAGAAGTTGACTTCACTGAAATAGTGAGTCTGAGGCATGCCTTGGTTACAGAATATCCTATTTCTAAATCAGTCAATACATAGGTTATATACATGATATATATTTTGTTTTTGTTTTTGTTTTTGACACAGGGTTTCTCTGTATAGCCTTGGCTGTCCTGGAACTAAGTCTGTAGACCAAGCTGGCCTCAAACTCAGAGATCCACCTGCCTCTTCCAAGTAATGGGATTAAGGGCACTCGCCACCGCTTCCCAACTCAAAAAATTTTAAGGAAACAAACTCCCCAAATCTCAACAGATTACATATTACCATTTATTTCCTGCTGTTGTTACCTACAAATTGATTACAGATTTTCTATAGCCAACAAGCCTGTTGTAGGCCTGATTCAACTGCCTTCTAGCTTTGGGCTTATTTGGAAGTTAACAGTCTCAAGACTATCCCTGCCCTGCAATAGGGCCAGGCTGCATATTCTGCTTAGAAGAGAGATTTTTAGATAAATCCAGAGGGCAGATATATTATCTGTAGAAGAGGTGGAGTTTCTTAAATCACAGTTTCCCTACTACAGTGAATATGGTAAACATTACAGAGAAGAAATACAAAGACAGGGCTATTTCAGTATTCAGAGGGAAGAAAAATATCAACAAAAAACACAGAGAAGGAGCAGATAATACAACAGAGAAAGCAGTGGAAGCCAAGAAAAAGAAAAATCTCTTAAGAAGGCAGAACCAAATGTGTCATCTGCTGCAAGTGGATCAAGATAAGAGCTAACATCACCCAACAGATTCAGCAATGTCAATCTTTGGTGATTTTCACAAGGAAATTGATGAGGTGGAGATTAATAGAAGGAAACTGAGTTTTGAATGCCCTTTCCTAAACATATGTTGAAATATATCTCCATTTTATCGATATTAAGAAGGGACCTTTTAAGAGGTAATTGGGCCATGAGAGCTGTGTCCTCATCCGTGGAGTAATGAAGCTCTTGCAAAAACAGGTTTCTTACAAAAGGACAAGACTGGTTCCGTTTTGTCTCTTTCGTCATCTTCTCCTTGTTCATTTGCCATGGGCTGACCATCAAGAAGAGGCTCACAACATGCTGTCCCTCAACTGTGAGCCAATATGTTTCTGTGCATTATAAATCAGGTCTGTTACAATAGTCCAAAATGGACTGAGGAAAGGGACAAAGGACTGATTGATATAGACTGAAGACAGGAAGAAAAGTAAGAAACAACAGCTATAGGCAAGCTTGTTCTTCCAAGTCATTTTTCTAAAAGAAGAAAGTAGAAGATAGAAAAATAATGATGGAAAAGTGAGAGGAACAAAAGTAATTTGGTTAGGACAGATATGGGGGCTCGAAAGACAGCTCAGCAGGTACGAGCACTCGCTGCTCTTCCAAAGGACCCAGGTTCAATTCCCAGCACCCGCATGCAGCTCATAGCTCCCTATCACCCCAGTTCCAAGGGATCCAACATGCTCACTCAGACATACATGCAGACAAAATAAACAAATAACCAAAGACACCTGTGCACATTTAAAAAAAATATGAAAGCATGGTTTCATGATAATATGAAAAATCCAGAAAAGAAAAGAAGACCGATGATACCCAGAACAAAGAAAGAAAGTTTCCCTTTCTATCCTAGGAACCTGGGACTTTAACACACACTGAGCAAGTGCTTGGCTACTGAGCTGCCTGCATCTGTGCCCAAGGAGGGAACTGTCGCTAGGTCCCCTGGATACGCTGGGAGCTATGAGATACAGTGAGTAGCAGACGACTGATTTTCAATAATCATGTGTGATGCATGTCAGTGGTTTCAGCACTTCAGAGGTGGTTGCGGGAGGACCAGAAGTGTAAAGTCATCTTCAGGGAGATAATGAGTTCGAACCCAGCTTGGGCTACATGGAATGCTGTCCCCAAATCAAACAAAACAAGAACAACAAAACCATCCACAGTAACAGGCAAGAAGGCAGAGTAAAGGAAGTGCATCTGGGCGAGGAGATATGATTGTGGAAGCGAGGTGCTAAGTATTTTCTACGCGCTTTGTTAATACTATCCACTAGAAATTAAATAAGAGGTGTTGGTTGTGAGACCAGGAAGAAAATAGTAGAGTTAGGAGAAAGTATGGCTGGCCTAGAAGAGTGAGATTGTGAATGGATAGGCAACAGTCATAGGCAACAGTGGGAGCCACTTGTGGTGAGGGACCATTGTGGGTGTGAACCACAGTTCAGCAACGTTCAGCTGAGGAGGTGTAGGTGCAGAACAGGGTGGATGACCTCAGTTAAGCCAGTAACAAAGGTTCAGAAAGTTGATTTTTTAAAAAAGTATACATTTAATTAATTATGTGTGTGTGTGTGTCTATGTGCAAGAGAGAGTGCACATACCAACTCCCACAGCCAAGGCTAAGTTGTTTATTTTTTTTCTAGCACGCCGAACATGCCATTGTATGCCTCCTTTTCAGACATCTGCTCTCCTTTGCCTCTGACCTACCTTACTCCATTTTGGATGAACAAGTCATCCATCCTTCAGGTTTCACTAAGACAGCACGCCCTTTTAAGGAGTATGTTGTGATGATCTCCCTTGAACCCAGACACTAAGAGCGCCTGTACAGACTACACTCCCTGTACTTCCCACCACAGCTCTAATTATACAGGGTTGCAATATCTTATTCACCTCTTTTCTAGGTTGCAAACCATGTGAGAACCCAGCACAGTAGCTGTATGGGTTAGTCTTATCTGTCAGTGACACAGCCTAGAGTCACCCGTGAGGGGAGCCTCGGTTGATGAACTGCCTACATTATCTGACCTATGGGTATGCCTGTAGGAGATTATCTTGACTGTCAATTGGTGTAGGAGGGCAAAGCCAGCTGAGGGTGGTCCCCGGGCAGGTGGTTCTGAGTTGTGTAATGAAGCAGGCTGAGCATGAGCTAGCATGAGTCATCAGCAGTCCTCCATGATTTCTGCTGTATTTCTTGCTGTGCCTGGTTAGAAGTAATGCTTCATAGGATAGTAAGCTTACCTGCTTTAAAGTTTCTGCCTGAGGGTTCCTGATCTCACTTCACTCAGTGGTAGACTGTGACCTAAAAGTATAAGCTAGTATAAGTATAAGCTCTTTTCCTCCATTGCTTTTGGTGAGAGTGTTTACTGTTGCAAGTACAACAGTGGTCCACAACCTGCAATTCTAGCTCTTGTGGGATAGAGACAGAGAGAGATCAAGAGTTCAAGACCACTTCTTCCATAGACAGTTTGAGGCTACTCTGGGCTGTAAGAGAAACTGTCTTAAAAAATAAATAATGGGTTTTCTGTTTGTTTTTTTGTTTGTTTGTTTTCTAAGGCAGGAAAGGTGGCTTAAGCCTGGTGACCTCAGTTTGGTCCCTGGATCCATCCACAGGGTGGAAAGAGAGAAGTGACTTTGTCAAGTTGCACATTGTGACACCCACATAACCCCACTACCGCTCCACTAGCAACGTCATAAAAACAAAAGAGAATTTTGTGCTCCACTCCTTAATTCCTAGTACCTAACTCATAGTTAGTTAGTTTGTTTATTTCCCAGTAATAGAGACTGACCAGGGTTGGACTCTCAAGTGCTAGGCAAATGTTCTTTTCCCACCCACACATAGTAAATTTATGTAAATATTTTCATGTTTTAAATCTTTTTCATTGGCATATAGTCATATGTATTCTGTGGATTTTTTTTTAACTCATCAAAAATATATCAGCTAGAAGGAATACAACAGACACTATACAAGGCAATCGGAACAGAGAGACATGACCACTCAGATCTCTGTGACCGAGACAGTACACTCAACAAATGTGTAAAAGCAATTGTAGTTTGAGTTAGGGAGAATTGTGCTGTTGTGATGACCTAAGTTTCTGGAGTCCCATTCTAAAAGGAGAGGACTAGTTCCCAAAAGTTTTCCTTTGACCCCCCCATATATGCTATGGCTTCCTCCCAAACACATTTCACACACACCCCCATAATAACACATAAGTAAAAACTTTAAAGATAAAGAAAATATTTTCGTTGTTTGTTTGTTTCCAAAAGAGGCTTTCTCTGTGTAGCCCTGGCTGTCCTAGAACTCATTCTTCGGACCAGGGTGGCCTCAAACTCATGGAGATCCACCTACCTCTGCCTTCCTTGTGCTGGATCAAAGGCATGTGCCACTATGCCAGCTGAGATAAAGAGAATCTTACATTCACACTGACAGGTTCAATTTTAATCTGTTACTACACCTCAGCTTTCCCCAGGCAGTCTCATGTTTCTTCTCTCACACACTTATTATCTGCAATGTTCTAGCAATTTGTTTTAAGTCCCTGCATCTGGCCAATCTTTGGACGTTTTTAAGCTGTCATCTTACCAGATCAGCCAAGTCTGTGCATGGCTGGTCCCATGAACCTGTCTTTCTACCAGGATGGATGGAAAACTATTTTATGGAGCATGGGGTGGGAGCAATAGGTTAACACTGGGAATCTTCCTCAATCTCTTTTTCACCATATTTCATGTTTTTTTGTTTGTTTGTTTTTAAAGACGAGCTGAGGATGACCTTGAACTCCTGAGCACTTCTGTGGCCACCTCCTGACCGCTGATATTATAACTGGGCACCATCAGTTTACGTGGTCCTGGTGGTGAAGGTCTGGGCTTTGCGCATGCTTGGCAAGCATTCTACCATCTAAGCCACGTCCTCACACACCTTATTTTTTGAGACAGTGTCTCTCACTGAACGTGGAGGTGATCGGTTGGTTGAATGGACTGGCCGCTGAGCCCGGGGCATCCTCCTGCCTTTGCTCCCAGCCTTGGGGTTTCAAGTTTACACCAACGCACTTAGTGTTTGTTTGTTTGTTTGGTTGCTTGTTTGAGTTGTGGGTACTAGTGATCCGCACTCAGGCCTTCGAACATTCATCGTAAGCACTTTCCTGACTAAGCCATCTCCCTGGGTCTTTGTTGCTATTTTGATGTACCTTTTCAGGACATTTTCTGTTTATTTGTATTGGAGAGGGCTGCAGCCTACAGGGTCATCTTTGCTATCAACTAATAGGAATTTTTTAAAAAGAGTATTCCATTGGTTTTTCTGGTTATAAGTAACGGAACATTTTTCAAATGTTTGTTAGCCAGCCACTGAAATTTATATCTTTGTGAATCATTTGTTTCTCGTGTGAAAATTTCAGTGCTTTCAGTTTTTTTTTTCCTTTACGTTTTTTTTTTGTTTCTTCCCTACATAGGTTCTCACCATTTGGCTTAAACTGGGCTTCAACTTGCAAGCCTCTGGCCCCTGCCTCCTGAGTGCTAAGATATGTACCAGTATGCACAGCTTCAGTGCTTAAAATAAAACAAACAAACAAAGGGGCTGGAAATATGTCTCAGCAATTAGGGGCATTTCTTGCTCTCCCAGAGAACCAGGGCTCAATTCCCAGACTCCATATGGTGGCTCACAACCCCCTTTATAACTCCAGGGGATCTGATGTGCTCTTCTGGCCTGTGTGGACATAAGCCAGGTACATGGTCCATAGACATACATGCAGGCAAAACACCTATGCACATGAAATTTAAAAATTAAAATATGATTCCTTTATTATTATTAAATTATTATAATAAAATGATTATTAAAAATTAATTCTGTTGAGTTCCTTGTAAATTTTTTAAAAATTGCTTGCTGCAAATATTTTCCAAGTTAATTTAAATTTATTTTCAATCTTCTTTTTCCTTTCTTGATATATCATAGCCCAAACCCAGAATTTAAACCCCGAAGCACATGTCCTATGACTAGGCTATATCTAAGTCTCTAATTGTATTTTTTATTTGAAATTAAATTTTATGTGCTTGAATATATTTATATGTTTCTTTATAATTTTTATACTATTTATTTAGGCTTAAAATCTCCTTTCTTATCCACAAGCTGGGTAGTCACTTATACTTTATTTTTGTTAAACAGCTTTAAAATGTTTTACTTTTAACTCCATCCATCTGGAACTTATTTTTCTTTATTTTTAGCCAATGTGCAGAAATTTCTAATACATTAAGAATATTATTCTTATGCCTTCTAAAATTGCCACAAGTTTTTATTTCCCATTTAAATCTGTCTTATTTTGATTTTGTACATGTAGAAATATTAAATTTTTGTAGTTAAATCTATAAATTTTGGCAGTTAAATCTTATTAATCTTTAGTGATTTCTCCTTGCTTTTCAACTTAGAAAGGACTATCTTGAGTTTTGGTTTGTTTGGTGTTTTTTCGAGGCAGGGTTTCCCTGTGTAGCCTTGGCTGTCGTGGATCTGGCCTCAGATTCACAGAGCTCCACCTGCCTCTGCCTCCCTGAGTGCTGGGATTACAGGCATGCGCCACCATGACAGGCTCTATCTAGAGATATAATGCACACTTTATACTTTCTTTTTTTCTTCTTCCTCCTCTCTCTTCTATATACTTTGCCTTCTCTTAGGGTTTTCGGTATAACAGAACTACTAAACTTGTCTAAAGTCACTTTAACATTTTGGGAGGCTTATAAAGCAAGAAAATTGTGGTATTGGGATGAGTTTCTTTATATTACAACCCCATTTTCCTCTTTCATTAAAAATAAAGAAGGAACAGTTTAGTTTCCAGTTTCCCAATAAATATTCATATATCTGACAATTCATAAACTGTTGAAATGAGAAGTTGCCTTTGGATATTTGGTATATAAATTTAGCCCTTTCTGTGGAGAGAATGCACACACACACACAAACAAAATGGTCCAGCTTCTGAAGAGTGCTGCTTGCGTCTCCTTACACCTTGGGGTTCTGTTCTACCTCACTTCCTTTGAAGTCTGCGGGGCTCTGTGCAGGATGGCCGCTCAGGCAGCCCACCAGCCTCTATACATGAAGGTGTGAACTGCCATTACGATAAAGCATTTGCAGTGTGGTGGAAGGAACATTGGCTTAATACACTCGGTGGTTGCCCTGCAGATCCCACTGTCTGTGAGAGTTTTGTTCAGCTGGTGCAAACAAGAACGTTTTGAATCTTGACATACAAGGGCTCATTCAGCAGAGCATCCCGTTATGAGAGGAGGCACAGTGCTGGGCAGACGGTGCAGTTTCAAGCCAGCACACTGAGGGCATTTCTCTCATATCCTCCCCATCTGTAAAGAGTCTGTTCTCAAGTCCCCAAAGTGACTTTTCTATAGATTGGAAGGGTGTATAAATATTTTATGTGTTTGTGCTCACATAGAATGGAGGGCGGGCTGCAATCATATGAAAGCGGCCAGGCCTTTCTGATATGGAAAGAGAATTCTTTGCAAATTTTGCTTCTAAAGGGAGGGAGTACTTTGTGAAAAGTAGAGTGTGTCATAGAAACGAGAGAAGGATTTGCATGGAGAACATGTTGGAAACAGAATTGCATACAGTTGCTTTCAACCTCAGGGATACTGTTTTGTTCATCAGTCTATGGAGTCCCCTGTCATCTCTCCTAATGTCTATGTGTCATTCATTATAAACCCAAGTCAAATGAGGATGCCACATTCTTAATCCTATGGACATTGGAATGAAGATTTTACGAAGACGTTGACCAGGGATCCTCTCACACCTAGCCCGTCCCCTCACTTTAAAATGGCTTCTACTTCCTGACCCTCACCACACCATTCTACTCTCACCTCCGGGTTTTGCTCAGGCTGTAGCACACACTCAGCTTTAAGAGCCTCCTCTTGCAAGTCTGTTTCCAGGACACTCACTGCACTTTCATGTGGTAATTGCTCCTTTTGGATACCACTGGAGTAGAGGAGACTTTTTTCCTTCCTTTGTTTGTTTTGTTTTGTTTTGTTTCTTTTGTTTTTGTTTTTGTTTTTGTTTTTCCAGACAGGGTGTCTCTGTGTAGCCCTGGCTGTCCTGGACTCTCTTTGGAGAGCAGGCTGGCCTTGAACTCACAGAAATCCGCCTGCCTCTGCCTCCCCGAGTGCTGGGATTACAGGCACGGGCCACCATGCCCGACTAAGGAAGACATTTTAAAATTATTATTATTATTTTTTTTGATAAACCTGTAAATGTTGTAGGTAACATTTACATCTCTGAGATAGGATGAGCTCAACAGCTAAGGAGGTGTAGATGAAGGAGAAGAGAGGGGCTCGAGTTCTGGGTGCATCAATTTTAAGAGACTGAGGGAAAATATGAGAAAAATCTATCTTGGAGATGTTACCACAGTAGTCCATAAGGACTAGCACCATCCTTTGAAGTAAAGCCACATTGAAGGCCAGGTGTGGTGAAACGTGCCTGTAATCCCAGGTCTTGGGAGGCTGGGGCAGGGGGTTACTAGATTGCTTTGAACTTTCCTACAGCCACAGTTTAGGAAAAAAAAACAAAAAACAAAAAACTGGGATCCTTTGATGTCTCCACATTTCCTACACTTTTTTACAATCCTTTAAAACATTAAGTTCCATCTGAGAGTTGGTCTTCAGATCATGAATGATGGAAGCGGTCTCCCAAAATTAATGGCTCTGTTACTCATCCTGCATTTATCACAAGATGAGTTGCAGCCTTGTGGCCCTTTTTCTAGAAGCCCACAACTCATCTCCCCAGCTGGCATTTTTATTCTCTTCCGGGACTCAGAGTTCTTGGTGTTCTCTGTAACGTCCTGTGCCTTGTTCACTATAAGCATGCAATAAACGTTTGCAGTGGTTTAGATCCAGAGATATTTCAAATAAACATTTTTAAAATTTGAAATAACTTTGGATTTCTACAGATGTATGTATCTTTCTAAGTGCATCGAGCTTGCTGTAGGAGTAATAAAAGTTCAGCCGTTAATTTACTATCAGAGAAACATTTTAAGTATGTGTAGCTAGGCCTTATTGCTTAATTCTCCTTTCTTCTTTCTCCAGAGGTCTTTGGCTTTTTCTTCAGGGAACATTCTCTTGCTGTCTCCTGAAACACTCTATTCCCTGCTCTGCAATATGCACACGTGCTCTCTCTTTGTAGGTGAGACACTCCGGCTCGGTGAAATACAGTTTGCACGTGAGTTTCTGCTACTTCAGAGAGCCACTTGAGAATTCTGCCTGTGGCACCATTCTGCATCCTTGGCATCTCTCCACCGTCACCATTTAGAAAGCCCCTGGTCTGCTGGACTCCTCGCCCTCAGACACTCTGTGGAGATTAGAAGAGGATTCTATTACACTGCCTTGAAAATGTGTGGAAAATGAAATTTGCTTCACCAAGAAAGGAAGCGTTTGAAATGGAAATCATTCCAACAGGAGCTTTAAAAAGGCATAGTTTTTAGTGAGGTAAAGTGGCAAATAGGCAGCAAATTCCTGATTTAGATCAGTGCTTGGTAAATACCACAGTGTTTAAAATCACGCACACATTAGTGGGGGTATTGGTGCAGTATCCCACGGTACCGCAGCCTTCAAGCCGAGGTCTCTGAATGCAGGAGGAAAGCACTCTACTCCCCAGCTACACTCCGGGCCTAACAACTAACTTAATACTTCAAGACTGACAGTGGGGAGAATTCTGCAACTTCTTAATACCAGGTGATAAATGTTTGAAATAATGAAGATACCAATTACCTCAATCCTATCGTTAGATACTGTATACATGTCTTGAAATATCATACTATACTTCATAAACATATATAAATAAGTAAATGAAAACTTTTATATATTAAATAGATATAATATTTATCTATACATTATATTATTTTATATATGCATGTAGATATAATGGAATATATATATATAACATTACTCACTGGCCAGGTTGGTAGTACATGCTTGTACTCCTAGCATGCAGGAGGTTGAGGCAGAGGGAATCAAGAGTTTGGCCACAAGACACTAACTCCTAAAACAAAAATAAAACACAGCAAAGATATTTACCAAAAAGTAAGCATTTGTAAACGACTATATTCATAGTTTAAAATATGAGTGTACATGCCCCGTTCACAAAACATACTTGTGACTCGCCGTGTGGTTTTTCCAGCACTGTAAATTAAACTTGGGCCTTGCATTGCTAGGCCACTGCTCTATCTCCAGCCCTCAGGACAAGCTGACGGTAAGATCCCTGAAGAATGATCCTAATCTTTAAAGATGTTATGGCATCCATTAAATAATTTCATTTTGTTTCCACAGGTGTGGTAGCACACGCCTTTAATCCCAGCACTTGGGAGGCAGAGGCAGGTTCTTACTGTGAGATCCAGGCCAGCCTGGTCTACATAGTGAGTTACAGGGCATCCAGAGCTAAGGAGAGAGACGGTGTTTTGAAATAATAATAATAATAATAACAATAATAATAATACTTTAAAATAGATTCTTTTGTTTGATATTAAAGCTTTATTAACATTAAGTACAAGGAAGTCTAAACAAGCTCTGGTTTTATTCTGTATTTGTGGAAGTATCAAATTCTTTTAAAAATTATGTTTATTTGTGGGGGGTGGTCAGAGAACAACTTGTAGGAGCTGGCTCTCTCCATCGACCATGGTGTCCTAGGGATCAAATTCAGGTGGCCAGGCTTAGTGACAAGTGCCTTTATCACTCAGCCATCTCACCCATCAAAATGCTAAATTCTTAAAACAGTTTTTGGGAGGTCCTGTTCTTCTAGGGCCTTAAACACACATGTTGTAGGCGCATACATTGCCTGCACACTGGATTTTGTTAAGAGGCATGTAAGTGATCTCACAAGGGCCCTGAACACAGTACAACAAATCATTTGCCATGGTCACATCTATGGAGAGGAGGAGCTGGGGAATTGGGTCACTGGTGGTAAAGAGGTACTTTCAAACTTTACCCCCACTCCCATCAGATACAACCAAAACATAGTCACTTATGACATAAACAGCCATTAAAGTGAAAATAAGATGACTCACCGTTTCTTGTGCTTTCTGGATTTTACACTTGAAGGGCTCGTTACGGTAAATGCTAACACCATGGTCTGGAGAGTGGCTGAAATCGCCCTTCAAGTTGAGTGTATTGCCTTTGCTTTCTCTTGCAGTCAGCATGGGATAGGCTACAGTCCATTGTTAGTTTTTTTGTTTTTTGTTTTTCTCTCCATGCACCGTGTCTAGTCACCGTCATCGCTAACATCCGTTGAGCTCTTCCAGTATACCTGTGTTTGGATTCTGTTAGTGTCGCTCTGTTCAGCTCTTCTGGAGACACGGTTAGGCATCATCAGTTGTCATTTCCATAGTTAAACAGGCCTCGGGCTGGTGAGGTGGCTCAGCGGTAAGGCTGGAGGGAAGAGCACTAACGCACTCGTATTGCCCTTTGACCTCTTCGTGCACTGTGGCACAAATGCCTACCCCCGACAACTAACTAAATGTGACTTAAAAATAAAAGAAATAGGGACTGGAGAGATGGCTGAGCGGTTAAGAGCACTCACTGCTCTCCTAAAGGACCCAGGTTCAATTCCCAGCACCCACGTGGCAGTACACAAGTGTCTGTAATTTCAGTTCCAGGGGACCTGACACCCTTACACTGACATGCAAGCAGGCAAAGCCAGTGCACATGGAATAAAAATAGATAATTATTTTTAAAAAATTAAAGAAATAGGTCAGAGAGGTTTGTAGTGCACCAGCTGGTCACACAGTGACGGCCACACAGCTGGAGCTTAGCTACCTCTCACTGCAGTGTGACTTCGGCTTTTGCTTAGGAAAGAGGGAGAGAATGGAACTGGCCTGCGGTTTAAGATTTTGACTTTATTTCACACTTGGCGTATACACTTTCGTCTAATTGGGAGGTGACTAAAGGCATCTGGGGCTGGTTGATGTGTTGGTTGAAAATTACTATTATTATGAGGATGACTATTATAGTATTTAGTAATTATGCAGTGCTTTATACTTCAAAGACCTGTGCTTTATAATCATTTATTAGCCGTGTCTCAAAACATCTCTAGGACATAAAGATGCATTTATCGTGTGTATTTTGTAGAGGGAGAAGCTGAGGCAGACTGAGATGGGCAACCATTTTTAAAATAAAGTGAGAAAACAATTTTGTGTCTGCGTGTGGGAGGGGTGGGGCCAGAGGTAAAGCCACACATGATGTGGGTTCCATTGATTACGCTCAGGTCATCAGGCAAGCTCCTTTTCCTGCTGAGCCATCGCTTTTATTAAAAATAAAAAATAAAAGGTGAGGTGAAAGATAAACCTTACTCTTCACACGCATAACTAACTCAGGCCTGGTAACAAGACAGGCAATTAACTTAACCTTTTTAAAGGACAGGATAGGTTCTAATTACTCTTTCTTAATATGTAATTTAAAAAAACACAAAACATGCTACAAATTGATGCCCATTCCCTGTGAGGTTATTTTTGAGGTTTTTGCCACATTAGTGTCAAGGTGACATTTTTGCTCTAATTCAACTTCTCTACCCCAGCACAATTTGACTAGACACTGGTTTCCAGTGTCAGGCTTGTGTTGTGTTAGTTTGCATCCATCGTCTGTGAGAAAACACTTCACAAAAACTTTGCTCAACATAGGCATAGGACTCAGCAGTAACTTTCAGTTAGGAACAAACTTCACGCAAGTGTATGAGAATTTCAGAAAGTTTCAGATGTCGGGCAGTTTGCACACTCCACAATGAAGACAATACACGAACTAGTGTGTCATGGGTAGCAGGGGGAAGAAGAGGAGGAGGATCTTGTGGCTTTATTACAGATCTCTCTAAAGGGCCTGGAGGAGATAGGCACAGTCTTCCACAAATTGAGTGTCTCTTGGGTGGGAGGCAGTCATGGCTGTGTCACGTGGGAGAGGCTCAGTGTTGGCTTAGTGGTTAAGACTGACCTTTTGGAGACAGATTGTCTGGCTTCTAATCCCTGCTCTGCCCCTTGCTATCTACCTTAACCAGCTGTGCAGCAGGTCTCCATGAAGAACAAAGGGGACAGAATGGACAGATCTCAATCTTACACAGTTGCTTCTAAGTATCTGATAGTATCTTTTCTTCTCTTTCCAGACAGCTGACAACTGGTATCTACAACTCTTTTCTATTGTTGGTTGTAGGGATACTGGGATGCAGCTCAGTTGGTTCAGTATTTACCTAATATGGAGTCCATCTCCAGCACCTCAAAAACTGGTGGCTCGGGTCATCCTTGGCTATATAGTGAGTTTAAGGCCAGCCTGGGCTACCTATTTTGTTAAACAACAACAATAAAACAAAAATCATTGGTGTTGACTATACCATTTGTTGTCTATACTTGCCTTTTTTTTGGATCTTATGATCTGCTCTACAAGAAAAAGACTTTCAAACTCTCACAAAGTCCATTGGAATAAGTAGTTATGACAAGATTCTATACTTCTTACAAAAACACCCACATTCTCTTCTATCCTAGTGGTCCCAGACTTCGTGTCTAGAGCAAAGACTTTACTTTTGAGGGAGAACAACTCACTATCCTTGATGAAGAGGGGCAGAGGCATATGAACCAAAGACAATGGTCCCTTGTGCCACATGTGTGCCAGATGTTTGCCAGAGTAGCTTAAGTTTCAAGAACTGGCAGAAAAAAAAATTTTTTTGAGACAGGGTCTTGAACCCCTGACCTTCTTGCCGCTACTTTCCAAGTTCTGGGATTATAGACATACACCAGTATTCCTGTGCTCTAAAGAAACAATTCAAAACTTTAATATGGTCCTAACAAGTCAAACCCAGGAATCTTTACATGCGGGGCAAGCACTTTGCAAACTGAGCTACATCCCCAGCCTCGATTTTAAAGCTTTGAATTTATAAAGCTGGAGAGAGGGCTCAGCAGTTAAGAGTCTGTGTGTTCTTTTTCTTTTTCTTTTTTTTTTTTCTTTTGAGCAAGGCAGTGGATGTCTTCAATCCCACCACTTGAGAGGCAGAGACTGGTAAATCTTTTTGAGTTTGAGGCCAGACTGGTCTACACAGTCAGTTATAGTCCAGGCAGGCCAGCTAGGGAGATATATTGAAACCCTATCTCAAACAACAAAACAAGAGGCAGGAGAGATGGCTCAGTGGTTAAAAAAGCACTGGCTGCTCTTCCAGAAGACTGGCTTTGATTCTCAGCACTCATAAGGCAGCTCACAATCATCTGTAACTCCAGTTTCAGGGGACCTGATGCCCTCTTCTGGCCTTGGCACTGGATGTTCATGCTGTACAGACATTTAGGGAGGCAAAAACATTCACTCACATAAAAACAAACAAAACGACTTCACAGATACTAAAAACTACTCCAACCATCAGTGACAACAAACAAGAGCATGTGCTGCTTTTCCAGGGACCCCAAGTGTCCCCAGTACTATGCTGGGTGGCTCACAATCAAAAGAAACAGTTCTTCTAAGGCCCCTAACCTCCACAGGAAGTTGTTCTCACAAGTACGCACACACACACACACACACACACACACACACCTACACACATAATTGAAAATAGAATAAATCTTGTGGCTGGGGAAATAGTTCAATGGTTAGGAGCAAAAAATGCTCTTTACAGAGCATCTGGGCTCAATTCTTAGTATATGCATGGTGGCTCACAGGCATCTCTAAGTCCAGTTTCAGGGGATCCAGTGCCCTCTTCTGATTTCTGTGGGCACAGGCAAAACATTCACACACATAAAGTAAAAGTAAAATCAAAAAGAGGGGGAAATCTTTAAAAATCCCTTTGAGTTTATTTTATTTATTTATTTATGTTGGGGTTTGTGTACAAAACTATGGAGCAAACACATTCCAGAGTGGTTTTCAAATCTTTCTACATATACTAATAATAAAACACATATATTGTACACAGTGCTATTACCTGAAATACATGCTTTTCAAGCACTTAGGCCAAAGGGATCAAAGTTGAGGTACACAAAGTGTAACCCTCTTCAGATAAAACAAAACAAAACAAAAAAACAACCAAGCAACCAACCAAACAAAAATCTACTTAGGTGTAGTGACACTCATCTGTAATCCCAACACTTGGGAGGTGGAGGCAGGAGGATCAAGAATTGGGAACTTAGCCTGAACTACATAGTAAGATACTGTCTGGAAAATAGAACTAAAACATTTAAAAAGCTCTTTAAGTTTGGGGAGATTTGACGGTATCAGAGGAGGCAGTGAAAAATGCCGGGGTGAAGTGCAGAGCCTACGACTTAAGCTGGCTGGTAAAGGATCAGGCCTATGTTAAAACAAACACAACATAAACAAAGAACACCATTATCTCTATCTCGGGGCCTGCCAGGGAGTGAACACTGCAGTGCCCTGTCTTAATGGGTGTGGGGATAGGTGCTTTGCAGAGATGGCGTCAGTGCCTTGCATAGCCCCCATAGTGAGGCATGGGGTCTTGGCCTGGCACCCCCTTGAGAAACACTCCCCCTGTATCCTTTGGGAATGGTACCCTCTGAGATTGCATAACCTGGCTATTAAGTCAGTAAAGATGGCCTGGAGTCTGGCCTGAGATAAAGATTAAGAACTAAATCCTTCTACATAATAAAATAACAGGAATTTTAAGTCTTCCTTGAGGAGGGGGGTGGAGGCGGGAGGGTATTGAGGTGCTTGGAGTGGAAAGAAAAAAAAAAACCAAAATACTTGGGTAAGTATTTTGTAACCAAGTGATGTCTGTGGACCTTGTAAGAAATCTCTGTCATTTAAATTACAAATTGGACGGGCCAGGGTCTAGGGCGTGTGAAGCATACTGTCACTGAGCTCCCTGAGTTTTCAGTCAGGGGTTCAGTATAGAGTCCAGGCTGGCCTCGGACTTGTTACAGCCTCCACTTTGCTAAGCATATGTGAGGACCACAGTGTCCTGCTCTCTGTGTAGTTAAACACACACACACACACACACACACACACACACACACACACACTATTTCCTATCATCTTTTTATCCTTTAGGAGACATTGGCAAATGAAGTTAACACCCGCCCCGCCACCCCCCCCCTCCCGCCCCTTTTTTCGGTAGGTGTGTTCTGTATGGCTCAGGGAAGAACCAGCGAAAACTTCAGGCTTACAAACTCCGTGTGTGTCTAAATGCACAATACCATAACTTGCCTTTTTACTGTTTTCCTTCAAAGGGCTGAAAGCACTTTTATTTCCTCATTTATTTTGACATTCTAGTGCGGGGAGGGCAGATTTACGATAACATTATTTATAGATGGAGAAATTGAAAATCGAGATGAAATCGCTTACTCGGGGCTGCGTAGCCGCGGTGGCGAGAGCCACTGGAATCTGGTTCTCTAGGCTCCGGCCACAAAGTAGAAAGAGCATGAGCTTTGGAATTAGCGGGATCTTTGAGCAATCCTGTTTCGACCCCGTAACAAGAACGTGGCCTTAAGTCAATTACTTCACCTCAGTCTCAGCTATTCTCATTTGTAAAAAAGTAAGACCATAAAACCTCACAGCACAGTTAAGATTAATTTAGGTAATGCACATAAAGCCTCGACACCCAGAGGTTCTCAAGTAAGATTTGTTCCACCTTCCCCACCCCCAACCGGGAATTATATGGTTCAATTTCAGTACAAATCAGAACGAACCGAACCCTCCATTAGAACTTACTTTCCCCATCCTCATCTCCTATGGAGAGAAAGAGATGAATTAAAATGTTCCAAAATGTCATTTAATAACGAGGTTTTTCCCCCCTTGACCGGGAATATAACGCATTTGCGTCCAGTGGGCTGAGGCAGACTTGAACCCTCAACACTACAAAACTAACACTCCTCTCCTCCCAACAAGACCAACAATCCCATGCTGTGGATTTACCACAAAGGAAAAAAGAATAAGTGAAAGATCGGCTACTAGAATGCCTTAGTTCTTTAACTCGCGATCTTATCAGACCTCCCGGGTTGGGGAGGAGGGACTTTTGAAACCAGGATTGTTCGATCTAATCCGGGAGTTACAGCTTTACAAGGTCTGGGGCGGGGCCTGGTAATTTGCATCTTTAACAAGTTCCCAGGTGATGCTGAGCTGCTAGACCGGGGACACACCTTGAGAAGCACTACCCGGGTAAGTGAAAGGTTGGGGATGGGGCCCAGCAATTTGTTTAACAAGCCCTCCAGGTGATGGCGATGCACTTTCAAGCTTGAGCACTGTTGGCAGCGTGCTGAAGAGCATCTGAGAACACAGATTCGCTTTTAAATTCAGGCTTCGCCACTTACCAGTTAGAAGAGAGTCTTGTGACTGAGGGCTCCTCTCACTGGCTCTCTGGGCTCTCTCTCTCTCTCTCTCTCTCTCTCTCTCTCTCTCTGTGTGTGTGTGTGTGTGTGAGATTGAAGGCTCCTCTCAGGTCTCTGGGCTCTCTCTCTCTCTCTGTGTGTGATTGATGGCTCCTCTCCTAGGTCCCTGGGCTGTGTGTGTGTGTGTGTGTGTGTGTGTGTGTGTGTGTGCGCGCGTGCGCGCACACCTAGGACTGGGGGGTGACAATGGTAAATGGCTAGAGACAGCCTAAGTTTTGTCTGTGCAGGCTCTGTTTTTTGTTTTTTCCTTCACTCTGCTAGCAGTCATGAAAGGCTTCTTGAACTGGGGAAGTGTGGAAGCATTTACAAACACTTCTGCAATTACATAAAACACAGGGCAGCACTTTAATTCAGCAATAGTGATGGGATTGTTTGCATCTTGAGTTTGTAATAAGGGGTTTTCTTTTACTCTTTCTCGAAGCAGAATGCTTTAAAACTCTTCCCTGCAGTATTTGTTTAAAGGACACTAGGCATGCTAAGAGGCTCTTTTTTTTTTTTTTTTTTTTTTTTTTTTCTTCTGAGACAGAGTCTTGCTACATAGTCCTGACTGGCATGTCTGGAACTCACTGTAAAGCCTAGGCTGACCAGAAACTCCCCACCACAGCCTTTAGACTGCTGGAAATACAGATATAAGCTTGACTCCCCCCCCCGCTTTTATTTATTTTTTTCTTGTGGGATCTAGCTGCAGACAGAAAACCTGCCTCCAATAGTTGATGCTTTTCTTGACTTTGTGGCAGAGGAAATCTTTTAAGATCGTCTCTCTTTATCCTTGCCTGACATCTGAGTCTGTGGGTTCTCATACAGTCTTTTAGTCGGAGCTTCAAAAGTACCCTGGTCTTCTCCATTGCCTGTTACTAGTTAGGTAAAAGACTTGTGTGGACTTACCCAGTTCTAGGAACTCTGTTACCATGCATTACATTATTTTTAACTTCTACAATCCAGAGATGAACACATATCACACACACACACACACACACACACACACACACACACACACACACAC
>NW_026596073.1:11384435-11390883 GCF_907164565.1 Psammomys obesus | reverse complement strand
CACACACACACACACACACACACACACACACACACACACACACACACAGAAGCTTAAAAAGGTTAACTAACTCGTCAGGATGTTAATAAACATCCTGGCTGTAAAATAACAGCCAACCAGACACTAAGATTGCGGAGCCTGTCATCTCAGCCTTTGTTGAAGGTGCAAAGGACGACCGATATAGGGAAATACAGTTTGTTTCCTGTCTTCGAATAATTTGGAAAGTCTTGTTTGGGGGCAAATGAGAGTTCTACACATACCACAAACGAATGTAAAACCAAGAGCCATCATTTGTGGCGAAGTCTGATCCCTGGCCGGTTTCCTTCTCTGCGAGGTGTAGAGAATAATAGCACCAATTTCCGGGAGCATGAAGGGCATTTTAAAAAGTTAGCGCAGCCGAAGCGCGTAACGCCGTGCCTATCACGCAGTAAGCCTTCCTCGGATGAATGTCAACCGCACTTCTGAGCGAGACAGAAGCGGAGTGAGGGACAACTCCGCAGGACAGTCGGCCAGCGGGGTGAATGCCCTGAGCCGGGCTAGGCTGGACTCTCGGGCCGCCGTAAAAGTAGGTGGCTGGAGGGGAGTGTTTCTAACAGCAGCTAAACGAAGGGGTGCCAGGCGTAGCCTGGGGGCCGCGGGGCCACCGGGGTTAGCGAGGAGCCGGGGGCGGGTCCGCGGGCGCCAGGCTCGGAGGCCCCGCCCCTCCCGGGAGGCCTGGCAGCCCCAGCCTGGGAGCAGTTCCGGTGCCAAAACCCAGCCCTCCCCCGCTCCCCCGGAAGTGCTTGTCTAGGGTTCGGGCCGGAGAGAGGCCTTGAAGACACAACCGCCGAGGCTCCGTCGGCTCGGAGGAGGGGGTCGGGTCGCGGAGAGAGCGCGGAGCTCCGCGGCCGCCACCCCGCGCCCTCGCAGCGCCTTCGCGCCGACGGTGAGTGGCTCCGGGAAGTCGAGCGGGCCTGCGCCGGGAGGGCGAGCCTCCGACCCGGCTGTCCGCTGCAGGTTCAGCTGTCGGGGTCCGGGAAGGGGGTCGTCGGCCGCCGCGGAGCGCGCGCGGCCCGCGGGCCGGGAAGGGGCGCGCCGCGGGGCCGCGGAGTGGGCGGGGCGCGGCCCGGAGCGGGTTCCCGGAGCTGCGGCCGCCGAGGGGGCTCGGGAGGGGGCCGGGCCGCCCGCGCCGCGACCCCCTCTCTTCTCTGCTGGGGCTAGTGGGCTCGGCGCCTCCGGAGTGGGCTCTGTGGACCCGAGCGCTGGGGAGCCGGACGGCCAGACTGCACTGGACATCAGTGTCCGACTTTCGTCGCCTCTTGGGTCTGTCCCCCCCTTTCCCGGCTCAGTAATTACCCCGTGTTCCAGGGGTGTAGTCTCAGTCCCAAGGGTGGGGCGCTCCCTGTGTGGATGTTTGGCGATCTTGTGCGGGGCTTTTCATCCTGACCTGAGTGCGCGTCGCCTGGGTTCGGTTTGGACTCGGCTTGAAACTAACTGGGTCTGGGTTGCCTGAGTAGGTCGGTCACTGAGGCAGTAGCGTTCCTGGAAGAATCTTTGCTTGCTTGAAAGCTGAAACTGTTGGAGTTACTTCTTAAAAACAAAGGTTTGGGGAGAACCGTAGTTTCAGATGAGTTTCTCGGTGTTCTTGTTGACGTGAAGAAAAAAAAAATGATGCTATTCTCTAACCAACCTTTCGAATTCCTGTGCTCATCCAAAGTCACAGTTGGAAGAGTTCAGTCGGGACATTGCACAAGTTGACGGTAAAGGGCTGGAAAATGGTATCCTTTTCCACCCCAGGTTTGCTCACTGTCATACTTGGAACTGTCATTTCTTGAGCTTAAAAAAAAAAATTGTCCTCAGTTTCTCCTCAGAGCTTTTTTGTGTAGTCCAGCTGTTGCTGCAACGCGGAGGTTCCCACGGCTGGAAAGAGGTGTATGTTGATTTAAATGCATGAAGTGTTTAGCTGGAATAAACTATGAGAATTTCCTAGAGAAGAAAATCTTGTAGGCACTATTAGTAAACGGAGTTTAGGTGATAAACTACCAGTGAAAGGATTGTAGGAAGTAATGGAGATACTTTCCACTTTCATTGAATTTTGAATTATAACCAGAAAGTTCATTTTTTTGCAAATGACCCTCATTGTTTCAGTGTCAGGTATACCTAAGTCATCTTCCTGAAACCAGTGCCATTATCTGCACTTCTCATATCATGCTTATGTTGGGGTTTATAGTTTTGTTTATCTTGTCTGTCTCTCTTTCTTGTACTTATGCCATTCTCTCTCCTACTACCGGAAGGGAAGATAATATGAATGAGGGGTATAGTCTGAGGTGACAAGTTCCATGACTGTCTTTTCATTAAAAATTTTTCTGTGTGTGTGTGTGTGTGTGTGTAATGCCAGAGGTTCACATTGATTGTCTTCTTAGATTAATCACCGTCATCATCAGACATCATCATCATCATCTTGAGGAAGGGTCTCTCTGAGCCTGGAGCTTGAGGTTTTGGCTGGGCTTTCTTGCCAGCAAGCTCCAGGGATCCTCCTGTGTTCACTGTGTCCCTCAATCCCTGTCCAGCAGTTACAGACACATGCCACAGCACCTGGCTTCTGTGTGGGTGCTCAGATGCCAGTTCAGGGCCCCATGCTTGCTCAGAAAGGACTTTACATGTGACCCATCTCCACAACCCCCAACTATGTCAAAGTTGTTGATATTAAATAGATAAAGGAGGTGTATTTTATTTTTTTTATTTTTATTTTTTTTACGCTTGTGGGAAAAATGTGAGTGGAGATAAGTTGCACAGTTTTTAGATTTGGCTAGAAACCGTGGCCTCTTATGTATTTGAAGTACTCACTTGTTCAGGGCCTAAGATTGGGATGTTGAATAGAGTCTGGAAAATGAGTCAGGTTAGATTCATGGACGTGTACACTGATATACTGAATTTTGAAGGGAAAAACTATGGCAGTTATAAAAGCAAAAAAGGAAATTGGTGAAAATTAAATGCTTTCAGGCATTATAAATTTTAACTATTGCTCAAGTCAATTCAAATGATATTGAACATTTTCTATGCGTCAGGCTCTTTTAGGGAACCCTGAAGGGAAAAATAAAGACAAAGCCATTGAAACTTAAGATTCATGTTTTGATAATTTTCCAAGGTGTGTTGAAATCATGAAGAATTGACTTGTACTGTCTAGGAATACTAAACCTCCTTTGAATTGGGACTTAATATGAAGGGAGGTGTTGAGTGCTTCATGAAAAATACTGTGCTAGGCACTCTTAAGTCACAAAGACTAAGTCTGGTCTTTAGAAATTGGAATCTGCCAGGGTGCAAGATATTTGTACAGAGGTTTAAAGTATAAATAAGTATCTGGCTGGATGTGGTGGTGCATATGCAGCGGCAAAGTAGGCACAGGCAAGATGATGGTAGGCTGCTTGCCAGGTGACCTGTACACAGCAATGGGAGACTCTCAAAACAAAAAGAAATGTATGTAAAGACTTGACCTTGAGGATGGTTTAGTAAGGCCTGAGGGTAGGCCAGTGCTATTGTTTATTGGATAGTTAGTTTTAGTATAGTTACATTTTGTCAAGTAGTTATGCTGTCTTAGTTCTTTTATAGTTACGCTTTCTTAGTTCTATTATAGTTGTTTTTCTTCTTTCTTTTCAGACAGGGTCTCACTGTGTAGGCATCTCTTGTAAAAGTTAGGATACCTAGTCTCAAATATGTTCAGTAACTTCAGCTGCAGTTATGTGGCTAACATAACAGTCTTTATTTGAAGCCAGATCTGCTTTGTGGGAAAGCTGTTATTTCTGCTTCATGGTACTACTTCCCAATAAACTTGTATTCTTTTTCTTTACTTAGTGTAGTTTTTGAGACAGGGTCTCCTGTATCTCAGATAGAAATAGGGCTCCCTTTGCAGTCAAGCGTGACCTTGAACTTCTGATCTGTAGTTTTAGACCTCCTCTGTGCTTGGGGTTACAGGCATGTCTCACCATTCCCTGCTCTCCAACCCACAGTCTTAAATTAGCTGGTGACTGAGGGCTAAACTCTTCTAAAACACAGATTCAGGAGTTAGGATTTGGTGGATAAAGAAGGCCTTTCAAATTAAGAGAACAGCAATTTTGGAGATGAGAAGGTTCATGATGTAGATAAAAGTTAATGTGCCAGATGATCTGGATGGTTTATTTTGGAATTAGAGATGAAGTTTGCAATTTAAGTTAAGGCTGAATTGTGGAGCATATTTAGATGCTGTATTTAAAAGTTCAACATTTTGAAGAAAACGAGATGTGTGTTCCTTGTGATAGTTTAATAAGCAAAACGACTTAGTATGGCAAGCTATTAATATTCTACTGTGCGTACTGAGAATGATGCCAGTGGGGTGAGAACAAAGGCCCAGCAGGCCTAGCACTGATTGTTAGGTAGAGGGTCTGAGAGGAGAGGTTTAGAGGAGGCAGAAATTGAAAGTTATACTTTCTAACTGTAGATGATGTTGATGGTGGCACAGCTACTAGGAATCTGAGCAAGGAGTTGCATAATTAGGTTTCATGTTTTTAAAATAGGGTAGACTCAGACTCTCAGTCCTGCCTTAATGTCTAGAAAAGCCATGATCACCACAGTGTGCTACCAGGCTTGGCATACAGAGGTTTGTTTTGTTTTGTTTTTAAAATATAATTATATTTTGGAGGTATTTAGAGGCTCTTGGAAATGTAGGTTTGCATATAGCTAGACATATATAGATATCGGGAAAATATAGAGTATCCAGATACATATACTAGTTGAATCTGTGTAAGAAGATGAAAGTGCCAAGAGAGTGTATAGAGAGAAAAGAAACTCAAAATAACAGCAGCAAAGCTAAGTGGCATTTAAATGATGTCTGTTTAAAACAGAGAGAGAAAAAACAGTAAGTAGGTTTTATGCAGTGAGTCAGGAATTTGATAATCTGGGTAGTTCAGATGGACTAGTAGGAAATCTGTTCATTAAAATTCCAGTTGAGGGGCTGTCAAGATGACTCAACAGGTAAAGGTGCCTCCACATCTGATGACCCAAGGTCTCTTCCTGGTACCCACATGGTTGAAGGAGAGAACCAACTTTGCAGGGTGTTCTCCCTGGGTGTTCACCACATGCAGGCCTCGGTTACCCGCCCTCTTATTGAAGAGAAACACCCCCCCCACACACACACACACACAGACATACACACACACATCTAGTTTAAAAACAATCCAGTGGGCTATGGGAGTGTACACTAATCTCACCACTCAGGAGACAGGCAGACAGATCTTTGTGAACTCCAGGCCAGCCAGGGCTACATAGTGAGTCCCTGTCAAAAAACAGCAGTAACAGAAACCCAAAAAACAAAAAATAAAAAACCCATTTGAGGGGGCTGGAGAGATGGCTCAGTGGTTAAGAGCACTGTCTGCACTTCCAAAGGACCCGGGTTCAGTTCTCAGCACCCACATGGCAGCTCACTACTGTCTGTAATGCCCATTCTAAGGGATCTGACACCTTCACACTAATGCACATAAAATAAAAGTTAAATAAATTATTTAAAAAAAAACATTTGAAATGGGCATGGTGGCACTCTTAATATTTCAATATTAAGAGCCTCCGATAGTCAAAGACATTCTTGTACCTCTCATTACAGTGACTGTTAATATAGTTAACATTGCCTTTTGTTAAAAAAAAATGGCATTTATATATTTTTCCCTGGCTCTTTTATATTATCCTTTTTATTTTTATGATGATGTGGGATCAAGTTCATGACCTCAGGCATCTCAGATAGGTGATATACCTCCAAGGTCCGTTCCAGCCTAATAGAAGTACTTTTAATTAACATGAGTAATTTTATTCAAATGCTCTGATTACCACAGAGAGATGAAAGAATAAGATACTTATATCTATCATGTAATATATGTGAAGATTATATTTTACTTTGACAACTATTTTGGTGTTTGACCTACATTCCTGTGTGAGGGAGTCAGAGCTACTGGAACTTGAATTACAGACAGTTGCCATATGAGTTACGACCTACCATATGGGTGCTGGGAATTGAACTCGGGTCCAGTGCTCTTAACTGCTGAGCTGTCTCTCCAGCCCCTACTTTGACAACTTTTAAGAGCTATAAATCTGTGGGATTTCATGCCTGTTGCTTTTTAAATAGTTAAATAGGAAGACATTGTATTTTTTTTTTAGTGGAAATATTACAGTTCTTTATTTAATATAAGCACTTTAATATTAACAGTTTTAAACTGTGTTGAAAAAAAAATGGGACCTGTTCAGGGTATTTCTATCCTTGGGTTTATATTCAAGAGGCTGAGACATAAGACTCAAGAGTTCAATGTATTCCTGATTAATTACTGACATCAAAGCCAAAGACATTGTATTTTAACACATAAAAGATTGTAATAGTTAGCAGAATGAGGCTCAGGGTTGTATATTATTATTATTATTATTATTATTATTATTATTATTATTATTATTA
>NW_026596073.1:11348068-11384425 GCF_907164565.1 Psammomys obesus | reverse complement strand
TATTATTATTATTATTATTATTATTATTATTATTATTATTATTATTATTAGGCTTTTCGAGAAAGGATTTCTGTGTGTAGAATTCACTGTCCTGAACTTGCTTTGTAGATCAGGCTGGCCTCTGCTCCAAGTGCTGGGATTATAGGCATGTGCCACCAAGTTGGTTTGAGCTGTAATTTCTTAAAGACATGTTTGTTTTTAGTCAGAGTTGCTGTAGAAGCATTTATTTTTCACTTAAGAATTAATACCTTCCTTTTGCTTTTCAAGAATGTTTTTCACTGTATCACAGGCACCAGGGGATGTGCAAAGGCTCTGGCAGCAGGGTGGCTGTGGGTGTGAGCTTGTCTGGGCTGTTCAGTTTAGTTTCACTGAGCTTGGTAGTAATGAGGCAAAGGTCAGGAGCTCCATTTAGCTTTAGTCTGAGAAATGGCCAAGGATACACCTCTCACTCTCACCAGCTGTCTCAGAAATGCCTTGGTGGTCATTGGTCACAGAAATGCCTGGATGAAAGTAGGCCTTTATGCCACTGAAAAAGGTTAGGTTGGTGGTTACGAATTGACTCTGGGATGCACAAATCGGAGTTAAAATTCTTGGTCTGTGACTTTGGGAGAGTCTTCAGATTTCCTCCAGGCTTCTGCCGCTTGTCTTTGGAGATGTTAATAATTGTTTTTAGCATGGTTTACTGCTGCTTTCCTCTGGCAGCTCTAGCCAATTGGACCTGTGATTCTCAAATGATGAAGTGTGTTATAGTGGCATGTCAATCTATGACACTGTTGTCACTTATGAAATGAGAATGTAGTCTGCTTTTTAAGACTTAAATCTATTGAATTTAAAAGATAATCTTTTTTTCTAAAGTTATCATTTACTAATTTTGAAGTGACTACATTAGCTCTTTGGTGATGAAATAATAATGATTGTGTAGTTGGTTTATTATTATTTTTTTCAGGTAGCCTCTCATGTAGTCATCTTGAACCCTATTCTAGCCAAGATTGCCCTGTACACATGACCCTCTCTTTTATCTCTCAGTTGCTTCTATTACAGGAGTGAGCCACCATTCCTGGCAGGAGAGTGTGTATGTGTGAGTGTAAGTCTGTGTGTGTTGTTGTAGTAAATAAAAAAAAAAATGAGTGTTGGACTATATAAGGTTTATTATTAGCTCTAGGATTATCATGGTGGTATTTAACCTGCTACCACAAACAGTAAGACACAGATACCTGTTAGATTTATAAATGCCTTATTTACCTTTGGTCAGGCAGGTGTTTCATTTACTCTGTACATTTCATGTACACTGGCTCACTAACCTCACCTCCCATCTCCCAGCCCCATCCAATGCCATCTGCCTTAATCCTCCTCATTGGTCTACCTTCCATACATAATCCCATGGTACTTGCTTATAGTCTTCATTTGGGCCTTTCCATGCCTTTATTGGAGTCTTTTCTCCTCGCCCTCCATCATGTCATCCTCCTTCCTTCTCTTTCTCCGTCCGTCTGTCTCCTGTGATTCTGTCTGTCCTCTCCAAGCCTGGGAACCTTAGCCACTGCTACCCCATTCTGCCCTGCCCAGGTAGTAGGCCATTTCATTAGCCAATCAGGTAGGTTACACAACATGGATAGGTGTATCTGGATCTTGAGGGCTAGTAATGTGCATCAGACCAACCTCCAACAGTGTGTATGTGTGGTATGTGTGTGTAGTGTGTGTACATGTGTATGAGTGTGTATGTGTGTGAGTGTGTATATGTGAATGTGTATGTGTGTGCATGCATGCATGTGTGTGTGAGTTTTTTGTAGAATAAGAGTTGGCAGTGCTATGCTAGTCTCTACCACCTTTAAGATGGTGGTTTTATGAAATCTGAAAGTTGTGGTTTAGATAGTATTTGAGGTGTTGGAGAAGAATGTCATATTACATATTTATGCATATTCGAGTTAGGTTCAGGGTACATTCTGCCCTGTTACCTGGAGGAGCTCATGCTGACATCAAGGGGCAGTGCAGACTGTGTTCAGGTGTTTAAGGCTGTTTCTTAGACTTCCCAGGAGAGAGTGGTGAACTGCTTGGTGGCTTGGAGATGCTCTTGAGTGCTGCTTTAAGTCATTACTCTGTTTATCAGCCAACAAGACAAGTAACTTGCCTTTGACATAGTGAAGCAGCAGAAACTGGCCTTGCTTTTCCCTTATGCAGAAAAGATAGCTGAAGCTAGAGTGACGAGAGCCTTTTTCTTCACTACAGAAAGTAAATCCTGTACAAATAGAATACTGGTATAGAAATGGTTGCTAGTGAAGGGGAAGGGTGAAGCACCGTGCATAGTGGGTAATACAAGTAGAGCCACAGACGTCCTCCCGAGGAGATAGAGCAGTTAGTAATAGATGTCTATGGAAATCAGTTGTCTAGATGAGAATTTTACGGAGTCCTTGCTCACTTCGGGTGAGGAGGGCACAAGGCCTTAAGGGACAAACTTATCCTAGGCTACCGAATTGAGATGTAACCTTAGTTGCCTTTGAGTGCTTTAGCTTGGGTAATTCAAAAAAGTTGGGTGTTGTGTGGAAATCTTGAATTTGTATTGGGATTCCTAGAATAAAATGTTGAGGTTAAGTTGAAGCAGCCAAAGTACCTTGGAGATTTTGCTGTCTTAGATATTAAACATGATGTTGGTGTAGGTTTTTCCTGCATTTAATTGTTTGTGGCAAACTAAAAAAAAGTATGTAAATCATTTATTTAATAATGCTGTTTTTTTTTTTTTTTCCTAGCAAGCATTTCCAATGGCAAATGAGTTGGGCGAGTATCCTCCAATTCATGCAGGAAAACAGCTCCAAATATTTCTTTTATAAGTTGAAAAGTCTTTGTTTTTAAAGGCTTATTTATTTATTACATTTGCAAGGATTTTGCATTTTGTGTTTTTTATGTATGTAAACTATGTAAAGTACTTCCAGCTAAAGCTGATGCTCCAAGAAGGGGCAATTCATTTTGTTGATGGCTTGCTTCATATTAGAAGATAGTAAGAACGGTCTCTTTTTTTTTTTTTTTCTTTTTTCTTTTCTGCTTTACTCTGTGTAGGGCTATGCATAAGCTTAGGGTAAGCCCTCTGCTGCCTGAACTCTGTCCTTGGTAACCCATTGCCTCAGCCTACCACGTGCTTGGACTACAGGTATATTTCTTTATTTTTATTTTTTTTATAGGTATATTTTATTGTCTGGTGTGGGGTTAGTTTCTGTCTCAGAAAAAAGAGAACACGCCATTTCTCTGTGTTGGTGGAGCTAGAGATTGAACCCAGGGCTCTGTACGTTAAAAGCACTGCAAGATCTCAGTAATGATTTCTAAAAATTAAGTGATTACTATTATTTGTGAATATGTATGTAACACAAATGTCAGAGGACATCTCCTTCCAAAGTGGGTTACAAGAATTAAAATCAGATTGTCAGGTTTTACCTGCTGAGCCATCTTGCAAGTCCTTAGAACATTTTCTAAATTGAGGGTCTCTTGATGTTTTGTTTCTTTTTCAAACTAGTTCTTGCTGTGTAGTTCATGCTTGCTTTGAATTTATGATCCTCTTACTCTCCCTCTTGAGTTCTGTGTATGTATGCACGTGCGTGCATGTGAGTGAGTGTGTGTGTGTGTGTGTGTGTGTGTGTGTGGTGTTTAGGTCATAGAATGGAAGTCGGTTCTCTCCTACTACTTTGTATCCTATCCCAGCTGGTTAGATACTCCTGGTGTTTCCTCTGCCTCTGCCCCTCAGGCTGGGATTACGGGCATGAGCCACCATGTCTGACTTGCATGATTTTAGTTTATCCTTGTGGCAGTTGTACCTATTTTGTAGTTTTGGAAATTAAGACTCAGAGACAGAGTTGATAAAAGGTAGCAATGGAATTCAAACATCAGTATGTGTGAGAATTTTTTTTTTTTACAGAATTTTTTCCAGGTTTTTATTTACAGTTTTTATTTATTTTTTTATTTACAATAGCTTTTGAAATTGCTGTTAATGTTTATATATATATATATATATATATAAAACATGGCCATGATTCAGACATACATTACTGAAAAGGTAGTAATTCCAGTGTAATTACATATATTATAAAGTATATTTTTATGTGAATGTACATATAATGTAGACATAATTGTATATAGTCGTTGATAACTTAAGGCTCATATGGAAGGAGTTTCTGCTATTTTGTATAACTTAAGCTCTTAGTAGCAAAGAAAATCTGCAGCAAGTGACAAGAGGTTAGCGACGAAGACATTCTGGTATCAGTTCAGTTTTTTTTCTAGATGTTAAACAAGGCCTCAGGATTTGAATAATCAGGATGGAGAGAGTTGGCTCAGCCTTTAAGAGCACTTGTTGCTCTTGCAGAGGACCCAGGTTTGATCCCTAGCACTTACATGGTGGCTCACAAGCATCTCTGTAACTTCAGTTCAAGGGGAACCAGTGCCCTCTTCTTAATTCCCTGGTACCAGGTATTTTGGCATACATACAAGTAAGTAAAACACATTGTTTTGTGAACTTGATTCTCATACTTACATACCTTAACAAAAAAGGTTGGAGGCTGGAAAGATGCTCAGTGGCTAAGAGCACTTCCTGCTGTGCTTCAGAGGACCTGGGTTTAGTTTCCAGCATCCATTATCAGGCAGCTCACAACCACCTGTAGCTCAATGTGGCCAATACTCCACCACATCCCCCACTTAGTAATTAAATACAAATTTTGAAAAAAGTTGACTAGTATATTTATTAGCAGGTATTTAACATCTTGTTTGGAATATTCATAAGTTTTACTGGGGGCTGTTGCTCACCTAGGTTGGAAGGAGGGCTTAAGGAAAGGTTTATTAATGGACAATTCCTTTTTTTTCCCTTTTTCTGAGACAGGGTTTCTATGTATAGCATTGGCTGTCCTGGACTCTGTAGACCAGGCTGGCCTTGAACTCAGAGAAACCCACCTGCCTCTGCCTCCCCAGTGCTGGGATTAAAGGTGTGTGCCACCACGTTCCAGTTTATGGGAATTGCTTTGATTAGGCTAATTAAAGTGGGAAAACCTGCCCCTGTTGGGTGGCATTGTTTCCCAGACTAGGATCCTGGAGTGTATAAGGAAAAGAAAATGTAGCTGTCTGTTGTCTGTAGCTCCTGTAGTGGTGACTTCCCTATTTCCTTGGAGTATAAACTTGAGCTCTGATATTTAAGTTGCTTTTGCCAAGGTGTTTTATCAGTGCAAGAAGAAAAGTAACCAAAGCTAGACTATCTTGTAAAAACTAGGGTGGGGGAAAGCCAGACATGCCTCCAGGAGTGAGCTCAAATGTTCTGGAGGCAGAGAGAGCCCATCACTCCAACTCAGGTTAAGGGTATGGAAACAGGGTAATGATAGATGGAAACAGATAAAGACAAAGAAGATTCAGAAAGTTTAGACAGTAGATAAGATATTAGTATTTGAATAAAATAATTATTTTGGAGGTTTTCTTTTTCTTTGGTCCTGGGGTTAAAATCCATGGCCACCCCCATGACAAATAGGAGATGTTCCACTCAGACGAACAGCTCGGGCTTGGAGATGTTTTTCTTTATAAACAGTGATATGGTCTTTATAGCCCAACTTCTTTTTTTAAAAATTTATTTATTTATGAATATGGGTGTTTTGTCTGCACACCAGAAGAAGGAACTGAATCCCATGAAACTACAGTTATAAACAGTTGTGAGCCACCGTATGGGTGCTGGGAATTGAACTCAGGACATGGCACACCTTCAGTTCAGCCCTTTGCTCTGAACATATAGCACACTCACTTTATATTGTGTGTGCCATTCATACCCCCTAACCTTGGCTCAGGTTCCAAACTGTTGGGTGTCAACAGTTACAGGACTTTTGCTGGCCCTGTAGAGGTTTGGCTCTTACCGAAACACAATGGGCTCATTACAGAAAACTTCTTCCCCTCATTTCTTAGGATGTATCAAATTAGAATATCTTTCAGTTGTCTTAGGTTAGAATGCTTAAATTAAGAAAATTCTGAGTTGGTGGTGTAAGCTTTATTAAAAAAAAAAAAGTTAAAATGGGGCTGGAGAGATGACTAGGTAGTTAACACTTGCTGCTCTTGTAGAGGACCTGGGCTCAGTTTCCAGCACTTATGGCAGCTAAGAACCATTTGTAACTCCATTTCCAAGGGATCTTGATGTCTTTTCCTGGCCTCCGAGAGTGCCAGGCATACACATGGTACAGATAAAACACTTGCATACATATAATGAAAAAATAAATCCCTTAAGAATTGTTAAATGAATTTTGGTTTGGAAGCAGGGCAAAATATCTGAAATGAACTAAATATAATTATTCCAGAAAAACTGAAAAGTAAAACAGTCACCCACAAATATACAGCAACAACAATGAAATGAATACACATACCACGCCCTTGTGTACAGTGTGAAGTGGTGTTCTCAGCAGTGATGTGGCCTCAGCCTGGAAAGCATTGTGGTTGATTGACTTGACTAGGTCCCTAGCCAATGAACAGAAATGACAGGTATATATACAGAACAGGTGGGCTTGGGCGGACTGAGATGGAGGTAGCGCCAGAAGCTTGGAAAGTCGGGCTTTTAGTATATCCATGAGGTGTGTGCCTTACACATGTGAATGAGGGGCGTTTATTGTGTGAGGAGGGTGGCTCTCAGGAGGAGTAAGCTGCGGTTGATAGTCTCTGCATACACTGGAGTACTGTGACTTGGGGAAGGTCTTGCCATTCTCATGGGTTGAAGGTATTAGTATTCTTAACATGCCGTGCTCATATCAACAGTACACATTGACACATTGACTCATGATTTCATTTGCTTTCCATTTTGATGATTATAAAATTACAATATCAGTCAACTCTGGAAAACATTGAAGAAACTCTACCTTGGCAGAGTGAACTATTCACTTATTTGTGTAAAAATAAATGAGCACATTCATCTCATTAGTATGCAAATTTGCTTTCACTTTAAATAGTAAAATATGTATAGCAAAGAATTGTTTTGGAATGATTTATGATCAGTAACTTCGTGTTTTTATGCCTACTTTGTATATGTAACACATCTGAGGGCACATTAAAATTTCTTGGGCAGGAAGTATTCATGAGTGGGATCAATTTAAGAAGCCTTGATTTATAGTATATGCTCAATTTTGTTTGCTGCCTTTTGTTTGCATTATAGGGATTGAACCTCTAGGACTTGTACCTGCTAGACAAGTACTGAGCTATGTCCTTGTATCTATTAAGTATTTTTGTAAAGCAGTTTGTCATTTTAAATTTTTGCTGCTAGAGGAAACATCATTAATATAAAGGTTTCTTCATGTTTCTGATAGTTACTTTAGGCCAGATTCCCAGGTATGGTTTTATTTTTTAGATCAAATGATACAAAATTTGCAACATTAGATTAAATTGCTTTTCAAAAGGATGGTGTTACTAATGATTCACTGTCCTTGTTAGATTACTAGTGCTACTTTTCTAACTTAGATGAAAGAGGCACTTAACTCACTGTTCAAATTATAGTCATTTCTTTATGTAAATTTTTCCATGAAGACTAAAGTTGGTTGGAATGTCATAGTGACATTTTTAAAATGTGTCAAAGTGACATGAACTTTTAAAATGTGCTATTTCCTTTAAGTGATTGGAAAAGCCTTAATATCTGTGACAGTGTTCAGCCATTCTGATTTAGAGGTTAGATTGCCAGATACTTACAAGTTTTTCTTTGTCTCTGCTGTTATTGCATCAACGCCGGAGCCCACTGGCAGAGTAGAACAGTTCTTGAGTGGGGAGTGAGGATTGAAAGAAATTTAAAAACCTACACACTGCATGTGGGATCAGTTCAAGAGGGCTGCCTTTAGAAATTGTCACGCTGGTTTATTTCACAATCCCTTTTTATAGTCAGAGCAGAGCACCTCAATACAATGAAGGGTTCATCGAGAAGTCAGACTTATTCCTGGACCACCTGTCTGTGTGATCCTCACACAAACAAAAGGAAGTGGACTTGGCAAAACATCCTGCCTATCCCTGTCTCCTGGTGAAGGCCAGGGTGAAAACAAGCAGCTCTCCACACCTCAGTCTGAATCCTTGACTGTCCCACTGTCTATTTCTTGCTCAGGATCCCGTGTTTCCTCCACTGGTACTGTGCCAGCACCTCATCCATTTCTCCTGTTCTTGTCATCTTCAAAGGCCTGGACATGCTGGCATATCAGTGTGTCACTGTGATCTTATCCTTGTAGTGGAGTGTAGCCATCTACAGGACTCAGTACTACATAGTACTGTTTTATAGTCAGCACAGAAGTTATATGACTAATGACATATGAAGTATGCCTGTTTGTTTCTGTACAGAAATACTAGAAGAAAGGAAGTTATATTTCTTTTTACTCGTACGCATGTTTTAGGAGACACCAAAACTCTTTTGTTTTTTGCTCATTCAAGACAGTCTTATGAAGCCCCAGCTGGCTTTGAACTCAATATATGGCTGGGAACGACCTTGAACTACTTCTTTAATAAAATTGCATTTATTTATTTTCATTTATTTATCTATGTATTTATACGTATCTACTTGTCTGTCTGTGTGTGGTGGTTGGTGTAAAGTGTGCTAGTCAAAGGACAACTTGTGAGAGTTGGTTTTCCTCTTCTACCATGTTTGTATTCTGAATGGGACTCAGGTTGTTAGGCTTGGAAGCAAGTACTTTTACCCACTGAGCCATCGTCCTGTATTGACCCTTGCTTGAATTTCTGATTGTCCACCTCCACCTCTCAAAGCTGGGATTACCAGTCTGTACCTCCATGCATAATCTCTGTTAGTACAGTACTAATGATTAAACCCCAGACTTTGGACATGCTAGGCAAGCACACTACCATTAACTGATAATCAGATCACAACAAAAGAGAATAAAGCTCTTAAAGTAAAATAGACTTTAAAAAAAAAATGGTGTTGGAGTTGAAAGCCAGGGCCATGTTCCTTGTAGGCAAGTACTCTACCACTGAGCTAAATCTCTGGCCTTCAAACAGAATTTAAATTTAGTGATTACTAAATAGTACTCATTGTGCTTAACTTAGTGGTGTGTTTTATTTAGCCTTCGCTAAATAATGTAAATGTAAAGTTTATACTTTACATATGAAGATCTCATATTTGATATTTGAGTGTATAATTGAAAAATGATTCATGGGAAATCATAAACAAGCTTATTTTGCCATGAGGTTTTTCTATATTGCTGAGATTTACCTCAAACATTTTGCTTCAGCCCTTGGAGTAGCTGGGAGTATAGGCATATGCCATTGAGCCTGGCCATAGTTGAAAATTTTAAGTGAGATCTATATCTTCTTACTCATTTCTCCCCATAAAGTAAAGGGTTTTCTTTTGGCTGTTTCCTTTGAGAAGAGTTCTGGGTTGTCTTTTTTAGCATTAAGTATTGAGTATCTGTTAAGTATCCTAGTGTATTTTTTCTTATTATAGGAAAGAACATGAGTAACTTTTGTATATTACTCTGTAAAATGCAGACTCTTCCTTCAGGCATTTGTTTGTTTTGAGATGAGTCTCCTGCTTCGGACTCCTGAGTATCTGACTATTGGCATGTACACTGTCCGTGGTTCTGTGTACTTTTATGCTCTCTTAAAAAGGTTTATTTTTATTATTTTTATTTATGTATATGTCTCTGCTGTATGTGTGTGGAGGTGGCCGTAATAGCCAGAAGTGGGCATTGGATCCCTTGGAGCTGGAATTGCTGCAGATGTGAGCCATCTGACATGGGTGCTAGGAATTGAATTTGGACTATGAGCCATATCTCTAGCCCACCTCTCCCGTCCTTTTAAAGCTGTCTCATATACATCTAATTTCATAATAACTTTAAAAAAAATGGGCAGGGAGGGACCCAGCAGCATGGCCCAGCCAATAAAAGGTAACTGCTGCCAGGCCTTATGACCTAAGTTTGATCCGTATGCTGGGAGAGAACCCACTTCTGTGAATTATCTTCTGATGTGAGTTCTGTTGCAGACACACCCACACATCCCCCACCACCAGTTTTTTAAAAAGTTAGCCTTCAAGTCTTTTTGAACCTTTCATAGAAACAACCTTTTTCTACTTATAATTCTTCGGTTTACCTAATTATAGTAACAAGTTGACATGAGTGGGTTTGGGAACAAATAGCTGGCTCATACTAAGCATCCTGTTCATTTGGTAAGAGCAGAAGGGTGGAGACACTAAGAGAGTAGTTTATGTAGAAGTAGTTTATGCGCCAGAGTAGGGAGTCAGGGAGGAACTTCAGACCTTTATTTTTATTTATTTTATTTTTTAATTGAAAATTGATATGATATTTTTTATCAGCACTTTCCCTCTTCCATATGTCATGGGAGCAATTTTTGAAATCACGCATTCTGACACAATGCAATCCAAAGATACTATAATTTGACACATGTTAAGGAATGACAGTATGGAAATATTAATTCTTTGTTTCCATAGTAAAAATATTATGCTTCTACAATAACAGAAGACTTTGTAAGTACATACAGTGAAACAGTTGCTAGTCACACAGTAGTCTTGACCCTTGCTATAGACTAAGCCAGCAATAACAGTGGGAGAGAGTCCATAAGTGGTAGGAGACACATGAGAGAAGAGGAAAGAGACGTTATACATGAAAGTAAGAAATTTTTGGACAACAGCTTAAATTGACAGCATGAAAAAAGCCTACTAAATGATTTTTTTAAAAAAATTGCCTTGCCAACTAAATAGCAGACAATTTATTTCAATATGAAGGACACAAAAAGAACTACAAAAATTAAACATCTAAAAAAATAATTCAATCAGTAAGTGAGCTAATAAACTAAATAGAATTGTCAAAAGAAATACAAGTAGCCAATAAATGTCTGAAAAGGTATTCAACATTTTCAGTCATCAGAGAAATCCAAATTAAGACTACTTTTAGAACTCATCTAACTCAGTCAGAAATTTACATCATCAAGAAAACAAATGACAACAATTGCTGGCAAGAAAAACAATTATATTCAGTTATATTCACTGTATAGCCACGTGGAAATAGTGGGTGTTTTTTTAAAAACAAACTAAAAGTAGAACTACAATATGACACAGTTATATGTCTCTCTGATGTATACCTAAAGGGCTCTTACATTAACAGGTCACAGAAATTCCTGAACGTTCATGTCTACAGCTATATTATTTACAATAATTTAGAAGTAGATTTAAACAAGAAATGTTTCCTTTAGGCTCAGAGATATGAACACTTGGTCCCCAGTTAGTGGTGCTCTTTGGTGGTTATAGAAGGTCCAACCTTGCTGAAGAAAAAAAATGTCACTGGTGGTAGGCTTTGAGAGTTTATACCTTAGTCCCACTTTCAGTTGTCTCTCCCTCCTCTCTCTCTCTCTCTCTCTCTCTCTCTCTCTGTCTCTCTCTCCTCTCCCTCTCCTCTCGCCTCCCCCCTTATTTTTTCCCTCTCTGTCACATTTGTCACATCTCCCTCTCCCTTTCATCTCCCTTTCCTCTTCTCAGACCTTTATTTTTACAAAATGGATAAAGTAGGCTTTTTGCTTGTATTTTATAGACATTGGTGTTTTGTGTGTATGTCTGTGCAAGGCTGTTGGATCCCCTGGAACAGGAGTTACAGTTGTAAAGCTGCTATAAGGGTGCTGGGAATTGAATCCGGGTCATCTGAAAGAACAGTCAGTTCTCTTAACTGATTGTTAAGAGAACTGAGCCATCTTTCCAGGCCTCCAAGGTAGGCTTTTTACAAGGATTTTTACTGAATTATTATTCTGATTAACATCTTACAGTTGAGAAAACTTAGATGTCAGGAGCTTGGTAACTCAAAATTAAGTAGATAATAAAAGATCTGATAACAGAATTTGTACCTAGATCTGCATAGATTCAAATACCTGTGTAATTTTTACATACTAAAGAGGTGTTGGGTGCCATTTAGGTCACCTGCTTTATTAAGTTATTAAATAATCTTGAATGTCTTCAGACTGGCAATTCTGATTTTTTTTCTTTAAAAAGTAAGGGTACGTTATAGGGTGAAAATTAAACATAATTATTGTAAAAAATAATGGTTGGGCTGTGAGTTTACAGAGCAAAGTTCCAGGCCAACCAGAGCTATACAGAGAAACCTTGTCTTCAACCCTTCCCCTCCCCCCAAAAAATTATGTTGGACATGTGTGTATGGGGACTATAGCTTAAAGACCTTGTAAGGGATCTGGGTGTGGAAGTAATTGAAATAAAAGAAGAAACGTTATTTCAGTTGGAATTCCTTAGTAGTTTGGGATTTGATCAGTTCTCTTATCTGTCTTCATCTTTATCCATTTATTTCGTAAGCATCAGTTAACTTGGGACTTAAGAGGACTCTATCTAGCTAGGCGCGGTGGTACATGCCTGTAATCCTAGTACTCGGAGTCAGAGGCAGGCAGATATGTGGTCTACAAAGTAAGTCCAGGACGGCTAAGGCTACACAGAACTACCTCCTTTCCCCTCAAAAAAGGAAGACTGTAGATACAGCTATGTATATCTCTATTCTTAGGTATGCTTCCATCCTTATCTAGTATACACCAGCCTTTGTTCTGATTAAACAAATATTTTTCAATATTTAGAGCCCAATATGTAGTTTTAGCTTGCGTTTTACTTTTCTAGAAAATTTAAAAAAAATCATATCACTCTCATTTTATTACTTGAGCTGAGATTCAGAAATATTTTGTTACAAAATAGGTTTTCTATTTAAAACTTTTATTTTAGATTTATCTTATTAGTTTATGGGTATGAACATTTGTACTGTGTGCATGCCTGGTACCTAGGGAAGCCAGAAGAGGGTGTCAAATCCCCTGGAACTGGAGTCACAGACAGTTGTGAGCTGCCATGCGCATGCTGGGAATCAAACCCTGGTCCTCTGTAAGAGCAACAAGTGTTTTTAACCTGTGAATCTACTCTACAGCCCCTAAAAACTTTTTTTTTTTTTTAAGGTTTACTAACTTTATGTGTATGAATGTTTTGCCTGCCTATATATATTTGTGTACCGTGCTTGAGCCTGGTGCCTGTGCAAGTCAGAAGGGGTGGTCAGATCCTCTGGAGCTGAATGAAGGATGATTGTGAGCCACCATGTGGATCTTGGGAGTCACTCCCAAGAACTCTGCAAGAGCAACAAAAGCTCTAAATCACCAAGCCGTATCTATAGCTCCTACATTTTCTGTTTGGAAAAAAATATTATTTATCTGATTATTGAGGATGTGTGGGTGCCATGGCACATGTGTGGAGGTCAGGGGACAATTTTGTGGCATTGATATGTAGGTTCTAGGCATCACAGTTAGGTCAGTAGACTTGTGCAGCTAGTGCCTCTGTCTGTGGAACCATCTCTCTGACCCAGGGTTTTTGTTATTCTTACTGAGGACTGTTTAATTACCAGAGGTGTTTGGTCATGAGATACGTAGTGTTACTACCTCAAGTTTTAATTCCAATAAAAAGACAATGCTATTGCATTAAGTTGGGGTTCTCTAAAGGAGCCACTAGAGTTCCTGGAGAGGCTGGTATCTCAACAGCCTACTCTGGCACTGTGTCCTGGAAGGCTCCTGGAGAGCTGCTGGTCTTCAGTATGTGCTGGAATCCTGAAGAAGATAGTTGTAATCCTGGTGAAGAGATGCCTCAGCAACAGGAGAAATGAACTTGCCAGAAAGAGTGAGGAAAAGTAGGCAGAAACAGGCATCCTTCTTTAATATCATTTTATTTGGGCTGCCACTAGAAGGTCTGACCCAACTTAGGGTGGATCTTTCTACCTCAAATGATCTGATCAAGAAAAGCTCTTAGAGGCATGCCCAGAAGCTTGGGGTTTGATTAATTCCACTTGATAACTGTGATTAGCTATTATAAATTCATACCTTGTCAACTTGGCATATAGTCATTTTTTCTTATGTCATACTAAATTTCCAAGTGAAAACAATAGCCAGGTAATAGTAAAGTAGCTATTTTATGGACAATCACAAACTCATATTTTGGAATAGATGACAATGTACCTTGAGGAATGCTTAGTCTTTTAGTGTCTCATAAGAAACATAATAACCACTACAATCAATGCTATATTACATTATAAAGAAATAGAGACACAAGTATCTGTTTAATATATATTATATATGTATTATATATATCATGTGTACAACTTTTTTTTTTTTAACAAAATAGAGCAGAAACACTCATGCCAATTACATCATCATGTGTACTACTGGCCACATGACCCTAGCTGGTACTTGTAACTACCTTCCAGTTTCAGAATGTTAAGATTGATTGCCATGAAGGTGGGAAACTTGGCAGCAGGCAGACATGGCAACTGGAGCTGGAAGCTCAGGGCTGAGGGCATCACAACCATGAATGGTTCATGGCCTTTGAAACCTCAAAGCCTGCTCTGACACTTGTTCAGGGAGGTCTTACCTTCTAAACTGTACAAAAGGGCCAACAGCTAGGAACAAAAATATAAATACCTGAGACTCTGGGGTGGTGTTGGGAGTCATTTCATTGAAGCCACCACAATTTGCTAAATGCAAGTAGTTGAGCTTCAGAAGTCACAGTCTTTTACAGTTTCAACAATGTTTATCTATCTGTATGTCCGTCCAGTACTCTGTCTGCATTATGCCTACACACCAGAGGAGGGCACCAGATCTCATAGATGGCTATAAGCCACCATGCATGTGGTTGGTGGGAATTGAACTCAGGACCTTTGGAAGAACAACCAGTAATAGTAATTTTAATCTCTGAGCCATCTCTCCAGCCCACACTGTTTAAGTTTAAAGTTGGGCATCCAAAATTTCTTTTGCGACTTCAAGGCAGTCTCTTAACTGTAACCCTGTAAACTCAAAAAGCAAACTACATACTTCCAACATACAGTGTCAAGAATATGTATTATCATTATGAAAGGAATGAATAGAAGCATAGTGAATAACTCCTAGACCAAAGCAAGATAAAAGCTCAATAGGGCAGACACCCAATACTGTAGCTTCATGTCTGGTTTTGAAGGCCTTAGATGGTGTTCCATTCCTCCAGCTTTACTGCCTGCCTCACTCTTGTGCTGGTTCCTTTTCCTGTATGCCACTTCCTTGGCTGATATCCTGTGGCTTTGACATCTCCAACGTCTTGGGGTATCCAATACAACCAAAGCTTTGCTTCCACAACTTGATGCAGTGGTCTCTCAGGGACTCTACATTTCTGTCTTCTATGCCCCTCTGAAAATATAGAGGACAAGTCCATGACTCCTGTATTCATGTGTCTAAAGCCAGCAGTACCCGAATGACACTGGCAGGTTTGGCTGCCATTTTGGAATGGACTCTAACCCTCTTGAATCATATTTGCAGTGTTTTTTTTTTTGTTTTTTTTTTTTTATTGTTTTTGTTTAGTAGCAGAAAATTCCTCATACCTTTTCATGAGCTTTGCTGGGTGGGGTCTTGCCCTGGGGGCACCCTTCCCTTTATTCCAGTGCAGATCAGGTCTCCTTTTAATATCCTTTCTTTCATCACAAGACGTAGGTGCAACTTTGTTCCTGATGACCTTTTTTTCTCTTCAAACTGTAAATCTTATGTTTCTTTCTGTCCCACTTGGTCTTTTTTCATTGTAAACCTGCCTTTGAGTGATGACTAATAACCATGTGACAGAGTCAGTATTAGGCTGACTTGAAATCCTTGCCAATGAAATCGTTCATTATTTTAAAATTTAGCCTTGGGGAAGTTCTTAGGACAAGGGCAGAAAGCAGCCACGTTCTTTGTCAGAATATCACAGGAATAGCCTGCACCCCAGGTGCTTATGCTGTTTCCCTCTGAACCTTGTACAGGTGGTCTTCCCAGTCTGTGGCTCTCAGCACTGCTGCCTTCCAAGCTCCTATGCTGGACGGTCTGTTACGCACCACTTCTTTGAACAACTGCTTTCTAGGCCACAGTCTTTCACAGTTTGAAAATTTGTTTTTTAATTAAGGTATTCTTGAAGGCGGGATTGAAAATTGTTGTTACATATGAATTTTAGTGCTTGTGTGTGTCCATGTGTGTACTTATTAAACCCTTACGTGTGCTTATAATTAATATGATTAACAGTAGTCTGATGATATTCAGTTCTTGGGGTTTCTTGAGCTGTAAGTAGTAAAATAAAAAGTTAGCAGTTGGTGACATTCTGAATGTTTATTTTCTTTATAAATATCATGACCCATAAACACATAATTATGTGGCACCACTTCTTGTTTTAAGTATGCCACTATTTCATGAGTCTTTTTAGGGAGGGTGCCATTAATCTTCCAAAGGGAGGTCCTGATTTCTTTGTATAGACCAAATAAAGGATGATGCACATTGCAGATTTTATATGAAAGAGGTTTATTAGATGAAGATGAAGAGAGGGGGGGGAGAGAGAGCGAGATATGATAGTAGGCAGAAAGGGACACCCCGACAAAGAAAGGTGAGAGGGCAAGAGACAGACAGACAGACAGACAGACAAAGTGCCAGGAACAACATAACCATGCCTGCCAGATGTGGCTACCTGGCCAGGGAAACATGATGACATCATAGGTTGCTAGGCAACCCAACATGATGACATCATAGGTTGCTAGGCAACCCAGACAGTATACCAGCTACTAGCTTTTGTTTTCTGAGGTATATTTAAACCTCTAAGACCATATTTTATATTTATTTATTTATTTATTTATTGGACAAGAAAAACAGAAAGACCTTCATATCTATAAAATTTAAGCTATCTAGTGATATAGATGTGGGGTGGTGCTCATGTGGAGGCTAGAGGTTGAGGGGTCAGTTTTCTACCTTGTGAATTCTGGGAATTGAACTCATGTCATCAGGCATGGTTTCAAGCATTCTTCCTTTCTGAGCTGTTGTGATTTTTGTTATCAGTGGTTGGGGCAGCAAAGCCTGCGGAGCCCTGGAAGTAAGTGAATTAGGACCAAAAGATTGAGAGGGACTAGTAGAATGAAGGTTAGTTGTTTTTGTTTTTTTTGTTTTTTGTTTTTTTTTTTTTCTTTTTCTTTTTCACTTTTTAAGTTGATCTACATTAATGATACAAGCTTTGACGAGGTGAGAAATGGGAAATATGTTATTAGTTCTTCCTAGGGAATCCTAATTCCTGAATTGTCATGAGTTGAGATGTGGTAGGTCTTAGAGGAGGTAATGGAGAATGGGAGGGGACTCCTGGGGGTAAGAGAACTGAGTGTAACAAGCAGTTTGTTATGTATAGAATATACATTTAATATATGTATGTTTACATATATGTATGTATAGAATATATGTGTATTTGTGTATGTATACATACATACATACATACATACATACATACATACATACATACATACATTCATTCATTCATTCATACACTGGAGTGTTCTTTTTAAGGATTGTTCAGAGGAAGAGGACAGTAACATCTTTGTGCTATGTGGACTCTTGTGTTTTTTGTTTGTTTGTTTGTTTGTTTTTTGTTTTGTTTTGAGACAAGGTCTCTTTGTAGCCTTGGCTGTCCTGGAACTTGCTATTTAGACCAGGTTGGCCTGGAAGTCCCAGACATCTGCCTGCCTCTGCTCTGGAGTGCTAGGATTAGAGGTGTGCACCACCATGCCTGCCCACATCATGTGGGCTTTTAAGAATACTGACTGGTGGTCTCGGAAGTGAAAACACACAATTAGACAGTATGCTCTGTCTGTTATAGCAAGTTTGTTTAAAGGTGTCCAGTGTTGGTCTCACCTGAAGGAGTAGCAATAGTTCTTTCTATTTAGTTTCACGGTAGAGAAAAACAGAGCTGACTGTGCATTGTCCGTCAGATGTACAAATTTCTCAGTCTATTTGTAAACATCAACAAACCCATTGTGCATACTTCTGCTTTGGTTTGCATGTGTTTATTTCCTTTAAGGTATCCTAAAACTAGTAATAGAATTCCTGAGGTTTTGAGAGGAATAGTCTTGGCAAACTTAATTTTTAAAATTAAAGGCAAATTAAGATACCAGTCAAAACAGAGAGATACTGTTACTGTAGAAAAGGATCTTAAACCTGACATTTGTAAAACTAGTGTCTTATATTTATATAAATTTAAGCTAGGAACTGCTCTATTCATTAAATTGTTGGCTTAAAACTAATTGCTACGTTAGTGCATTTTAAAAATTACTTTTAACACACCTTGGGCATGCTGGAGCTCAATCTTTTCAGCAAAGTCTTTATTCAGACATTTGGGTATCAGTCCTTTTGGTTTTATTTAGTCTCACACCATTAATTTAATTGTGGAAATCAGGAATTCAGCAAATTTCCATTAAATGTAATATGCATTTAAAATATCACTTAAGTAGCCTTTAAACCTGTTCAAATAGGTTGCCATCATCTGAATTAGAAATTTAGCCAAGTATTGCTAAAATGACAAATTATAACAGTTATGATTTTGCTGGTGTTCTTTAAGTATGTTGCTTATATACAGAATATAATAGGCAGTTATACTAATTGCAGAGCTAGGATCCTGTCAATTAAAAGAATGATTTTTCCCTCAAGTTTATCTAATTAATTTTGTTTCATCTAGATCCTGTTAGTGTGTATTTGTGGCCTCAGCAGTTCGTGTGAATTTTGCCACCAGTTCATGTGTTTTTCTCAGTGCCTCCTGGGTTAAACACATTTGTATATTTTGTTTTACTGTTAGATAGCTCTTAACATTTAAAAATTTTTTTAGGGCACAAAGTAAATTTTCTTAATTTGTTTTGGTAATTTTAACACTGTAATGGATTATCCTATTGTGACAAGCAGATTCTCAAGAATGCTGTCTATAGGTTAAATACACAAAATCTAAGAAGGTAAGAACTCTGCCTTTGACCTTCAACAGAAGATATGTAAAACAAGTCAGTTTCGATGCCATGAGTGAAACTGTAGTGTGAAATTGTCTTTGAGAAGTCCGGAGCCCTGTCTCTGACTTATTTTGAAGTGTGCGGATTTTCTAGCTTATTGCTCTAAGGCTTCCGTCTCAGTTTTTGCTGCTGACCGTCTTTTAGTATAACACAATACACCTTTATGTCCCCTCAGAAGTGTTATAATCTGAAGTTCACTTAGCTAATAATTTACAGACCTGGAATTACTGTTTGTTGAGACAGGTAATTCTGGCTGGCCTTGAACTTGATATGTAGTAGTTGAGAGTGACCTTGAACTTCTGATCCTCCTACCTCCATCTCTCAAGCGTGTAACACCATCCTTGTTTTATGTGGCTCAGACAAAGGGAGGGAGGGAGAGACAGAGAAACACAAAGAGAGAGAGACACACAGAGAGTTGCAGAGAGGCAGACAGACTCTGCTGTATACATTGTAGGATACTGAACAGTTTTCTTGGCTCTGCATATGGCCAGGCTTGTGATATGGTGAGAAGCACCCTCAGGATCTTTGAGTCCTCCACCACTCCCCCAATGATGGTGATAAAATAGGGTCTGTGTATACTCAGCAAGCGTTCTACCATTGAGCCACACCTCCACTTGAAGTGTCTTAGTAGAGAGAAAGTACCCGCAGTTTTCATTTGGTAGATGTTTTGCATGTATAAACCAAGTTACTCACATATCACAGTAGAGTATAACTGTACTCTGACATGTAGTTATCTGTAGACTATTTTAGTGAAAGAAAGAAAAAGAAAGAAAATGCTTAGAGGTAGAGAGAATGAGAAGTAGAAGACCTAAGACTTTTTCATGACATGATTGTTACATAACAATTATGCTACCTAAAGTGTGTACATTCTGTGTTTGGGCAAATACCGAGAAAGAGGGTTTGGCAGTTGGACTAGAGACAGAATGATTAGTCAAGCGAGAACCAGGAAAACATGATGATGTTATAGAATTTTACAGAGGTTGGAATGATGCAACTAAAGATTCAAGGGTAGGTTTGTGATACCGTAAACATCAAGATATGATCCTGCCTGGGTGTGGTAGTGCATGGTAGTACATACATGTGATCCCAGTACATGGGAGGCTGAGGCAGGAAGACTGTGAATTTGAGAGGAAGTCAGAGAATTCAAGACCAGCCTGGGCTACATTCAGTAAATAAAGAAAAATATGTCTTCCTGCTTGCTAATATGCACATTAAATTTCTAGGGTGCTGATGATTCTCATTTATTTGGGTTTTGCTAACTCCCCTTGGTCCACAAAATTGTTGAGTTTCTTGCCATTTTATCAAGTTTTACCTAGTAAATGAATGAATGGATGGAAATGTGAAGAAGGTACTTGACAATAAAGAGGAAAACTTAGCTTTCAAATATAGTGAGTATTAGCTCTTAGTTTTGTAAAACAAACAAACAAACAAACCCCCTTTTCCATTTTGCTTTCTGATGCTGGCAGTTGAACCCTAGGGTTATATGAATGCTAGGATATGCTCTTCTGCATCCCCAGTTCTATTGCTTAAGCTACTTTCATATGATAAAGATTTATAGGATTAGTTAATTCAGTAGTTATAATTCAACAAATGAAATTTGCAGCTAGCAATGTAAACATGGAGTAGACTGTCATTCTTTAAATGGATATTGTCTGAAAATAATTATTTCTTTTTAAATCTGTCTTTGAGAAAATTTTGTTACATATTAGGAATAGGGAATACTTTTGAAGAGTAGTTAGTGAAGTTTTAAAATCTGATTTCTTTGAATATGTGTGAACCAACACTAGCCAAAGCTCTTGTTTACTTAGATGGCTTTGTGAGGGGAATGGATATACTAATAGTTTGCCTGTGTCTTTGTCATCCTTAAAATAAAATCTGCTAGCTGCATATCATCATCAAACATTTATATAATCTCACCGTGTGGGAAGATGTAATCCAAGACACTCTAGTGATAGATGACTGAAACATTTTTCCTATTTGCACGCATTTGATAGACAACAATTTATAAATTAAGTTAATTAGAAGGTTAAATACAATAATATAGAAAAGTATAATGATATACTTTAATAAAATGGTGTGATTGTGGTTATTCTTCAACATTGTTTTGTAACAGGGTCTTGTACTCCAGGTTGGCTATGACCTCGCCACCTCTGCCATTTCCCCAACTCCTCTCTCAGCCTCCTAAATGTTAGAATTGCATATGTGTACCACCATTCCTGGCCTTCCAAAATAGCTCACTGAACTGTACTTGCCCTTCTTGTGATAATGTGAAAGTACTGAGTGCCTGCGTAATAAGATGAAGTTAAGTGAGTTTCATGGGCATTTGGGTGTCCTGTTAGAGTACTACCTAAGAGCTCCGTGGACATAAGTGTTGTTATACTGTGGCAGTCTGATAAGCAAGATGACCACATTTTGTAGTAGACAGTTTAGGCATAATGGTTTGGAAATACAGTTTTGTGGAGCATTTCTTTGCTTTTCCAGTGGTGGGGAAATAACATTATTATGTAGCTAACTTTGGCATGTTAGTTTCTTAAAATGTATAAATAATATGAATTACTTTGTTTAACCATAGATTAAGTGCTGAATAAACACCAGGACCATTGTTGGTACTAGAGACAAATTTTGATCCATTGTATCAGTGAACAGTATATCTCATAAGTTTTGATTTATAGTTTAAATGTACAGGTGGTTTTAGTTAGCATAAATAAGAATACTATGTTCAGTCCTGATGTGACTTGATGTGCTGGGGAGGGTTGATACAGGGGGAGGGTGCTCCCTTTTCTAGGGGGAAGGGAGAGAGAATGGGGAAGCAGAAGAAGGGGGAACTTGGGAGTAGGGGAAGAAGGGTCACCCTTGGGATTTAAAGTAAATAAACTGGGGGATAAAAAAGAATACCTCTTAAAAAGACCCGCAGTAGAGCATAAAAGTTCTATTTGACATGGAGCTATGCTTCTGCCAGTAACTCAACATTTTGAGGACAGATAGCATCCCAGCTCCAATTTGAGATTGGGTACAAAAATATTCTAGGGCTGAGAATAGACATAGTAAATTGTACCAACAAAAACCTTTTATGATTTTATAGTGGAAAGAAATTTTTTATTGTGATTTTACAGAAAAGTATGACATAAACTCGTTACATACTAAGCATAGTCAATAGACCCTCATTATGATTAATGCACATGATTAATTTTTTACTGTAGGATTGCAAGAATGCTTCTGCTTGAGTTCAGACCCCTCCCATATTTGATTAATTTGAACTTCTCTCTTTCAGTCACCTACTTTGAGAAGTGTCTCATTAAGTTTTCCTTATTTTTTAATTTTCTTTAATGTTTTTATACTAACATGAAATTTCCCTTAGTACTTTAAGAAATTATAAAACAATAAAGTTGTTTTCAGATGTCTTTTATTTCACCACAACACTGTTTGAATTGGCTGGTAAGACATGCTTATTTTGTGTAATTTTCTCTTCGTGGAGAAGTTACATTTAGTATTAACACGTCTGGGAATTATTTCAAAATTTAGCTCATTGTCTTACTTGTAATGAGAATTGTAGAAGTCTTGGAGGCTCTTCTTTCTGTTCTTGATGCTTTGTCCTGTATTACCATAGGGAATTTTGATTTTGTTGTTCTAATTGGTTCCTGTAACATTAAATTGGTTTGATCTCAGATCCTCCATAAAATTCTAATTAATTCTTAGTAGAGTCTCCACTCTGTTAAGGATTTTAAAATAGTGCTACAAATAAAATTATACTGATAAATTTGAGAAGACCTGATGCATATGCTTTAGTGGAGAATATTAATAATTCAGTACTATTAATAACAAATATATTTGTTAAGTAGAAGGCTGCTAAATAACTGTTAGTACTGTAATCAGCTCTTAGAGTAAAACTGGTGGTTGCAGCAACAAAAGTTGTGATGTAATGCATGAACATTTATGATAAAGGGAAGTTGGGATAGCATCTCTTTTTTTACAAAGTTACATTTAGGGTATTCAAATAGAATAGTCTATTGTGTATGTGTGGATTTCACAGAAATAAACATAAAGCCTGACTGATCTGTGAGGCACCTTAGCAAATGTTACTGTTTATGACTGATTTTATGAACATGAGCAGCAAATACTGTTCTAGATATGATTTTTTATTTTATATAATTTTGTGAGATTATAAAATAGTTACATAATTTCCCTCTTCCCCTTTTTTCCTCTTCAATGTCTTCCATGTAACCCTCTTGCTCTCTTTCAAATTTATGGCCTCTTTTTCTTTAATTATGTGTGTGTATATATTAAAAATATAAATACAACCTAAGTATACTGTTACTTATATGTATATATGTTTTCAGGGCTGACCACTTGGTCTTGGATAACCAATTGATGCTGGTTTGTTCTTACTCCCAAATATAATTCTTGAGGAAAGAAAGTTGTAGCTAATAATGTAACATAGTCAGGGTGGTGTATACTGAAGATAACGGTTGTGCATCCACACCACGTGGCTGCTTAGATAGAGAGAATGGCTCTGAGGTCAGGCTGCCTGTGTGACGTAGGTAAGAGAGTCTCTGTGCCTTAATAATTTCATCTGTCAGACAGAGTGTATACCTATGTCATAAAGAGGATTAAATGGATTGTAGAGTGCTTCAAACAGTTGCTGGCACACGTGGTAAGCTCTGTGGAAGTGTTGGTTAAATAAATGTCTTAAAATTACAGTTTGCAGAGCGGTGCATGTTCTTCCTCGTGGTTGTCACTGCCATCCCAGGAAGATGTGTGTTGGTGCTCTCCCTAGTGCTTCTCAGCCGTGTAGTCCTGCCATCACCCCTCACCCACACTGTGTAGCAGTGCTGCAGCTCCTGAGGTCCTCCTTCACTCTGTCCTTTCTTACTCTTGCCACCACCATCAAAGATTGCTAACATTAGTTTAGGACTTTGCTATATGTGACTTCAGAAATTAAATGTAATGTAAATGCTATGGAAGGAAGATCGCCGAAATAAGTGGTAAAGTGGCATAGTTTGGACTAAATCTCTGGTCCTCTACTACAGGTACTTTGGTTTTATATCATGCCACAATCAGTTCAGAGGGCTGGAGGGCATTCTTGTGACTCCATTTCAAACTCTTTCCCATTCCTGCACCCAGGCACAAATAATCACATATAAACACATCGCCTAGTAGGGACATGCCCCAGATGGTTAAGTGCTTGCTATGCAGATAGAGAAGCTGAGCTCAGTTTCCCAGCACCCACATAAAAAACGTGGATGTGGTGGTGTGCTCCTGTATTCTAGCACTCAGGGGGCAGAGACAAGAGGACTCTTGGAGCTTGCTTATTGCTTGCTGAATTGGTGAGCTACAGGATCATTGAGAAACCCTGTCTCAAAAAACTAAGATTGAGGGCTGGTGGTATGGCTTAGCAGGTGAAAGCGATTGCTATGGAAACATGATGACGGAGGAGAGAGGCAGCCTAGCCTTAAGTTGTTACATGACTGGCACACACGTGCTGTGGTGCATACGTGCACACACATGCAACCACACAAATAATAAGGTGGAAAGTGATAGAGAAGACACCCCATGCCAACCTCTGTCCTCAACATGTGTGTTCCTGGTACTTGAACTAACATTTCATACATGCATACAGCACACAGACTCTGCTGTATACTAAGTAAATGGGGTTAATTTGGTAGTACAGCCTTGTGAACATTGGAGGAGGGATATTGCTGTCACTCAGATTTGTTTCAGGTGGGAAAGAACAATTAACTACATTATCATGACCAGCGAGGATAGTAACATATTAAGACAGTAAGGGCAAAGGTACTGTGGCTTATAGATGTTAGACTAACGAATGCTTTTCATTTATGCCAAGTACTTCTGGGTGCACCAGAAACATGTATTCTACGTTCATAGATGTTGAATAGTAATAAGAATCTGTTGGAGAGGCCGGGGCATGGTGGCGCACACCTTTAATTCCCAGAGGCAGGTGGAGCTCTGTGAGTTTGAGGCCAGCCTGCTCTACAGAGAAACTCTGTCTTGGAAAAAAACAAAACAAAAAAAAACAAAATAAAAAGTGTAAAAGAGAAAGGAACATTTTATTTTTGGTGTAAATGAAAGTGTTTTAATTTCTGAGCATATAAACTTGATTAATAACTATGGCATAACTTATATGAGTAATTTTTATACTGTTGAATTTGGACATACTCATATCTTTATTTTCAATCTATGAAGCTGTCAGTTTGTAATCAAATAATTTGAAAAAGTTGTGAGTATAGATTCTTTGTAACCGTGACTTTTTACTCTGACCTAGGCATTAACTTTCCTTCTAGCCCTCAAGTGTTTTGTTGTCTAGAGGGCACACTGGGATAGTAACATGTCCCAGCTTACTGAAAATGTAGTTTCGCTCATAAAAGTTTCTTTGATTTGAAATCATGGTGTGTTGCAGCATAGTAATTTTAAAATAAATGGTTTGTTTGGTTTGGGACAGGGTTTCATGTAGCCCAGGCTGTCTTTGTGCTTACAATACAGCTAAGTCTAGCTTTTTTTCCCTTATTCCTTTATTTATTTATCTATTTACTTATCTATCTATCTATCTATCTATCTATCTATTAGTTTATTATTATTTTTTTAATAGGGCCTTTAGTACCTTGATTTTGGTTGACAGAAGAGGTTGAGGTTGCTAATACAGCAAGACAGTGTGTTAGGTAGCTGTTGGTGCTTCTGAAGGGCCATCACCACATGAAGATCAGAGGTCTCAGCCCTTGTACAGGCTTGTTGCTGTGATTGACCTTTTTATGAGCTTGTTACTGTGGAAAGGGAATTGCAATACCTGTATGCTCTCATTTAAATGATGGAATTTAGGTCACCTAAAATAATGTGAACATTTATTGAAATTTAATGTAATATATTATCGTTTACTAAGTGTTTTTTACATTATGGATGATCCTCTTTTATATATTTTATTTTTATTTTTTTCCTCTGGGAACTTGTTTTTAGGTTATTTCCCTTTTTCATTTTGATTTTGCATATAGGTTCTCCCTAGTATTTTTCGTTGTAAAAAATTCGTAGAGCAAAAGCTAGAGGGAGAGAACAGACTTGCTTTTTATTCCCATCTGAATTTGGAGCTGAATTTGGTTTCTACTCCTGTTTTTCAATCCCTCTTTTCCCCCTTCCAAATTTATGTTTGTAGTTTAGTTCTCAGTTGTTTTACTGCTTTGTATTGCTCGTGGATTATTTTTATGCCCTAGATTTGGCAGTTGTACCAGGCACTTCTTTGTCACTTTTGAAACAGGGTCCTGTTACGTGGGCCCTGCTAGCCTGGTTCTCTGTAGACCAAGCTGACCTTGAACTTTGCGCAGTCCTCAGGACTCTGTAGAGCTGGGATCATAGGCCGGCAGCACTCCTGCTTCAAGCCACTGTGTCAGCCTTCTTCTTTCTTCTCCTCCTCCCTTCTTTTTTCTTCATCTGGTTTTGGTTTTCTTTATCTATGGCATTGCCAATATTAGGCTCGTATTCCATGGCTGAGCCGCATGCTCAGTCCCTCATCATACAGTTCTTGTGTGAGTCTGTACTGCTAAACTTCAAGATGCTTGGATGTAGATGCTTGTCTTGTGCATTTCTCCCTTGTGTTCCCATCACGTGGTGGGAACTCAGTGATGGAAACATGAGATGTTCTTTGCTTGCTACTCTTTGACTGCGTTTCTTGTCACCATAAAAATGATATAAAATATTATTAATGCCCTTAAAATTGTAATAATTGCTTAATTATTTTTGCACCGTTGTTGCATAGTTGATAAGTGAAGTCAGTCATGGATCACCATCCTCTGTTAATATTGCTGTAAAGTAAACTTAGACACACAGCTTTTATTTCTATATGAAAAGAGCTTTGTTAATTGAAAAAAATTACATAAATTCTGATGTACTTTGTGGTTTTAATCTTGTGCTTTGAAGTGTTTTCTTTTTTTGGAATCAGGTTCTTGGTTTAGACTGCAGAAGTATGCTAATTAGATTATATTTAGTTGGTGAATTTGTGCCCACAAAAATGTGACTTAAAAAGTTACAAGTTGCTACAGTTCTTGCAGATAAGACTTTTTCCTGTTTTTTTTTTCTCATATTTAATAGTGTGTATATTTTTCCATGAGTAGACCCTTCAATTGTATTTTTGACAGACATTCACATTAAAATAAAGTTTTAACTATACAGAGTGTCAAAAATGTTCATTTTACCTAATAGTTGCCCATAACTTCTTAGGTAATTATCCCAAATTATACAAAATTGTTAATTTTGTATATGTGTGTATGTGAGTGTGTGAGAGAGAAACAGACAGATGTGTGCACACATACACACAGACACAAAGACAGAGAGGTTTTCTCCTGCTGCCTTGTACGATTCTGAGCTCAAGCTCCAGTCGTCTGGCTTGCATGCAAGTGCCTTTACCTTTAATCTCACCGGCCCTCCTTTTATTTGTTTAATGTTAAGGTTTCAGGAAAAATGGTAAGGTCAATTGTGGTTGGATTAAAGGCCTACCACCCCCTTCCTTTGGTTCTTTAGGAATTTATGTATTTTTGACTCACTGTAGACCTAACTGGCTTGGAACTGGCTATGTAGACCTCTAGCTCATAGAGATCCTTAGGGCTCTGCCTTCCAAGTGCTGGGATTAAAGACTTGTGCTACCATGCTAAACCTCTCTTAATAGGAATTTTGGAAGGAATTTACAGGTCTGCCAAACAGTAAAATTAAGATGGACAAGTGGAGTCCCCTGCCACTGATTCCCGTTTTGATTGCAGGGGTTTGCTATCTGGAACCCGCCTCAACCCTTTCCCTTCTTCCTCTCTCTTGTACATTTAAGATGATGTAAATTGTGCTAACACATATCTGTCCTTCTACCACAACAGTTTTCACAGTGAGAGCCTGACCTTTTTTAAGGGGAGTGAGTTTGCAAGAGACTTGCCAGAACCTTCCATAAAAGTCTTGTTTTGTTTTTTAAGGTTCTGTTGAGGATCTGGGGAGATGGTGGCTCACTGGCTAAAGTGCTTGCCACTCTTGTGTAAGGACCCAAGTTCAGATCCCTGTCTCCTGTGTAATGAGGGGCAGTTTTGATAGTGATCTGTGGTAGGATCAACTGAAGGCTGTCAGCCTAGCCAGATCAGTAAGCTCTGGGTTTCAGAGATCCTGCTCCAGTGAATTAAGATGGAAAACAATGGAGGAAATCTCCTGACATCGATCTCCTGACATCGATCTCTGGCCTCTACACACATGTACATACATGTGTATACCACACATGCAAATGTAAACACGTGCATGCAGACCACATACATGTACATGTTCGAAAAAGAAAGGTACAGTTAAGGTTTTCCTTTCATGCATCTTTGAATATCTTAGGCAAAGTTAATTCCTTCTTCTGTGTCTAGATCCCTGAGAGCAATTCCCTTTATTCTTTGGGTGTTACATCTACCTGTGTGTACTAACTGTCTACATTATGTGGTTATTTTGTCTTTTTTTTTTTTTTTTTTCTTCCTTTTCTTGGACTGTGCTCTGGAGATTTTGATAATTCTGCCACATTCTGATGAGTTTTTAGTTTATGATGACAATAAATATTTGCTAAATGAATGAAAATATACAGCTTTGTTGATTATCTTATATTCTGGAAGTATTTTGTCATTGTGCCTATAATCACTAGTGACTATCAAAAGTTGTACAAAACCTGTATCTAGTGCTTTTGTTTGGTACTGGGAATCCAAACCATGTTGGGATTTAGAGATATGGCTCAGGTATAGCTTCTGTTGTTGTTGTTTTTTTCTAAAGCCTATTTGTGCTTCAGTTTATTTATCTCTAGAAATAATGTCTACTAAGTAGTGTTGTGATGTTGAAATGAAGACATCTAAAGTGCTCACTGATGCTCTGTATGTTGTCTTCTAGTTAATCTGTGTTTCGGCTTTATGGAAACATTGTGTGCTCTGGCAGTATTAGAATCTGAATGAAAGTAGAAGTAAAGTGCCAAATCTTACTAGTATTTAAAGTATTTATTACCTTAAGCTTTCATGTTCTGAAATGATAATCACGAACAGTAGCAGATCATGACATTTAGATAGTAACTTAAATTGGGAGAAGTATGTACCATGTTACATATCATTATATGTATGTTTAAACATCTTTAAGTCTAAGGTACCATTGGTCTGTAAAGCAGGCATAAGATTAGTAGCTAAGGAATTTGTTGTGGGGAGTTAGTGAAGCAGCATGTAAGTATTTGCTGTTTTCTCTATACTCATTACTTCCTCCTTGGGCTTTCTCCACAGTCTTGTTGCAGTTAAACTATGCTAGGGACAGCGTGGTTTTATTTAGTATGACAATGCTCATGGCTTTGTTAGCCCATCTCAGAGTCTCTCAGGCTATGTAGACTACAGAGCTGTCAACTGTACCTCTGTTAGCCTTGGAAGAGGGGGAGCAAGAGCATATGTCTCTGGTTTGTTCTTTCTTTGGACTGTCTGTTGGTTCATTGTGCACACACTTGTGTTTCCTCTTGTGTTTCATGCACTTTTTGCTCCTATACCTTATCTTGATGGGAATTGTTAGCTTTGATTGCTCCTTCATAGCATAATCAGTTCTCATAATAGAGTAGTAATTCAGAACTAGGTCTGAGTCCCTCTGTATGCTACCTCTAGGCCTCTCATAAAGCAAATATAGCTATATGTGTAAGGCTAACCTAGACTTACCTCATTTTTAAAAAGTTAGATTTTGCAACTGTTTCCCTTTTATTCCCTTTAGTAAAACTCTATTTTTAGCATAATGTGATCAAATGCCAGGGAATGTTTTTTTGGATGGGTGGTGGTGACTTTTTTTATAAGGTAGATAAACCTTTTTGTTGTCTTTAGCTTAAAGGCAAGGTTTTAGATAGAACTTACCTTCTATGGGGTGAAATAAATAGTAACCAATGTGTCATAATTGTTCCCCAGTGATATAGTACCTAAGAAACAGGTACGTGACTTTTACTTCCTGACATACTAAACTTAATAGGCAGTTTTTACTGTCTTTGACAGTTTCTTTCTATTAATAACTCCATGGGTATATATGAATTATCACAAATCAGAAAAGTTAAAAAGTTTGAGTCAAGTTTTGAGTTTTCTTGCCCTGGATTTGTTTTTTGTTTTGTTGTTGTTGTTTGTTTTTGTTTTATTTACTTTAAATCTATGTATAATGCAATGTGGCATTCATTAATTTCATTTTTGACTTACTTACTTTAATGGTGTAACAGCTTGGAGTCAGGAGAGAGGTTCCTCAAATATGCTGCCTAAGTCAAGGCCTCAATTACGTCAGGCCTGTCATAGCTCTAGGATGAGGTTGTTGTGAGCTCTAAAGTTCTGGACACTCAATCTCTGTCAGTATATTAGGTAGACACTAGTTATCAATATAAGGTTACTAAATGCTTGGTTCTTTTTTTAATTAAAAAAAAAAACAACTAATTGAAAAAGCTATGCTTGATTTTGTTGAGATAGGCTTTTGTTCTTTAACACATAAAGTAGCCTCTCCACACCCACAGTGAATATGGTATGTTCCAGAACTCCAGTGGATGCCTGAAAGCATGGCAGTACTTTACTGTACACATACATGGACAGTAAAGTCCACTAATGAGTTAGGCGGAAGTGTGAACAGTAATAACTAAAGCAACGTAGAGCGGCTGTAATAAGTACGCAAGTAAGAGTGCCAGTGTCATCCCTCTTGAGCTTAGGGCCTCCTGTTAAGTAAAATAAGGACTCTTTGACTGTAAGCACTACCCAGCTGTGACAGCCTGATTAGACGGGGTAAATTTCCATCATGGCTATGCTATGTTAGGAGGTGATTCACACAGTGAGGTGGGGAGGGCAGAACATGATGACATAAGATTTCACCACAGGACTCTAAATGTTACACACCGTAAGATAAATCGTAGAGCCAGGGGTGTGCAGCTTAGTGGAAGAGCTTGAGTTACCAAGGAGGCTCAATCTCCAGTAGTCCACAGCCCAAAATGAGGGAAACTTGCAGAGAGTTCTAAATTGTTTGCTTTTTAATTACTGGTTTCCGACCATAACTGAGCACAGAGAACAGAATCCATGGACAATGAAAACATGGCTAGCAGGTTACTCTGTGTGGCTACTAGTCCCTCAGACTTTCGTCCCCGAGGGTTACTCTTCATACAGATCTTGTGCCTGCACTTTGATCCATGCCATCAAGTAATAAACAGATTTGAGCTCTTAGACCCTGGGGAATGTGTCTGAAATACAATATAGACCTAGAGTGAAGTGTGGTGGAGAAGAGGAGTGTGTTTCAGCCTGTAGCCATCAGGCGCTGACTTACTGTGCATGGTTACAGAGGGACGAATTGGTTTGCTATGTAGATGGGATCTCATGAAACTGAGAAGCTTCTGTAAGTCAATAGAAGAAAATGGCAGCCCCCAGATTGGGAAAAGATCTTTACCAACCCTACATCAGACAGAGGGCTAATATCTAAAATACACAAAGAACTTAAGAAATTAAACATCAACAAATCAAATAATCCAATTAAAAAATGGGGCACAGAGCTAAACTGAGAGTTCATAATAGAGGAATCTCAAATGGTAGAGAAGCACTTAAAGCTCAGTGTCTTTAGCCATCAGAGAAATGCAAATCAAAATGACCCTGAGATTCCGTCTTATAGCAGTCAGAATGGCCAAGATTGAAAACTCAAGTGACAACACATGCTGGTGAGGATGTGGAGAAAGGGAACCCTCCCTCATTGCTGGTGGGAGTGCAAACTGTTACAGCCTTTCTGGAAGTCAGTCTGTCGCTTTTTCAGAAAATTGGGAACAGCTCTACCTTAGGACCTAGCTATACCACTCCTGGGCATATACCCAAAAGTTGCTCCACCATACAACTAGGACATTTGTTATTTATAATAGCTAGAAACTGGAAACAGCCTTCATGTCCCTCAACCAAGGAATGAATACAGAAATTGTGGTACATTTACACAATGGAATACTACTCAGCTATTACAAACAAAGAAATCATGAAATTTGTATGCAAATGGATGGAACTAGAAAAGATCATTCTAAGTTTGGTAACCCAGACCCAGAAAGTGTTCTACATCATCCACAGGCAGCAGGAAGAAAACTGGCTCAAAGCCCACCCACAAGCCACACACCTCCTTCTAAAGGCCACACCTCCTAATAATGCCACTCCCTGTGGGCCTGTGGGTGCCATTTTCTTTCAAAAGGCCACATTTGTTTATTTGCTTGCTTAACAGGGCACACCTGTGGCAATCACACGACATCTTTGGAAAGTGGGTTCTCTCCTTCCACCATGTGAGTTCTGGGGATTGAATTTAAGTTGTCAGGCTTGGCAGCAAATGCCCTTACCCATTGAGCCATCTCACCGGCCCTGGATTAATTTTTGTTAGCTCTTTTTGAAGTCATTATTTTCTTGTTAACACTTCTTCTTCATACTTAGAAATAAATCATTTTCTAAATTAGGAACCCAATTGTTCATACCTTACTAAAACAAGGTTTCAAGAATTACCAGGATAAACCATAGGTTAAAAGTGGACATTTTTTTCCTGTGGTTATTTGTTTATTTATTTCTGTTTTTGTTTAAAGAAATTGAAAATATAACACACACACACCCTTCTTGTTGATGGGAAGGTGAGAGTGGATGGTTTTCTATTCGATATATGCCAGAATTTCTGGAGTAGGAAAAACCAATTTAAGTGTATCTTCTAGTTTAAAGTTTACTTGGTTTGTATTGTTACAGGGGTTAGCGCCTCAGGTTCAGGGCAAGCAGCCAGGAATAGTGCCCAGAATCACACTGCACAAGGGTCCATGTAGATGCCAGTGGCAACTCCAGAGACAGGCAGACGCCACAGCCTGCCCCAGTGACATTGCTGGCTCTGGACGACCAAATGCTGCCACCTCTGCCCCAGACTTGACCTTGCTATAATTGCGCCAGCATTAGTATGAGAACAAGTTGTTTTTCTGTATTTCTCTTGTTCACTTGGCCCCTCTTAGTTTGCACTTGATATATGTGTGATAAAATGTGGGAAATATTTAGTGTTCTAAGATCATCAGATGGATAAAATTCTCAAAATGGGAAGTGTTTGATCTTTCAAAATACTTATAGAGAGAAAGGTTAAGCAGACAAAAAGAATGATAATGGCTCATGGTACCCGGTGCTTTGGATGTTTGTTGAGCCCTCACTGTGTGCCAGGTGCCAGGTGCGAGGCTATGTGTTTTATAAGCATTATCCCTGTGTGGTTCTTACACAACAGCAGTATTAACTAATAATTATAGAGGAGAAGTAAGAGAAAGTGACTTGCCCAAGATCATAGTTAGTCATGGCACAGATGTGACAAGCATTCAAGGCAATGACTCCAAAGCCCATGTTCTCAGATGTGTCTGTGTCTTGTTTTCTTGCTAAACACCTTTTGTGTAACCAGCATGCTTAAAATTGGTATTAAAATCTTTTGAGAGATGAAGAGATGGCTCAGCAATTGAGAGCTCATACAACTGCAGAGGAGTAGAGTTGTCAGCACCAATGTCAGTCTATTCACAACCTCCTAAAACTCCAGTTTAGGGAATCTGAAACCCTCTTCTGTGGTGCACACGCATACATACATACATACATACACACACACATATGCAGACAAAACATTCATACATATAAAATTAAAAATATACATCTTTTAAAAAATGTAATAAACTCTTGTGCTTCAAATAAATTCTGTAAGGCTGTAGGCCAAGTCCACTAAGCTTATTAAGATCTTGTATCTGTCGTGGGTACTTATGAATTTTAAAGTTGAAAATTTGTGGCTTTGACTTACTTTATGATGAAGTCTCACCTATGCAGCCCCGGCAGTCACGGAACTCCATATGTAGCCCAGGCTGGCCTTGGATTTCCAGTCCTCCTTCCTCACTTTTACAGTGCTGTGATTACTGGCGTGCAGCTCATGTCTGACTTTCATTCACTTTACATTTTAATCAGTGTTTGAATAATTTGTTTTGTGGTACATGTACCAAACCCAGGTGCATGGTAGACAAGTGCTTTGCCATTGAGCTTTTTCAGCCTAATTTCTGCTTCTTTTTTCTCATGTTTTGACAGTTTTTAAAAGAAGTGTCTTAGTCTATAATCAGATACCCTTTCTGGAAGTCTGGGCTTGAGCTTGAGTTACTGAATAAGAAAGAGTCGGGTGTGCATGGAGGAGAGGGAAGATGAGTGACCAACACTAAGGAAGAAAAGTATTCACACTACACATACACAAAGACAAACACTCATAAAACAAAGGGGCCATATACCTGCTGTCCCACAAGTAGCGTTTAAAATACATGTTTGTTATTTCTATAAAATTCTTTGTCCTGGTTTAGGAAAGTCAATAGTTTTGTTTACTTATTTTTATTAGGCTTGAACCAAAGCCTTTCCTAGAGTAAACAATAAGTCTTAAGGTTTTCTACAATGTCAGTAAAGCTTACATGAGTCTTCAGAAGCCACAGAGTCATTAAATTGCTTTAGTACAAGTCTGTCCTGAAGATTTTTCTATTATAAAGTACCAAACCATCACTTTATAATAATGTGTGCCCTTGTGATGAAATAGGTAGCAACATTTTTGTAAAATTGAGTAATTTGAGTGTCCTTTTTTTGCATAACACTTGTGGACTACCTCAAATGTGGACTGGCTATTAGAAAAATGCTGATGTAAAGAAAATGTTTGTGAAATCAAAAGTAATTTTTTTCTTTTAGTATTAACATTTATACTGAGATACTGTGCTTTCTGTCCTGTTACCACCTGCTCTTTTTTAGGCTATACATCTTAACGTGAAAACTGTTAGCTTTTTATAAAGTTTTGTTAGGGGTCCAGTTCAAGCTGTGGACTTTAATATGTTTTTAGAATTACATCTGTGAGCCTTTAAGCTCATCCTCCTGCATTACAGGAGCAATCTTCAGATAGTCCTTTTGTTAACCAGATGAAAACCAGTGCTGACGATGCCATTTCATATCTTTACAGGCACTAGCTGTTAGTAAATGCAACTTATCTGAACTGTTTGGAATTACTTATTCCTAAAGTATACACAGACCATTTCTAATGTCCTTAACATACATGTCATCATACTCAGAATTCACAGATTCATTCTATTTATTTTTAAAATGTTTAAATTTTTTAAAGATTTACTTATTTTTGTGTTTGACTGCATCATGCATAAGCCTGGATACCCTCAGAGGCTAGAAGTGTGTGTCAGATCCCATGGAAGTGGAGTTACAGGTAGTTGTGAGCCACATGGTGTGGGTGTGGAGAGCCAAGCCTGGATCCTGTGCAAGAGCAGCCAGTGCTCTTATTGCTGAGCCATCTCTTCTAGTCCTTTGTGTATGTCATTTAAAGATACAGTAACAAGTAGATTATTGATATATAATGAAGGAGGCGGTATATGGTGGGGCAAGCCATAGAATTCTGTGGAATATCTTATGACTGTGATTAACATTAGGGAATTTAAGGACAAAAGTGTTTGAGGTTTAGCTTGTGTTCTTGGCTTGTGTAGTCAAGTGATCCATAGGTTGGGGGGTTGGTGCTCAGTGTGGTGGTGTCAGGGCGGTGGTGGAACTCTGAAAGGATAGGACTTAATGTAAGGTAATTAAGTTCTGGAAATTGTTGTTTTTAGAATGTGGGACCCTGGGTAGTTCTCCTGAAAGAGCAGGGTTGGCTACTCCTTGTTTCCTGGGCCACGTGATCTTTTTTGTTTTTATGATGTCTCCCTGGAGATGCTATAGAACCAGCTCCATGCTGATAGGATTTCAGTCTTCAAAATTGTGAGCTAAATAAAGCACTTCAAACAAAAAACCCATCCAGGCATGGTGGTACACACCTTTTATCCCAGCACCTGCCGGGCAGACGCAGCTGGATCTCTGTAAGTTTGAGAGCACCCTGGTCACAAGTTCCAGAGCGAGACCCTGTCTCAATTAAATTAATTAATTTTAAAATACAATGAAAAGTTAGTGGACTAAGGTGACATGGAGTAGGACACATGTACAGACTGAGTATTTTGGTATTCAGGTATCAACTCCCTGGATAGTGGAAAAGATAAGCCTTTGGAGGCCAAGTTTTCCGCATAGTGAATATTTTAGGCATTGTGTTTAAAATTTATGAAAAACAATAAAATCGCAGATTCTGGTGATTTTCACTTAGGTCTTTATACATCTTCTGTGTGATGTTGAAGACCTAGAAGAAAACTTGGGAAGTTTCTACCGTGATATCCTTAGTAAATCACAGTGGAAAAGGTAATGATATTTTCTGTGTAGAAACACATTTTGTGTAGTGGACTGGAACGTGGACAGGATGTCTATAGAAAACAGAAGGTTTAAATATGACATTTCCTCATTTTATGGTGTCCATAGGAAGGAAGAAAAGACAATTATTGATTATAATGATCACATGTATAACTTTCAAGAGACCATGCTATCATTTCCTGTTAAAGCCCAAAACCCAAAACAAGGAATAAAAGCAAACACTAGTAAATGATGCTTCAGGTGTTGACCTTGAAACCACACAGACCATTTCATTATCTTCATTGTTTTGAACATTTTTTTTTTTTTTT
>NW_026596073.1:11278225-11348058 GCF_907164565.1 Psammomys obesus | reverse complement strand
AAAAAAAAAAAAACAAAGGATGGATTCTAAAGGAATCTTACTTTCAGGAAGAATCACTAAGAATGCAGAGTTAGTGTACCCTGGGCTTAAACAGGACTTTGGGCCTGGAAAGAAGTGAACCAGGCAGAAGCATTATAAAACTCAGTTGGTGCATCTTTACTTGATCTTTTAAAAATCTAGCTTAGATACTAAGTTTAAACGAGTATTTTAGATATGTGAGTTTGCATATGTAGGTCACCTGAAGTAGTAGTGCCACCAGAAGCCTTACAGTGAAAATTGTTATCTTAAAAGAAATAGTCTGAGGGCTGGATGTTTACTTCAGTAGTTAAGAATATGCACTCGGCAGGTATGATGAGGTCTTGGGTTTAACTGCCAGAAAGAGATTGATTTTCTTCTGTTACTTCTAGGTTAAGTTAGCAAACGAAGACATTGTATTTGAAATATGATTAATCTCCTGATGCAGCACCAGAGGCTAACAGTATTAATGGCCACATCTAGGTAAGTTGAAAATTATCTTGAAAGAAAGGACCATTATTTTGTTGAATGCAACTGTGTTGTATCTTGATTTACCGACTCCCTCAGCACCATAAAATAAGGACAAATGGCTTTAATTAAAGAAACACAATGTATACTAATATAGAATATTCAGCCAGCTTGTGGAAGTTTTCATCTCAGATGGAAAGCTACCTCAGATGCATTCAGAAATCAGTGTTCTCCTAGGGGAGCATAAAACTACTTAAATAAAGCGGAGTTCTGGTTTGGAGAAATGTGCTTATGAGATCACATGGTTCTTTGTTCGGTACTTCAATGTTACTGCACATCATGAGGTGTCACCATTGAGATGTGGCCTCCAGATGCTGTTCTGCTATTCAGAAAAGCAGGCTATACAGCACCTCACCTTACCCTGTGCCTAGGACATAATGGTTCAGAGCTCAGGACTCAGAGACTTGAATGCCAAGTCCACCTCTGTTAGGGAATACACAGCTGTTTCAGTCAGGAAATCTCGGCACCTCTCAATGTCTGCACTGGGGCCACACAAGAATGAGCTTATCATTAGCCAGGCATGGATGGAGGAAGGGCTCAGGGCACTCTGCCCCTTCATTGCAGAACTATTTCTTACTTACAAAGTCAGAGAAAGGATTCATTATCTTCAGTTGTGTACCTACTGGTAACCTTAGCAGGTTCCAGTTGTTAGTTCAATGCAATAATCACAGATAACGGTCCTGGTTAAACTAAATTGAATCACACAACATCAAGAATCTAGGAGACAGGAAGGGAGGAGGAGGGGTAGTTGATAAGGGAAGAAGGAAAATTTAAGAATCAGAATGCATTGTGTACAGCAATGAGACTGTCAAAATACCAAAGTCAGTTTTTTAAAGTCTCTTTCCTGAAGTTGAATGTGAACCACAAGTGCCTGCACTCATCAGCCTGAGGTCTTCACTAGTACTTCCCTTTGTCAGCTGTCCCTCTTTACTTCTCTTCTGACCATGACTCTTCATTACAGACGTCCTGTACCTTCTCTATTACCTCAGACCCTAGGTTGAGCTCTTTGACTGGTGAGTGCTACAGTAAAGAACATAATCCTCACCCTTGTCCTTTGCCAAGCTCGCCTCACCTAAAACTCCACTGCGTTTTTACAAGGAGCGTCTTGGCCACTCACTCATCTACACACACACTCCTCTCCCCCATTTTAAAACAACTCTTTCTGATCCACTGATTGTAAACCTGCTTTTTTTAAGTATATGACATCTCAAGGAAATACATGCTTGTGGTACTCACCTGTAATTTCAGTACTTAGAAGACTTGAGACAGGACAGTTAGAAGTTTGAGGCCAGCCTCCCCTCCCATACTTATTTTAGGTGTGTGTGCTTGAGTGTATGTATTTGCATTACCTGTGTGCATGAGCCCTTGGAGATCAGAGGAGGGCTTTGGGTACCGTGGAGCTGGAGGTACAGGTGATTGTGAGCCATCTGAGTGCTGGGAACCAAACCTAGGTCCTCTGCAAGACCAGTTAGTGCTCTTAACTGCCAGCCCTCTCCAGGCACAGCTTTCCTTCCCTTCGTGGCTTCAGTGCCATGCAGTCTGACATTTCTTTTTTGTCTTGTTTATTTGTTTGTTTTGTTTTTTTCAAGACAGAGTTTCTCTGTGTGCCTTTGGCTGTCCTGACTCCCTCTGTAGACCAGGCTGGCCTTGAACTCACAGAGATCCTCCTGCTGGAATTAAAGGCATATGCAACCAGTACCCAGGCTGCACTGTGATGTTTCTAAGCTCCTCCCTCAAACTCATAACTGCGTATTTGGCTCTTTTGTATGCCTTAGTTTCGATGTTGTCTGCAACCTCAGTTAGGGTAGCCGAAGCTGAGCCCATCATCACTTCCACCAGAAGAATCTCGGGCAGTGGAGCCGGTACCGTCATCGTCATAACAAACACTTGCTTCTTGTGCCCTTGTACCAAGCTAGCCACTCAGTGCTGCTGACTTTGTCTTCTAGATTCATCGCTTTCTTCTTGTACCTATTGCTGCTATGGTGTTTGGTCTTTATAATACTTCATTTTTTCTGTTGATTTCTGAGTTAATCTTAACCATATCCTGCAGGCAGGTAAATTTTAAATACACATCTGAGTATATCATGTGTGTGGTTAAAGTGATTGAGTTTAAGGAGGTTGGGAAAAGAATGCTGCATAATTTTAAGGTTTTCAAAATATTTCTATCAGTTACAACTTTTTTTATAAACTTAAAATAGTTTTATTTAATAATTTAACACTTGTTGGTAAAAAACCTAAAACATTTGTAGCTATGTTAAACAGTATGCTAGTTCCCTATAAAATGAAGAAAACAAGGTGTGCCTATCTTTAGAGACCACAGTGAAGTAAGTTAGTGAAGACAAATGCCTATTGTGGAAAACACGATCAAAGGCCATAATGTTTTCCTGTGGGAAAATTGGAGGTTGTCATTTCTTTAGGTTACACACTACTGTGATTTTTTTCAACTTAATTATAATTGCCAGGCATTCTTTACCTTAGTGCAGTATCGTTCACTTAGTTCACAAATGGCCTAAAGTACTTACTTTGAACATTGGAGGTATAAGGATGAGTAGCTCCACTTCTGGAAAGGAGCTCATAGTGGAGGGAGAACAGTATATAAACAGATAGCCAGCCACAACTTTTGCTAAGTACAAAGCATGGTAGATGCTATGCTGTTGGACAGCCTAGGGCACTTAGATGGCGATTTGTGAGAATTGTAATTAACCTAATAGGTTGGAGTTAGAAAAAGTTTAATCTTGGCGAAAGGAAGCCACAGAAAGCTGTTATGGAAGGACGTGAGACAATAAGCTGATGTGGAGGAAGACTGTTTATTCTAACTAGAGGTGAGGTAGTTTAGCAGAGGAGAAGGAAGGTTTGGTTTTTAAACCTGAAAGTGCTAAAGAACCACTGAAGAATGTAAATGGTTTCAGTCAGATCTATGTGTAAGGTCCTGTGGCTCCTGTGCACCTTTGCTATCCCCATGCAGCAAACAGTAAATTTACTCTGCTTCTCTCCCTTGTTTAGAAGTAATGCTTTGACATTCTCCTTTGTTTATTTGGAATGCCCTTGAATACTTATTTTCTCCTGTGTAACCTTTCTGTCTCACCTTCTATGGCAAAGGATTAAACACACAGACTACTATACTATCAGGTTGGCCAGTGCTGTGTGTTTTATACTGCCGGTGGAATTTTGAGTTGACCACCTTTCTTACTAATGTACTGTTTAAAATTCGATGTATGTTGCTTGCCAGTGAACTCTTGTTTAATAAGATATATGAAAGATACTACAGTGAGTAATAAGAATCAGAATATTTGCTAGCTAAAAGTGTAGCATCCTTTAAAAAAAATTTTTTTTTTTTTTTAACATTTTGTTTTTTCCTTAGACAGGGTTTCACTGTTCAACCCTGGCTGGCCTGGGACTTGCTATATAAATCAGGCTGGCCTCATACTTACAGAGAGCAGCCTGTCTCTGCTAGGATTAAAGGCATGTGCCACACACACAACTTTTATTCATTCATTCACCCATCCATTCATTCATTCATTCATTCATTCATTCATTAGAAAGGACATGAAATTTCTGATAAGCCATAAAAGATTAGTTTCTTGACTAACTGTTGAATAACTGTAAGTTAATTATTTAGATAGTGGTACATGATTTTAGAATAAGCAGACCTTTAAAAATTAAACTGGAAATGTGAGTGTCTTTGACATGTACCTTATATAATTTACTATCACCATGCAAAATTGACCAACTAATTGAATGAAATTTAGTTCTAAACATTAACATAATTGGGCTTTATTTTCTGCATAAAAGTATCATGCCTGTGTGGGATGCTTTCTAGTCAGCCTGATTGCATCTTTTATATCCTGTGTATAATACTTTTCTTCAAATTCTTCTCTGTGTAGTGCTCACATGGTCTTCTGAAGAAGCCATGGGTAGCTGCTGTAGCTGTCCAGATAAAGACACTGTCCCAGATAACCATCGGAACAAGTTCAAGGTCAGTACTGCCAGCAGAACTCTATCCTTATTTTTTTCTTCTGCCTACTTTGGATGGACTTGAACATTTAATTTATCTTGCCTTCTCTTTCTTTTTATTGCCCAGAACCTTTTATTCCTCCCCTTTTCCCATAGTCTGCCTTCTTCTTATTTGAGTAAATGATGGCACTCTCTTACTAACAATATGAATTGTTACTTCATTTTTCATTGCTGCAACAAATACCTCAAGCTAAGTCCTTAGAAAGAAGAGGGGTGTATTTAGCTTTCCTTTCTGAAAAGTTGAGCCTGCATAGCGCTGGCCCTGCCCAAGCACCCCTTTACTAGACTGTCTCAGTGTGGGAGAGTATCCAATGGTCTAAAGACCAGAACCAAGAGAGACAGAGACAGAGATAAAGAGAGAGGCAGGGGGAGGGAGGGAGGTATGTTTAGCTGGACTCCCACAGGAACTGTGTTCCTTTTGAGGACAAACCCCCAGTAACCTAAGGACCTCCCGCTATGACCCATCTCTTCTTCAACACTGCTACAGTGATGACCAAGCCTCCAACACATGAACTGGGAACCATAATAGGAATTCTTTTCTAGTTTTTCTTTAGTCCTTTGTCCTGTTAATCACATAGTTTAGGTAATAATTTCTTTAAAATATCCTTTTATAATTGTCTTGTAGTCTTACAACTTGTCAACTTTTTGTTATTGTGACAAATAACTTCTATGGAAGAAGAATTTTATTTTGGGTCAGTCTTAGAGGTTTCAGTACATGATCTGTTAGCCCACTGCTCTGGGATAGTGGTGTGTGTGATAGCACATCAGGGCAGAAGTGTGTTGTAGAACAGAATCATGTATGTCATGGTCGTGGTCAAGATACAGAAAAAGACACAGCTGGGCTCTTCCTTACAGACATGCCCACAGTGACTGGAAGACCCCTTCTTCTTAAGGTTTTACATTTATAAGTGGTGCTACAAATGGGGGGTCTGTGCCTCTAAACACTTCAGTTTGTGGGAGAGACTTAAGATTCAAGCTATAGCACGGCCATTTAGGCATCTTTTTGCATGCTTAGATGATTTTTTTTTTCTTGATAAGAGAGTCTCACTGTGTGTCCAAGGCTTCCTTGTAGCTCCCTGTCCTCCCCTCTGTTCTAGCTGGGATTACAGGCCGAAGCTTCCACATCTGGCTTGATTTCTTAACTACACTGTACTTGCATTTACCCTGTAATTCATCCTGTGGTTGCCATATAATTAGTTATCTTTCATCCTTCAGTAACCTGTGCTAAAATAGACTAAATGCTCCCAGAACTATTTAGTGTCACTTATAATCTTACCTCAGTGTGCTGAGAGTCCTCGCTTTTGGGTGACACATATCTGTGTAAGTTCCATGCCTGTTACTTAACAGCTTTGCTCTCTTGGGCAATTTGTATGATTAGTAAGTTTTACTTCCATTAGTGCAGTGGATTAAATGGAGTAAGACCTCTCCGTGCCCCGGGGTAAAACCGCTTCTCTGTGTTACCGTCTATAGTCTTTGGCCATTTTCTTTGTTTACAGCACTGAGAATGGAACCCAGGGCCTCACACATGCTAGTCAAGTGCTGTCCCACTGAGCCATATACCCTGCTCATGTCTGGGTAGTTTCTGAAGCTCAGCACTACAGTTGTCTCATTAGATGGACTTTGTGCCTGTCTTAATTTGGTCTCTTTGAAAGGTACTTTATTCTGTTTTAGCATTGTGCCTTCATATTGTGTTGTGTATCTTGTAAGCCAGCAGATTTCCTCTCTTACTTTATTTCCTCTCTAAAGTTATACTCAGGTCTAATTGAAGTCTTGTTTTCTTCAGCCACCTTAGGCAGTCATTGGTGCCTTGTAGTCTCTGTTGCATTCTTCTGTCAACTAATCAAACATAGATGTTGTGTTTGTATCTTATTTCTCCAGTGGGAATGTAAATTCTATACATGTGAACGAATATTATTTTATTGTGACGTAGTTGATGCCCTACACACATTGCCAGGTGAATGAACTTGTAGCAAGTGAAGAAAAAGTTGATATAATTATTAGCAATGCATTTTTCTCCCAAACTTGGTGAAATGTTTAAGTTGCCATCATTTCTCTTTAGGTCATTAATGTGGATGATGATGGGAATGAGCTAGGCTCTGGCATAATGGAGCTTACAGACACAGAGCTGATTTTATACACTCGAAAACGTGACTCAGTGAAATGGCACTACCTCTGCCTGCGACGATACGGCTATGACTCAAATCTCTTTTCTTTTGAAAGTGGTCGAAGGTGTCAAACTGGACAAGGTAGGTGAAGCCTCTATTTTCTCCCAGTGATAGTGTATTTGAAGCATTGTGCTTTCGGTTACTATTTATATAGTGCTTCATTTCTGAGAGAAAGCCTGCGTATGTTGGCACATGCTTGTATAGCCAGTACTTAGGAGGTAGAAGCAAGATTATTGTTGCAGATTCCAGCCAGCCAGGGTTAAAAAAGGAAGACCCCATGCCAATAAATAAATAATACATGAACCTCCCATTAAGAAAATAAACTGATTCATTTATCAGCCACGCACTAATCACCCTGCCCTGGTGGAAATAAAATAGTTAAGCATCTTTTGGTTCTAACTTCTTGGGCAGAGTGTAAACAGTGGAGTCAACAGAACATGGTTTTGTTTTTATTTTTTATTTTTAAAGATTTATTTATTATTTATACAACATTCTGCCTGCACACCAGACTCACTATAGATGGTTGTGAGCCACCATGTGGTTGCCGGGAATTGAACTCAGGACCTTTGGAAGAACAGCAAGTGTTCTTAACCTCTGAGCCACCTCTCCAGCCCCCTGGTTTTGTTTTTTAATTAATTTATTAGTAATAATGATGACGATGATAATGGTAATAATTTTGGCTCCCTGCTAGTGGAATGGCCTGGGTAAGTTACCTGCCTGCTGTTGAATGTTGTAATGGGGGAATGATAACCTATCTCCAGAATTGTAACAGTTGAACAAGGTAATGATTATAAACTCCCTAGCCAGGGCCTGGTCAATGGAAAGAGCTGCTGTTAGTGGTGATTGGGCTCCCCCTGCTGTTAAAGCCTACTGTAGTATATGTGCAGATCTCGTGTACATTGCTTTAGACAAGTGAAAATTATCTGTGAACCTTACACATATATTTTGAAATAAGGTATATATAATTTATTTATCAGAAGATAGTTCTTGCTGTTGGCATATTAGTCACTGTTGTATCACTGTGAAGAGATACCATGACCAAGGCAACTCTTATAAAACAATACATGTAGTTGAGGTCTTGCTTATAGTTTGGGTGGTTAAGTCCATTATTATCATGGCAGGGAGCATGGCTGAACACATGGTGCTGGGGCACTAGCTGAGAGCTTTACATGCTTTACTGCTGCACAGGCAGCAGTCAGAGAAAGACTCAGCCTGGAGTGAGTTTTTGAAACCTCAAAACCCCGTCCCAGTGACATACTTCCTTGCACAAGCCCACGCCTCCTAGTTCTACTCAAATATTCCACCAACTAGGGAGTATACATTGAAATATACGAGCCTTTTGGCCTGTTCTCATTAGGACCACCACCATGCTTAGTCCACAACTTCTTCTCTTTGATGTGTTCTTACAAGTTCAAAAACAAAGTCTTATTACCATATATTAATTATACATAAAAGTGGTTTTCACTGGCATTTTCATGCATGTGCATAATAAAATTTGATCATATTCAACCCTCTTAACCTCTCTTACTCACCTACCACTCTTGCTATAGTAATCTCCTTCTTTTCCCACTTAGTACCCCCATCTACTTTAATGTAATTTTGGGGTCGGGAGGCCCTTAGAGGAATGCCAGTGAGTTTCATTAGAGTTGGCTACAGGAACATGGCTGAGGATTTGTTTACAGGAGAATAGGTACCTTACTAGTGGCTATACCGTTGATAAAAATGTTTTTTCTTCCCACAGTAACCATTAACTAGGTATAAATCCTAAAGTCCCTTGAGCGAGTTCCCCACGATGTGGTATGTTGATGGATAAGTTCAGTTCTTATGCCCATAAATTCAGCTACTGTGCATTCAAAAGTACAGCTGTCATGTCTGGAAGTCAGCATTTCATACCATTCTGTGCCCTTTCTTCTGTACTGTTTCCTGAGCCTTGGAGGACTTGTATAGATGTCTGTTATATTTGTTCTTGTCTCTGCAGTCACTGCTGACCAGTACAAAAGGAAGTTCTTTTGACCAACACTTTTATAGCTTCTTAAAGGCACGGTTGTCATGTTTCTTTCTTGATTTCTATTTGTAGGAATCTTTGCTTTCAAGTGTGCCCGTGCAGAAGAATTATTTAACATGTTGCAAGAGATTATGCAAAATAATAGTATAAATGTGGTGGAAGAGCCAGTTGTAGAAAGGAATAGTCATCAGACAGAATTGGAGGTCCCTAGAACACCTCGAACACCTACAAGTAAGGAGCCGTTTTTCCTTTCATTCTGCATGTCAGATATTTATATGATACAGGTTATAGAAATTTAGTCTAAAACAATTAGAAATGATGATCAACAGCAACAAATCCTGATTAGCCTTAGTTACAAACATTTTAAAAAATGAAAACATTAAACGTGAGTCAAAAGCCAGGAGTACTGCTCACTGTCAGAATGCTCACCTGTGTGCCTGGGGGTAGGCTCTTTATTGCCAGCACTGCCAGAAAGAACAGCCAGTTGATAAGAAGGTTAAGACCGGATGGGCCGAAGTTTATGCTCTAGTTCATAAGTCTTGACAGGAATGTGTTACTAACTCCCAGTGCATGTTAGAGTCTCATTCATTTTTTTGTTCTCTGCCCTACCCCCATTTCCTGTCTTTCTTCTCAACACAATAAACAAATGTTAGCCCCGGGGCTTGCTGCTCAGAGCTTACCGAATGGGTATCCTCGCTACCCCTCGTTTGGAGATGCTTCATCCCACCCCTCAAGCCGGCATCCTTCTGTCGGAAGTGCACGCTTACCTTCAGTCGGTGAAGAATCCACACACCCTTTGCTCGTGGCTGAGGAACAAGTAAGTCCATCACTTTGTCGGCAGAACAGGCTTTGTAGGGTTAAAGTGTGCTTGTGTTAGTGCTCGAAGTGTCACTCAGTGTGGACTTTAACTGTCTCTGTAAAGTGCTTGTGCATTGACAGTGAAAAAGTGCCATGCATTTGCTAGCATGCGCTGAATGCACAGAGATGTCAGGGGAACTTAACTTTTTTCTTCCTTTCTGGGTAAGGCTTTCCCTGTAGAGCCTTGGTCATCCTGAAACTCACTCTATAAACCAGGCTGGCCTTGGACTCAGAGAGGTCCCATAGCCTCTGCCTCCTGAGTGCTGGGATTGAAGAAACTTGTGAGTAGTCAGTCTGTCCATAGAGAGGTGCATCTGTCCGTGAAGAAAGACAAACTCATAGTCAGTTCTGAATAGAATAACGTTCAGTGGGTCAAGACTTTACGTGGCTGTTAATGTTTAGATTTTAACTGTGGAGGGTTTGGAGCTACTTAGTGCTCCTACTAGTTCAAAATGTGGAATCAAGTATTTGTTTGGACATAATGTAGTAGCAGGTAAGTTTTATCTTCTGTAAATTATTTTATCATTTGTCATTAAGAGATTTTTTAGTGTTTGAAAAGTAAATGTTCTTCACATAGTAAACATTTTTTATATTATTTACCATAATAACACTTATCTCAGTTTTGCGTACCATTTTAAATCTGAAAATTTTTAGGTAGAGTCCTTGAAACACTTTTCTAAGTGCTCATGGTATCTTACTAGGTGTAGCTATTTTGCATCTATAAATTTTATGAAACTCTTTATTTAGGGGTTTCCATGTTGTCAAGTCAGATCATGAGGAAATAGTGATAGAATTGCCTTTTCCTTTTCAGTTCTTGTTATTTCTTACTGCTGAGTCATGCTTTAATAGCTCCTTTATTTTATTTATTTATTTATTTATTTATTCATTCATTCATTCATTCATTCATTTATTTATTTATTATGAGTGTTCTGTCTTTACACACACATCAGATCACACTGTAGATGGTTGTGAGCTGCCATGTGGTTGCTGGGAATTGAACTCAGGACCTCTGGAAAAGCAGTCAGTGCTCTTAACCGCTGAGCCATCTCTCCAGCAACATGCTTTAAAATCTTAGAGCTGCCAAATGGTAATTCTATTTTGTTTTGACTTTCCTTTCTTTTTAAAATTTATTTAATTTTATTTTATGTGCATTGGTATGAAACTGTCAGATCCCTTGGGACTGGAATTACAGACAGTTGTGAAGTGTTGTGTGGGTGCTGGGAATTGAACCAGGCCCTTTGGAAGAGCAGACAGTGTTCTTAACTGCTGAGCCATCTCTCCAGCCTTCCTTTCCTCATTCATTCATTCATTTATTTTTATTTATTTTGAGGCAGGGTTTGTTATGTAGCCTATGATAGCCTCAAACTTGGCTATCTTCTTGTCTCTGCCAGCATTATAGGTATGTGTCACATGATCAGCTGACTTTCTGATGAATGTAATACTATTTAAGTGTAGTGCTGCATGTTATTTTAAAGTAGTTATTCCTTTTACAAAGAGATTTCTACATTCCTTCCCCTCCTGTCTTTTTATTAGGTTAAAAAAAAATAGGTGCAGAAGTTTTAGGTTAACAGTTTATTTAAAGAGGAAGTAATAAAATTAATGGTGGCACAAAAAAGGAATAGTGGCACAAATCCTACATTTGGGAAGTAGAAGCAATTGCGTGTAGTTTGATGCTAGCCTGGGCTACATAGTAAGACCCTGTTTCACTAAATAAACAGAATGTTTTGACATGACGGTATCTTTTTGAAAATTTTATGTGTATGGGTGTTTTGCCTGTGTGCATGTCTGCTCCAGTTGTGTGCACTGCCTATAGGGGCTAGAAAAGGGCATCGGAGTTACAGACAGTTGTGGGCTAGGAATCATTTACTGAGGTCCCCTAGAAGAGCAGCCAGTGGTCTTAACCACCAAGCCACCTCACTAGCTCCCTGATTAGTCAGGCTGTTTTTGCTTTTGTGACTGATTTGCTTTGTCCCCCCCCCCCCTTTTCTTTTAAGGTACATACTTATGTTAACACTACAGGTGTGCAAGAAGAGCGAAAAAACTGTGCAAGTGTGCATGTTCCCCCAGAGGCGAGAGTTTCTAATGCTGAAAGCAACACACCAAAAGAAGAACCAAGTAATATTGAAGACAGGGACCCTCAGGTTCTTCTTAAACCCGAAGGAGTCAAATTTGTTTTAGGACCAACCCCTGTTCAGAAGCAGTTAATGGAAAAGGAGAAACTGGAGCAACTTGGAAAAGACCCAGTTAGTGGAAGTGGTGCGAATAGCACAGAATGGGACACTGGCTATGACAGTGATGAACGAAGAGATGTACCCTCTGTTAACAAACTGGTGTACGAAAATATAAATGGGCTATCTATCCCTAGTGCCTCAGGGGTCAGGAGAGGTCGTCTGACATCTACCAGCACCTCAGATACCCAGAATGTCAACAACTCTGCTCAGAGAAGAACTGCGTTATTAAACTATGAAAATCTACCGTCTTTGCCTCCTGTTTGGGAAGCCCGCAAACTCAGTAGGGATGAAGATGAAAGTTTAGGACCAAAGACCCCATCTTTAAATGGCTACCATAATAATCTAGATCCAATGCATAATTATGTTAATACAGAGAATGTAACAGTGCCGGCAAGTGCTCACAAAATAGACTATTCAAGGCGTCGGGATTGTACACCGACAGTCTTTAACTTTGATATCAGGCGCCCCAGTTTAGAACACAGGCAACTCAATTATATACAGGTGGATTTGGAAGGTGGCAGTGACTCTGATAACCCTCAGACTCCAAAGACGCCGACCACTCCCCTTCCACAAACCCCTACCAGGCGCACAGAACTGTATGCTGTGATAGACATTGAGAGAACTGCTGCTATGTCCAACTTGCAGAAAGCACTGCCACGAGACGATGGTACATCTAGGAAAACTAGACATAATAGTACTGACCTGCCCATGTGAGCCTGGAAAGCATTATGTTGTTTGCACCTTCGTGAAGTTTTTAAAAATGAAGATGCAATGCTTCATTTTCATTTATACACTAACTCCTTTTATAGACTGAGAATTTTTTTCTGAATATTTCATGTGCATTCTTAAAGGGAATTAATGTAGAGCAGGTACTCATTAAAAACACTAATTTCATTATATTCTACTCATTGTACAGCAGCATTCCCATTTTCACAGTGCCTATTTAAAATGAGATTGGAAGTGAATGACATGCTGGTTGGTTTATAGTCAATGTCCTGGACATATGCATATCTTCCATGTCTAAGTTGTGGTTGGCATTTAAACCTTTTATAAAGTCTCTTGATAATGTACATTGCTAACATAACTTTAGGCTTTGAGAGTAATACTCGTAGATTCACTGTTCACAGTATATGGTCTCCAGCATGTAACATGAGGATATAATTAAAGGCTTTTTTGACTTGGGCCAAAACTCGTATAAAAGAAACAAGAGAAACCACACCTCCTTTTGTACCAGTCAGCTCCTCTGTCTTCAGTGTTACTAGACAGAGTCCAGTATCATGAATATAGTTGTGTATTGGAAGGCAGACAGGAGACAATGTTTTATTTACTCATCTCATGGTGTCATTTGAAGGGCATGTCCAGATATTATCTTACTCAGATTTATGGTGGATTTAGGAATCAGTCTCAGGTCACTTTCCTCAAAAAACATTTGAAAATCTACACCATGATCTCTTGGCGTTTCTTTTCGGTAGATTATTGATAGCACATTGTTTCTGGAGACATTTGTGCCATTAAATTCCCATTTAGCTTCAGGTGTTTTTTTGTTTTGTTTTGTCATTGTGTGAAAGTATCTTTTATTCTCCTGATGTAATTGTCTTCTCAGGGGCTTACTGCCTCGGTCTGCTAACCTAGGCCTAGTCCTGGAAGCTTCTAGCCGCTGTACAATCTAATCTAGGCCTAGAATGTTTTCAGCCTCTGAGACTTACTGCTGAATAAATTCACCCTTTCTGGCTCTCTGAACTCTGGTTGGCTGGTTTAACTCAGCTGTTCTGGCTCAACTCCAAGCTGACTGATTCAATCTGGTTTCTCTCAGCTTCTGACTGAATTGCTCTGTTTGGCCTCGTACTAACTTTGGCAATATGTTCTAATCTTCTGGCTTCTTATCCTCTGGCTTGTTCTGTTTTCACCTGTCTAGCTTGTTCTGTCCTCATCCTGTCTTTGTAAAACTGTTGCAGTAAAACTGCCTCCTTTGTCCCTCCCTCTGTGCTGCTGTGTCTTAAGTAGCTTCTTTTTCCTGTCTGTTCTCATGAGAATTGGGCATATCCTATTATTTCAAGCTTTTCTCTGGTTTGTCACTTTGCCTCTCAATTAGACATTACATTGAAACATGGGTGCTTTATTCTACAAACTAACTTTACCTTCATTGTTTGGGATTAAAGGTGTGTACTAAGGGCATGTCTGCATTCCAGCCAGATCACACAGACCTAGAGGGTCTTTGGATGTGATCAGAGCAGCCGTGTTGCTGGATTAAAATTCCTCTACAAGTTTGTTTGGTAGTGTCTTTCCATTTTTACAGTATGATGTCTGTGTATATCATTTGGAATGGGGTTGTGTGTTTATTGTTACTTGGTTTGCATTTTTGTCAAGTTATGGTCTTGAAGGTCCATTTGGAACTGACTGTTATTTTCTAACAGGGTTGCCCTTGTCCAGTATTTATTTATCTGCTGTTTACTTTTCAAGCTGATGATAAAAAACATTGTCTCAATTTTAAATTTCACTTGTGTCCATTAGTGATGTCTTCAGTAGATGAGAAAAAAAGGAAGATACGCCTAACCGTGTGAGTTCCCCAAAGGCACCGTCCTCCCTGTGGGCGCGCTCTGCAGCACTATAGCAGGGGTTCTCTCAGTGACGTGGCTGCCTTCCCACTGCCCACTCTGCTGTCCTCTTTTGGAGCTGGGCTCGTCTTAGCCCCATGCTTCTGCTAAGCTGTGGTTAGCATAGCAGTTACAGGGAAGTCTTGAAGCATTGCGATTATGTCATAATTGAGGATCTGAAATGAAGTCAGGTTTGTATAAACTGATGAGTGTCTAGATGTTGAAATCTTGGAAATTAAGAATGCTCCCAATTCCCAAACCACTGTATAGTAAAGAGAAGATAAAAGTAGAAGGTTGGGTAACCTTGCAAAATATTTTACTTTTTCTCTAAAATTGAGTTAGTCTCATATCACGATCTGGATACGCCAGATGTGACTAAGGTTGATTTAACAAGAAAAGGTTTCAGTCATACAGCATTCAGTATATTTAGGAACTCATCAGTAGCAGAACAGTAGAATAGTGTCGTAATAAAAATAAATTATGACAGGTGTCTTCATCTTTAGCACCATTGGTTTATAGCATAGTGCAAGTGTCTGTGTCCTGTTTCCTCTGTGAACTTGGTGCTTCCTGAAGCGCTCACTGCTCTCTTTAAGAGAGCAATGGCTGGATGTGCAGTTTTCATGTTTTATATACTGCTCTGTTTATCCTTTATTCTGAGTGGATTGCTAATTGCGCCAAATTTCAGTAGTGGATTTTGTAATGTGGGGTAAGAACATTGATGGCAACAGCACACACGGTTTCTAACAAGCAGTCAGGACCGAACCTAACTCTCCGAGTGAGGGGCAGGTCTGTTCATTCTGGAGGCTGAATGCTTTTTTTTTTTTTTTTTTTTGTCTTTTTTTTTCCCCCTTTGTATCCCTTCAGATTTGAATTAGATGCTATATTTTTTAGGTGAGTAATATAATCATTACAGTTTATGCTTTAAATAGTATATGGTTTAAGAATGAAAATGGGACCAATTTGTCTGCTAATAATTTGATTTTAGGGTACTGTATGAATATTAGGAAGAGGTAAACAGATGGTGTTAATTTCTAGATGTCTTCTGGGAATCACTTTTGTTCCTATTTAATCAGTCATGTAGAGTACCACTGTCCTTTACAGTTGTTTCATTGTGGGCATTAAGGTCTGTCCTGGAAGAGTGTACCTATTACTATTTGATGACTTTTAGAGTGAGGTATTTTATTGGCACATATTTGTGGCCATATGTCTCAGATTTTCTGAGACAAACCTAATTTTAGATAATTGGTTTTGTTGATTAGACCATGTGACCCCACTTTTTGGTTTGGAAATATAATCCTTGCTTCTCTTGTTTCCCACCAAATAAAATCCTTTTTATCCATATAGACCATGGCATTTTTTTTTTTCCAGATCCAGGGTTGGAAACTGATATGGGTTTTACTAGTGTTTTTCTGAATGTTTTATTTCCCAGTTTCATCTTCCTTTGAAAAATGAAAATACTGTGCCTTCCCTCCCTCCAGGAAGATTGGCAAATAGTTGCTTTCATTCACTGCTGCTGTGGAGTGGTGAGACATGCACTTTACTCTTGAAGACTCAGCAACAAGCTGTTCACTTCTCAGTACATCCATAAAATAGATCACATTTGGGACTTGGAAGCTTTGCCATGCAGTCTCTGTCATTGCAGATATTAATGCTGACCCCCACCTCTCCGGTACAATAAGTCAAACTGGTGTGTTTGTTCTCCCCACTGCACCCGCCCCAAATCTGTGGCACAGCATATAAAAATGTACCTCAATAATGTTCTATTAAAAATGGGACAGGGGCCTTATGTTTTCATAATTTCCCAGCAATGTGCCACCATGTATTTGCCACCAGGTAAAGGTTTAGCAAGATAAAATGTACTTCCCAGTTTCCCCTGTGCTATTTTCTACCCATAATACCCAAATGTTTTGTGCAATGTGTATGTATAAATATGTATATTCTTGAAATAGACATAACATCAGAGACATCATTCAGAAATAATGTATTGGCATTTCATTCATATTTCTGATGTGAAGTATATGGTACTATTTACTTTTTCCTTAATGTTTGCCAAATTTGAATCAAGGCATTGGTACGAAATTACGGAATGTATGGAAAACATTTTTGGCTTGAAAAGTTAACACTTTCTTATCTGTCACAATGTACTCTGCCCAGACCAGCACCCTGTCATCTTGCTGCCTATTTCCCATCCCTGCTTCCTCATTTTTCAGGGTGTAACAATTCTTTCATAGCATCCTATATTTGAAATTCTCTAGCAATTAGACAATAGCAGCATGGAAACAGGCTGGTATCCATAGTACCGTAGTCACCGGGGTGCCACATTTGCATTAGTAAATGCAAAATAGATGTTTTATAAAGGACAGACTTTGTGTTATGTTTCTATTTTCATTACATTGTATAATAATGTAAGATTATTGTATGTCCTAATTTGCATTATAAATGTTTTTTTTTCCTACATAAAGGCATAAATATAGCAACTTTGTATAAAGGTAGCTTATTAGGTTTCAATTTTTTCTTTTATAAAAGTTGTCTACAGTGGGACTACCATTGCCAAATTGTATATGAGATAAGAATTTTACCCCTATGGTTAATTTCTTTTCTGAACATTCCATATTTCTCTAATAAAAGACATGATACTGTACTGTGCATAAATTGTGTTTTAATGCTGTTTCATATCAGCATTTTCATTTTGAGTTGGCATTCTTAGTATTGGCAAAACTTAACCACTGTTAGTTAGAATAAAGCTTTGTTGTATATGTAACAGCATCATTTGCCCTTGCCCTGTAGCCCTTCTTTCCCTTTGTTTTTTATTCTGTCAGTGCCAACTTCATACATTTTGTAGCATGGCAATAAAATATAACTTTTACACTGAGGCCAAGTGTGGCTTTTTGGAAGAAGTGGGGATGGGAGGATAGCCCCCTAGTTGTCCTCAAATTGAACTTTTTGCCATATAAGCCATGTTATTGGGCATAAGAAGTTATATATGATGTAAACATGCTTTAAGGGCAAGTATGGATGTGCTTTAAAGCTTTGTTTTTAATGTAACAAATAACTAATTTTTAATCTTTGGAAAAGTCAGAGTCCTTGAGTACAGTCGAGTTTTTATTAACTGGAGTACTTAAAGAATAAGCTAATAATGGAATTTTGTTCAACAAGGGCTAAGCAACACTTTTAAAAAAATTCTTATTTATTGTGGAGTATTAGTATACTATCCTGAAATTATACTGTGTAAAATATGGTTTAATCGTAGACTGTGTAGCATCTTGCACTGCCTTACTGTTATCATTCTGCCATAAATATCCATGATGAGGTACTCGAGCTGATACTGGAAGCTGAGCTGACTATACACTGACCTGAAGCATTCATGAAAAACTGCTTTGTTGAATAAAACCTTATGACTTCTTGTGGTCACTTTCCCCTCTTTGCCAAAAGTAGATCGCAATAAAATCCAATAAAAGTTTGGTTGGATACTTATTTAAAGTTTTACTGTATTTATATTTCATATATTTCTTGACACCTTATGTGCATTAAAGGTTGCAATTTTAAGAACAGATTTTATTTTTAATCATTCTTAACTTGGGGATTGGTGTTGGACATGTTAATGCAGTGCCATGTAGGCCAGAAGAGGAAGTTGATCGATCCCCAATAGACTGGCTGGTGGGAAACAAATTATGGTCTTTATGCGCTGTGAGCTACTGAGCCATATCTCCAGCCAGATTTCTTTTCAAAGTGAATGTATTCTGTGTTAAAGATTATGTACTTATTTCTCACTATCTAATGTGAGTGGTCCTTGCAATTTACCTCGTTCCATCCAAACCTTATTTTAGCCACTGAGATTACGTGTTCTTGCAGATGGGCTTAAATTTGGGCTTGTGGGGCCTGTGGAAACTGATGTACCAACCAAGGACCATGCATGGAGAGGACCTAGGCCCCCTGCTCAGTTGTAGCCAATATGGAGCTCTGTCTCCATGTGGGTGCCCTAGTAAGGGGAGGAGGGCTGTCTCTGACATCACTCTGTTGCCAGCTCCTACATTACTTTCCCCTGGCAGGGTGGCCTTATCAGGCCACAGAGGAAGAGCATGCAGCCAGCCCTGATGAGACTTTGATAGGCTGGGGTCAGCTGGTAGGGATGGGGGAAAGAGAGAGGGAGGGGTCTACGATAGGGATATAAAGTGAATTAAAAAAAATAAATGGAAAAAAAATCAGACCTGTGCTAGTCACTGAGACAGCAGCCTTTGTCCTCAAAAGAATCTATAATTAGACCATCACTAATGATAGAAAGCAATGTTCTTTCTCCCAAAGAACAAAGCCCTAAGACATATATTGCATATTGCAAACAACTTCTTTCACTTATAATGACAGCAGCCAAATTCCTTAGGAGAACTGAGGAAAGTGTTAGAGTTTATAGAAGAGGTGTGATTGTATAACAGACTTAGGTTCTGGAGATTTGCTTCCTTACAAATATTTTGCTCAGCTATGTGGTATGGATCCTAGAAACTGCAGATGGGTTGTGGAAGAAGCGTTTCTTGTATACTGCAGGCTATCAAGTTTTCTTTAAAATTTTCCTACCTCATACAAAGTACAATAGCTGTTCTCTTACAGAGGCTCATATACTTCTGAAAAAGTTTCCTCTTTCTGCCAGAGCGGTCAGTACTGTCCCCACTAAGAAGCTCAGGATTCAGAAGCTATAACACAGACAGATAGCAGGGGCGACTGTAATGTCGTGTATTGCTTCAAGACATTAGAATTTTGACCTGTAAAAGGCTTTAACAGCTACCAGGTGCTATCACAGATGCTGGCTTGCTTCATGTAAAGACTTAAAATGTTAATTTATATGTGTATCTGTATGTGTATACACATGTCTATGCAGATATCCTTGGAAGCCTGAGAGAGTATCAGATGCCCCAGGTCTAGAGTTCCAGGCAGTTGTGAGCTGCCAGATATGGGTGCTGAAAACCACACTCCTGTCCTCTGCAAGGGGACCAAGCGTTGAACTGCTGAGCCAACTGAGCCATCTCTCCAGCCCCTGATGAGTTTACTTTAAAGGTGATCCTGGCTAATCTCTCAGGCTGCCTATTCCCACTGGCAAACTATTAACCAATAAGTAGCACTGTGTATAGTGAATGATAGGACAGTTCAGTACCAAACAGTATGAACCCACATAGGCCTTGATTGTGGAGTCCTGACTTCCTGCTATAGTTGTATGAAAATTCATGAGGAATGTGGAGAGGTCCCATAACCTAAGCTCTGGTGGTTTATTTCCGTTAGTTGTATCACTCCAGACTAGCAATATTCAATCCATGCATCATGGGGGTTGAATAACCCTTTCACAGGGATTGCCTAAGACCATCAGAAAACAGATATTTCCAATTCGTAACAGTAGAAAAATTGCAGTTATGAAGTAGCAACGAAAATTATCTTATGGTTGGGGGGGGGATCACCACAACATGAGCAACAGTATTAAAGGTGCACAGCATTAGGAAGGCTAAGAACTGCTGCTCTAGATAGTGACTCCATTCTTTTCCCCAAGTCACCTCTATAAATAACCTTATACTACAGAGCTTTGCAAGTCCTAAGTATACCAAATGTGGAAACAATGTTTTACAAACTATTGGGAGTTACAGGTAACCTAAATAGAGCTGCCTATAGCCCCAGGCACCCTCTAAGCAGTTTAGTCTTGCTTTTGTGAGATATGTATTCTCATTATGTCCATTTCGTACACCAGGAAGTTGAGGCACAGAGGTAATATAACTAGGGGTGATCAATTTACAGAATTCAGTGAAAGGAATTCTAACCACAGAGAAGAATGATTGAGGGTGACAGGGGGAGGTCACAAAGACAGGGTGTGGAAGAGCTAAGAGAAAACCTGAGGAGTAAAAGAAGAGAGGAATACACAAAAAGATGGTCCATGGAAGATGGTTCCCACTGTCTCATTACTGCTGTGGACCCTGAGACATACCCAATACAAATTGTTACACAATTCATATATAAAAAGCTAAGAGAAGTTTGAACATTTTGGAGCTAAAATGATACATTCACCTGGTGGGACTTTTCAAAATAGTGTTCAGTCAATCTATTTAGAGTGCCTGTGGACACCCAACATTATAAAACTGCTTGCAAAAACAAGTTGAAATTCAAATTCATGTAGCTTGGTTTTAGAGGTTGGGTGTTTAACCTCTCAGGTGTGGGAGAGGCATGATGTGAAGGGAAAGGGGGGAAAGGAGGAAGAGACCAAAGATGAGCAAAGAAGAAAGGACAAAAGTCTCTAGAGCCCCCATTCCAGGAGATTCCTGGCCACCTCTTTTCTCAGATCTCCAGGATGACAGGGCCTGTCTCCAGGTGCAAATCCAATTGTCCTTATTACCTACTTTTCTAAAGTCTTAACAGTGAGGGGGCATCGGTAGCCCTCCAGCCACAATCTTAAGTTTGCCTGCCACCCACTGGATAGGATAGTAAATATCTCCTAGTACCTAATTTGTCTACAAAAAAGGCAGCCTTTGAAAATGTGCAGGTACATTAGCTTCTCAGTGTGACTCGCTTCCAAATACCACGTGGGATCTGCACATTAAAATACTTTCTAGGAGGCAGAGGCAGGCAGATCTCTGTGAGTTGGAGGCCAGCAGCTTGGTCTACAAGGCTAGTTCCAGGACAGCCAGGGCTACATGAAGAAACCCCATCTCAAAAACAAAACACACACACAAACTTCCGAAGAAAAATTTCCGGCAACAGAAAACTGATAAATTTTAAATAATAATTTGTTGGGCCTGAACACACCCCTTATTGTATTGGACCTTAGGATAGTGTAAACCAGGGGTCACCAACTTATTTAAAATAATGGCTATTGTAGGCTCTGCGGACCCAAGACTATAAAAACATTGGATGGGCACTTGGGAGGATGGCTCAGCAGTTAAGAGCACTAACAGCTCTTACAGAGAACCTGAGTTAAATTCCCAGCACCAGGTTTGGGCTGCTCACTGCTCCAGGTCCAGAGGTCTGATGCCCTCTTTTGGTTTCTGCCAGCACCTACACACACATGTGAACATGTGAACACACACACACACACACACACACACACAGCAGGCTGTTGAGCCTTACAACCTTCCTCCACATCTATGTGATCGCAGGACAAAACTGATTTCTCCAAGTTCTCCTCCAAGGTCCACATTTGTTCACATATGCACACAGAAGTATTATTTTTAACTACTTAAAACTTGAAAAGCAGTTGACAACTGCATTTGACTCTCCATAGCATGCCAACCCACTATAGATGAACTTACTATATCTGAAGGTAGAAATAACTAAGAATTGAAAATGCCTTCGTGTCGTCAAGTGTCAGAAACACAGGTACTTTCTAAGTGATCAAAGAGAGAAATGTTACTGGTGGATAAAAAAAAAAAAAAAACTAGTATCTTTTTAAAGCATTGAGGTTTTGCTTTAGGTACTCTAGGGTGTCAAGAATAAATAGAAAAACTATTTTTAATAAGCTGAAATATTTGGGACCTGATCTTTATTTCTACTGAGACGGCATGTCATAGGAAAGCAAAAGGAAGAGGGTCATCCGAATTGGATAACCAGGACCAATAAATAAGTCTCAGCTAAGACTCACTAGCCTTTGCCCTGGGCAGTTAATATCCAATTACAGCGTTTTAAAATTAAATGAAAAGAACTCCAGGAGTAGTGGCGCCTGCCTTTAATACCTGCAGTGGCAGGTGGATCCCGGAGTGGCCATCCTGGTCTCTATCTCGAGTTTCAAGCTAAGCAGGAGCTATACAAGTTAAGGCCCTGTCTAAAAAACTAAATGAGGATTCCCTTATAATAATAATGCTTAAAATAAAAGTATTAAAGTATTATTTAGTAGTCAGCTGGTAAGGAAACCCTCCCCAAATAAAAAGAAAGCACGAAAAATTGAATGGTTGCTTCCGAGGACAGTAAATTATGGAAATGATTAGTATGTAACACTTGCAACTGTACATCTGACCTTAAAATTTTAAAGTCTAAATGTAAAAATATACGTAGGCAGGAACTCCGTTTCTGTGGCAACCCGCGCACTCTCAGCCTCTTTGTTCTACTCTAAAGCAGCCTGGCTCCGTCGCCTCCCACTTCTCCAGACTTTTTCGCCACTGGGCGGAACGCGAGCCGAAGCCCCGCCCCTTCCACAATGAGAAGCTACGCTTCCGGCCCGCCACGCAGGAGGCGGAAACTGCGCAGGCCGGCCCCGCCCCCTGCGGTGGAGCGTGTCGTCACTTCCGCCTTCCTCTCCCCCGGCTGCCATCCCGGCGCGGCTCGTGAGATATCCTCTGCGCTGAGTTCGTCGGAACCATGGTGAGCCTAGCTTTCGGCCCGCGACCACTGCCCCGCCTCACTGGGATCCCCGTGTGTCCTGCCTCCCCGGTGCTCCTCTTACCTAACCGAAGTCGCAGGCCCTCTGCGGCCATCTCCTGGGCCGGCCGCACATGGCCCGGGCCCGCCATGAGGCCTGCGTGAGCCCCGCAGACCCGAGCGCTCTACGGGGGCTGGAAGGGCGAGTGCTCCCTAAGCCAGCATCTCTGGAAGGTCAGGTCTTTCCACCGTTAGGGGACTCCGACGACCCCCGGGGCCTCTCCCCAAGCGAAGAAGTTTCTAGTTCTCTTGTGAACCCCGCCCTCTGTGGGGCGGGGCAGGAAGGGCGGGTGGCGGGGCAGGCCTGGGGAAGATGGAGGGTTGCCTCTTGGTTGTTTAGTGCCGCTGTACAGTGATCGCTGCTTGCCCCCGTCTTAATGCCTTTAGTCATCCACACCAGCTGGTCGATGGGATGATGTATTCCTGGCTCCCACGTGTAAGTCCCTCGCCCTTTAAATAAATGCCCGTTCCCGTGATGTTCTGAAATTTTCCTACTGTAAACTAATTTCCCTTTAGGCAGTCTACCTAACTGAGAAGCCCTGGATACGTGTTAAAGCGTACTGGCCTTCGAGCGGAGTATCTTTGTTTTCCCCTTTTAGGCGTCCCTTTCCCTTGCACCTGTTAATATCTTCAAGGCTGGAGCTGATGAAGAGAGAGCAGAGACAGCTCGCCTGGTAAGCCCCTTCTGCCTCTTTGAAATGATAACATCGTACTTTGCTCTAAATTTTGATCACCTTTTCTGATTTTTTTTTCCTTTTATAATTTAAGTCATCCTTTATTGGTGCCATCGCCATTGGAGACTTGGTAAAGAGCACTTTGGGACCGAAGGGCATGGTAAGAAAAGTAGGAAAATTATACAGGTTTCTTTTGTTTGTTTTCCTGTAGTCTTGTGTTGACAGTGGCTGGAAAAAATGTGTGTGTGTGCACGTGTGCGCGCGCGCGTGTATGCAAGTTTTAATAATGGTTTAATGCCTTTGTTGCAAATGTTATTAGTATTTTTTTTATGTTTGTAATCCAAAGCTTTATAAAAAGTCTTCCTCCTGTATCACCACCTCCCAATCCCACATCTCTCTCTAGTGGCAACAAGTGTTGTCATTTGGATGCAAAACCTGCTAGTATTTTTCTGTTCCCGTATGAATGAGTGTCATGTGTTCTTGCACCACATTTTTAAAATAACAGATACTGTTTTTGTTCATGTGCGCATGCTGTTGGTGTGCTTTAGTGTGCTGTTTTTAGCGTTTGTGCTACCTCTTTTTATATGTATAAATTACTTTTTTAGCTTTAATACTGATTTTTTTTTTTTAACCAGTGTTTTGGTTAACAGAGAGTTTGTTTTTAGTATGTTATAGTTTAACTGCCTGGCAGTATTCTGGGGTCTGCTTCTAACTTTGCTAATGGACATCTGTTTCCAGTGCTGTCTGTCATGGTGCTGCAGCAAAGCTAGTTTGTATTGCCTGCACTTCTAAGGTTGTTAGGTGCACACTGAGGTTTGGCTATAGGCTATATTCATTGAAGGCGTGTGGCAGCCAGATAACCATCCAGAGTGTTTCTTAGTCAGCAACATACAGCTGAGTGCACTTGCTGATTCTTGGCATTCAGAAAGTGTTAATTTGACACAAATATCCTTTCAGGACAAAATTCTTCTAAGCAGTGGACGAGATGCTGCTCTAATGGTAACCAATGATGGTGCCACCATTCTCAAAAACATTGGTGTTGACAATCCAGCAGCTAAAGTTTTAGTTGGTGAGTCTGAAGATCTATTTCATCAATATTTTGCAATAACTTATTTCCTGATAGGTTGTGGCAACTAATTAAATGATAATAGTCATTGACATTTGTCATTATGCAAATGAGTTTCAGAATTATTGTTTCCATAGTCCGTATGGGGGTGCTACAACCACAAACTAGATAATTTTTAAATGATACAAATATGTTTGGCTAAACTGAGAAGTGGGCCCTTTCTGTTGAGGTCCTTTCTGCTGTTGTCATAATGTGACAGAAGGCATAACATGGGTGAGACAGAAAAAGATTAAGGATTAAGTTTCCATGAAATTGGGAGAGCATATTCGAGCTCAGGTGTTTGGAACTTAAATGTTTCCCAAACTTTGTTGTATATGGAACCTCTTATAAGTGGGGTTTAGATTTGTTGTGGATGTTTTAAAAGAATTTGGTAATGTGGAAAAATAATGTTGCTTTTTTTCCTAGATATGTCAAGGGTTCAAGATGATGAAGTTGGTGATGGCACTACCTCTGTCACTGTTTTAGCAGCAGAGCTACTCCGGGTAAGAGCAACTGAACACTTTGACCTTATTGTTGTGACTGCTTTTGAGTAGGAATAGAATCCTTTATTGCTTGTGTATATTTGTTTATTGACAGGAAGCAGAATCTTTAATTGCAAAAAAGATACATCCACAGACCATCATCGCAGGTTGGAGAGAAGCCACAAAAGCAGCGAGAGAGGCCCTTTTGTTGTCTTCAGTGGATCATGGGTTAGTATAGCCAAACCCCTTTGGGAAAGTATAATCTAGAGAGCCATGAGAAACATGGATGAGCATGATCTTGCTACCTTGCCCTATCTTAGCAGCTAAAGCCCATGTCACCTTCCCAGAGTTAGCCTTTATCACCTCCTGTGTTCCAAAGCTGGGCTCTCACTAGCCTCAGATTCACACAGATCCTCCTGCCTCTGCCTACCAGGTACTGGGATTACAGGCATGGATTTTTACTCTCTTTTAACTGGTTGATAACCAGTCTGTTTCTGGGTGATGATATGTTCCCTGCAACATAAGTTCTTAGGTGCTTTAGTATAGGACTGGTGAAATTTCCTTAAACTGTCTGCTCTTGGAAAGTTTCAGCTTTATGATAATGAAATTTGTTACTCAAGAAATTTTTCTGAAAGTGGAATTGCTAAGTCCAAAGATAGGTACATATTTAGTTTACATTTATGTATATTACCAAATAAACCTCCAGAAATGATTTCTGTTCATGCTGGGTGTGTCCCAAATATTGTTTCCCCACATTCTTGACAACATTTGATAGTCTGGCTTACTTATGCCTCACCGAGTTTGGCTGGCTGGTAGGAAAGATGGTATCCCATTGTTTATGTCTTGATTTGGGGGATTCTAGAGGACTGGTTAGGATCAAGTACTTAGGTAAATTTTTAAAAAGTAAAGTATACTTAATATATTTGGATAATTTTAATAACAGGTTTTCTTTTGTTTGATGGTTTTACTAGTTCTAATGAAGAAAAATTCCGGAAAGATTTAATGAATATTGCAGGAACAACGTTATCCTCAAAACTCCTTACTCATCACAAGGACCACTTCACTAAGTTAGCTGTAGAAGCTGTTCTCAGATTGAAAGGCTCTGGTAATCTGGAGGCGATTCATGTCATCAAGAAACTAGGCGGGAGTCTGGCAGACTCCTATTTAGATGAAGGTATGTATGTGTGCTGAGTATACCCATCTGTATACTGCTTCTTATGATACTGCAAAGCCAGAAAACTTGTCTTTAAGAACCACTCAACCATTTTTGTCATTTTAAATCAATTTGTTGTGGTGACAGTATGTATTACCTTCCACACTATTTCAGCATCATCTTAGTTTCTAGATTTTACACATGTAGTCATTTGCTAATAGTAGAGAAATTACAGCTTTACTAAAAGCTGTTCCCAAATGATACTGCATGTATTTTCCAAGAAGTCTAGATAAGTCAAATTATTTAATTAGAAAATTGTTGGAGATAAAGGGGGTTTGTTTGATTATCTTACTGGCTTTTGTCATTTTTAATGAGAAAGTTTTAGAATTATTCTGTATTTAGCCAACATGTATGTGTGCCAAGTGCATGACTGGTGCTCATGGAGGTCAGAAAAAGGGTTAGAAATGGCTGTGAGTCACCATTTGGGTAGAGGAAACCAAACCCAGGGCTTCATCAAATAGCAAGTGCCATTAACTACTGAGCCATCTCTTCAGGCCCTGTTACTTCTTTTTAAACATAGTCATGCTTGGTTAGTGGTGGCCTTGAACTTGGCTGTTGTGTGTAGCCAAGGATAACCTTAAACTTCTGTTCCTTCTGCCGTCGTTGTCCAAACTCTGAGATTGCAAGTGTACACCAACCACTCCTGGTTTTATGTAGTGCTGGGGATCCATCCTGGGCTTTGTGAGTGATGAGTAAATAGCTTTTAACTGAGCTACGTTGTTAGCCCCAGGAGAACTTTTCTTTCCAAGATTATTTTAAATCCTGTGCGTGTTTATATCTGACTGTGTGTGCATGTCAGTGGCCAGAGACAGTCATTCTGCTCAAGGTGGAGTTGCAGGCTGGTGTGAACCACTCCAGTGTGGGTGCTGGGAGCCAGTCTCATGTCTTCTGAGCAGTAACCACTCTCAACATCTGAGCTATCTCTCCAGCTCACGTTTTGTTTTAAGTAAAATATGTTGTCGATGTTTCTTTAATTGATGATATGTGGTTAATATATAGGGGTGTGGTTATTGAGGATTGAGTCTTGGATATACTGTTTCTTAGTGTCATTTGTAGGGCAGACGATTTTTAGTGTCTTCATACTATTTACTTCCTTTTTTTTTTTTTTTTTTGGTTTGGTTTGGTTTGGTTTGGTTTTTGGCTTTTCGAGGCAGGGTTTCTCTGTGTAACCCTAGTTGTCCTGGAACTCACTTTGTAGACCTGGCTGCCCCTGCCCCTCCTAAGTGCTGGGATAAAAAGGCATACACCACTGCTGCCACTGTTTGGCATTGTCTTAAAAGGAGTAAAAAGAGTCAGGTTGTGCTATGTAGCTTGTTTCTACAAGTAATTTGGACTCCTGGTTTTGCTGTGTGTCTTACGCCGTTTGTTTTATGCAATTCTGAAAATCTTTTGATTATATTAATATGCAAAGGCTCTTTAGTGTTTCTATTGGTCTGCCAGGTAGGGAGGGGAAGAGCCTCATAACAGTGGCTCATACTGCTCCCCATTTGTGTGCATTCCATGGCAGGAATTCCGATTGGAACATTAATCCTGTAGTTCTTGTAATGATCTGGTAAGTGAGGACGAGATTAAGCAGAAAGCAGAAGATGGGCTTAATAAGCTAAAAGTTTATTACATGTCTGAAAGCAGCATATGAATGAATGTGCTCAGTACTATGTCATATGATGCTGCTGGATCAAAAAGGCTGCTTTTAGTTATACATAATTTGACACTCAGTGGAAGTTGCTAAGGGGCAAGTGCATGATTGGAATCAGGCTTATCTAGTTGCATTGTTGATGATGTTTTCATTTTACTGCTAGGCAGAGTTGTCTTTTATTTTTGTGGAGTAGGTTATCTGTTATGTTGCCCTGGCTTTTCTGGAACTTGCTATGTAAACAGGCTGGCTTCTGTCTCCTTTGATTTTGAATCTTTATTGCTTGTTGTGTCATGTTGGTTTTAAGGTAGTAAAAATGAACTTAAATGTAGAAAAATTTACATTGTAGTCTATAGATTCTTGTCTTATGTATACAAAAAATTTTCAGGGTGATATGTTTTGATTCTGTGCAAATGCTGTAAGATTGCCTGTGTGTATTCTCTTTTTTAGTTATTTACTGCTTTATTAATGTGTATTGGTGTTTTGCCTACATATATGTCTATGCCATGTGCATTCCTGGTGTCCGTGGAGCTCAGGAAATGGTATTGGATCCCTTAGAACTGGAATTATGGATGCCTTTGAGCCACCACATGGGTGCTAGGAGTTGAACTTAGGTCCTCCATAAGAGGTGCTGTAAACCACTGAGCTGTCTCCAACTCTGCAGGTTCTGATTTTCAAATGTATTTTAAATAATGGGTTGATGTTTGTGACCACTGCTAAAATGGAATGATTTTAGATCCTGAGAACATGGTACATTGAACTTTAAAATGCATTATTTGAATTATCAATTTGGTAACATAGACAACTTTGTAGGTTTATTAGTCTATCCTTAAAAGTATTTATTACCATCTTTATGTTGCAGGTTTTCTGTTGGATAAAAAAATTGGAGTAAATCAACCAAAGAGAATTGAAAATGCTAAAATTCTTATTGCAAATACTGGAATGGATACAGACAAAATAAAGGTATGTGGCTACATTTCTTGAAATTCTGTTGTTGGTTGGTGTAAACTTAGGAGTTAAACTAAACAATTTGAATTTAGTCTAAATATAAAGTTTATTTTTTTAGACTTGTATACCTTATATACAGTTAATGCACCCATATAAATATATATATATATGTATATAATACTGAAAAACACTTAATAGAATTTTTTTTTTTAAGAGGACTGAAATGTAATGCTGCCTTTATGTCTTTTATCTTAGATATTTGGCTCTCGGGTAAGAGTTGATTCCACGGCAAAGGTTGCAGAAATAGAACATGCAGAAAAGGAAAAGATGAAGGAGAAAGTTGAACGTATTCTTAAGCATGGAATAAATTGCTTTATTAACAGGTCTGTGTAATCTAAAGTTAACTTTTTAACTTTTTCTTAGGAAAATTTTATTGCCTATCAAATTACTTATTGTTAGAAAATGCTGCACATGGTTTTACTAAAAATTATAGATTGCTGCTGCAATTCACCCAGTCAGCTAAGATTTACATAAACTCAGAGTGGACTGTTAAGTTCAAAGGCAAGTTTTACATGTTTCGAGAGTCCTTAGTCCCTTATTGCACTGTTCTCAATACTTGATTGTACTGCAGTGCTTGATGAAGTGTGAAGTTAGGCTAAATTAGTTGGGCATGGTCATTTAATGTAGCACTGCTGAACAAACTGAGGTAACACTGATCTTAGTGCAGAGGGCTATTAAGTGACTGACAGGTAGGAAGATCACCGTGTCTATCCACCAGACAGGCTGGTGATCCATACACTTGTGTGGCAGAGTAGAGCAATGCCAGATTTCTCCTGATGGATACTCAGGACAGCGGGTGACTTAAATCTGATGAATTGTTTCCAGAATTTTTGATTTAATAACTGCATCTCAGTTGACTTTACCTGGAGTCTGACAAACAAATCTGTGTTAAGGAGACTCTTAAGTAGTTATAGTTCTATCGAAAACTTGGATTATTTCATTGCTATAGAGTACTGGTTTCAGTTTCTGGTTTTAATTTCTTTTTTTTTGCTTATTCTATGGAGGTCAGAGGACAACTTGTGGGAGTAGGTTCTCATCATTTGAGACTCAAGGGTTGAGCATAGATCATGAGGCTTTTTAAATTTCTGGTGAAGTAAAATACCTGCAGATTTTGCATTCTAATGTAATTCGTCTTGAGAAATGACCATTTTGAGCATAAAATTCTTGTGTTTGCAGACAGTTAATTTATAATTATCCTGAACAACTCTTCGGTGCTGCTGGTGTCATGGCTATTGAGCATGCAGATTTTGCAGGTGTGGAGCGCCTAGCTCTTGTCACAGGTATGGAAAAAGGCATTAGTTTCTAGTAAGTATAATTACATTCTTGAATTTATCGAGCTTTACTGTGTAATGCATTGAAAATATGAAGAAATCCATTAAAGAGCTAAGAGTATATACTTATTCTGAATTGTCATTTTTTAATTTTTATTTTATGTGCATTATTGTGAAGGTGTCAGATCCCGTGGAATTGGCATTACAGACAGTTGTGAGCTGCCATCTGGGTGCTGGGAATTGAACCTGGGTCCTTTGGAAGAGCATACAGTGCTCTTAACCATCAAGCCATCGCTCCAGCCCCTGAATTATGTCTTTAATTACATTGAAGAACTACATTGATTGATTTGATTGCTGTCATGCGTTGGGTGCATGTGGCTTGCATGTGGAGGTCAGAGGATGACATACAGAGTTGATTCTCCTCTTACCTTGTGAGTCTCGGGTCCCAACCTAGGTTATCAGGCTCTGTGGCAAGTATGTTTACCTCCTGAACTGTCTTGCTTGTTCCAGGATTACAGGCAGTTTTCTCTATATTTGAAATGCTTGATATTCAGAAGTTTCTCACAGAATGGATTTTGAGGGTGTGGAGCGAGGTGTTTGATTATGCATAATAAGATAACTTGGGGATAGGACCCGAGTCTAAATATAAAGTTTATTTTTTTAGACTTGTATACCTTATACAGAGAGAAGGTACTTTGTGCAGTGCTTTTGGTTGACTTGCTTTTTCACTGGTCTGTTGCATAAGTTCAGGCACAGAATTTTACACTGATGTCATTTTCATTCTTAAATGTTGCACATTTGGGGTTTCAGGTTAGAAATTTATATACCTAACCTGAAATATATATATACATACATACATGTGTATACACATATATATATACACACACACACATACTAGGTTTGCCATTGCTGTGGAGTTCTTTCTGTAGGAAATAAAGACTTAACTTTCTAGGCATAGATAAACAAATTTGAGCTTAGAACGAGTCTTGAGTCTTAACTAGTTTGTTTTGCTGAGCACTTCAGTTCTTTGTTCCCCTTGTCTGAAATAAAGTTACAGAGACCTTTAGTGAAGACTTTGTGCCCTTCAGAGTTAGACAGTTGTACTTGAATTCAACATCTCTTCGGAGTTTTTAATTTTCCAAACAGTAAAGATGTTTAAATAAGAGAATCAATCCAATAACCACCTCCAGCTCATAGAGGTCTGCCTGCCTCTGCCTTTCAAATAATGTGTTTATGTCTGTAGGTGGTGAAATCGCCTCTACATTTGATCACCCAGAACTGGTGAAGCTTGGAAGTTGCAAACTGATTGAAGAAGTCATGATTGGAGAAGACAAACTCATTCACTTTTCTGGGGTTGCCCTCGGTGAGTGGGTATTTAAAATTTGGCTTAAGTACCTAAGTCTTTGCTGGCCTCTTGAAATGAAAGAAAAGTTGCCATAGTCCTAAAATAACGTCTTGTAGGCTGGCACAGTGCCTCTGTGGGTGAAGGTGCTGGGTACCAAGCCTGATAACCTAGGTTCCTTCTCTGGGACGCACACAGTAGGAGAGAGCCAACACCCTGGTCTCACTGCTGTGCACGCGTGCACCCCCACACGTACACACATGAATAAAGATTGATAATGTATCTTACAAGGACAAATGTAAATTTTGAGAGTACTTATTTTTTCCTTTGTTTCATTGTCTTGAAGTCAGTTTGATAATTTGCTGTGCCTTTTTGAAATGTATACATTTAGCATAGATATTTTCTTGATCATTTGGAAAACTTATGAAAATGGATTTTTGCAGAGAAAACGTTGCAGCTCCAAAACCCAATTGTAGTTAGTGCTTAAGAAATAATGGAATGCAAATGTTTCTGTGGTATATGGCTATATGATAACTGACTTAGGCGTATTACATTTTACTTTAGGTGAGGCTTGTACCATTGTGCTTCGTGGTGCCACTCAACAAATTTTGGATGAAGCTGAAAGATCTTTGCATGATGCCCTTTGTGTCCTTGCCCAAACTGTCAAAGATCCAAGAACAGTTTATGGAGGAGGTAAGTATTTGGAAAATGTTTAGTACTTAGTTTCTTGACATACAGTATGTATGACTTATAAGTGAATGTATTGGCTCTTGTAGAAACTAATCATGTCACCTTTGATTTTAGGAAGATACCTTAAGGGAAGTCAGACAGCTAAGTGCATAACACAAATTTTTGGATTTAATTTGTAGGTTGTTCTGAGATGCTGATGGCTCATGCTGTGACAAAACTTGCCAGTACAACCCCAGGAAAAGAAGCTGTAGCAATGGAGTCTTATGCTAAAGCACTGAGAATGGTAACGATGAAAAGAGATCTAGATGGATTTCACAGGCATTGATTTTAAACTGAATGTTTTTCTGTTCTAGACAAAAAATATTTTCCTTGCCATTACAAAAAGGAATTGGCTCACCATGTTTTACATTTTGATTCTACATTTTATATTCAACTATGAATAGTTACTAAGAGACAGCCAGGTGTTTACCTGTAATCCCAGCACTTGGGAGGTTGAAGTCAGAAGATCTCAAATGTAAGACTAGCTTTGTTTGTTTAGTAAGAACTTGTCTTAAAAAAAAGAAAAGAAGAAAGGGAAGTAGGTTTTTATATGATTTTCAGATACGTTTAAAGCTATCTCTTAAGTGAGAGACAATTAGTAGTCCTTGGTGGTCATTTGTCATTTTCATGTTGCAGTTGCCAACCATCATAGCTGACAATGCAGGCTATGACAGTGCAGATCTGGTGGCCCGACTCCGAGCTGCTCACAGTGAAGGCCGAACAACTGCTGGATTGGGTAAGAAGTCAAGTGGGCTTTTGCAGTCATTTTTGAAAGTAATTTCTTAAATAAAAAAATAAATTGCACACATAGACCTTGTATAAATCTGTCTACATACAAACACACATCATGCACTTTGGTCATATTCCACTTCCTGCTGTTCATTAACATCTTTGCCATTGAACCCTTATGTGGATTATTTACTTGCATAAAGGCGCGCCTTATTGAGGCTCCTAGGACTCATCCTTCGCAACTGCCTGTAGTTTTTCAGTGAGGGATGGGACCTTATGAGCCCCTTTTCTCTATAATGGAGTGTTAATGGGCCTAGTTCTGTGCAGTTGACCACTACTGCTGTGAAATCACAGGCACACTGGGTATCTCATGTCCAGAAAGTAGCATTTCTCAGTGTTCCTCATCCTGCAACACTTACATTCTTTCTCCTTCTGTTTCTGTGGTAGTCTCATACCTGAAGGGAGTGGTCTGCCCATTCGTTCTCTTTTGGCCCAAGCACTCAATGGTCATTTATTTTCTGTACTTTGACCACTTACAAGTCTCTGCACTAACTGCCACCCACTGCAGACAAGCTTTTCTGAGTCAGGCTGTGGCAGTACTAATCCATCCATACAAACATAACTGTTTAGAAGGTAGAGTGTTTGCGGTTTGTGCTTCAAGACAGCGTTTCTTTGAGAATCCCTGGCTGTCCTGGAACTCTCTGTAGATCAGGCTAGCCTTGAACTCAGATCTGCTTGCCTCTGCATCCTGAGTTCTGAAATAGCTGGAGCATGCCACTGCCACCTGGCTCATTTTGTTTTGTTAGAAGCAGTTTGTTGTAATGTCCACTTAGCAAAGCAACAGTAGTTGGTTTCCTCCTTATGCAGTAAGGTTTTGTTTTGTTTTTAAAGTTCTTAACTGTATAAAAGATGCCAGTGCTACTTGCTTTTGTAATTACAATGTATTTTGTATATATGTTCTAATTTTATATTCACAGCATTGCTCTAAGAGGTAAAAAATGAATTGAAAGTTTGATTTAGGGCAGGCAAGTTGAGCTTACAGCACTAGTATCTAATTTTAGAGCAAACATTGACACAGTAAACTTCTAATACATGAATAAAAGTAGCTGATAAGCTAGCACAGATAGACCTGGTGCCTGCGGAAGCCAGAAGCAGCCATGGGGTCTCCTGGAGCTAGAATTGGAGAAGGTTGTGATATTCCATATGGGCACTTGTAGTCAAACCACACTTCTTTTAACTGTGGAGCCATTTCTCCAGTCCCCTTTTTATTGAGATGTGGTTTCACTGTGTGGTCTTCTCTACCTTATGAGTTCGCTGTGTATTTACCAGGCGAGCCTGGAGTCTGCCTGCCTCCTAAAGGCTCGGATTAAAGATCGGTGTCTGTGTGTACCATGTGTATGCAGGTATCCTTGATTCAGTTCCTTTTTAAGAAGAGCAAATGCTCTTAACCAGAGTCATTGATCCGTTTCCCACTACAATTAAAAAAAAAAAAAAAAAAACTTTTCAAGTTTTGTTTGAGTGCTTTAATAGACTGGTCTGCTAACTGAATCAGGGAGTTAGGTGCAATAACAGCTTTAGTTCTTTTATAAGTTATTGGAGATGCTTTAATACCTTATTAAAGTTACTGTAATTATCTTTTCAGACATGAAAGAAGGTACTATTGGAGATATGGCAATCTTGGGTATTACAGAAAGTTTCCAAGTAAAGCGACAGGTTCTTCTCAGTGCAGCTGAAGCAGCAGAGGTGATTCTCCGCGTGGACAACATTATCAAAGCAGCACCAAGGTACTAGAGTGCTTGCACTCCTAGGAAAACATACATGAGACAAAATCCAGGGAACTGTTTACTTGATTATCTGTAATGGAGCAGTTATATTTTGGTAGAGCATTATGCAAACATATCTAAATATGTCGTCGTAGTTCTTAGATCAGAAAGGCTTAGGAGGAAAGGTATGGACAGCCAAAGACACACTTGGATTGGAAGGGTTAAAGAGCCAGGCTTATGAAGGTCAAGTATCGGGGGGCCTGTGGCTATCTGAGGTGTTTTTACCAGCATGATTCTGGCCGCTTACTTTCCTGGATACAGGTTCATATAGATGGATTGGATTGGTGGTTCTGTTTTTTGGAAATGGTCTCGATGTGTGACCTGGGCTGGCTTCAGATTCAGAATCCTCTCCCTTAGGCTTCAAGTGTTGAGATTGCCACACACCTGGCTCATACAGATATCGTCAAGCACTTACTGAGCAAAGCTCTTTTTCAGGTTCACACTTTAGAATGTTACTTTAAATTCTCTAAAAATGCTTTCACACAAAAGCGGTCAAGTGAAATGCCTCAGTCTGCTTCATGTTGCTGTGTCAAAAAATCTAACAAAGGAAGGATTTGGGATCACAGATTTAGAAGTTACAGTTCATACCTTGCTGGTTCTGCTTTGGGGTGGGACGAATGCCCGTGAGGAAAAGGAAGGCCAAGTGAACGTGTACCCACAATGCCAGGTGAAAAGAATACTTAGAAGAAACAGTCTGCCAAAATGATGATAGGTCAAGGGAGATAACTTACTTTAAAAACTGGACTGTAGCAACATTCGTTTTGACATTCAGTGTTAGTGGAGTGGCAGGGAATAAAATTGACCCTGTATTAAGTTGAGAAGAGACATGAGAAGAAGAACTGAAAGTACAGGTTGCATTTTTTGAGGTGTTCTGTAGATGAGCAAAGCAGTGGGCCATTAGAGAATGTGTGAGTGTCTAAAATAGTTAAAACTTTTTTTTCTTAATTGTATGATTTTTTTTTTTTTCTTATAGGAAACGTGTCCCTGATCACCACCCCTGTTGAGCATTCCCATTTGCTGTTGCTCCATGGACCAGTTCATAGCAAAGTTATATTTGAAAGACTTCAACTTTTTAAAGAAGACTGGGATTGATGTGTCCATGATAGCCTTAGGTTTGGACATTTAGCTGACCTTCTGTTTTAAACATGGGTCTAATTTATTTGCTATTTCATTTTCCATACAATTCAGTTGATTTACAAGTTCATTTCTCATACTGTGTATTGAAATAAAAATCCAGTTACTTAGCTCTTATGTTGTAATGATCTGTTTGTATCCTGTTTGAAATTACTTAATGGAAGTGATTATATTTCAGTGTAGAGTTGTTTCAGCCTAATTATTGACATTATTTTTTTTTTCCCAAGACTGGGTTTCTCTGTGTAGTCCTGGCTGTCCTGGCCTCGCTTTGTACACCAGGCTGGCCTTGAACTCACAGAGATCCACCTGCCTCCCTGAGTGCTGGGATTACAGGCCTGTTTTGTTGTTGTCTGGTTGGTTGGTTGGTTGATTTTGTTAAAGATTTATTTATTGTATGTACAATGTTCTGTCTGTAGACCTGCACACCAGAAGAGGGCACCAGACCTTCTTATAAATGGTTCTGAGCCACCGTGTGGTTGCTGGGAATTGAACTCATGACCTCCAGAAGAGCAGATAGTGCTCTTAACCTCTGAGCCATCTCTCTAGCCCTACATTACTCTTCTATGAAGTAATTATCTAGATTATGTCCATACATATACTCACGTTAATTTGAAGTACCATAAGATTAATTCTATGTAAGTTACCTTTTTTTTTATTTAGACAGATAATTTCAGGTGCTGTTCAAGTTTGAAAAAGTCATTTTTAGTCTATGGCCATACCATCCTGAACGTGCCCAATCTCAGCTGATCTCAAAAAAGTCATATTTAATGTCTATCACGTCAGTGCCTTAATAGGATAACATTTTCTTAAGATAGTGGGTTTCTTTAGACATTATTACGGCTTTTGTTAAAATTTTTGTTTTGTAGAGAAAGGAAATGAGCATAGAATTGAACTGAGTTTAATTTATATTTGACTTTGGTCTGGAAGTCAATCAGTATGTTGTACATAGAATTTAAGAAAGCTCAAAAGCTTGGGAGTTTTATTTGCTGACTCTGGCAGTGTCAAGATGCCTCACGCGGGAGAAAAGGGCTTTCAGAGTTGCTTTCAGGGCTAGGAAGTGACTCAGAAAGTGCACACGGTTGTATAACCGTGAGGACCTGAGTTTGGATCCCCAGCACATGGTACGTGCCTGAGTCCAGCACTGGAGAGAGAATCGGGAGGACCGCTGGGGTCGCTAGTCACAGCCTTGTTGTGGGCTTAAGGTTCAGTGAAAAGCCCTTACTCAAAAAGCAAGATGGCGTTTGCTAGAGGAAGGCATCTGATGTCAACCTGTAGTCTTCACGTGTGTGTATGTCAAGATATGCACACAAATACACAAAGTAGCTGACGAGGTCTAGAAGATGGAATGAGATTCTTAGCAAGTTAAGTCAACCACTGTGTGGATGCTGGGAACTGACTGAACCCAGGTTCTCTGCTAGCCTCTGCATTACTATTTTAATATCTTGAATTTATTAGAGGCTGGCAGGATGGTTCAGTGGTCAAAGGTACTTGCTGTCAAGCTGGAGGACTTGACTCTAATCCCTGGAACCCACATAACAAGGAGAAAACCAATTCCTGTAAGTTTTCCTCTGTCCTCCATATGTGAGTGGTGCCTAGCCCCAAACCCCAAATATATGTAAGAATACAAATAGGTACAGCAAAGAGTCGTGGGTGCTTAGAGTCACTGCAGAGAAGAGTGTGAGATTCTGGAGTTCAGGAAGGTTACAGTGGCCTCCCTTGTGTGGCTGATTTCTCCGTGAGAACCGGATTACCACTGATTAACTTGGGAAGTGCTAACAAGATGGGGGCGGAAATCTGTTCTCTTCAGGACTTCTCAGAGCAACCTCAACTCTGCAAGATTTGTGTCTTTTTAAGATTTATTTTTGTGTGTCTGAGGGTGGTCATGTGTGCTTGAAGGCAGGTGCCTGTGGAGACCAGAGGAGTTGGGTCACTCTAAAGCTGAGTTACAGGTGGTTGACTTGGGTTCTGAGAACCACAGTTGGTCACCTTAACCATCTCTCCAGTGGCCGTTTCTATGTACTTGCCCTGCTTCCATGGCTGTTCTAATGGATTTGAGCAATATTCCTTTCCCATGAATTAACCATATGGATCACAGTTTGCTGCTGTTCCTGAGTTTCTGTGGCCTTTTCTTACCCTGTTCAGTCAAACTTCTTTATGAAGCCCACCAGTGCACTCGGGTGTGGTAAACACAGGTTTTACATTATCTTCAAAGGTACCCATTGATGCATTTAACATCTTTAGAAGTGGCAGAAGTGGGGAATGACTCCAGATGGTGTCGGAGCCGAGGTACTATGCTGTTCTCTGATGGTTGTGGCCTGTACTCCTCAAGATGTTTTCAACTTAAGTTGACTTGAGGGCAAAAGCCCTGCTCCTCCCCCACCTCAGAATCTTTGCGACTGTCTTAGTAGCCCAGGCTGGCCTTGTACTTGAAATCATCCTCCCTCAGCCTCCTGAGTGCTAGGGTTAGAGGTATGTGCCACTATTCTGGCAAAAACCCACTTATTAAGTGTAAAATTACAAATTACAGTGGTGTGCCTCTTAGGGCAAAATAAAACAAGATACTTCATTTTCTTAACATGTTTGAGTTGATAGAATAAGTGGTAGTAGGTAGGAGTCTTGGGCTGCGGCATCATATTGAGACTTAAGTCTCAAAAAAAACACAAGTTAGTTGTGTCCTAGAGTGTTTATTGGTATGGTAGAACAAAACAGCAGGACCAAAAGCAACTTAGGGAGGAAAGGGTTTAATTCATCTTGCACTTCCCAGGAAATACCCCATCAACTGAGGGAAGTCAGAATAGAAAGAAGCAGAAGCCATGCAGTAGTTTTGACTTTCTGGCTTCCTTCAGTTTTCTACTGCACCCAGGACCACCAGCCCAGGGGTGACACCTTCCCTGGTGAGCTGGGACTCCCCATATACATACATCCCTTAATCAAGAAAATGCCCCGCAGGACAGTCTGGTGGTCCATTTTCTCAGTTGTGACTCCTTCCCAAATGATCTAGCTTGTGTCAAGTTGGCAACTAGTCAGCGCAAGTTGGTACTACTCATCTGTGAAAACTAGAATTTTGCATACAAAGTTCTAAAAGAGGGTAAGTCAGTAGTTAAGAGCCTGACTAGCTTCAGCAACACCTGTGGGATGGTCTGCAAGAGATTTCCCTCAGTCCTTAGGGTTTCCAGACTTCAAACAGTTAATATTCGGTGTTTCAGCCTTTTTTCCTTATTTTGCTGACGAGATATTAAGCATCTCCAAGAGCACCAGAAGAATAGTTCTTGACCTGTGGGTCATGACCCTTTAAGCCTGTCCCCCTACATATTTGTATTATGATTCCTAACAGTAAGATTACAGTTATGAAGTAGCAATGAAAATTTTACAGTTGGGGTCAGCGCAACATGAGGGTCACACAGCATTAGGAAGGCTGAAAACATTTTTTTGGCAGCAAAATCATCCATACTTGAGATAGGTATGTTTGTTGCAAGCTTACTGATTTAGAAGAAAACCGTTTGGACTGTGATTTAGCGTTTGATTCAGAGCAATTAGCATGCTCATAGTGAACTCTGGTCACTTAGCTTCAACTCAAGGCTGTAGCCTGCAGCTGGAGAAGGCCTGTTCACCTTGAGAGGAAAGGAGTAGTCAAAAAGCAGTCTATAAACTGCCATAGCAGAAGCTGGGAAGGCAAATTCTTGTTCACAAATTGTGTTTAGAGTCAGCTGAGTATATGGCTTCAATCACCTTGAATAAGAACGAATTCTAGCAATCTAGTAGAAATATGCACTCATTAGGATGAAATCTGTCCCTGTGGGTACAGCATTTAATGATTAAAGGCATCATTGTTGGTGGTCTGATCACAGTGGAGGTGTGACACGCGGGACCTCCTCTGATATAGCTGGCAGTATTTCTGAAAGGACTCTTGTCATTTCAGAATCCTGCTTATGAGGGCCAGATCCCCTGAAGTCCTCTATAGAGGCTCAGTGTGGTTTGCCTTAGTTAAGATGACAGTTTAGAGTTTATGACTTTAATAGAGTCTCAATTTACATGCTTCCACACATAATGGCCAAAATACCTAGGTTTGTAGACTGACTGCAAAAGACCCTATGATCAAAACTCAAACAAATTATGATAAAAGCCGAGATGTCTACACAAGAGGCAGAGACTTCTTATTGACCCTGCGACCTCCACTTCAAACTTAAAAGTGCTTAAGTGAACTGGTTTTTACATTCTACCTTTAACACAGTATGACTCAGGAGGCATGGCTGTTACCGTTATTTTTTATACTGTTTTATTTTGGTTTCTTATGCCTCTTTTTCCCTTCTCCACAATCTCAGCACCAGGTAAGAGAGAAAAGAAGTTGGGGAGAGGGGCAGAGTTCTCTGTAGCTACTTGCTGCTGGTTAGGGTCCTCAGGTTCCTTAGGGCAAGTCATCCTTCTCTCAGGATGTCTCCAACTTCTCATCCAACTCCATCAAGAGCAATCAGCAGCATGGGGGCTGGGGGGCACCAGCAGCCTTCTTTCTCTGAGCTCCATTTTCTCTCTCTCTGGGCCCTGGCATTTATTCCCTCTCCAGAGTCCTCAGCTTTAAACCATCTGCAGCTGGCAAAGGGCCCCTCTCAGAGCCTGCACCAGGCAAAGTTTGCTGCTGTGGACCATCTGAATCAGTCCCACATCCTACACCTGGGATCAAAACAAAAACATGTTTACATCCAAAACACATGATTCTGCTCCCAAGGGCAGCCTGGACTCACTCTTAGATCAAACCATGGGGAAAACGAGTGGAACTAGCATGAACCACTGCAAAGTTGGAAGAGGCCCAGCTCCTCAGAGGCCTTCTCTGTGGCGTTTACAGCAGGAGGCAAAGTGGGAGCATGTGCCTAACCACAGCTTTTTTCTTTTCTCTTAGTCAAGACTGACTAGGACCCAAATCAGTAACAGTACTATTGATACTATTCATGGAAGTCAATGGTAAAGAAATAGGTATGTATGAGGAGCTAGACACAGACCACCTTAGCGTTTGGTAGTTTTTAGCTTATTTGAAGCACTCACCAGCCTCACGGGCCAGCCACTTCCGCATAGTGGAAGAGGCCAAAGTGCCCTGGCTCTTCTTGCTCTTCAGTCTTTCAAAATAGCTGATATGGAGGACTGCTTCTAGCACGGGAGTGACAGTCACTCGGGTCCAGCCACTGACAGCACGCACTACCGGAAGTGTTTTATTCTCGGTATTCCTTTACAGCATCTCAGCTGGCACTCTGTCAGCCCTGGGATGAGCCAGCGCTAGCCCTTCCAATCTAACGAGGTATCTTCAGGACCGCTGAGTCCTTGGTACTGGCCTGCAACTGCAGCTGCTCAGGAGCTGGGAGGAAGGAGAGGAGGCGGCCCTCGACTCTCTTCACCGGCCAATGCATGTCGCCTAGCTTTTCTCGAGTCAGGCTCTGGTGTCTCCTCTGCCCACCTGCCAACACGGCGCACACCTCTGCCCACCCTGGGGGCGTTTCTGCAAGGATTGTGGTCATAGATGACCAGCTTCAGATTCGTCAAGTGGGTCAGGCTGGGGAAGTAGCGGATACTGTTGCGATCCACGTCGATGACCTCCAGGAACGGCATGTGAAGCAGCACAGGGGGGAAGTCTGTGAGCTGGTTGCCCGAGAGCCAGATGGTCCTGAGCTCCTGCAGGCGCCGGAGCTGGCCGGGCAGCCGCCGCAGGGCGTTGGAACCCGCGTGCAGGGTCTTGAGGAGGCTCAGCTCACACACCACGTTGGGCAGTCGGGTGAGACAGTTCGACTCAAGCCACAGGGTCCGCAGGTTCTGGAGCAGCCTGAGCTCCTCCGGGAGGTCACAGAGTTTGTTGTTGCCCAGGTAGAGGATGCAGAGCTGTTTTAGGGTGCACACCACCTGGGGAAGAGCTTTGAAGTTGTTGAAATCCAAGGCCAGGATCTGCAGGTTCTGCAGCTGGGCCAAGTCGGGAGGCAGGCTGTGGAGGTGGTTGTCGCTGAGGTAGAGCTTTACCAGCTCGGTGAAGGAGCACACGGGCAGTGGGAAGCGACGCAGCTGGCTCCCACTCAGATCCACCATCCTGTCCAGCGGCATTTCCCGGAGGTCCCCCACTACGTAACTCTGACAGCGGTCGGTGGGGATGAAGGCCACGAGGGCCCGGATGGTGTTCCCCATGGGCAGCGGGCTGCCGGGGGAGCCTCTGCCCACCAGCTCTGCCAGCGAGTGGGGCTGGCTCTGCTGGATGCTCTGGATCCCTTCTACCCTCCCTTTATACCCTGGAATTCTGTGACAAAAGCCAGTCACTTTGACAGTGAAAAGTGCTTCTGATAGCAACCTGAGTGTCTGGTGACAGGCCCAACAGACAGGCAGGGGCTGGGAGGCCATGTCCAACTCACATATTTGTCTTTAATCACTTAAGCCTCCGATCTCTTATCTACTCATTCCCTAATGATAAAATGCTGTGACAAAGGTGAAGTAGAAATGCAAAATACCCATATTTGCACTATGCAGATAAAACTATAAATATTTGAATGAATAATCTTCTGTTTGTTACAGTGATTTTTTTTTAATTACACATGAATTTTTTTTAATCACATCATGGACATATTTTGTACTTGCAGCTATAAAATATACAGTTAACCTTAAATACTTGAATAGTGTTCATATGCACGTTCAGTGATTTAAACAGTTTTCACACTGGACCACTAGGTTACTTATACTGTATGGCTGTTATAAACACCACTGTACGTACAGATGTGGATGCAGCAGGACTAGGAGATAGCTCAGAGGCAGAGAGCTTACCCTCCTCCATACTGGCCGCATAGGGTCACCTGGAGCGACTTTAGAAGCCAGTGAGTCTGCAGAAGTCACACACCGAAGCTGGCAGCACTTTGGGTCATTCTGGATTCCTGAGTAAATTCTGGGAACAGAACACTTCTCTCCCTACGACTCACGTGCCTCATTCAACAACCCATCGGATCTGGTAAGTGAAAAGTAAATTAACCAAGGCATTGAGACTTCCCTCACCCATTATATTACCTTGTTATAGTATAGGTAACTATTAAAAAACAAACAAATAAATCTGTAGAAATCGATTTTTGAGGATATTTATGAGAGGTCAGGAAGAAAACAAGCAAGGTTCAGAACAATTTGTGTGATTTCCAGTATGAAAAATTATGCATACATCCTTGTGTGTGAGTACATATTTCTGTTAATAAGTAATGGTGTTTATTTAAAGAAATCTTCCTGGAGATTTAGAGTGACATAGGTATGTTAACTTTGCCCTTTTGTGCTGCTTAATTTTTTTTTTTTAATTTTAAGAACATATATTATCTTAAATTTAAAACTTGGCTGGGCATGATGCTGTATACCTGTAATCCTAGCCCTTAGCAGGCTGAGGCAGAAGAATTGCTGTAAACTTAAGGCTAATCCAGACTATGTAACAAGTTTCCAGCCAGCTTGGTCTAATCAGTGAGACCAAAACAATAATAAAATGTAAAATGGATCCAGGAAACAAAGAACCCAGCCCACCTTCTTGCTTGCTGTTTGGAAAGGGGAGCCTGGCCTGACGGGAGGGATCACCCCTGACCTCCCTCCAACATCTCCCCTGTAACAGATGCAGCAGAGCTTCAGGCCAGGAGCATGCAGGACGGCGATGGCTCAGGGTGGCCGGGAGAATCTGTCACCACTCATTTCCTATTCACAGGTGGTTTTGGCCTTGCTAGACTTTGAATGTCACAGACTATTATCTCGAGCCCTCTCCCTGCTTTGCATATTTGTGTTATTAGAATAAGCGGTCTCTCGACAAGTGCTTTGCCTCTAAATTTAGCCTAGTCAGTGGTGACCACAAATGGTCATGAAGCGGCAACCCCGCTGTCCCTAGGAAGGAAGTATTGCTACTGGCTGTCACTTACTGAGCAATGCCACCTACTTAGGTATAGCATATACAGTTCGTACACACAGAAAACTGTTTTACTCCATTTGGTAGAGGAGGAACACATGGTTCAGAGTCATAATGTCACATACTTACTGAGCACCAGTGATGCCTGGGTAGGAATCTGGTAGGTAACAATGGGCCCCCAAAGGATACCGTCTTACTCCGGCAGGGAATCCACCTCGGCTGGGAGAATAGAGCACTTCTTCAGTCTTTGTTCCTGTACAGAGGATTTCCGTTCACCAGCACTCCCTCTCCCTGAACGTGGGTAGTTGAGCATCTAAGTCCCATGGTTTGGAAGTCGTTTGTCTGCTGACCTGTATCTCTGACCTGTGGCAGCTGCTGTCCCCGCCCTTTGGCTGTCTCTTGTGAACAGCCTTAGCTTTGTCCTGATTCTTGGCAACACTAGCAGCTGAATCAGGGGCCCAGAGGAAGGAGTCCACCCCAGGTGGCTAGAGTTGAGTTTTCAGATTCAATCATGGGGAGTGGATATTTCCCAGCCGAAAGTGGAGAACTCCCTAAATATAAGTGAGTTGTATGCCAACAGCCGGAAAGAACCACAAGTGCCTCCAGGACTGGCCTGGGGTCCCTCTCCTCCTCTCACTGCTGCCCAATCCTGCGAGGAGATTTTTCTTCCCCTATCTATGGGATTATTGTGAAGAGTTTATTAAGGCAGACTTAACTAAGATGGAATGTGTGCCCTCCCCCAGAGCTGGGGCATGAGTGATTTTCTAAACAATCATGCAGTATGAAAATGTCTTGAATGGGAGGTTTATGATGTTAAGACTTCAAAAGAATCCAGTCACACTCAGTGCCATAACTTTATTAGCAGTTAGAAGTACATCTCACACAGGAAAATGCATGTCTAATTAAACATCGCCAATGAAGACCAAAATGAAAGCCATTCATCAAAACAGAGGCCTGCTAGGGTGGCATTTGGTTAGCTTGATTCCAAGATTTTTTAACTTATATTATTTTATTGGTTTTGGTTTTGTAAGTCAGGGTTTCTCTGTGTAGTCCTGGCTGTCCTAGAACTTGTTCTGTAGATCAGTCTGGTCTTGAGCTCATAGAGATCCTCCTGGCTCTGCTTCCAGAGTGCTGGGACTGAAGGCGTGTGCCACCACTGCCCGATGGCTCCGTTATTCCAAAATTAAAAAAATAAATAAATAAAAGAGAAGCAGGCAGATCTCTGAGTTTGAGGGTAGCCTGGTCTACAGAGGGAGTTAGTTCCAGGACAGCCAGGCCTACACAAAGAAACCATGTCTCAAAACAAAACAAACAAACAAACAAACAAAAAACAAAAACAAAACTTAAATCACACACACACACACACACACACACACACAGGAAGAATTTCTGTTTTTACTATAGTCTGTTAGATTTTGAGGAGTTCACAGGGATATTATCATACTCGGTTCACTAGGTGGCAGTAGAATTTAGTAATGAGAGCAAAGACTGCTATTAGACCATTTATGATCTGAATCTGACCATCTGTCTACCTGTCTCCTTCCTTCCTTCCTTCCTTCCTTCCTTCCTTCCTTCCTTCCTTCCTTCCTTCCTTCCTTTTTTCCTTCCTTCTTCCTTCCTCCTCCTCCTCTTTCTCCTTCCCTCCCCTTCTTTTCCCTCTTCCTCCTTTTTAGGGTTTGCAGACTTCATTGGTTCAACGATAAACAACGAAGGAAACGTTAATTATTACTCCTGGGGCATCCTCCACAGATGCAAAAACCACCCTTAGAAAACAGACCTCGTGTGTTTCTTTGAGAGCTTTGGGAGTTACAGTTCTGAGCCACCTGATGTGACACTGGGAACCAAGTTCGGGTCCTCTGCAAGATCCACACGCGTGCTTCACTGATAAGCCATCCCTTCAGTCTCGCCCCGATTGTTCTTAAACCAGTAGTTTGTCTCCTTCAGGACACAGGTGGTAACATTTCAGTATGTCTGATTGTATGGCTGGTTTGGGTACAGAATTGTGAGTGGTATACATGTTGGAGCAAAATGCCTAAGTTTAATTGTTTCTTGTGGTCTTTCTCCCACGTAGAGGAAGACAGTGTTGACTGCTGTAGCAAGAGAGCAGCACCAGTATTTAGTGAGGAGGGCCAAGTACCTCTGGAGAGTCTATAGTGTGCAGGACAAACTCTCCCCTCAGATGAGAATCGCCTAACCCCTTGTTAGTTAGACTAGGTAAACCCGTAGTCGCTTGTTCTCAGGTTGAGGAACCCTTAGCCACTTATGCCAGTGTGAGTCAGTCGGTAGTCTTGCTGAAGACCGTATCACACTGACTCTCCAAGCAGATTAAACTGCTAGGATATTCCTCAGCGAAACAAACTGTAATCTTGGGGAAGATTTTTCTTTCAGTTTAATGCAGCAGGTGGCGGAGTATTGAAATACACCTCTTATCACCAGCCTTTTAAGAACTTCTGGGCCAGCAAAGCGGCTCAGTGGATTAGGCTACACACGCCTGGTGACCTGAGTTTCTCTCTGGAACACATGTCACGATGTAAGGACCTTGTCTCAAGGCATCATACACATTTTTAAAAAGAAGAACTTCCTTTGGCAGTCTTGATATTTCTAAAACTTCCCAACAAGTGGTGGGTTGATGGGTTAATGTGAAGGAAGCTTTGGGTTTGGAGCTGTCAAATTTGAATTGACTGTGTGTCTTACTGATGAAATCCTGCACTCTCTCTCGTCCTCCTGTACTCTTCCCTTCCTTCCTCCCTCCCTCCATTCCTCCCTCATTTCTTTCCTCCCTCCCTTCCTCCTACCTTTTTTTTTTTTTCTTTCGAGGCAGGGTTTCTCTGTGTAGCTCTTAGCTCGGGCTACCGTGGAACTCACTCTGTAGACCAGGCTGGCCTCTAACTCACAGAGATCCGCCTGCCTCTGCCTCTGCCTCCCTGAGTGCTGGGATTAAAGGCATGAGCCGCCACCACCTGGCTTTCCATTCCTTTTTGATTAGATGGCTTTGGAGAAGCAGCTTACACTGTTTACAACTCTACATTTTTCAAACGTGGATAATGATGGTACTGCTATCTTTTTGTTTGTTTATTTTGTTTTTCAAGACAGGGTGTCCCTTGGCTGACAGCCTTGGCTGTCCTGGACTCGTTTTGTAGAGCAGGCTGGCCTTAAACTCACAGAGATCCGCCTGCCTCTGCCTCTGCCTCCCCAAGGGCTGGGATTACAGGTGTGCACCACGGCAGCCGGCTCAGTGCTGCTATCTCTATGATGACGAGCTAGTGGGTATCCATACACAGAGCAGAGAGGAAACAGCCTGCACCCTGCTTTCCTCTACACCTTGTCCTTTGCCAGTTGCCCCTGGCATCACCTTGACTCTGGGATGTAGTTGTTTGTGCCAGTCTAAGAACAGAACTAGTCACATCAGTTGAACTCCTTAGCAACTTCAAACCTCCTGGGATTCATGGAGCAGCCTTGAAGCTTTGGGAACCAGTGAGCCCATTGCAACCTCTAGTGTGCAGGAAGAGGGTGAAAATAAGAACAGTGGAGCAGATCTTGGGGGCTGGTGTGTTTTTGGACAGTTGTAGACAAGGGGACATAAGCTGAGGCTGGCACAGTCTTAGTTTTTGTCAGTGTCTCTCCTTGGTTGTCACCTTTCCGCCTGTGTATACTGCGGACTTGATATTGAAATAAAGTGAATTGAAATGGAATAAAACCCCATGAGCTCATAAGTCCATCTGTCTGCCTAGCTGTGCTTTTCTTCCCCTTCAGGAACTGAACCCCAGACCTCATATATGCAAGGCAAGTGCTCTACCACTAAGCTGCATCTGATTCCTTCTTTATCCCCCTCCCCCTCGGGCTTTGTTTGATCCGATTTGTATCTAGACGGCATTATTGCATTTCGAACTGGCGAGTGGACACCTTGTGCACCTCAGGGTCTTGCAGGCACTTCACCGCTGACGTAATTGTTGTGGAGCAGGGGCCCTGGAGGAGGTCACGGAATCTGGAACTCCCGCTGGAGATACCCTCGCTTCTTTTGCTTAGGAAATGTGTTACAGCGCAGGATGACAGGAGAGCACTCGTGTGACTGTTGAGGGTAGGTTGTGTGAGACTCCAAGGCATCTGGCTCGAAAGTGACACAGACAAACTTGGACCCATCAGAGCCTCAGGATGCACTTGCTTTTTCCCTTGTTCTAGGGGGAGGGGAGATTTGGCATCAATTCAGTGTTGCTCTACTTCAGGAGTCTGTTGGTTCTGGTCTTTGCCAGATATAGTGTCCATTCACTGTGTGTGTGGTAGTGTGGTTGGAAGGGTCCTGGACTTGGACTCTAACGGTCTCTTTGAACCCTTTAAATTGCAGTGTTTCCTTGTTTATCTTCCTGTGATCTCTTTCTCCTTGTCTGAAAGGAAGAGGGTTGGATCTTGTGTTCCTAACAGTACATCAGGCTTGGAAGCATGGACTTTCTCCTGGGAGACTTTAGCGTTAGTGAACACCAGGCATATTTTATCTGGAAATGTAGGCTCTGCTGGATAGTTTTATGTCAGTTTAACACAAACTGAAATCATTAAAAAGGAGGGAACCGCAAAATGTCTTCATAGATGGGGCCGTAGGCAAGCCAGAAGGATAATTTCTTAATTAGTGATTGATGGGGAGGGCCCAGCCCATGGTGGGTGGTGCCACCCCTGGACTGGTGATCCTGGGTTCCACATGAAATCAGGCTGAGCAAGCCAGTAAGCAGCACCCTCTGTGGCCTCTTCATCAGCCCCTGCCTGCGGGTTCTTGCCCTGTTTGAGTTCCTGTCCTAACTGCCTTCAATGACAAGCAATGATGTGGAAGTATGAGCCAGATGAATCCTTTTCTTCTCAAGTTGCTTTTGAGCATGGTGTTTCATCACAGCAGAGTAACCCTGACTAAGAGTTAGGCTAAGTGTGGAGTATGTGTTGGAGATCAAGTTTGAGAAACACATTGTTGTTTGAATTTACTTTCAAATTCTAGACCATGAAGTTAAAATTAACAAGGTCCTAAACCATTTTTGTTTTTGTTTTGTTTTAATTTTTTTAAAGATTTATTTATACAATATTCTGCCTGCATGTATGCCTTATGCTCCAGAAGAGGGCACCAGATCTCATCATAGATGGTTATGAGCCACCATGTGGTTGCTGGGAACTGAACTTAGGACCTTTGAAAGAACAGCCAATGCTCTTAACCTCTGAGCCATCTCTCCAGCCCCCTCACTTTTGTTTTGCCTAAGACACTTAGAGGGACCAACATGACAAACAGGAAAGGGATCACAGGGGCTCTTTGCTCATGTAGAGTAGGTATTAAAACTAGAGTTTTAATCTTAGCTCTTCTGTTGACTGGGTCAACATCTTATTACCTCAGTTTACTTATCTGCCAAATTGGGCTTGGCCAGAGGTCATGAAGATAATGAGTCCAAAGTATTTCACACATGGAAGCTGCTTTGTATTATTATCCCTCTGTTGTAAGTGTTATCAGATATGGGGAAGGGATTATTCTAGGAAGTTCTTGGATACTCAAATGGCTGGGCCTGGGCCAGCCCTGAGGTTGTGTCCCCCTTTCCTAGTCCCATCTGGCTTCCAGACTGGTTTCAGAAAGACCTAACATTTTCATGGTCAGCTCCATACCCTCTTGGTTCACTACCTGCTCCCTACAGCCCCTTTTCATTGTGATAGAAACAGGCACGTTATCTTTTAGTCTCTGGTATCCTTTGGCTTGAACATGACCTCCCACAGGCTTATCTATAAGAGGAGTGGTCACCAGCCTGTGGCGCTGTCCTGACACATGGAACCGTCAAGAGACTGAGGCCTACTGGGAAAGTAGGTAATTGGGCACACATACTGGAAAAGTCCATCTCCAGCCTCTAGTTTCTTCCTTTCTGGCTGGCCTTGATTTTTATTCACCATGGGTGTTATGACATTTTCTTTAAAAAAAAAAAAAAAATAGCCCATGGCAGTTCAGTGTCCAAGGGAGTTCCATAGTAATAGGAACAGGGCCTGTCTCTAACATGAACTGATTGGCCTGCTCTTTAATTGCCTCCCCCTAAGGGGGGAGCAGCCTTACCAGGCCACAGAAGAAGACAATGCAGCCACTCCTGATGAGACCTAATTGACTAGGATCAGAAGGAAGGAAAAGAAGACCTCCCCTGTCAGTGGACTTGGGGAGGGGCATGCATACAGAGGGGGAAAAAGGGAGGGATTGGGACGGGAGGAGGGAGGGAACCACAGGGGGGATACAAAGTGAATAAAGTGTAATTAATGAAGAATTAATTTTTTTTTAATTTTTTTTGAGATTTATTTATTATTTATACAACATTCTGCCTGCATGTGTGCCTGTGCACCAGAAGAGGGCACTAGATCTCCCTATAGATGGTTGTGAGCCACCATGTGGTTGCTGGGAATTAAATTCAGCAACCTTTGGAACCTTTGGAAGAACAGCCAGCGCTCTTGAGCCATCTCTCCAGCCCCTGTTATGACATTTTTTATATAAAGGCTCAAAAGAAATGAGACTAAATTCTCTCTCTCTCTCTCTCTCTCTATATATATATATATATAACATATATATAATTTATATATTTATTATGCACATTTACAGTATTCTGTCTGCATGCCATAAGAGGGCATCAGGTCACATTATAGATGGTTATGAGCCACCATGGGGTTGCTGGGAATTGAACTTAGGACCTCTGGAAGAGTAGCCAGCAGAAGTGCTCTTAACCACTGAGCCATCTCTCCAGCCCCCACACTTTTCTCTTTTAAACTGACTTTTCTTGAGTTGATTGTCACAGCCACAGATAACTAACATGGTTTCTCGTACAGATATTTGCTTCTTTTATTTATATTTGCTTATTGTTGACTTTGAATGGCATGCTTAGGAACTTAGCAAGATGCTACTGGTTTTGTTTTGTTTTTGATCAGGAAGTACCTTGCAATGCCCTTTATATCCTTTCTTGGGGCATCGTAAAGCCATGTTCTATAGAGTCCCCCTAGCTAGCTTTTTTTCCTTTTTGTTTGTTTCTTTGGATTTCTGATGAACGGTACAGAAGACTTAGGACAGAACCAGTCTGCTCCTCGTTGGAAGTATAGGCTTGGAAAGAACAGCTCTATCTAAAATCAGGGCAGCCAGAGTGGAGGCTGCTGGGGTATTGGAGAACCTTCTTGGGGGCTTTGAGATGAGCCTGGTGATAGCGCTTTCTGTTCCCCGTCTCTCACAGCTGCTCTTCTGACCAGAAGGCCCTGGGGGTGCTAGCCTCACACCACACTTCAGTGCTTGTTTGCCACATGGGAGCTGCAAGCGGCTCTATTAGCCGGGGTTGGCGAACTGCCCTGTGTCCACGCTTTAATAACCTCCCTGTTCAGTGCCCTCAACCCCTACATTTTCCTTGTAAGTTCTATCAAGAGTTGGATTTCCCCGCTCCTAGCTGTAATACTTGTGGGCTGGGATTACATTCTGGTCAAAGAGATGCTCCCTGGAGCCAAACGTCTTGGGTTTGAGGCCTGGTTTTAGTTTTGTTTTAAATAAGAAAACTTAGCTATTTCTGTGGTGTTGGGGATTGGATGCAGGGGGGCACATACTAGACAAATGCTCTCTGTCACTGAGCTACAGCCCCAGCCCACAGGATTAAACTTTTAAGAGCAGTTTTTAGGCTCATGGCAAAATTGAGCGGAAATTTCAGACATTTCTTACATGCTTCCTGTGCTTCTCACTTTGTGGTGGTTTGACTAAAAAATGGTCCCCATAGTTCCATAGGGCATGGCATGATTAGGAGGTATGGCCTTGTTGAAGGAAGTTTGTCTTGGGATGGGCTTTGGGGTCTCAGAAGCTCAAGCCAGGCCTAGTGGCTCAGTCTTTCTTCCTGCTCCCTGCCAATCCTGATGAGTCACTCTCAGCTCCTTCTCCAGCACAGTGTCTGCCTGCACACGGCCATGCTTCCCACCATGATGAGAATGGATTAGCCCGCTGAAACTGTAAGCCAGTCCCCATTCAAGGTTTTCCTTTATAAGAGTTGTGTCAGTCCTGGTGTCTCTTCATAGCAATGAAACTAAGACACACAAAGCAACCAAACTAAGACACACTTCAAACTCAGAGTCACTTTGCACATCGCCCCGCGGAGTGGTGTGTAACGTCTAACTGGTAACCCTCCACTGGCATGCGCCATCACCCCAGATCCACAGCTCACATTCACTCACTGTGCGGTGAACCCTGTGGCTTATTGTGGTGGCATACTGTCAGTGCCCCAAACAATCCTCCCTGCTTCATCCGTCTCTCCCATCTGGCAGCCCCGGACTAGTTTTCACTCTCTCCATAGTTTTGCCCTTTTCAGAATATCGTACAGTTGAAATCGATTGGGGCGTCACTCTTCAGACTGGCCTCGTTCTCTCAGATACGTGGTTTATGCCCCGGGCTTGTCTTCTCAGAGTTTTGTTTTCACACTGATTGAACACTGTTTGGATGCATTGGCTCTTTGTTCACTGACCCACTGAGCGGCATCCTGGCTACTTCCAAAATTTGGCAGCCATGAATAAAGCGGTTACAAACATTCATTTTCTTCGTGTGTGTGTGTCTCTCTGTGTGTACAAATATCAGTGTTTGATTTATTTGGATAAATACCAAAGAACATGGATTGCTCAAATATATGGTAAGAGTGCAATTGGTTTTTAAAGAATCTACCGATGTCCCAAACTCTTTTCCAAAGTGGCTGTACTGTGCTGGCTTCAGCAGCATAGACCCTAAAACTGGAAGGATGCAGAGACTGGCGTGGTCCCTGTGCAGTGGCTGTCCCGTCCCCATGCCCTCCAGCTCTGAATGAGGCCCTCTCATGCTCTACTCCCCAGCATTTGACACTGTCACAAGTTAGACTTTTTGAGACTGTTTCTTGCTATTTGCAAGGGTTGTTTGGTTGGTTGGTTTGGTGTGGTTTTTTTAATGCTTGGATTGAACCTATGCCTTTGCGCATGCTAGGCAAACACTGCCAGCCCTCCCGCTGATGATCTGAGGTCAGCAACACATCTTGGTTTCCTAGTTTGTGAAACAGAGAGAGCAGCAGCCCCTCTGTCATTTGATAAATCTGAGGAATAAAGAAATTCCCATAAAGCATTCCCAAAAGCATGTTCCCATAAAGCAGAACAGGTTCCGCTTACACGTGCCGGATGAACATCAGTAGAACACGGGTTGTTTCGGGAAACACTTGAGATTCTTGGCAAAAAACGTTGTTTAGTTTGAGCATACATTCCACAGTTATTTTTAGTAATAATAGCTGGATTCGTGCCATTTCCAGCGTTGAGGGCTTTTTATACCTTAGCATTTGAATACCACACCCAGGCTGCTCAGCAGATACTAGCACCGTTTTCTGTTTTCAGACGAAGATGGGAGAGGTAACTATCACCTGTGGCAGGAGGGTCTGGGGCGGGGGGAGTTCCAGCATCATGGCTGCCCTCCATGTGGTCATAATTTGGTGTTGGTTGTAGTGAGGTCCTTGCTGTGTTCCTGAGAAACAATACAGGGTCAAGGGGACACAGCAGGCAGGAGCAGGAGGGCTCTCGGACAATCTCCCTGCTCCCCAGGCTTGCTGTTAGTTCTTAAACGTGAGACAAATGATTAACTGAAGTGCCTATTAACACACCAAGGCAGGCCTGGCTGCCTGGTTCTCCCAGCATCCCTCAGTAGATATGTGTCACAGGGTATCGCTGACACACCCTGCCCCCTACCCTAAATTTCTCCAACCCAGGGAGAAATTGATTACCTGCCCTTTTGTCTTCCCTTTACTCTCTCGGCCTCTTGGACTGGGCTGCCTTGGTGGGTGGCTCCTCTCTTGTTCTCCCTCACCCCAAGGCACCCCTCTTCTGCTAGCCATGTTCAGCCTAGACTCTTCCCCCTGCCTCATTATTTTCCTTACTTGAGAAGTAGTCATTCCCTATCTCCTCCTTTTCTTTCTTCTTTCTTTCCTTCTTTCCTTCTTTCCTTCTTTCCTTCTTTCTTTCTTTCTTTCTTTCTTTCTTTCTTTCTTTCTTTCTTTCCTTTCTCTCTCTCTCTCTCTCTCTCTCCTTTTTTTTTTTCACTCCCTTGCAAGTTCTGAGACAAGCGGCAACTGGCCATTCTAGATGTGTGAGTTCTCCGTCTCTGGCTACCAGCTGCACAGACACTGTCTGTATCTGGCAGGAGGTGTCCAGAGCAAAACTTCCCCAGAATCTCAGCCCTGGTTTCTGGCTGTCCGGGCCTCACCAAGCTCTGAGCCTGAGGCCAGGCTCTTTAATAGCCACTGCTGGAAGGGGGCCAGGCTCAAGTCCCCAGTTGCCCCTTCCGGAACACATTCTGGAAGAGCAATGCATTTAGACAGGCGTCCCCCAGCCCCACCCCTGCCCCACGCCCCGCAGGCCCCCTGTGACTTGTCCCACGTGATCTCTCCCACATGACCTGTTCCGTGCAGTCTCTTTAGAAACCCTGGGTCTTTCCGGGCAGTGCCCTGGGGCAGGCTGGGATACCACTGAAATGTTGGCATAAACTCCAGGTCAGCAGCCCTGGTTGTCTCAGGAGACACCTGCTCCTGGAAATGCAAATCTTTGGAAATCTGAGAAGACTCGTAGATCAGAATGGAAGGGAGAAAGTGTTTGGTGGAAAGGAGGAAGGAAGTGAGAGAGAAGTGGAGATGTAGAAAGAGGGGAAACTGTAATCAGGATATATTATTTGAGAAAATATATATATATTTTTCAACAAAAGGGAAAAAATACCCATTCCTCTCTCACATTAATATGTCCAAAATTAGAAGGGGTCTACCAGAAAATATGTCTTAAAAATCAAAATAAAGAAATAAAGTATATCTTGGTAATCAGTGGCCCTGACCTCCTGCCTGTCCTCCTTATCAGCGTCTGCTCCTGCCAGGGAAATCAGCCAGTTCAAAGAAAAACAAAACAAAACAAAAACATCTCCACATTCCTTTCCTGTGTGCAGATGACCCATCGGAGCCACATCACATTCTGCTTTTAGCACAGAACAGCAAATAGAAAAGCTGCCTCTTCAAAGACTTCTTGTAATCCAGGACCTCCTTCCTTGAGCCAGGATGGGTCTGATGCATTCATTGCTGCTTCTTATCCCCCCGAATGCTACTATAGGGGCTAGAGGAATGGCTCAGCGGTGAAGAGCGTGTGTTATTCTTCTGAAAGACCTGAATTCAGTTCCCAGCACCCATATCCGGGTGACAAGCACTTGTAACTCTAGCTCCAGGGGGATTCTGCGCCCTCTTCTGGTCTGAGTGGGCACTGCACTCATGTGCACGTACCCACACATACTCATAATTTAAAAAATAATAAAGAAAGAAAGAAAGAAAGAAAGAAAGAAAGAAAGAAAGAAAGAAAATCACTTTATAAGAAAGCACCTGGGCCTCTAGGTCTAGGGGACATTTTCCTACCTGCTCCGTCTGGTAGGAATGTTACCCTTCCCTAGTATCTGTGACAGCTGAATAAACACTTTACTTACGTAGTCTCCATTTAGCCCTCCTCCTGACCCACATCTTTAGGACAGTCCTGTGGTGGTCCTGATCTCTGATGATACTTTCATCGTTGCCCCATGCTTCCTCCAGACTAGAGCCTCGGTAGCCCATCTATGTCATGTGCAGGGTGGAAAAGGTGCCCGTGTGTTCTAGGTGTGACGGTGGAGAGCCCTGAGTCCTTACGGTTTGTTTGTGTCTGAGCTTTGCTGCATGTTTCATTGGGGCGCAGCAGAATGGGACATGCAGAATTTGCATGGATAGGTGGCATGATCCCTTTCATTTTGCGTAATAGAAGTTGAGATGCTACAGAGAATTGGCTGGAGGCTGGAGGCCAAATATCAGGACCCCGATGAGAGAGCTGAAGAGAAGATTACCAAGCAGATATGGGGATTTCTGTGTTTTGTTTTGAAAAATATTTATTCATTGTGTATACAGTGTTTTCCCTGCATGAATGCCTACATACCAGAAGAGGCCACCAGATCTCATTACAGATGGTTGTGAGCCGTCATGTGGTTGCTGGGAATTGAACCCAGGTCCTCTGGAAGAGCAGCCAGTGTTCTTAACTGGGCCACTTCTGCAGCCCTGATTTCTGTGTTTTGATCTAGAATATCCCAGGGTTATCACCACCCTTCTGAGCATCCCTTGGAATACATTCTGAGAAGGACTGGACTTCCTGTTGGCTCCACACTAAGCCAGTGCCCATCAGGAGAGAGCCCTGCCTCTTCTTTTTGGTACTTGGTGGCATTCAGTCTCTCACAGCCTCTGGTGCCCTGCCTCTTTTAAAAACTGTTTTCTAAGCAGTGAGTGGGTCTGAGCTCCCCCCCCACACACACACCATCTCTCTTTTACTCTAACATTTACCTGCCTTGGCTTAGCTCTTTGTTCATCCTTTGTGAATTGACCTGTGTATTTTTCTAGGAAAGTAGAGCTGGCTTCAAAAGTCCCTATTTTCAGTGCCAGGTGCCCTAAGGCTGACCTCAGAGTGATAGGTGTAAATTGCAGGATGGTTCCTGGCTGCCCTGGCCCATGGCAAGAGTCATCCAGCCTGCTGGGTACCATGGACGCCAGCCTCGGCCCAGCTAACTCAAGAGAAAAGGCTCAAGTTTCTCCAGTCAAAGTGACAGAGCCATGACACCCTGTTCCTGGGTTGTCTTTGATCTGACGTCTCTGCGAGGCCTGCTGCCAATAGGCCTGGTCAGGAGTGATTCATGTCCTCTAGCCAGGGAGAGTGCCAAGACTGTACGGTTTACCTTAGTATATGCCACGCTGGGAAAGGCGGGTCAGAGAAGAGGAACCATCAAGCAGTGGCATGGGCGGTGAGCAGAGAAGATCTAAGGCTGTGGAGGTTCAGCATTTGTGTGTGTGTGTGTATGTGTGTGTGTGTGCGCGCGCGCGCGCGCGCGCATGGGGGGGCGTTGTGTGGACTTGGTAGGGTGTGCGTGTGCGTGGAGTGAGGAGGATTGCTGCACAGGGTGCCGTTCCTCAATCATCCTCCATCTTTATTTGTTTAATTTAGTTATTTTCTTTGAGTGGGTGTTTTGCCTACATGTATGTGCATGTAGTGCCCGCAGAGGCCAAGAGAAAGTGACCGATCTCTTGGGACTGGACATACAGACCATTGTGAGGCTCTCTGTGTGTGCAGGGAGTTGAACCTGGAGCCTCTGGAAGAGCAAACCAGCTCCCATCTCTCATTGAACCCGAAGCTCATTGACTTGAAGCTAAGCTGGCTGGCCAGGGAACTTCAGGAATGGTCTGATGGGTTTGTGATCAAGGAGGCCAGAGGTATTGGGTGCCCAAGGAGCTGGAGTTAAAAGGCAGTTTTGAACCTCCTGATATGGGTGCTGGGAACCAAACTTGAGTCCTCTGCAAGAGCGGTACATGTCCTTAACCACTGAGCTGTACTCTCTTGCCTCACTCCTGGCTTTTTATGTAGATTATGAGGATCCAGACTATGCCGTCAGGCTCGTGCTACAGACACGTGATCAACCGAGCCATCTGCCATACAAGCTTCTGCATTTTCTGATCCCCTCTTTCCGCATTTACATGACTCACAGCAACTGAGGTCTGTATGAAGGTTACTGGTGTTTCAATAATAGAACCACAAACTCGAAATAACAACTAGGGCCATGCCGGTAATAAAGGAGTGTTACCGTCTGTGCAGGGAGAGCGACAGGGAGCCATGGAGGCTGTGGTAAACTGGGAGATGCTGGCCTCAACAGACGCATCTGAACTCAGCTGTGTTCAGAAATACCACATTATTAGTGGGCAGAATTGTGAGGTGAAAAAGGCCCTTTATAAGCAAGAGATGCAGTCTGCTGGATCACAGAGAGGTTGTGGAGGTGGATCTGCCATCTTTATGGGTTGTGGTGGAAACACTGGAGGAAGAGGAGGCTATGGTGGTGGAGGTGGTGACAGCAGAGGTAGATACGGAGGTGGTGGTGGTGGATAGAATGGATTTGGAGGTGATGGTGGCCACTACGGTGGTGGCCCTGGTTACAGTAGTAGAGGAGGCTATGGTGGTGGTGGACCAGGATATGGAAACCAAGATGGTGGATATGGTGGTGGAGGAGGAGGATATGATGGTTACAATGAAAGAGGGAATTTTGGTGAAGTAACTACGATGGTGGTGGGAATTATAATGACTTCGGAGATTATAGTGGACAACAGCAATCAAATTATGGACCCATGAAGGGGGGCAGTTTTGATGGAAGAAGCTCAGGCAGTTCCTATGGTGGTGGCTATGGATCTGGTGGTGGAAGTGATAGATACAGTAGCAGAAGGTTAAAAAAAAAAACAGCAGAAAAGGCTACAGTTCTTAGCAGGAGAGAGAGTGAGGGGTTGGCAGGAAAGCTGCAGGTTACTTTGAGATAGTTGCCCCCAAGTGTGTTAGAAGAACTGTAAACACCCACCACAGAAGGAACGATGATCCATAGCCAGAAAAGTTACTGCAGCTTAAGCAGGAAACCTTCTAGTTCAGGACTTTAATAGCCACAGTTTGCAAAAAAAAAATGTATCTGTTAATTACAGCAATGTAGTGTAAATTAGATGCACATTCCTGAGGTCTTTATCTGTTGCAGCTTTTCCTTTATCTTTTTTTTTAATTATTATTATTACATCAAGTATATTGTCCTATAAATTGTGGTAATGGTGCCAGGAATAAAAAATTAAGGAATTAAAAAAAAATAAAGAGATCTTATACCAGTAACTTAGCAGCACATTTGGAACCTCTAGAACCAAAAGAAGAATTTATACCCAAAAGGAATAGATGGTAAGAAATACCATCAAACTCAGGGCTAAAATCAACAAAATAGAAACAAACAATATAAAGAATCAATGAAACAGAGTTGGTTCTTTTGAAAAAAAAAATCAATAAGATTGACAAACTCTTAGCCAAATTATCTAAAGGTAGAGAGAGAAGATCCAATTAACAAAATTAGAAACAAAAAGGGAGATACAACAACATATACTAAAGAAATCCAGAGGAAAACAAGGACTTTAAAAACCTGTACTCCACCAAATTTGAAAGAAATGGATAATGTTCTCAATATATACTACCTACCAAAATTAAATTAGGATCAGATAAGCAATTTAAACAGACCTATAACCCCTAGTGAAATAGAAGCAGTAATTAAAAGCAGTAATTGGTCTTCCAACCAAAAAAAGCACTGGGCCAGATGGTTTTTCTACAGAATTCTACCAGACTTTCAAAGAAGAGTTAACACCACTGTTTCTCAAATTATTTCACAAAATGGAAACATAAGAAACATTGCCAAACTCATTCTATGAGGTCTATAAAGACCCAAAAAGAAAGAAAATTGCAGACCAGTTTCCCTTATGAACATAGATGCAAAAATTCTTGCAAACCAAATACAAAAACACATCAAAAAGATCATTCACCCACCATGATCAAGTAAGTTTCATCCCAGAGATGTAGGGATAGTTCAACATACACAGACTGATAAAAGTAATCCACCATATGATCATCTCATTAGATGCAGAGAAGGCCTTTCACAAAATCCAAAACTCATTCATCTCAAAGCAGTTCCATTAAAATCAGAGCTAGAAAAGGTTTTCCACTTTCTCTATATCTATTCAATATAGTACTTGAGGTCCAAGCTGGATCAAAACAGAATTCTCAAAAGAGGAAACTCAAATAAGAAAGAAACACTTGAACAAATGTCAACATTCTTAGTCATCAGGGAAATGCAAATGAAAACTACTTTGAAAGTCTATGTTATATACACTAGAATGGCCAAGATCAGCAACACAAGTGACAGTTCATGCTGGTGAAGATGTGAAGTAAGGGGAACACTCCTCCATTGCTGAGGGAACTGTCAACTTGTACATCCACTGTGGAAATCAGTGTGGTGTTTCCCCAGGAAGACAGGAATGGACCTACCTCAAGGTCCAGTTATACTACTCTTGGGTGTATAACCAAAGGGCACCTTAATCCTGCCACCGAGACACTTGCTCAACCACGTTTATTGCTGAGAGAGTTGATACTGTGTTTTTGAGTCAGAGGTGATGGAGAACACCCAGGAATTAAGGTCTTCTGAGCACAACAAGATCTATGCACATGTGAACTCACAGAGACCGAGACGGCATGCACAGGGCCTGAAAATGGAAACAGCCTAGGTGTCCCTCAGTAGATGAGTGGATAGAGAAGGTGTGTCATATTTACACAATATAATATTGTTCAGCCATTAAAAAAGTGAAATCATGAAATTCAGGTAAGTGGATGGAACTGAGTGAGGTAACCCAGAACCTGAAAGACAAATATTTGCTTATATGTGGATATTAGTTGTTAAGCCAATGACAAGCAAACTACAATCCATCGAACCACAGAGGTTAGGTATAGAGTAAGGGACTGGGGGTGGGGAATGGCTAAATATCCTATTTTATTTCCCTAGATAGTTGTGGATGGTTAAGTGGGGTGACTGGAATATGAGGATTAAGCAGGGAAGGGGAGTAGAGACGGGATGAAGGAGGGAATACAGGGAGAAATGGCTAAAATCAAGGCCCATTTGAGGAGTAGCATGGAAACCTAACATAGTGGAAGCTTCCTGAAATTCATACATAATATGAAGGCGAGCTAAATGACATCACCAAATAACAGGGGAGACCGAGCCCCAGATGGGACATCACTTTTCACCAAGTGAAGCTTCCAGTAACATTTAATCAAGCTGTTGCCAAGGCACCAGGCTGCTCTCCACAAATGGCAGTAAGGCTCTGTGGCTGAAGACAAACCCCTAAATAACTCACTGAACACAGAGAAGTCAAGCCGGCGCCTGTCTAGCGCCTTCACTCCTACTGGCTAGTGTTCTTGGTACCAGAAGGTACTGTGCAAGCTACCAAAGGAAAAATGTGATCACCAACCCAGCTTCAAACCATTCAGTCTACAATGGTGAGCTGCCTGCAGGGTAGGATAGAATGACGGTGGCACAAAGCTTGGAGTAACCAACCAATATATGATTTGACTTAAGACCCACTCCACAAGATGGAACCCATGCCTGACATTGCTTGGGTGACCAAGAACCTGAGACTAGATAGCCCAAGGGCCTAGGATAAAACCAAATATTAGTGTTTTACTAAAGGGATGTAGCAATAAAATGACCCCTTGAAATAAAAAGACATTCTTGTATGCTCAGCAGCGCTCAGCTCAGCCAGCATTAGAGAAGCTCCCTCCTGGAGCAGACGGGAACAGATACAGAGACCAACAGCCAGACAGTATGCAAAAATGAGAGATCTTGGAACACCCGATCCTAAGTGGGATGTCTCTACCAAATCCTTCTCCTCAGGGCTCAGAGAATCCTGAGGAAGGGGAGGTAGAAAGAGTGTAAGAGCCAAAGGGGATGGAGGACACCAAGGAAACACGGTCCTCGAAACCAACAGAACCAACACACATACGAACTCCCAGAGCCTGAGACAGCGTGTACAGGCCTGCAACAGGTGAGAGCCTGGAGCTGGAAGGAGAAATGGACACATGCCTCCATCGCTAGCTCAGGAGCTCTTCAGTTGATAACCACTTGAAAACGAAAATTCAGTTTTCTCCAAGGAGTCACTGGGGACACCAGCTCCTCTGAAGGGTGGGCTGCATGTCCAGCTGCATGGCCAACAGAAAATGAGCTCAGCGAATCGCTGGAGGTTCCTTGTCCTATAAGGTCAGGTCAGGGCATTTCTTTCTTTTAAAAAAATTTTTTTTGATCTTTTAAATTTTATTTATTTATTTATTTATTTTTACACTACAGGTCCTTTGCGTGTATTTTTATGGCTTCCAGCGTTTTTATGGGATTCCTGACTGAACGAATGAACGCTTCTCTGTGTCTATCTGCTTCGTGTGCCTTTTTAAAAGCTCTTTTCCTTCTGCTTATTTTGTCCTATTCTGTGTTGTTTTTGTCTTATTATTCTTTACTTTATTTAATTATTATCCCTTAGAAGCCTGTTTGCTTTCTAATGGGAGACAGAGAGGGAGTGGATCCAGACGGGAGAAGAGGTGGGGAGGATCTCGGAGGAGTAGAGCGAGGGGAGGCCATAATCAGGATGTATTACATGACAAAACTATTTTTAATAAAATTAAAAAAAAGAACTGTTGGTCTAATTGGAAATGAAACCAGCAATTGAGGAAAGAGATGATGGCTGTAGTATTGGGGACATCTAGGTAGGCTTAAGACACTTTTCCAGCTTAAAACACTAGCTATGGTGGTGTGTGCTAATCTTAGGAGGTGCTGGCAGAGCTTTGAGGATGAAGCAAGCCTGGGCTACTTGGATAAGTAGCTGACATCCGCAGAGGGGAGTGCTGCCTCGGGGAGGGGTTGGAAGGTGGCCCCCGGGGCACCTAGCTGCGGCTGATGCTCAGTGTTGGTGAGCATCATGGATGGCTGGTAACGCTTCATGGATGGCTGAATGGAGGCGCAGCCGCTGATCTCATTCAGGACATCAGTAGCTCCTCCATGGTGAAATCCTTGCATTTATTTTCTGAGGGAGGTAGGTAAATGGATCCTATCCTATCTACTGGGATGAGCTTCTGCTACAAACTACTTTCTATAGAAGACATGGTTTATTTGTTTGATCCTACATAGGAGATAGAAAAGATCGGGCTGTGTCAGTTGCCTGTTAATGATCTAGCGGTTTCCTGGGATACAATGTTTTCCTTCATAACGGCCACCCACAGAAATATCTGAGTCAGCCTTGAGGTTAAATCCAATGTCTTATTTGTTTTCTCAGATGCCTGAGGTGTCTGTCCTGTGTGTTGCGGTGTTCAGTGGCATCGCTGGCCTCTTTCACTGCATGCCAATAAGACTTCTGTTATCATGGTCAGAAATGTCTCTTGACACTTGCAAGTGTCTCCTGGATACAAGATCACATGTGGCTGAGAGCCGCTAGCCCAGGCAGAGAACTTGGAACAGGTCAGGAAATCTGCACAAAACCAATTTGAGAAATGTCTTATTTGTTTTCAGGACACAAAGTGTAGTTTCCCTTTGTTACCTCTGTTAGGCAAATTAGAAGCTCAGAGAAGATGGTTCCATAGAACTACGGGGCTAAACCCATCTGTGGTACAAGGCAGATTTGGCCCCATTTTCTAAATCAATTCAGAAACAAAGAAGATCAAACAAAAATTTAACCTCTGTTCTGAGTCAACTGAGTTCTTGTAGGGAATTTACTTTCATTTCACATTTGCCACAGCCAGGAACATGCGGACTGCACATTCGGGGAGGCTGAAGGAAGGCGCAGGGTGCAGTGAAGGAGTCAAGTCAGATTATGGTTCTAAAGCTTTGCCAGCAGGTTGGGGACTTCTGGATTTTAAGGTTTGTAGTCAAAGAAGCCTGGTATTGTTCACTTGGTTCTTTCAACTCAGTGGCCCCATCAGCGAGAAAAGTGTCCTAAAAACTGGGTTCACAGAACTAAGGGAAAAAAATGTGGAATAGTCCAGTCAGACAAAAAGACCCTGCTTATCTCCATCGGCTGCACAGACATCAGTGTTTGCTGGTGACCACGTGTACAGATGGTTGTGATGAGGGACGGGTAGATGAAATTAGATTCTGACTTGCTCTTGCTTTGGCTTTTGTTTTTGTTTTTACACTAGTATTACTGCTAATTATCTGATATAGGACCAGCTTTGGGGAGAGCAGCTTTCCTAAGATGACCCTCCGGCTTTGAACGCAGTGTCCTCTAGATTTAGAGAGGAATGAACACATGCAATTAATTTTTTTATCCGATCTCACATTTTGATGGGGGAGATTGATACATATAATGAGTTAGATGAGAAATTCATGGCTGTGGTGATGTGCTGTGGGATGCAGTGTGTGTGTGTGTGTGTGTGTGTGTGTGTGTGTGTGTGTGTGTGTGAAGGAATGGTGAGAAATGCCAGAAAGAAGGAAGATGATAGAAGTTGGGAAGCATCAGAAAGAAGAAAATAGTTCGAAGAGAGTGACAAAACAGTTAAGTTGGAGGCTTAATTCAGTGAATGTCTTCCTAAATGAAAATCTTCCTAAATGAAAGAGATTAGAATCCCAGAGAAAAGGCGATCCTGAAGAACAGGTTACCACAGTGAGAAGTTTGCAATGAATTCTTGGAACACCAAGAATTATTATTGGTCACACAGGACAATCTGAGGTCCCAGCCTTTCCCTTCCATGGCTAACAATGGCCGTGAAACCTTCTAGAGAGCCCCCATTTGGTAGATGAGGATCTGATGGTTGGAAAAGACACACATTTGTTCAATTTCCTGCCTTCCTTTTTCTCTTTCAAAGTTTTTCTGTTGTTGTTTGCTTGTTTTGGTTTGGATTTTATAGGTAAGATCTTGCTATGTAGCCCAGGCTATCCTTGAACACATCATATAGACCTGGTTGACTTTGAACTTTTAATTCACCTGCGTCAGCCTTTTGAGTGATGGTATTATAGGCATGTGCCACCATACCAGGCTTCGTTCAAGTTTTTGAAGTCTTTCGGAGGTTATTCACAGATGTTTTTTCCTTATACTGATGGTAAATTTTATATTTTCCCCATTCCATTTCATCTATGTTTTCTACCACTTGGCTGGACAAGGGACAAAGTGACTACCCAGAGTAACGGAAGCAATGGATTGGGTAGATGGGACAGTGAAGAAGAAGCCATGAACCAGGAAGTTCTAAATGCGTGGACAGGAGAGGAAAAGTTGATGGGCTCTTAACCATATTGAAACGGAACCCCGGAATCAGGGCAGAGCCCTCTCTAGGAGCAGGGAGAAAGCACGCAAAGGGCTTGGCCTCACTGCATACCCTGACATGCACATTATGACATGCATGTTATGCACATGGTGACACACGAGGCTAAGCCTTTTCTTGTGTTGGTCAAACCCTCAAGATTAGGACACAGGGACATGTGTCTTATTTGGCTATTACATGTGTCTTATTTGACATGTACGGCTATTTGTCTCTAAGGTGGAATTTCCTAGAGCTAAGGGGAAAATTATCTAGGCAGGTAAAAAAAGAAAGAGGAAAAAAAAACGGGCAGAATAGAATAATTTTTTTTTCTTTTTGCAGCCCTGGCTGTTGTGGGATAAAGGCTCATTTTAGGATGGAAGGGTTTCTACATCTGGGCTCATAGAGCAAGTCATAATTCAGTTTTCAGTGTGAGGAGAAAATGGGAGGCCATCTCAAAATCTGAAGAAATATCGAGGAACTTAAATAAGTCTCAGGAATAAAGGGGTATAAGACATGCACGGGAATAGAGATAAATGAACATCTTCCCATCTCTCCATAAAACTATCCTTCTATCTCTGCACAGCTGATAACTTTGGATTTAGAAATGAAACTGATTATAACTCAAGGGCAGCTAAGCAGAAACTCATTTGTATTTGAACAATAGATAGAGCTAAAGAGAAGAGGATAGGGAGGGGGCTTATACTGCAGTACTCGGGAAAAGTGTAAGAAGACCATGGTGACCAGAGAAGGTTGGGGCTCTGGCCTTTTAGAAGTGTAATGGGGCTTGAGCCCATAGTCTGTCTATATGTGGTACTTTGGGGAACTAGTCCTTTCTCGGGAGCTGATGGTGTGGATTAAAATAGAGAATCATCAATGTACAGCATTTCTTGTAATAGCATATAATTTCAGTCCTCTAAGCAAAACCAGTTAAGGCAAGGGTCATTGCTATTGCCCCTTGATAGGCATTTGAGATCTGAGGTCTCTTGTGAATGTGGTCATGGACCATCAGGACGAAGAAGTGGGGGAAGGAATAATAGGCTCCTGCCAGCTTTCTTTTAGAGTGACATGTGGAGGGGACCCTGGCTAGGTTTAAAGACAGAAGCTCTGCTCTCCTCTGTGACTGAAGATTGTCTTGAGCAGGGAGGATCATGAGAGGTCTCCAAGGATGGAGGGATTTGGCAAAAACCTACTATTAGCCACTTGGAGCATCCTCTAGAATTTGGGGCAAATGGATAGCAGAGTCGGGGCCTTATAGACAGCATGGCACAATGAGGAAGTGTGGGCTCTTGAGCCAGTTAAGTTTGGCTATGTGAGATCAGGAAAATCAGTTCCCCAATGCCTCCGTTTTCTTCATCTTTAAAGTGGAGCTAATGGTATGTTGGTCTCGTAGGATTCTTTTCAAGCATCGTGAGCTCGTCTGTGGACTTGAGATGAGACTGCAAAGATCACTGAGACGCCAAACCAGCGGTCATTATTAGGGTTTCTCGCCTCTGAAGCCACGGGTCAGGTTTCATTGTGTGACAGGTGGGAAGGCTAGCACTCAGAAGGCAAAGCTTTTCAGAGCGGGAAGGTTGCAAAACCTAACCTACGGGCTTCAGAGAGGAGGTTGGCAACAGTCTGTTTTCATCATGCAGTCATGGACCCCACCATCCACACAGCTCTAATATCCTTCTTCACATAAAAACAACCCAGTAGACGCAAGAACTGGTCCCATGCTGTGACACAATTGGAATAGCTTTGCTTAAGACTGTGCGTGAGCTCAGCACTTCCAAGCCAGGCTGTCCTTTGGTGATGTAGTGCTTGGCTATGCAGTTTTCATATCGCCGTAGCTTTGTTTTTCTCCTCCAGCGTTCAAGATGAAAGAGCAGAAGCAGCAGGTTTCATATAGCAGTGGAGGCCATCGACCCGCGTACACCTTTTTTTTTTTTTTTTTAACGTATATAAGTGTTCTATCTGCATTTACACCTGCCAGAAGAGAGAATCAGTTCACATTATAGATGGTTGTGAGCCACCATGTGGTTGCTGGGAATTGAACTAATGACCTTTGGAAGAGCAGACAGTGCTCTTAACCACTGAGCCATCTCTCCAGCCCCCTCGTACACCTCTTACTGCAAGGCTGGGGCCAAGGGAGGGCGGGTGTGTTAGGTTCCCCTACCAGACTTCACCAGGGTCTCGTGGTTTGGATACGTGACAAGAGGTAAGCAACAGAGTTGGAAGGAGAAGATATTATAACCTGGAAAGAGGGACAGAGTAGCCTCACTGGAGGAGCTAAACTAGGGGGACAGGGAAGAGGAAAAAGGGAAGAGAGGAAAGAGGAAGAGAGAAAAAAGAAGTCCAGACACCTATGAGACAGCTACTGAAGAGAAAGGGAACTTTCTGATGTGGAGGGAGACTAAGAGTTATGGAAAGATGGAAACAATAACAATAATCGTCTATAACCGTAATAGTTACAGTAAGCGGGAACAAGATGTTCAGGTAGCTTCAGGGGAACAACTCTAAGCAGAGAAGGGCCTCTGGGCATGACATCTCTTGTCTCTGTAGCCGGAGGGAGAGAGAGAGGTGGGGGAGGGAACAGGAAAGAACAGGACCCTTTGTGTCTGGGCCTTTGTTTCTGTGGGCGTGGACTATGATCCGTATGGCCATTTCCAAAGCTAATCATGTGTGGGTGAATACGCCATATGCATTTGTATGATGGTGATTCGCTTCAGTCTGTGTAACTTCCACGAAGGCCCCTTTGTGCTAGACAATGTGGATGTGTGATTTTTTTTTTTTTTTTGTAGGACCTTAATGTAATGCCCTTCAGAGTTCTATGTAGCTTGCAAAGTAGGATCATTTTTCTAATGCTAGCCAGCTCCTGGGAGTGTTCCCAGACTGGTGCCGACAGCTTTGTTTAAAGTAGGAAGCTGGGCTAGAACCAGGTTCTGGGGCGCTGGGTCATTCCTTTAGGGGATTCTTCAGTGTGCTCGTTGTTAAACTCCAGGATGTCTGTTTCCTTATCCAAGCCTTCCATCAAGTACAGGATGTCGGGAGAGACCCCAGAGCCAGCCCCAGAATGGATTGCACCAGTCTCTGAGGCTGTTTCTGTGTCAAGTGAAAAAGCAGCCCCGGGATTCAAAGGATCTGGACCTAAGTTTCCCTGGGAGGTGTGCCTGGACTCCGGCAACTCTGGAAGGCTCCACCGTTTGAGGAATCTGTCGTCATCTGGATCTTCCTCGAACTTGAACAAGTCTCTTTCAGTGCCGGTTGAAACAGTCTGGGGATTGAGGTCTCCGGGCGGTGCCGCCTTTCCCGCCGGGTCTGTGTGCTGCTCGGTAGTGCTTGGCTGCACCCCAGTGAACTCGAGGCTCAGGATGGAGGCGGTGGAGTCATGATGATGGCCGTCTGCTGAGGACTCCGGTGCTTCGGCTGCTGTGATCAGGACCTCGGGGACCTGGGGCATTTTGGTAGGAGAGGCCCTCACACTGGACTGAGGGCTCAGGCTCTGCAGAGTGCTGGCGCGACTGGTCTCCCGGATGGTGGACAGTTCTCCCATGCTGGAGTGCAGCTTAGGGCTGCCCTCTCGGGAGGGGGATTGCTTCCGGGTGGGTGAGCCTCGGCTGGGGCTTCTTGAAGGCACGTCCAGCAGATCCCGAGCCGGGCTGTGTGGGAAGAACATGGAGCTGTCGCTGGCCTGCCTGCCGAAACTCCTCCTCCTCCTGGGGCTGCCGGGGTGTTCGTGGGTGCTCAGGAAGCGCTTGACTCTCCTCATCACTGAGTGTCGGTGGTGGCCGTGCTTCTCATAGTTCCACAGCCAGGCCTCTTCGGGGAAGTCGGACTCCGACAGCCTGAAGGAAGCACATGACAAAAGACAGAGTAGCTGCGGGATTAACTTGGGGGGCAGTCTTGAAGTTAAGAGGTGAGTTACAGCAACTGCTACGCACACACTCAAAATGATAACTGAGGAATGCAAAAGGCAAGAAGGTATGAGCACATGTTCCATTAAGAACGAAGTGATGACATCACCATATATCTATCTAGCCGCCTCTAGAAAAGTCTGCTAAATAGAAGTTCCCCCTTATCTTTTCGAGCTACATTCCAAGATCTCCAGTGGGTTCCCAGATTGCACCAGGCCGTAGATGGCAATGCCTTTCCTACCTTAGCTAAACGTGTGCCGCACGAGTGGCCATCACATATTTAGGCAGGCTTGCCTCAAGCCTGCTATATGACCAAGGACGATTTGACCTTCTGACCCTCCTCTCTCCATTGCCCAAATTTTGAGATTACAGGCATGTGCGACCATACTTGGATATGAGGCTATAACTTTTAAATTAAAAAAAATGTTATTACTATACGTCTCCGGGCATGTGCATGCATATGATGGCAGGCTTTTGGAATGAGCTCTGAAGAGGGCAGCTTTCAGGAGCCCGTTCCTTCCCCCCACTGCGGGTGCCAGGGATCCAACTCAGCTCCTCACACTTGTATGGCAGGTTTTTTTTTTTGTTTTGTTTTTGTTTTTTAAACTACATGAACCTTTAGCCAGATGAGCCATTTGTCCATACAACCATAACTTTTACAGCATCAAAAACGACAGCAAAACTATCATGGGTTATTTTGCCATTCTTAACAATATCACGGGTAGATTTCATTCTTGTCCATCTTAGTAGACCTGGCATATTTCCTCATTAATCAAAAGCTTCTCCTTTTCACTTGAAGGACACGTTTTTACAATCTCTGTTAGGCAGAGCCAAAAACGACCAGTGTCAGTACTCTTGTAGGCTGCCATTAAGCAGAAAAAGAAATCAAAGTGTCTTTGAGCACGAGCACCACGACACAGGGACTGTTGATGTGACGACTGAGCTGGCTAGGACGTCAGAGGCAGGTAGGACAAGCACTACAGATACACTGGACAAAGGGCTGATTCACTGCCCAGCTGAGACGAGGTATGGTGGCGCTAACGTCACCATACTGTTCAGAATGGCGTGCCATTCAAAATCTATGCTTTGCTCTGCGACCTTCCGCTGGATATTTTTGGATTATGGTTGATTCTCTGAACTGAAACCTGTGAAAGTAAAACAATAGATCTGAGGGACCTCTGTATACTTCTAAAAGAATGAAAATGAAAGAATGGCTCCATGATGTTATGAGGAAAACAGTTTTACCAACACGGGCTCCCTTCAAGGGAGTCTCGGTGACCTCAGGGGTTTCCAGACCACACTTTGAAATTACTGATCTAGCAAGTTGAAATGTAAGTATACACTGTGCAAAATGTGTCTTCTTCTCCTCCTCCTCCTCCTCCTCTTTTCTTTTCTTTTCTTTTCTTCTTTTCTTCTTCTTCTTCTTCTTCTTCTTCTTCTTCTTCTTCTTCTTCTT